>NC_132790.1:37832500-38457500 GCF_048418805.1 Vulpes vulpes
AAAATAGAGCAATTTCTGATAAGTCCAACAACATGGATGAATCTCAATGAATATGCTGAAAGAGAAGCCAGACAAAAAAAAGTACATCTAATTTCATTTGTGTAGAATTCCTAAGTAGGCAAAATCAACTGATGTTGGTAGAAATCAGAGCAATGGTTGCTTTTGAAGGGATTACAGTGATTTGCTTGCAAGAGACACCAGGGATGAAAAAGAAAAAAAAAGAAAAGAGACACCAGGGATTGTTCTGAGGTCACGGAAATGTTCTTTGTCTCCACTGGTGTGAGTTTGCATCTCTTTGCAAACTGCAAAAGTTTGTATCTCCATCAACTTCTTTCTACCCATGCACTTAGGATTTGTGTATTTCACTGTATGTAATTTATACCTCAATAAAACACTGAGTAATGTTATTTCAGCTGAAATGTCTCACTGGCTAGGCAGAGGACATCAGACCTGCTAAAGAGGGCTCTGTGCTTGCTAAAGGGATAAGACAAGAAATAGGCTTACTGCTAAGCAGACCTACTGAGTCTACTACTTCCTATGTTATGAGAAATGTGGATGGAAAGGAGGAATCATGTGAGTGCAGAAAAATTAGATCTGAAAAGAGAAAGATGATTATGTGGTCAATGTGATTGTGTAAGGGCAAATAGAACTGGGAGGAATTTAGTATTTTTGGGATATGTGTTTATTTTTCTCTCTTTAGGGCTTAGTGCCCTTCCTATAAAAATAGGGTGCCAGACTGGGTGAACCTTCCCCTTTGGTCATCCATCTCATGATGAGGAAGGAAAGGGGGTAATTCATGGAATACCTCTTATTCAACAGGCTTAGGAGATTCCTTCCCCAGATTTTGTTCATTGGTCATACATTTCTTAGGAGAATATCTATTCTCTCAGTGGATATCTATCATGTTGCCATTATATGCACAGTGTATGTGCATGTAGGTGCTAAGGAGGCAGAGGCAACAAAAACAAATCAAGGGAACCCAGCTGGCTCAGTTGGTAGAGCATTTGACTCTTGATCTCAGGGTTGTGAGTTTGAGCCCCACACTGGGTAGAGATTACTTCAAAAATAAAATCTTTAAAAATAAATCAGGTAAAGTCTGTTCTCAGGGGCTTTATATTCCAGTGCAAATGTGAAGACAATAATCTGTAAACAAGCTATTATATACATACTATGGGTGTGGTGATAACACTGTGCAGAAAAATTAACTGGAATGAGGGGAATAGGCAGTTCTGGCCAGGGACAAGGGACTTTTCTTATAAGGTGATCAGGATGTCATTGCTGAATCTATTTCTTTTGAGAAGAGACCTTAAGTAAAGGAGAAAGTAAATGGCATGGCATCTGTGGGAAGGTATAGCAGGTAGAGAGAACACAGTACAAAGGCCCTGAGGTGGGAGCATGTTTGGTGGTATGAGAAATAGCAAGGAGATCAGTGTGACTGGAGAAGAGTGAATAAGGGAAAGAGTGACAGGAGGTGAGGTCAAAGAATTAGCTGTGCAGATCTTGTAGGCCACGCCATTAGAAGGCTTTGGCTTTTACAGAAAGAAGTGGGGGAGCCCGTTTTGTTTTGTTTTGTTTTGTTTTGTTTTGTTTTGTTTTCCAGCAGAGAAGATTTGACTTAGGTTTTAATAAGATGACTCTCACTGAAGTGTGGGTTAGCAAGGACAGGATTAGGGAATAGAGTCAGAAGACTCCTAGTCCAGGCAGAAAATGGTGGTGGCTTGGCCCAGACTGGTGCTTGTGTACAAGGAGTGTGTCTGGAGTGTAACTGTCTATGTGATGGGTTAAGGTCTAATGAACTTCTTGCCAAGAGTCATTTAGCCTGCGGTGGTTTCTCTTTCCAAAACAATCCTTCCTTCTATGGCTTAGTGTCTTACAAGGGACATTTCCACTGTTGGTGGGCTCCTGAGGACCTTGCTTAGCTGCTCCACAGGGTCTGCAGTGCTATGGCCACGCGCACACAGCACGGGGATGATCCTGGGGTTGGGGGAGCAGCCAGACCAGGGCACAGTCTTCCTTACTCTAGTATTGATCCCACCAGCCTGGACTCCTGTTTCGTAACTGGACGCATTCATATTGTTCAATTTTTAAAAAAATTTTCTCAAAAATAAATGTGATGAGCTCTCATTATGATAGTTCAGCCCCATTTCCTTGAAGGAGAATGGCTGGAGTGAGCAGTAACGTCTCCACAAAAGAGTGATTCTTCCTCTGGAATGTAATAGTTGATCAACTCCTAAGGGAGCCTTTGGGGCTAGAATATAACCTGGATGTTAAACAGTATGAACTTGGTAAGATATCAAGAATGTATTTGCTTTTTATTGATTGCTGTCTTAACACTCAGATCTTCTCAAACCTTTTAATACCATCTGGAGAGAAGTTTCTTGGCCACACTCAACTCTAAGAATAGGTCCACTTTGGTTATTAAGCCTCATTTTCTATTATAAAGAAATCCTGTCCAGTCTAAATTAAAAGTTCAACCTCATATCCAATTCAGACTCCTCCCTGTTACCACCCCGAGCCTTGCCCACCCCAGCCCCAGCCTGCTCTATGGCTCAGCTCAGCTGTGTGCTGGAGGTCTCAACAAAAGCCAGTTATTGGCATATCCTCGAACCCTGAATTCAGTGATTTGGTGGATGAAAATCAGCCATGGTGGGAGGATTTGCCCCATGGAAGTTGCTCACTGCTGTAAATCAAGCTTTTCCTCTCTCAGAGAGTCAGCAGCAGCTCCTGCTCAGAGAGGCATATAGTGGGGAAAAGAGCTCCCCCCTCGTCCTCTTTTTCTGGCTCTTTGTTGACGTGGTCAAGGGAAGGACTGAAAGAAGATAAAAGAAGAAAGTATCACTTAACTGGTGCTATCACAATCCGTCTGTTGATGTTGAATGGCAGACACTCATTGCTGGCTTTCTCTTTAAGAAGGAATGTGGTTCTTAGGAATATCTTGCAAGATCACCACAATGTACAGTTCTCTGGCTTGGGTGATGGGTTCCTTGGCTGATCTTTTAAGACCCTCCCAACTTTTGACCTCCTGAAGTAAAACTTTGTAATGGAGCTTCCTTATTTAAAAGCCCTTGTTTTTGGGTAATCCTTTCAAGTGGCCCAAGCCCACTTCCTTCTATAGCACCACCTTGGGCTACAGGAAGGCTCGGGCATCCTGGTGACAACAAAAGATGGGAATCTGGGCTGCCCCATGGCAGCCCTCTTTATTTATTTCCTGCCATCCAGCCAGCTGCTCCAGCCATCGGCTTGAGTTTGTAATTCTCCAGAAACAGGTACCAACTCTGAGTTTACATGTACCCTGGTGGGATGAGGCTTTGTCCTGCTGCTGTGAACTTCCTCACTGTGATCCTGGCTGCTCTGACAGTAGCCCCGGGGTAAGCCCCAGGTCAAGCATCTCACCAGACCTCCATCCAGGGAATAAGAGATTGATCTTGCTTTGTTGGCGCGGTGGGGTCATGGATGGTTGTCTTAGAGCTTGCCTTCCTTCGGCCTGGGCTGGATGGGGTGTCGCAGTTTCCACAACCCACCAGTCCAACAACACACAACCCAAATCCTCATCATTTTTATTCTTCTGCTTTTATGCTGGCTCCAGGATTAGCAGTCCTGTGCATGTTTCACATGTGAAGGATATGTGAGGGGAGCAGAAGAGCCTTGCCATAACCAAAATAACCAACAGAGGCTCAACTTCAGTGGTATCCTGAACTTCAGGGTGCAGGTTGTGGGGAGAAGGAAGGCTGAATGGGGACAGGTGGCAGGTCCCCGCCCAGAGTGATGCCTAGGGGTTTCTGGTGGTGCCTGTGTGCTGCCCAGAAGGAGAGGGTGATCTCAGGGGGTTAAAGGGAAATGTACCATCCAAATGGGTCCAGCTCAGGGGTGAGAGGAGCAGGAGGGAATTCAGGAACAGCAGCCCCAAAGTGAGCCAAGTAGAAACCTGTCCGTTTAGAGTTACTGTGGTAATGGGAGCAGCAGCAGCAGCTTGCTCTGTCACCTACAGATGTAGGGAGCCCCTTGCCATGCACCAGGCCGTGGAATAAGCTCTTTTCTGCATTATCTCATTTACCTTTCCCATCATCTCCCTGAGTCAATTACTAGCCTTACCTCTGTTTTACAGATGAGGAAACTGAGACACAGTGAGGTTAAATGACTTGCACAAGGTAACATAGTTATTAAGTGGCACCATTGGGATTTGGTCCAATGTGGTCTAGCCTCACTGGCCATGTTCTTACTGACTTAGATCTACTTTCCTCTGGGATAGGGCTTAAAGCATATGTCTGGAGTTCACACGAGATCTAAGTTTCTAAGCAATCACAGCAATTTGCTTAAAGTATAAATGTCAGTAAATAATGATTATCTCCATAGGGAAAGAAAGAGAATGGCAACTAACCCCAAGTCCTATGCTCTATTGTTCATTTATTTGTTCATCTATTTGTCTATATTCATTTACTCATTAATATCTCCTGAGTGCTTACTGTGTGCCAGGTGCTGCATGGAGCACTTTGTATACCATCTCAGTAATCACAATCCTCTCAAGTAGCAACAATGGCTCACCGAGTTTTAGCACTAAGAAAAATGCAGAGGTTATATTTTTATGTATACCCAATTCCAAATATACTTTTTTATGATAATGTGATGTTCAAAGACAAGGCTTTGATTTATGCATTTTCAGTGCTGTGATTCTAGGGGCTTGTGTTGTAGGGAGGGCAGAAACTGGAAGGGTGCTCTAACAGGGAGAGGCTCTATTAGCTCTGACAAGGTAGGAAAACACCCAGGGAGGCTGTCTGGAAAATGAGAGGCAAGTATGATAGATGACAAGGTCCTGAGCCTTCGCCAAACTCTGTGGAGAGGTGCTGTGGAAGTCTGAGCAAGGTGAGTTCCCCAAGCCAACTATGTTTCTACTAAATCAGTATCTGCCAGGCCCAGTACGAGAGAGACAGATGCAAGGAGGTCAGACTTCTCAAGGCTCCCCGAAGTCTGCGCAGAGCTCTCAGCTGGCCTGGATGCATTCTATAAGGACTCATGAATGCCGGGGGATGGGCAGCAGGCAGAGTTATGACTTTGTTTCTGCCTCCACAGGGGCACTCCAGTGGAGAGACATGGCAAGTGTCCACGGTGACTGCCGCTCCCATTAGCAGGTGTCTAGACAGGAAAGGGTGCTGGGGGGGACACGAAGAAGTTTGTGTCTGCCATGAGGAGATTCCCTGTTAGCTGAGCCCCTCACTCTCAGAGGAGCTGGAGTGTCACACAGGAGAACAGTTCCTCTGCTGCCTTCCTGTCCTCCTCTCACTTTTTCTTCTCTCTTCTGTTTCTCTTAGCCAAGGGCTTCTCCACACCATTTTCCAGTTGTGTTCTGCGTAGCCCTGGACAGTCCCCAGAGTTGTCCCCATGGTTGCAGGAGTGATCAGTGAAGGGAGGAAAGAGAGGATCCAGCCATGACTATTTATTACTTGACAGAGAAGTTTCATTCTTCTCTCAGATATATGGTAGGCTTTAGCCCTGGCTTGGGTTCCAAATAAGCCTTTTATTCCCCAATGCTCATCTTTCAGTAAATTCATACCAATACCATGGGATTTTTCTTAGGGCATGGTACATAGCAGGTGCTGGGTAGACAGTAGCCCTTATTAATAATGACACCACATGGCATCGGCCCACAAGCTTATTACTGTTAGGGGCACAGATGCCTTACTCTTGCTGTTTCATGAGAAGCTGTGTTAGATGTGTCCACTTCTTATTCTCCTTCTAGAAGGCACTGCACATCCCTGCTTGCCCTCTGGAATCTAGATTCCAAATGGAGCCTCTCTTTTCCAAGAGCAAACAGCCTGTGGTAAAGATGAGACCATGGATGTCAAGGTGCTTTGTAAATTGTAAAAGCCTGTAAAAAGATGTGGTGTCGTTACCCTTATGGTATTTTTACAAGGAAATAGAGTCATAATGAGCACTACTAGTGGGAATTTGGAAGAATTCCCGGAGCAGACAGACTAGAGTTCTCAAAAAGAGCATATGTTCTCCAAGCACTTAGCTCTGGGGCATGGAAGGAGATGCTAAGAAGCCCCTGTGACAGGATCTTTCCTAAAGAGAACCTACCCCAAAACCCCAATTAACCAGAACCATCTGCTTGTGGCCTCAATTAAATAGAATGCCTTTGAAAAAATTTTTTTTGGTCACACTTTTTATGAGAAAAGTTAATGGCAAGAAAACAAGATCACATTAAATATTTATTTTATTTTTGGAAGCTTTTGTTTTGCAAGGGTAGATTTAGGGTATGCCCTGTGGCAGTTCATACAGTGCACATTTGTAACACTGACCTTGACCACTGGCCAGGCCATGTGGTGGGAGCTGGGGGGAGAGTGAAGGGGAAGGAGTGGACTCAGATCCAGGAGGGGTCCTCAGGGCAACACAAACATGAAGGAAGGTGACTTGGGTATAGAGTGATGACAAGCTATCCATGGGAGGTACAGAGCAACTAGGGAAGGAACACTTCCCTCCTGGCCTGGGGGATAACAGAGCACAGCAGCCTTGTGTTTATAGGACTCTTGACTAAAAACTATTTCCAGCAGTGCCATTTGTAGCTCTCGGCAAAACTGGGAAAAGAAAAAAGTTGTTTATATTTTAAAAATCTTTTCTCCCTCTTTTTTTTTTTTTTTTTTTTATTGTCCACAAACAGCAGTGCCCTTGTGCTTTCTTTCCTCTTCCGCATAACTCAAAAGGACTCTCTGGTCCTTTGGAAGCCTGCCATCAGTTAATGAATTAAACAAATGGCTACCAGGTGCCTGTTCTGGGTACTGGGCACTGTTCTTAACCCTTGGTACACAGCAGAAAAGGAGACAGACAGGTTTCCCTGCAAGTAGGAATAAGAGCCATAAATTGAATGACTTTAGGATGTTGCAACAATGAGAGACAAAATTCCTACTTTAGATAGGTGTCAGGAAAGGCCTCTACAAAGAGGGAACATCTAAACAAAGACCTGAATACAAAGATCCAGGAGTGAAGATATCTATCCATCCATCCATCCATCCATCCATCCATCCATCCATCCATCTAAAACAAGACTGAGCCTTGGAGTCTTCTTCAGATGCTAGACATATACCAAGTGTTGAATAAACAGTCTTCATCCTCTCAGCAAGATCAGATCATATACCAAAACCACAAAGTCCTAATGTTAGAAAATCTGGCATTTTGGCCTGGAAGTGAGTAGACTTAAGGGGCCTTCCAGGTGTCTCAGCAGAGTACCCTGTAAAATGGGCACTGTCCCTGGGTCACAAAGATGCTCACCTTCTCCCAGGCTCTCCTTTCTTCTTTCAAGGGTCTGGGCATTCAGGTTTCTTCTCTTCCTCTCTACAGCCCTCCCCCTCATTTGGGGGTCTCCCCACCAAAATCTGTCAGCAGAGTCTCCACTGGTCTTGCAGAAGTGATCGCGGCTTGCTTCCCTGCAGATAGCTGTTAAGCACTGCAGGGTGAGCAACATAAACAACAAGCCCTGGAATATTGTTCAGAATCTTTCCAAAGCTTTTCTCCCCCCTCCTTTTGGCAGGTTTGGGAGCCTGGCTTCATTTTCTTCCCTTTGCAACTGCCCTAGCCATACAAGGCACTTTTATCTTCTAATTTAAATTCTGGTTTTTATTAAATTGGTACTGAGGGAGATTGACAGGGGACTCAGGCTGTTCTTGACCTGTGTTCTGAGCGCGTGGCTAAACATGCTGCTGGAAATTGCTTCCCACGTGATTCTATGAGAACAGTTTATACTTTCATTTCTCCAACCTGGTGAGAGGTCAGCATTCTGTCTGGACTCTAAGCAGCCATAAAATTCACCTCTTCCTATCAGTGGGAAAAGGCTGGGGCTAGTATTGGAGAACCATCATTAAAAACACAATCTCCCAAATCAGAACACTTTTCCACCCAGGATAGAAGAGGGAGCAAACAGCTTCACTGTTGAATAAGCATGAAAGCAGAATGTGATGCACATCATGGGCCATCCCCTAAAGAGACTGCAAAGAGAGAAAGATGTGATCCATTACATTCATATTTTCAAGATAGATTTACTAATTATCTCTTATAGCTATGACTGGAGGTAGGCTTTGGAATTTGGAGTCAGATGATTGCCGAAGTTAGGCTCAGCTCCTCCCAAGGAACTGGAAGATAGGGCATTTTATCTTCCTTGGTAACTACATTTCATAAAGTTGGCCCTCCGCTCCTTGAAGAAACATGCCCGAGGTGTGAGATTGGCTTATGTAGCATTTGGCCATGTGGTAGGCATCTGGGATGTGGAGTGACCAAGAGCCTGGTGGGTTAGGGTGTAGGTCCCATGGACACAAACTCTGGAAGTGGTGCTGGTGGCTCAGACAGCTCATCTTTCCAACTTTGCCCCAAGTTCAAGGCCTGACTGCTCTGAGCTCTCACTGCACAGTCCCAGCTAGTAATACAAGATTCCTTTTAGGACTACTTATAGAAAACATATTAAATATGTTATCTGTTTTATTTGTTGAATGAGGTTGACTAAATTTCTTCCCTCCTCAATCTTCCCCAACTTAGGAGAAAAGCCTGAGGACAATTGCTCCCAGGCAGTTCTCTTCCTCTGTCTACATAGGACTGGGCACATAAGCTGTGCCCCGAATTGCAGATGGCATTTCTGAGTACCTGCACCTTGAAGGACAGGAATCTAGATCTGGATCCTGTCTCTTTTCTCACTAGTGAGGTACTTAATCTGTTGGGGCTTTACACACTGCCAGGAAGGATGATGACTGTTCTGCCCCTCAAACCTTCCCCATGTTTGCCCAGGTATTTCCTATTCATTGTATATTCTCTTATAACACCCCACACTTCTCAGCTCATTGTACCTGTAGCTATTAGCATGTCTGTGTGACCATACTATAAAAAGACAGAAGACAGAGACTATTTTATTCACTATTTATCATTAGGGACTGCTGACAATAGGGATTTTTTTTTTTCTAGCTTGTGGGATGCCTGAGTAACCTGCCTGTATGGGTAGTCATAATGATAGAGGGCTGTAGCAGTAATATGGCACCTGGCACAAGCTCCATCATCTCTGCCCATCTAGGAAGCCTAAAATCCACAAAGTGGGGCTTCTTTCCTTGAGAATAGTCTCTGAGCCTTTCCTTGCCCTCCACAATTGCCTTTATCCTTTAGATTATGACTTTGCTAAGACACAGGTTTTCCCCCAAAACAGTTGACACTGAATCAAACCCTGGATATAACCAGGAAATTGGGCCCTCTTCTTTGGGAAGATACATTCAGCCAGGAGTTGGGAGAAGAAATGGGTTCCTCCCTATTCATTCAGTAGCTAAACAATCCAATTAACATCCTCTTTGGGAACATTTCATTTAATTAAAGTTTCGTTCCATTTTCAAAGAGAGAGGGGAAGGACATCATGAAAAATTTTGTTGAGTTTTTTTTTTTTTTAATTAATTTTTATTGGTGTTCAATTTACCAACATACAGAAAAACACCCAGTGCTCATCCCGTCAAGTGTCCACCTCAGTGCCCGTCACCCATTCCCCTCCAACACCCGCCCTCCTCCCCCCTTCCACCACCCCTAGTTCGTTTCCCCGAGTTAGGAGTCTTTATGTTCTGTCTCCCTTCCTGATATTTCCCAACATTTCTTCTCCCTTCCTTTATATTCCCTTTCACTATTATTTATATTCCCCAAATGAATGAGAACATACACTGCTTGTCCTTCTCCGATTGACTTATTTCACTCAGCATAGTACCCTCCAGTTCCATCCACGTTGAAGCAAATGGTGGGTATTTGTCGTTTCTAATCGCTGAGTAATATTCCATTGTATACATAAACCACATCTTCTTTATCCATTCATCTTTTGATGGACACCGAGGCTCCTTCCACAGTTTGGCTATTGTGGCCATTGCTGATAGAAACATCGGGGTGCAGGTGTCCCGACGTTTCGTTGCATCTGAATCTTTGGGGTAAATCCCCAACAGTGCAATTGCTGGTTTTTTTTTCTCTGTCTCCAAGGCTTCCCTGACTAAGATTCCTCCAGTCCAGACTCAGCTTGTGGAGCGTTGAGAGAAAAGCTCAGTGGACTTCCAGTAGCCCCAAGGAACCATATTTCCACCATGAGATTTAGTATTTGGAAGCAGTTCCTGATCATTCTGATACTGTGAATACTGGTGGCTAGCTTCCTTCTGAGCTATAGGTAAATGCACCTTCACTTTAAACGGTAGGATGATGAATTCTGGCAGAAAGACTCTTGGTCCCACAGGATGTTCAAGCCTTCAAAAGAACAGATGAACATTTGCATAACTTTCTATGTGAAGACAGCAGCCACTGCTGGCTTTTAATTTATTCCCCCCCAGAGTAAATATCTCTTGGTGACTCTTGATCAGACAATGGAGGTTGAACAGAATCATTTAGGAGTCTGGAGAGAGAAAACATCCAAAGTTTCTGAAGGTGAAGGGAAAAATCAATATCTAGAAAAAACTTTTCCACCCCTAAACTTAGGGGAATAAATAGCAGAGAAATGGAAGATTTTTACTGTAGACTTTTTCGAATCACATCAGCATATTTGAATTTGCTGAATTGTCTTTTACTCTGGTATAGCACCATTCGTTACGGACTGAATGTTGTGTCTTGCCCAAATTCATATGTTGAAATCTAGTTCATAGTGTGGCGGTATCTGGAGGTAGAATCTTTCAGAGGTGAGTAGATCAGGAGGATGGAGTCCTAATGAATGGGGTTAGTGCCCTCATAAGGAGAGACCAGAGAGCTGCCTTGCTGTTTTTCTGCCATGTAAGGGATACAGTGAGCAGTCAGTGGTCTGCAACCAGCAAGAATACTCTGCTCCCCAGCACCCAGCCATGTTGGCACTCTAATTTCAGACTTTTAGACTCTAGAACTATGAGAAATACATTTCCATTGATAAGCCACCCAATCTGTGATATTTTGCTTTAGCCAACTGAACTTGACACTATTCCCCTGCCTACTTAATTAAAAATGAAACTATAATAGGTTTTTAATTACTTGAAGAGATATTGCTGGTGATCTTTCCTATCTCTTGTTATGGAAATTAGTTCAGATTTTAAAGTAGAATAATTAATCAAAAGAATATTCCACAATTTTGGCCATTGGGTCTATGCAAATGATTTTTTGGGGGGGAGGAGAAAAGGAATATTATACATGAGCCTTTTATCTTGGGAAATTTCAATATATTACTATCTCATTATCAATAGAGAAACAAATGCCATCAACAGAGCCATGTAAATATTAATAACCAAAATTTACATAGTATTGAATCATTTAGAATATATGTTATTATATTTACCACTTTTCAGCAACATTTTAAGAAAAATATTATTACATGCTGAGGAAGTAATAATAATAAACTGTAAAGAGAAGGAGATAATAACTTGCCCAAGATCCTACAATGGAGGGCAGAGCTGGGATATAAACCCCTTTCTTCTGACTCCAAATGTAAAGCTCCTTATGTGGTGTTTGCTTTTTTTTTCTTCTTCTCTTTTTTCTTAGAATTAAGGATAAATAAGAGAATCTGACTCCAAAGGAGAATTCTGAATTGTGCAGTTGGAAAGAACCTTAAGAGATCACCTCGCCAACATTCCCTTAGAAAGAGGAACAGTTGGGCACTGAGGGGGGCACTTGACGGGATGAGCACTGGGTGTCATACCATATGTTGGCAAATCGAACTCCAATAAAAAATATACCAGGGCAGCCCCGGTGGCCCAGTGGTTTAGCGCCGCCTTCAGCCCAGGGCCTGATCCTGGAGACCTGAGATCAAGTCCCACGTCGGGCTCCCTGCATGGAGCAGCCTGCTTCTCCTTCTGCCTGTGTCTCTGCTTCTCTCTCTGTCATGAATAAATAAATAAAATCTTTATATATATATATATATATATATATATATATATATATATATACACCAAAAAAAAAAAAAAAAAAAGAGGAACAGCTTTACTACCCGCACCCAGATCCCTTGGTATGTGAGCCCAGTGCTAAGGCACAACTTCGGACATCTGGTTTAGTGTTCTCCCTTTTTACGCTGCCCTCTACTCCCAATTCACAGCACATGGGAATACACGCATGAATGTATGTGTTTGTTATCTATGTGTACTCCTGCTTATTTTCCTTCTGGGTTGGTTATCTTCTGGGAGCCAAGAGGGCATTTCCCAAAATAAGGGAAGGCCCGGGCATTTTTGTTTTAGAATGCTACAGATTTAGGTTTTATGTTGATACAGCATCATTTTTGTGTTTTGGCTAAAACAGTGAGGTGCCAGGGCTCTCATTCTCATAAATTAGATACTTTATTCCTCCCTCTTTCTTCCTCCTATATCCCTTTCTCAACCTTTTAACTTTTTATTCTGTGGAGGTTTCCAGTATTTTCACATAAATTGTGCAGAGTGCCAGATGTGAGTCAGCAGATATTGTTGTAAGAATAAAAAAAATATAGAAAACTGTTCAATTTGTGGGGCAAATAAACAATGAAAGGCTTTCTATTTTTGTTTGGTGGTTAGATCAATTTGAAACCACTCCAGTGCAGTCCACGACCTTCTTTTCTCAGCCAAGTGAGTCAATAAATTAGTCAAAGTAAGAACATTGATTTATTGGAGTGGGCATGTTTCAGTATGAGTTTGGACTTAGAAATTGTTGCTGCCCTGTATTGTCACAAAACATACCATGTAAATTATTAAGCTGGGTCCTGCAGAGATTTCAAGGGAGGTAGAAGATGAGGTAGTAGTTTCTATTATAGGTCAGAGACCCTTGGGACTGATGAGTTACTGAAAATCCATAACATTGCCACAGACTGACAAACTAGTGGTCATGTATGGGCTCACAATGTGTTCAGGCAGCTGTGTACTACCTCAGCCTCTGGGGTAAGAATTCTTGTACACTGAGGGTTGCTGACCCCTGGGGCTCAGGGAAGTGGGTAGAGTTATAGCCTGGAAAGGAGCCATTTAGAGAATGAATTGAGAGGGGGAGGAGGACAGCTGGTGAGCTTGAGAGACCAGGGCACAGATACACATTGCATCTTAGGTCCAATTTGGAGCAAGTTCAGGAGAATTTAGATGATAGGACTAGAAACGCAAGGCAATAGCAGGATATGAAGGCTGTGAGGAAAAAGCTGAGGAAGAGGATTTTAAGACTGTTTGCTGTGTGTGATCAATGGCCGTCCTTTGGACTCCTTTCCTGGAGACACCCATATTATTTGAACTATTTTTAACAGGTTCTTTCTTTTTCAGGATACTTAGATTTTGAATCTAATATTGTCCTTGAATGGATCCCTAAATACACAGGTCATGACATACCCAGTCACTTTTTCATTAAGGTAGAGTTGACATACAGTGTTACAGTTGTTTCAGGTACACATCCCCTACGCTGTACCATTTTCCTCATGATTTATTCATTTCATAACTGGAAGCCAGGACCTCCCACTTCTTCACCCAGTCTTCCCATCCCCAATTTCCCTCCCCTCTGGCAACCATTCTCTGTATTTATGACTGCTTATTTTTGTGTATTTTTAAAAAGATTCCACATATAAGTGAAATCATGTGATTTGTCCTTTTCTAAATTCACTTAGCATTATACCCTCTAGATTGATCCATGTTGCCACAAATAACAAGAGCTCATTTATTTTTATGGTTGAGTAATATTCCATTGTGTACATATACCATTTCCTTACTGATTCATCTCGATAAACACTTGGATTGCTTCCCTACCTTGGCTATTGTAAGAAACATGGTGCAAATATCTTTTTGATTTAGTCTTTCTCTTTTGGGGCTAAATACCCAGGAGTTGAATGACTGGATCATATGGTATTTCTATTTTTAATATATTGAGGAAACTCCATACTGGTTTCCATCATGGCTGCACCAATTTGCATTCCAACTATAGTGCAGGAATGTTCCTTTTTCTCTACATTCTAATGCTTGTTATTTCTTGTCTTTTTGATTCTACTCATTCTAACCAGTGATATGTCATTGTGATTTTGATTTGCATTTCCTTGATGATTGATGACCTTGGGCATCTTGTCATGTGTCTGTTGGACAGCTGTATGTTTTTTGGAAAAAAATGTATATTAGGTCTTTCTTCTGCTCATTTTAAAATCAGATTATCCTTTGTTTTTAGTGTTGAGTTGTAAGAGTTCTTTATATATTTTAGATATTAACCCCTTATCATTTATATCACTTGCAAACATCTTGTCCCATTTGATGGGTTGTCTTTTTGTTTTCTTGATGGTTTCCTTCACTGTGCAAAGGCTTTTTAGTTTAGCCCCAACGGTTTATTTTTGCTTTTGTTTCCTTTGCCTGGAGGGACATATATGGAAAAATATGGCTAAAGTCAATATGAAGAAATTGCCACCTTTTTCTTTTCTCTAGGAGTTTTATGGTTTCAGGTCTCACATTTAGATCTTTAACTCATTTTAAGTTTATTTTTGTGTAGGTATAAGAAAGTGGCCCAGTTTCATTCTGCTGCATGTGGCTTTCCCATTTTCCCAGCACTGTTTATTGAAGAGACTGTTTTTTTTTTTTTCCCATTGTATATTCTTGCTTACTTTGTCATAGACTAACTCACCATATAAGCGCAGGTTTATTTCTGGGTTCTCTGTATTTTTACATCAATCTGTATCTTTTGTGTTAGTAGCAAACTGTTTTGATTACTACGGATTTGTAGTATATTTTGAGATCTGGGATTGTGATACTTCAAGGTTTCTGGGATTGTGTTATTTCAAGGTTTGTCATTTTTCAAGATTGCTTTAACTATTAGGGCTCTTTTGTGGTTTCATACACATTTTAGGATTATCCTAGTTATGTGAAAAATATTATTGGTATTTTGATAGATATTGCAGTGAATTGTAGATTGCTTTAAGGAGTATGGATATTTTAACCATATTAATTCTTTGACTCCACGAGCATGGAATATCTTTCCATTTGTTTATGTCATCTTCAGTATCTTTCACTAGTATTTTATTTTTTAAAAGATTTTATTTATTTATGACAGACACAGAGAGAGAGAGAGAGAGAGAGAGAGAGAAAGAGAGAGGCAGAGACACAGGCAGAGGGGGAAGCAGGCTCTATTCAGGGAGCCTGACATGAGACTCAATCCCAGGTCTCCAGGATCACACCCGAGGCTGAAGGCGGCGCTAAACTGCTGGGCCACTAGGGCTGCCCATCTTTCACTAGTATTTTATTTTATTTTATTTTTTTCATTTTTTTTTCACTAGTATTTTAATGTGATATTAATACTTTATCTTTCACTATTGAAAGATTGATCTTTCACTATTGAAAGATAAATGCCTATTCCTTAGGCATTTTATTCTTTCTGGTACAATTATAAATGAGAATTTTTCTTAATTTCTCTTTCTGCTACTTCATTATTAGTATAAAGAAATGCAACCAATTTTTGTGTATTAATTTTGTATACTGCAAGTTTGCTGAATTCATTTATTATTGCTAATAATTTTTTTTTTTGGTGGACTCTGTGGGGTTTTCTATGTGTAGTATCATATCACCTGGAAATAGTGACAGTTCAACTTCTTCCTTACTAATTCAGATGCCATTTTGTTCTTGTGATTCTCTGACTTCCAGTGCTATGTTAAATAAAAAGGGTGAGGGTCACATCCTTGTTTTGTTTCTCATTTTGGAGGAAAATCTCTGTTTTTCACCATTGAGTATGATGTTAGCTGATCATATATGAACTTTATTATGTTATGTTCCCTCTAAACCCATTTTGTTCAGTTTTTATCATGAACAGATGTTGAATTTCTCAAATCCTATTTTGGCATTGATGGAGATGATCATGATTTTGATTCTTTGTTTTGTTAATGGGGTGTATCATATTCAATGATTTGGAAATATTGAACCATCCTTGCATCCCCTTGCTTGATTATGGTGAATAATCCTTTTAATGTATTGTTGAATTTGGTTTGCTAATATTTTTTGAGGATTTCTGCATCTATTTCATTAAGGTCACTGACCTATAGTTTTCCTTTTTCATAGTGTCTTTCTCTGGTTTTGGCATCAGGGTAATACTAGCCTCCTAGAATTTTATTTGGAAATTTTCCTTCTTCCATTTTTTAGAATAGCTTGTGGGGAATAGGAATGAATTCCTCTTTAAATGTTTGTTAGAATTCACCTGTGAAGCCATTTGGTCCTGAACTTGTCTGTTGGGAGTGTTGATTATTAGTTCAATTTCATTACTAATAGTTAATCTGTTGATATTTTCTGTTATTCACAATTCAATTTTGGAAGATTATGTGTTTCTAATAATTTATCTTTTCTTCTAGGGTGTCCAATTTGTTGGCATTTAATTACTCATAGTAGTCTTGTAATCCCCTCTATTTCTGTGGTGTGGTTGATACTTCTCTTTTGTTCCTGTGTTTTGTTTTTTTAATTTAGGTATGCTCTTTTTCCTTCAATGAGTCTGGCTCAAGGTTTATCAAATTTGTTTATCTTTTCAAAGAATGAGCTCTTGGTTTCATTGATCTATTTTTAAAATTAGTATTCTCTATTTCATTTATTTCTACTCTGATCTTTATTATTTTCTTCATTTTATTAGCTTTATATTACGTTTGCTATTCTTTTTCCAGTTCCTTTAAGTGTTAGGTTAGAATGTTTGAGATTTACCATTCCTTGAGGTAGGTAGGCATGTATTGCTATAAATTTCCCCATTAGCATTACTTTTCCACATCCCAATGATCTTAAGACTAATTATTTTCACTTTTATTTGTCTTGATGTATTTTTTGATGCTCTTTGGTTTATTAACCTATTGGTTGTTTAGCATCCACATATTTGTGCATTTTTCTATTTTTTTTTCTTGTGATTGATTTCTAGTTTTATACTGTTGTAGTCAGAACAGATGCATGATAGGACTTCAATCTTCTTGAATCTAATGAGACTTGTTTTGTAGGATAACATGTGATCTATCTTAGGGAATGTTCCATGTGCACTCGAAAAGAATGCATAGTCTATTATTGTTCAATGGAATGTTCCGTATATATCTGTAAGTCCATGTGGTCCAATATTTCTTTCAAAGACATTGCTTCTTTATTGATTTTCTGCCTGGATGATCTATCCATCAATGTAAATGGGGTATTCAAGTACCCTACTATTATCGTATTACCATTAATTTATCCCTTCATGTCAGTTAATATTTTCTTTATGTATTTATGCTCCAATGTTGGGTACAGATATGTTTACCATTGTTATATACTCTTGTTGGATTGATCCCTCTATCATTATGTTGTGCTCTTCTTTGTCTTTTGTTAAAGTCTTGCTACCATGGCATTTTTGTTGTTGGTTGTTTTTTTGTTTTTGTTTTTGTTTTTGCATGGAATATCTTTTTCCATTTTTTCACTTTCAGTTTCTGTGTGTCTGTAGGTCTGAACTGAGTCTTTTGTAGGCAACATATAACTTTTTTTGTCCATCCCTCTACCCTATGTCATTTGACTGGAGCATTTAAAGTAATATATGTACTTACAGCCATTTTATTGTTTTCTGGTTGCTTTTCTTCCTTTTTTCTTTTCTTCCTTTTTCCTTGTGATTGATAACTTTCTGTAGTATTAGACTTGGTTTTGTTTCTCTTTATTTTTTTTGTGTATCTATTATAGGTGTGTAGTAATCATGAGGTTCATATATAGCATCCTAAATATACAGCCGTCTGTATTAGGTTGATGGTCACTTCAATTTGAACACACTCTGAAAGACCTTCCTTTTTATTCATTTTATATGCATGTTATCACATTTTACATCTTTTTATTCATAATTTTCTTCTAATTATAGCCTTTTCTTTTCCACTTAAAGAAGTTCCATTTAGTGGTGATGAGCTCCTTCAACTTTTATTTGCCTGGGAAACTGTATCTCCTTCAATGCTGAAGGATAAGTTTTCCAAGTAAAGTATTCTTGGTTGCAGCTTTTTTCCTCTCAGTGACTTTTTGTTGTTGTTGTTGTTGTTGTTGTTATTTTAAAGTTTTACTTGAATTCCTATTTGTTAACACAGTATAATATTAGTTTCAGGTGTACAAGATAATGATTCAACCCTTGGATACAATGCCTGGTACTCATCCCAGGTGCCCTCTGTCAACCCCATCCCACATTTTCCCATCCCCCCCCCCCTTCCTCTGGTATTTATTAGTTTATTCTCTATGGTTAAGAATGTGTTTCTTGGATTGCTTCTCTCATCCCTCCCTTTGCCAGCTTGTTTTGTTTCTTAACATCCACATATGGATGCAATCATATGGTATTTGTCTTTCTCTGATTTATTTCACTTAGCATAATTTTATTCACTTTTTCCACATCATTGTAAATATTCTGAATATATCTGTTGAGTCCACCTGGTCCAGTGTGTCAAAACCATTGATCCCCTGTTGATTTTCTGCTTAGGTGATCTTTCCATTGACATCAGTGGGTGTTAAAATCCCCTGTCATTACATTATTATCAGTGAGTTTCTGTATGTTTGTTGTTCATTAGTTTATATGTTTAGGTACTCCCATTTTGGAGGCATAAGCATCTACAATTGTTTGATCTTCTTGATAGATAGTCTACTTAATTATGAATTAATGAATTAATATCCTTCTGCTCTCTTGGTCCAGTATTTGTTCTCTCTTTTTTTTTAAGACTTTATTTATTTATTCATGAGAGACACATGCTGACTGCCTTCTGGCCTGCATGGTTTCTGTAAAACAAGCAAACAGACCAACAAAAATTCAGCTGATAGCTTTATGGGGTTTCTCTTCTACATAACTTTTTGCTTCTCTCATTACTTTTACAGTTCTCTTTAATATGTTCATTATTGGGACTCCTGGGTGGCTTAGCAGTTGAACGTCTGCCTTTGCCTCAGGGCATGATCCTGGAGTTCTGGGATTGAGTCCCACACCAGGCTCCTTGCATGGAACCTGCCTCTTCCTCTCTCTATGTCTCTGCCTTCTCTCTGTGTCTCTCATGAATGAATACATGAAATCTTTTTAAAAAAATAATATGTTCATTATTATGTGCTGAGATGTGGACCTTCTTGGGTTCATCTTGTTTGGAACTCTGCTTTTTGAACCCAGATATCTATTTTCTTTCCTAGATTAGGGAAGTTTTCTGTCCCTGCCTCGGCTTCTGGGATTCTTTTAATGCAAATGTTTACTTGATGTTGCCCAAGCAATCCCTTAACTTATCCTCATTTTAAAAAATTAGTTTTTTTTCTTTTTGCAGTGAAGCTTGGGTGCTTATCATTACTCTGTCTTCCAGATCACTAATCCATGCATCTGCTAATCTGCTGATTCTGTTCAGTGTATTTTTCACTTCAGTTAGTGTATTCTTCAATCTTGATTGCTCCTTTTTAATATTTTCCGCTACTTTGTTGATGTTCTGAGTTTTTCTATTTGTCTCTCCAGTCTGATGAGCATTTTTATGATCAGTACTTTTTTTTAAATTTTATTTTTATTTATTCATGATAGAGAGAGAGAGAGAGAGAGAAAGAGAGAGAGAGGCAGAGACACAGGCAGAGGGAGAAGTAGGCTTCATGCAGGGAGCCTGATGTAGGACTCGATCCTGGGACTCCAGGATCATGCCCTGGGCCGAAGGCAGGCGCTTAAACTGCTGAGCCACCCAGGCTGCCCCTGATCAGTACTTTAAACTCTTTATCAGGCATATTGCTTATCTCTTCTTCATTTAGTTTTTTTTTTTCTTCTGAGTTTGTTGTTGTTGTTGTTCTTTCATTTAGAGCATTTTCTTTCTCTTCATTTTGCTTGACTTTCTGTGTTTGTTTGTATAAATTAGACTGAACAGCTACTTCTCCTAAACTTAAAGGAATGGTCTTATGTATGATCATCCCCTGTGTAGACTATATGTGCCTGGTGATGTTGGCTGGCATGCACTGGAGGTTTGGTGGCGTGGCTGGAGCTGAGGTGGGTGTGGGCTGGCATGGTCTTGGATTTTCCATGCAGAAGGTGTCTTGGCAGGATGGCTGAAGTACAGAGACTGTTCTGGCTCTATACACAGAGAGTACTCTGGCATGGTAGCTGAAGCTGCAAGAGGTATAAGACAGGGTGTCCCAGGGCTCTATGATGAACAACCCAATCACTCTGCAAAGTATGTAGATATTCTTGTGGTGAATAAAGTCCACTTAAAAGTGATATTAAGTTCTTTTATATTGTTATAAAATAATTTTTATATTGTTCTACATTGGCTTAGCAACTACATACTAGACCTTTATCATGAAGAGAGGGCAATGATTTTTTTTTTGTCTTTGAAAATAATCCTCCTTCTCAAAAAGGATTGAAATCAACTATGATAATGATTGATATGATTGATAATCATTCATAACGATAATCAACTATGATTGATAATCAACTATCCATTACAAAAGGTGTGTAAAGAGATCATTTGGTTATATTTTATAAAATTTAAAATATTCAGATCCTGGGCTGTGCAGTTCCACCTCATTTATCTAGAGGACGCATACAAGAGCGTTCACTGCTGTATTGATACTAATCCAATTGGAATTGCTGGAAACAATTCAAATGTCTATCAACAGGAGGACAAACACATAAATAGTGTGACCTTCTTTCACCTGAATATGCGCAGCAGCTAAAATGATCTAAAACTAAGCTTCGGCATGGTTAGACCTCAGGAACACAGTATTGATGAAAAAACAAGTTGCAAAATGACACGTACAGTATGATGCTGTTTCTATAAAGTATGAAAGCCCAGAAACAGTGAAACATTAGTTATTAGAGAAAAATCTATATAAATGTGATATAAAAACATGCAAGGGCCTGCAACATCTCGTGGGAGGGAGAGAGCAGGAGTGGGGTCAGGTAGGACCCCAAAATCTCCAAAAGTAAATTTCTTAACAATCCATCCTAAGTATATGAATTTGATATATGGATTTTTCATACTTACATGTATGGTTGAATTCATAATACAAAATTAGAAAAAATTAAATAATATAAAATGATTATAAGACAAGCAGTCTTTTTTTTTTTTCCTTTATACCTCCTATTTCTGTTTCCCAGAGGCAACTGCTTGGAAATTCTTTCCACTATCCTGACTATAATTTTAAATAGTGTGCTTTTGCATGTTTTGTGTTTATAAAATTTAGACATTATTATCTTCCCATTGTGGTTGAAATTTAGACTCCCCAATCAATCATCAATAGCCAATGTTTATTATAACTGTATAAATATTGTTTTTGGCTGAGCCTAGTAGTACCCTTGTGGTACTGATCTTCTCTACACCCATTGGTAATTTTCTCAACAGGTTTATAGAATACCTGTTCACAAATTTTCCAGATGCTTTCCCTGGAGGATTCCTACCACCCCCCCGCCCTCCCCTCGCCCCCAACATACACCATTTTCTCCTGCTTCAGTCAAACTAGCACCTCCTGAAGCCTGGCACCTACATTCCTTCCCACACCAAAACCTTACATTAGAGCTCTTATTTCCTGGATTCTGTTTTCCTTCTTCTATATTTTCTTCAAATTTGGGTGGAACAAATATTTAAGAGCTTCCTGAGAAAAGAAAGCTACTTGAGAGGTAAAATTTTTAAGAACTTACTTACTGGGTTGATGAGTTGGCTGGATAGAGAATTCTAGTGGGAAATCATTTTTCTTAGAGTTTTGAACGTGTTGCTCAACAATTTTATATTTTTCATATGCATTGCTGAACTACCCATTCCAATTTTTTTTTCACTTGTATGTGTGTGAATTGTTTTCCCTTGCTGTTTTTAGGATCTTCTCCTTCCTCCTGGTACTCTGACCTTTCACTGTGAGATGACAATATGGACCCCACTTCTCTATGTGTCAGGTTCTTTCTGCTGCAGAGAAGGGAAATCTGTGTGTTTTGTTTGGTAATTTCCTCTACTTTTCCTTTCTTTCTGGAACTCCTGTTAATGAGATATTGGGCATCCTAGATCAATTCTCTTGTTTTCTTATTTTTTTTCTCTTTTGTATAGTAATTTATAAATTATCTTCCTATAGTTTTATTTCTATTTCTAATATTATTATTTCCAAGTGCTAACTTTTGGCCTCTGGCTTTTTAAAATGTTTTTTTTTTTTAACTTGTTTAACTGTGTAGTGTTGTACATTCAGAGAAAAGTTTTTCATATTTAATTTAAAAATTTTCCCCATTTTTATGTTAATAATTGGTGATATCAAAAGTTCCTATTTAAGAGGAAGGCACTCAAAAGCCATGGGACGATATGTGGGAAATTAGGGTTACAATGCAGTGGCTGGACAGCCAGCTAGCCTTCAGTTGGAGGCCCCTAAATTTCAGCCCCTGGAGATCTTGTCTTTGGTGCTCTGTTTCTGTAATCTCTTGCCCTAGAGAATATAGTTTGGCTGTCCACACTCTGGGATCAAGACCCCTCCCTGAGAAGGAGTAAATGACCTGTTCTTGTTGAGTACTCCAGCCTGGCCTTCTGCTGTTGTGCCCAAGTCAGCCTCTATCGTTCAGTTTCTCCAGATCATGAAACTTGTTCTTCTGCATGGCCTGGGAGACTTATTCTTCTGGATGGGAAGGGGCCCTGGGTATCAGATTTCCAGGCTCAGATTTTACCACAAACTTTCACTGATACTTCTTATCTCCAATTTCTAAGCCTCCTTGAGTTTTGCTGGGAGTTTTAACATCTTTCTGCATTGTACTTATGGTTCCATATTCTATCAGTCACCACTCCTGTACTAGCTTTCTTTTGTCAAAAACAAAAAAGAATTGACATTTCTTATCAGCTACTCCTTTTTCTATTTTATTTTATTCTTCATTTATCGGTGTTTTAAGGATTATAGTCTGTGAGGCACACAGACTACTGACATCAGAAGTATGCTTATGCTCTGAATTGCAATCAGGCAGTACAGGTTTACAAAGGCAAAACCCACAAGGTTACATAACTTGTTTTGAAAGAATTATGATTGGTGCTGACAGAGTTAAACTGACTCTCTAATGCATGATTGGCTATTTAGCTAACAGTTGTTACATTAGCTCTATTCCAGACCAAAGTAGGATGTGTTCCAGGAGGTGGTCATGGTGCAACTGACAGGTTGCAGCTGACAAAACTCAAGAGTTCTTGGTGTTCTAAAAATTAAAACAGAAGACTGCATAGGCCCTGCTTCCTGAATGTCTTCCCTGCCCTACTTTGAATGACTCTTTTAGCAATGCTTACTTATTTTGGAATTTTCTTTACATCTCCTCTTTTGAATCTTTGTGACAGAAAAGCTTTGATGATCAATTTTTATGATTGTTTAGGCCCATTTCACTGCTAGAGTGGTTGGCAACTTGCTCTGGATCTATCATGTCCTGCAGAGGAGGGAATTTTATGGTTCATTGATATTTGGTATGTTCAGCAAGCATGCTAAGTGAAAGTCTTTGGCCACATTTGAGTAACAAAGAGGTTTGAGGAAATTAGGTGTAGACATCAAGTAGGTTCTCATTTCCTTTACTTAAAGGGTACATCTGATGAATGGTTTTGAGTTTGATATTTTAAGCAGTAGTATAACAATAACTATAAATACATAGTACAGCCAATAACAAATAAGGCAAAAATTAAAATAATAATCAACAGTGTAATTTAAAAACCTGAGTGAAAGAGAGCTCCAAGTCAAGAAGCCAGTTAAAAATAGATGAAAACTTAGGGCTGAACCATCCTGGGGTAAAACTTGTGAAAATTAATAAATGTAAACCTCACTAAAGTAGAGTAGGGAGGCAAGAAGGGGGAGTCCTGTCATTCAATGTCAATTACAAGCCCTAATAGGGAAAGATGGACAATTGTATCTCCTATGAGAAATCTATTACTCCTGCACCTCAGCCAATGAGAAGCCATCATCCCCCTCAACTCTTGCTTTTTCTCCATGGACTTTCATTCAAAACACCACTCCTACCTTCTTCTTTCTCTATAAAATAATGTTCCTCTCCATTATTGATCTCACCTCTGGTTTTGCCAGAGCTACTTATCTTGAATTGCAATTTTTTTATTCCCTAATAAATCCATTTTTTTTTTGCTGGTAAAATAATTTTTATTTTTAAGGTGGACATTATATAATGCTCAGCAAGAGGAGCCAGAGGCACCCCCCAAAAAAGCAGAAGCTTGTATCCACAGAGCTAATTGGGTCCACTGATTTTTTTTGTTGTTGTTGATCTTGAAATTTGAAGGTAAATTTTCTTCTGGATTTTGAACTCTGCTTTGTGTTTCAGCTCTCTAGGTTTTCTTGCAGGCCTGTCCTGTCTGAGAGTACTACTTTGGGTTTCAGTCAATTGCTTTTTGGATCCAGGCTATCTCTGTTGGAACTGTATTGACTTTCGTTCTTTCTTTCTTTCTTTCTTTCTTTCTTTCTTTCTTTCTTTCTTTCTTTCTGATAGTCACAGAGAGATAGAGAGAGAGGCAGAGACACAGGCAGAGGGAGAAGCAGGCTCCATGCACCGGGAGCCCGACGTGGGATTCGATCCTGGGTCTCCAGGATCACGCCCTGGGCCAAAGGCAGGCGCCAAACCGCTGCGCCACCCAGGGATCCCCTGTATTGACTTTCAATTCAACTTCTGTGCTGGCCTTCGGTCTCATTCCTTTCAGAACAGACTGTTCCTGTTAATATTATTCTGTTCAGGAATTTTCCTTTTGCTCTAGAGAACAATCTTTTACATATGGAATCCCAGACATCGAAATGTTTTGAGCACTACCTACCTCTCCCCCTTCAACTAGATCCTCTAGTACAGGGATAACCCCCTTTACTTCAGAGCAATTTCTGCAACTGTTTTTTAGTTAAGGCCACTGAAGAAATAATCATGAGATTCCCTTTAATTATCCTTGTATTCAGGCTAGGGGAAAAATAACAGACATTTATGTTGATAGCCGGTATGCCTTTTGGGTAGTTCATGACTTTGGCATCTAATAAGTTTTGGACATAGGAGCCACTTACAACAAAAATTTCATTTTTTCCATAATATTCCATACTCTTACAGGTGGCTCTGGCTATTATTAAGGCACCTGGCCCTCCAGACTCAACTCACCAGAGTCCTCACCTCACTGACATTTCTGCCTGAAATGTTGCTCTCAAGGAAACCAAGAGCCAGATCTCTGCCATGACCCAAAGAGTTGTTCTTCCAAATAATAATCTGGAAAAATTGACAAGAGATATAGTTGCTAGTTTAATAAAAAGAAGTCTAGTTTGGGCCAAAAAACAATCTAGTCCTCCCAGAAATTCTAAAATCCTCACTACTTAACACAGTACATGCATTAAACCATAGACAACCACAATGGTAACATACATTAATATTGGTGAGGAGAGGGATCCCTGGGTGGCGCAGCGGTTTGGTGCCTGCCTTTGGCCCAGGGCACGATCCTGGAGACCCGGGATCGAATCCCACGTCAGGCTCCCAGTGCATGGAGCCTGCTTCTCCTTCTGCCTGTGACTCTGCCTCTGTCTCTATCTCTCTCTCTCTGTGACTATCATAAATAAATAAAAATTAAAAAAAATATTGGTGAGGAGATATTAATAAGGCCACCAAAAGTGCCCACCTCATTCACCCCACCTGTCCAAAATACAGCCCAGGGAATTGTTCACAAGGATGGATTTCAGAATACATTTTAGTCATGGTTTGCATGGTTTCTCACTGGACTGAAGTTTTCCCATATACACAGGCAACTGCTGCTGCTACAGCTAAAAATTGTGTTTGAAAAAATTATCTTTCCTTGGGGAATTCCTCCTGAACTTCATAGTGATAGGGGAAATCATTATACTGGTTGCATGTTTTAGCAGTTCTGTTCTGTTTGGCTGGTTTTAGTATAATTTTTTTTGTGTGTGTGCATATCATCCTCAATCCTCAGGTTAGTTGAACACACTAATGGCACTATTAAGACTCAACTGGCAAAATTTGTAGTGACTTTCCGAGTATCTTGGCCAAAAACACAGCTCTTACTCTCTCTAAATCTCAGCTCCCCCCCTTTGAAACTCAGACTCTCATCTTTTGAGGTTGTCACAGGGTATCCAATCCCTACCTCCTCTGATCCACAGATGATAAAATGAGGTACACTTTAATATTGTAAAGGCCTAATTGCATCTATTAAAAATAACCATGCTTCAGTTAAGCAATCTTTTCACTCCTGGGAGATAACAACCCTAAACATCAACCATGCAACCTGGATATTTCATCTGTTGCCAAAAACACCTCCAGAAAGAGTCTCTTCAATCTTTATAGAAAGAGCTAATTAGTGCTTGTGCCATCAAACTACAAGGAATAGACTCTTGGATTCATGTGACACAATTTTAAAGAAAGCACCAAACCCTGATTGGGCCTGCACACCAGCTGGTGACCTGAAAGTAAAGATTTTTTGGAATTGAGGCAAATGACATCTGACGAACCACTTTTTCAATATGCCAAACTAGACCTGTATACCTTTTCCTCACTGCTTTTACTGTCTTTTTCATTAAAAAGACATACTTTGTGTGCATTTCCCAAACCCTTGCAAGAGGAGGAAACCTCTTTTGATTATGGACTTTTGGAAATGCCTCATCATGATCCCAGGTCAAATTATTTCTTCACTTCCTTTTCCTGAAGGGTTAGAAAGTTCAGAATTCACAAAAGTATTATCTGACTATGGATTCTTACTCCAAATTTATGGTCTCTGAATTTGCAACCTTACAGACTGTACCATTGGATAACATGTGTTTTCAAACAGTTCTTTTGAGATAATACAGTTTTAATAAATTTTTTCAAGTTTTACTATTTTTGCAAAAACTTCATTAGCTATTGCTCATGTTTATACCTGTACTCTATTTTCCCAAATGCAGTTAATTTGTTCAGTGTGCTCTTCCAGTATTCACTATTTTGAGTTCATGGCCACTATAAGTGGGGCCTTCCAGAGGGCATACATGACTCTGGGTTTGCTTTGAGAGGGAGAATTTTTCTCCTCTAAGTTGGAATAAGTGCCAATAATATTTTGAGCTGGCTATTTTCAGATCTAGGTTCCTGGTTCAGAACCATCATACAATTTGGAATTGCTACTTCTTCTGTTTTGCATATTTTTTAAGTTTGTATTTTGCTACCAAACTTTTGTAAAAATGGTGTACCCAATAAGGAGATGGTCTCCAACACTGATGGCCTTGGAAAATGGGAAGTGCCTGAGAATTTTCTTTCCTGAGCTTTCTCATTACCCAAATGTGGACTTAAGTGGTTTTCAATGGTTATGTACTTTCCCTCTGACATAGAACATGACAACAGGAAAGTCTTTCCTGGCATCTAGGGATAAAACCAGCAAATATAGAAAGTCTGACTCTTGATCAGTGAGAGGGAAAGATCTTAACGAAAAAGGAAGACCCTCACAAAAGTGGACTTGAGATGCTTGAAGTGAGAGCCACACCACTCAATGTCAATTAGTGGAAGAATTGTCACCTTCAGACCCTTAACAGAAGAATGCTCAACAGGAAAGAATTATCAATTACAGGCCCCAACAGGGAACAATGTACATTGCATCTCCTATGAGAAGTCAGCTACCCCTGTGACTCAGCCAATGAAAAACTGTCATCACCCTGAATTTACAGACTGTACCATTGCTTTTCTCCAAAAGGACTTTCATTAAAAATAACCTCTCCCAACCTCCTCCTTCTCCATAAAATAACATTTCTCTCCTTGTGTTTGTTGAACTAACTTGCCCTATGATTTTGTCATAGCTTGATTGTTCTGAATTGCAATTCTCTGTTATTCTTGAATAAACCCACTTTTGCTGGTAAGATAATGAATTGTTTTAAGGTTAACAGCTCATATGTCCCTTTAAGAATCTGACTAGTTTGAGTAACATAGAGGTTTCTAGCTCTACTTGTTATGAAATATTTATTCAAGGATAGCAAGAGGTATTAGCTATGTCAATACTCCTCCTGGGCTGTGAGTAAATAATCTAAAGCAATCTTGTTGTTGAGGATCATGCGAGCTAGGGAATCTACCAATCTTTATTGATCTCTGGGAGTGGAGTGACACTTAACAATCTGTTAAGATTTTTCGTAACTCCAAAGTCCCCTGTGCCTACTCTAAGTCCTGAACTTATGATTATAAGGTATTAGTTAGACTAATCTCTGGTAGAATGTCTGGCAGGAATTTAGCAGCCTTGGCTATGACCATAACTATTATCTTCATATCCAGAAGGTTCCTCAAAACATGAGCCACCAAGGCCTCTCCAATTATCAAGATATTTATAAGCCCAAGATTGATGATTATATCCATAAACAAAAACACATCAAGTACACAAAGCAAGCCAGACATGCTGGCAGTATGTATAGAATCATTAGTAGGCAACGAAGAGGAGGCAAGCACAAGCCAGGCGGATCAGTCTTAGGGAGTTATCTACGAATTTCAATAGGTTGGCAAGCTTGGGAAGGGGTGGCCAAGGCATAGGGCTGGGTAAGCAAGTTTAACAGAGTGGTGAATTACTAGCAGGAAAACATGAGACTGTGCATTGTGTTGCAGATACAAGTAAGGACCTGGCATCTGCCTTTCAGAAGTTTAATGGTCATTACTGGGGGCAGGGGGCAGGTAGATAGGGTATAGAGTATCAAGAGAAAGCATAGAATAGGAGGTTGGGGGCTGAAAGCTTGGACTCAGTAGGTTATAGTAGGAGGCTCTTTAATAAAAGTTAGGTGTTACTATTATTTGTTGTTTTAAACTCTCATAGGGGAAAGATGGCAGATCCACTAGGGATTGACATATTTGAATAATAACATTATCCTTATAGGTAATGAAGGAGATGAGAACAGGGAGAAAAACAAGTAAGATAAAAAAGTTCATCATGTTGGATATGTATATATACACACACATATATACATATATAATAAAGGCATGGAGGGAGAAACAATAAACAGAAACCTTTGAGATTTGATTATCAGGTGAAGAAGTCCTACAGCAAAAATCAAAACAGTCAAACAGCAAAAATCGTAAGAATTCCTACCCAGATTAACAGTAGAACAAAGATCTCAGTGAGTTTAGAGTTTTTCATCACATTTTTGGCAAATATAAAAGAGTTATTGTACTTATCTGGTTCTGACTCCTAGGAAAACTGTCTACTCAGATGTCTGCTTCTTCCTCCAGGATATAGTCAATTTTGAGGTCTCTAGTTGATTTAATAGTCTAGCTAGATGTTGGAGCCTTTTTTTAAGAACGAGAAATATGAAATGATGAGTCAATGCCTTCTAAATTAGTGGTGCAAAAGTTGGTTAGCAGTACCTGAAATGGTCCCTTACAGTGAAGCTGGAGAGAATCTTTGTGCAGGTGTTTTTCCTATCAGCCATGTTTCTGGGTTAAAGGTTGTGATGTTCATGTCTTCATCTTTCTAGAGCATGCTACAGAAAGACTTCTACCAAAGAATGATTAGTCTTTAAGGATTTGATGAGGCTTTCGCAAAATTGGAGTGTATCCCCTTTTAACAGCTGTGGATCAAATTGGGAGCGTTAGACATATTGCTATAAGGAGAAAAGATTCGTGTTAAACTTAGGTCAGAATTTTAGGAATTTCATAGGACTTTTGGAACACTTAGCATATGTTTATACAAATACAACATAAAGAGGGTTGAGTATTCTTATTTGACAATGCTCCCCATGTAATTTAACATATCAAATCAGCTTAGATCTTTTGGAATGTTCCAGAGACCCTCTAGAAAGAGTCTCAAAGTTTCTTGCCAGTCAAAAAGACTTCATTAGAATTTGATTTTGAAAAGTTTGCCAAAAATATCAAGTTTTATTAGACACTGGGCTACTTAATTGTCTACTTCACCAAAATGACAAAAAGATTTCAAGGACGGATATAGCTGCAAAGCCTTAACTCTTTTTGAATAGAGAGACTTCTTTTTAAAGTAATCAAAGATGTAATGCAGACAAAACACAGAATTTTTGTTATTACCCAGGCAGATTATATTAACAGCAAAGAAACCTTGTTTATAATTTCTTATTAAGAGCAGACTTATAACCTAAGAAAATTTGTTAATTATACTTCAATTTAAAAAGTGTTATATTAATTTCAGGTGTTCAATATGATTCAATAATTTATATATTTCTCAGGGCTCAATAAGATAAATGTACTCTTAATCTCCTTTGTTTATTTCATTCACCCCCACTCCCACCACCCACTTCCCCTCTGGCAACCATCAGTTTCTTCTCTGTATGTGATAGTTTTTTTTTTAATGTCCGTCTCTTTTTTTGTTTTTGAATTTGAATTCCACATATAAGTGAAATCATACAGTATCTGTCTTTCTCTGACTTCAATTAACATTATATACTCTAGGTCCATCCACATGGTATATGTAGTGGTATATATACCACTTCTTTGTCCATTCCTCTATGGATGGATACCTTGGGCTGCTTCCCTATCTTGGCTATTGTAAATAATACTGGAAAAACATCTTTTTGAATGAGTGTTTTTGTTTTCTTTGAGTAAATATTCAATAGTGTAATACCTGAATCATACGATAGTTTTATTTTTAATTTTTTGAGGAACCTCCATTGCTCTTTTCCAGAGTGGCCACACCAGTTTGGATTCCCATCAACACAAGGGTTCCTTTACCTCCACATTCTCGCCAACACTGTTTTTTGTGTTGTTGATTTAGCCGTTCTGACAGGTGTGAGGTGATATCTCATTGTGGTTTTGATTTGCATTTCCCTGATGATTGGTACCTGATAAATCTCAAGAAAATCATGGCCCCACAGGTGACTAGGGATAGTAAGGACCAAAAGGAATTGATGAGTGCCTTATAAGGGAGGAATAGGTAAGAATTCAAAAACTGACATGGGATATTCTAATACCCACTACTTATAGTGTTTCCATCATCTGAGGAAGGGAAAAGAGAGGCTAATGGGGTCTAAAACTGACAGTATTACTCCCATGTCCATAAGAGCTTATCAGGTCACCTCACTCCCAATAAGATTTTCCACTAGGTGTTGGGTGAAAGTAATGGAAGATACCCATTTTGTCCTTAGATCTGCCCTTTTCTGATAGAAGGAGCTACTTTTGTCGTCTCAAGGGTAGAGTTAAATAACAAAACTTTCATCTTCAATTTTGTCAATTGGCCATTGGAGAAAATTTAACAATATATTCAACCTAGAGTCTTTGAAAAAAATATTAAGGATAGTTTTATGTGAATTTTTACCTAGTTTAAAAGCTTGGCTTTATCTAGAGCTTTTTGCTTAAAAAAATCATCAAAAGAATTTGTCTGACTTTTTTACATCCATTCCCTCTCATGACCCTCATTTCTAATAAATGTACTCTTAATCTTAATCTTAATAAAGTTAAAAAGGTCAGAATAACCAGGTTCATTGGTCTGAATAAATAAATTCCCTAGCAAATCCTAAAGAGTCTCCAAGGGTACTAGGAAGTCCATAGTGTTGCTTAGTGTTGTTTTGAAATAACTAAAGTTGGTGCTGCCTGTCAAACTGATGATCTAATACAGTACAGGCTATTTAGCTAGTAGTTGCTACATAATCTCTATTCCAGCCCAAAGAAGAAAGATGAATTGGAGGAGATACTCCAGGTGCAACTGAGAAGTTACAGTTGACAAAAGTTGAAGAGTTCTTGCTGTTCTAAACATTGAAACAGGTTAGATGTGTATAGGCCCTGTTTCTTCAATATCATCCTGGCCCTATTTTGAATGACTCTCTTGGCAATACTTACTTCATTTTGAAATCTTCTTTCATAAATGATAACAGTGCCCATCTCCTAGAATTGTGAGGGTTGAGTAATTATGTGTCAGGTGCTTAAAACAGTGTTAGCATATGGTAAGTTTTCAGTAAATGTTGGCTATTATTACTTATTTGTATTATTATTCAAAAAGATATATAATACACACACACACACACACACACACACACACACACACACACACACTAATGGGCCCAAATTAGTGCTTATACATATTAGGAGTTACAAAGGTATAAAGGTTTAAAATACAGCAAGTCAAGCCAAACTGATTTTGTAGATATCAGTAAATTGAGCTAAATAGATTTTTAACCAAAATTTGAGGCAGCCTCAAAATCAAAATATTTTGAGAAAACATTTTTAATACCTCTTTTCCATTTCATGAGTGTCATAAAATAATTCATCCAGCAAAACATTGCATTTTCTATGGTGCAGTTTTTTGTGTTTCATGCATTTATTTGGATTAATTTGTTTCAGTGTTGCTTGCTCATCATGATGTTGAATTTTTCTCTCTTACATTAATTCTCCTTACAAATTCAAGTCTGTGACAATGCTGAAGTGTTTACTTCTATGCTTTTCTGATTTGGGGCGTTAAATCAGGATTTTGTCTTCTCTTATTCTTAGGAGATGGGTACGGTTGTAAATCCAAGCTCAGTACAAGGAGAACATTACTTTCTTATGAGTGTTCTACAAAACAAGTCATGCAGATATACATCCAGTATTCAGGATGGCTGATTATTTGCAGCCCAGGGCCAAGGTGGATCCTACCTTGCTGACTCAACAGAAACTCTGATAAAATATCAGACAGCCCAGAGATATGGCTCTGTGGTCCTGAGTCCACAAAGGCAAGAAACTTGCCTGTATGCTAATGCATATGGCTGTATGCTAACATATGCAGAGGTCACCCTAGTAGATTCGAGAAGATCATGGACTAGTTTCTATTTTCCTGCCTGAATGCTTTTGGCTTCCTCTTTCCAATACATGCAAAACATATTAAAATTGGACAAATTTGCACATTTTCCCCCCTGATTTCTTGTGGAATTGCATTTGAAAACTGTTCTAAATTGCTTGAGGTCATAATCCTCTTGTCTTGAGTGCTTTTCTTGTCAAGTAAGCTTTAGGACAACTGGTGCTGGAGAAACTTATACCTGGCAGAGAATTCAATAATCTTAGTTCTGTAGTTTGTTAATATAGTCCATATCCAAGCATTTTCCCACTAGCATTTGAAAATTTTACCAAAATGTGTGTGTTCTGCACAGTTGATCTTTCATTTCTTGGTTCAGTTATGCCCAAGAAAATTGAATGAAATGGGAGGTCAAACTGTTGTAGAAACTCTTGGAGCGGACATACTGTCATGTGAATCCCCAAATCCCCCTTTCTTCGGTTCTGAGAGTACCTTTTGGCCTAAGAAATAAAACATTAAATGAAGTAATTAAAACATTCATTGTGAGACTCTGGCATAGCCAAATCCTTTACAAATCTAGTGAAACAACACAGGCTGATTTTAAATTAGATGAATCTGATCTTTCTCATAGAATCTATAGCTCTTCCACATCGAACAGTAGGATGCTAGCAATACTTTGAGTTTCAGGAACCAATCCTGACTTTAAGACATGATATCAGCATCATAGAAAGATGGCAAAGAATGAATACTTGTAACTTACTGGATCTTTCTCTAGAGACTTGATGGACAACTTTAAGAAGGTAAACTACAATCTGAGCAACAAGGCTAAGTGGGATACACTCACAATACTATAAATATTTATTTATTTATAGACCTGGACAATTATGCAAATATTTGGCACTGCTACTTTCCTTACTATGGACATCAAAAATAAGTACTTATCAACACAGTGCCTCAATCAGATACCTTCAGTGGGTAAGGATAGCACCCAGGAAGAAAACTCTGGCTATAACTGGCGGAGCTTGTACGCTCAGAGGGAAGGCTGACTTGCTTTTACAAGAACTATTGTTCCTTTTTGCAGATGTATGTATTAGAGGGATCTGAAGGGAGTGACAGACCTAGGCAAGGAAACAGAAGCAACATCCCATGACTCCACTGAAGGATGAAGCCAAATGAACCCTCATTTATTATTTTTCTTTTTCCTGAGATTGGTTGTCCTAAAAATTAGAAATTACATTAACATTCCTGTATCAACAATGATTCATGTATGAGACGTATATATATTTTCTTATGATCTAAAGGAGTTGAACACTGTATTAAGTACAAAGTACTACAAAACGGGAGATGTATCCAAACAGTATATGTCTAACGAAGATTATCCATTGCATTTCGGATTAGTGTCTGTGCAACCAGTTTATATTCCTGTAGTATTTTAAAATACCTTTAACTCCACACTCTCCAGAATCCTTTTACTCCTCACTCTCTAGAATGTCTGGGGTTTCTTCCCATTTACCTGTTTTTGGTAAGAAGTACTTTATTCTCCATGTTTCAAACAATCATTGATGGTTATATATATAATATATATATATTCAGTCTGTATATAAAAATATATATATTCCTTCAGTCTGTAAGTGAAGGAAAGGTAAGCAAGAACATCTTTCTTCCTCTACAGAGGTTGTTTTTTTTTTTTTTTTAATGCCATTATCCAAAGATTACTCAGCCATTCCATGGGCATTCCAAGCACTAGGAGCATTTGTGCATATACTTGGTATCCCTAATCAATGTGACACTTGAATTAAGCTAATTTGTTCAGTGCAAACATGACTTTGAATTAGAGAGTAATGTTTTAATGTTGTACTAAGAAACTTTACCTACTGGGAAGAATTTTAATTAGAGTATGATAAGAAAAGACACTTAATTTGGCTCATTGACTCGTTGCTGTTCAGAAAATAATTGGCACTCTTTGGAAGTCACATGGAGGCTTTCACATTAGAGAGTCATTTGGACAAATGGATAACCAGGTACACTTTGGAGTAGGAGTAAGTGAAGTCTGCAGTTCCTAGTTCTCTTGTTCATTCATGAATGAAATTAAACAATGCTGAAGGGTAAAACAACCTCTCTACTTAAAAACATATCTTGGGTGGGAGATCTAAGTTCTTGCTGTTTTTACCTCCTCCATCATCCTCAGAACATTCACATGCAATGAACTATCGAAAAAGGAATCCAAATGTCTGGTGTTTTCAGCCTGCCCATTCTTTCAAACACTTTTGCTTAGGGTCCACCAGCTGCTTATCAGGGTTTTGGCATTTAAAGCACAGTAGTTTAGGCATGATCTTGTCTTCCAGAGAGTTCAAGCCTATTGGGAGAGACTGACATATAAGCAGGCATTACCATGTAGTGTCATGGCTGTGGTAACAGGCTAGAATGCTGTTGTTACCTCAACACATCTCGAGTGAAATAAAGTGGTGTATCCAAGGCTATTTCAAATATCTCATTTTTTATGTGCATTTTTAAATATAGAAAACTAAGCTTATCATAGAGTAAAATGTAAGTCTGGAAAACCACTGGACTGCATCATCAATGTTAATGACTCAGAAATTCAAGCATCCCTTGCTAATACCCTTTTGAGTTCTCACAGACATTTTCTTTGACTTCCAGTCTAGTGGAACAAAGAAAAAAAAACTCTTCAAAGGGCCTCACTCACACCACTGTGAATCTTCTTCAGTGCTCTTGTTATTGAGACAGCTTTCATTAGTCTGTCAGAGTGTTTGATTGATATCTATTTCCCACACTATGTTATAAATTCTATCAGTGCAGAGACACCATCCCTTTGTATTTCACTTTTGTATTCAGTGTGCCCTGAAAAGTACTTGTCCCACAGTATATATTTAATAAATATTTGTTGGCGAAACAAGGATACTAAGTAGAACTCCATTGCAAAAATGATTACATTCTGGATTAGGGAAGTAACATTGGAATAGAAACCAAATGGATGGATTCAAGAACTGGGGAAGTAATGCAGGTCCTGGTTATTGATTAGATGCATTGACAAGGACAACATCCCGATATCCTCTCTGAGTAACTGGTAGGATGGTAGTGTCCTTCCTTGAGACAGATTGATCATGTCCCAGTGCGTTAGAAGGACCTAATGGATATAATAAAAAAAAAAACAGCCATCAGTAACCAGCAAGAAATGAAAAGCACTGAAACATGGGGGATCAGGTATGTTCTGAACTGACTTATGAGACATTTAATTAGATCCATTTTCCATTTGCAATCACTTTCTAGGGCTGCCATAACAAATTACCACAGGCTTAGTAATTATTTTTATAATTTATATATGTATATATCAATTGCTTTAAATAACTTTATATGCTAGATGTCATTATTCAATTCACTTTGTAGATAAGGAACTTAAGGCACAGAGGGATTAAATAAATTGCCCAAGGTCTTGGCATGTAAATGGTAGATGTAGGTTTGGAACCTAGCCAATCTACACTATTAACTGCTAAAGAATAAGACTTCTCAGTAAATTAAAGCAAACAAAAAATTGTAAGGTTATAGAAAATTTTAATAATATAATCAATAGAGTGATCTAACACATACACACTAACTTTGTATTCTAAAGCAATAAATATATTCCTTTCAATTGTGCATGGTTCATTTTTGAATACTGAGTATGTTTTAGGGTACAAAATGAAACTTAATGAAAATCAAAAATCAGAATTTTACAGACCATGTTTTGTGGCCACATTATAATTACATTAGAAGTCCATTTTTATGGCTGAGTAATATCCCATTGTTATACACCACATTTTTATTTGTGCCATTTACAACAACATGTATGGACTCACAGGGTACTATGCTAAGAGAAATAAGTCTGAGAAAGACAAATATCATATATGTGAAATCTATTTTAAAAACCTCACAAATGAATAAAATAGCAACAATAACAAAAAAGATTCCTAAAAAGAGAAAACAAACTAGTAGTTGCCAGAGGGCAGGGAAGTGGGGTGGTAGGCAAAAATAGGTGAAGGTGATTAAGAGTAACAAATATCCACTTATACAAGAAATTATAAGGATGAAAAGTACAGCATAGGGATATGGTCAATAGTCTAATAACTGTGGTAACAGATGGTAACTATATTTATATACATTATGAAATGCTTGTCATGATAATTACTGAATCACTATTGTTGTACACCAGAAACTAACATATTATATGTTAACTATGCTTTAACAACAACAACAAAAAACAGAAAAAGTAGTCAATAATTAAAAACTATCCCCCAATAAAAGAGTTTTTCAAAAATGCATGTTGCTAAAAAATGTGTTGATCAAAGAAGGAATCATGATAGAATTTAGAACATATTTAAGTCAAAATGAAAATACTACCAAAATGGGGGATCCCTGGGTGGCGCAGCGGTTTGGTGCCTGCCTTTGGCCCAGGGCAGGATCCTGGAGACCCGGGATCGAATCCCACGTCGGGCTCCCGGTGCATGGAGCCTGCTTCTCCCTCTGCCTATGTCTCTGCCTCTCTCTCTCTCTGTGTGTGTGACTATCATAAATAAAAATTAAAAAAAAAAAAAAAAGAAAATACTACCAAAATGTATATGACTGCATCTACTATATGTAAAAACTGTATTATGCAGCAAAACTTATTCTAGGAAAATCAATAAAAGCTTTTGTACCAAAGAAAAACCAAAGATTAAAAAGCTAAATATCCAAATCAATAAGCTAGAAAAGACCTAAACAGTAAAGCATATCGACAAATACAAAAGCCAATTTTTAAAAAGACCAGTAAAATGGTTAAAACTCTGTTAAGATTTATTGTGAACAAAAGGAAAGACTGTCAGATATTTCTAAAAATCATTAGAAATGGTATGAATAATTTAGGGCAATGATTTGGAAATTTGGATGTAATGGGCAATGTCATAGAAAATGCTAAGACCAAATAGGTTTAATGAAAAATAGAAAAATAGGCTCTGGAATTAAAGAAAATGAATAAACTGTTAAAATTTTCCAACCATCTTCCTTTCATAATGCACCAGATCTGAATGGGTTTCAGGTGAGTTTTCCTGAAGATGTGATCTCAAACTATATACTTTTTTCCAGACAATATAGAAGAAACACTCCTAACTTATTTATGAAGTAATATGGTCATTCATATTTTGAATCTCTTCCTTCTGGGAACATGGGGGTCTGCACTTCCTCAATAGCCTTGATATGTGATTTATTTTGGCCAATGGAATGAGTGTGAAATTAACATGTTCCTCTTTCAGGTGAAAGCTTTTAAGAGAGAAAGTGTGTAATTCATTGTGTTTTCTTCTACTGGAGTGCTCAGAGATAACTAGTGGAGATAGAGTCCCTGCCAGTTTGGAATCTGGTATGGCTTAGAGGACTATCTCCTGCTGAGATTGTCGTGCATGCATTTAACTATTGATTTTTTTCCAGCATAAACTATTCTGGTAGACACATGTGGTTGTTCTTACCCTGATATGAAGATCAAACAAGGCATCATAAACAACAAAAGTAAAGCAAACCGACCAATTATAGGACAGAGAAGAAAAATGCTAAAATATTATCAAAGTAAGTTTAGCAATATTAATAAAAGAATCTTGAGTGTGTATGTTCTGAAAATCCAAAGTTAAAATCATAAAATTAATGTGATTCACTTCATTAGCATATCAAATTATGTAAAATGTAACAGATGAAAAAAAACCTGATAAAATCCCAAATTCATTTCTGATGAAAAGTTTTAGTAAAGTCAAAATTAAGTGAAACTTTCTTAACTTAATAAAGGGCATGTTTCAAAATCTAGGCGTATATAATTATAAAATGACAGAATAGATTCCTTTAAAGCAGAAACTAGGACAGTTGCTCTTACTGCTTCAAATGAATGATATTGGAAGTCATAGCCATCTCTGAGAGAGAAGAAAAACGAATAAAAATAGTAGGAATTAGAAAAAACAAAGAGGTTGCTATTACCGATGATATAACTCTACCTATAAAATATCCAAGAAAACTGAAGAAAAAATATTAGAACTAAAAAGTGTAGTAAGGTTGATAAACATACAATTATATGAAATTATAGTTGACCTCTGAACAATGCAGGCTTGAATTGTATGGATCCACTTATATGAAATTTTGTTAATACAGTACAGTACTGTAAATGTATTTTCTCTGTTATTACTTTAATGGCATTTTCTTTTCTCTAGTTTATTATAAAAAGATACAATACCCATAATGCACAAAATATGTTAATTGACTCTTTATGTTATTGGTAGGGCCCCTAGTCCATGGTAGGCTAACAGTAGTTAAATTCTGGGGAGGTCAAAAGTTATATGCAGATTTTTGACTTTGGGGGAACTGGCACCTCTAATGCCCATGTTGTTCAAGGGTCAACTATAATCAGATTCTTAAGCACACAAGAAGAAGTAATTCAAAAATATTTACAAAATAGCCAAAGTTATAAAAAGACCTAGGATTTCATCTAAAAATATATGCAAGGTCTTTGTAAAGAAAGCATAGAACTACTGAAATAGATAAAAATAAATGACATTAAATTTAAAGATAGATCATATTCATGGGTGGAGAGAATATTACAAGTCAAGTGGTTGTCCTGAAAATTAAATTGGAACATTAAATGAAATTCCAATAAAAGTATATGAAAGGATTAATTTTCTTGAAACTAAGTAAGTATAAGAATGAGCAGATGTAAAGGTCAGGACAAATGTGACAAGTTTTGCTACCCTAATGTAAGATAGTGTGATTTTGATGCAAGATAAATAGTTGACTTTATCAGAAAAAAAGCACAGAAACAGATCCACCATAAATGAAAACTTAAATTATAACAAAGATTGCATAAAAAGTAGTAGAAAGAGAATAGATGATTCGACAAGTGTCCTGAAAAAGAAGTAAACCAACTGGAGATAAATAAAATTAGATCTCTCCTTCTTGCCCTGTGTACAAATGACTTCCAAGTAGACTAAAGGTATAACCTAGAAGACACTGTAAACACAATAATCATTTTTTGGTAAACAGAACATTTTAAAAATAAATCAATAAATTTGACTACATTATAATTTAAATCTTTTATGTGGCCAAGACCTCTAAACAAAGTGGAACGTAAACTACAAACTTGGAGAAGATATTTATGTGTAACCAAGAATTAGTATTTAGAATGCACATGTAAGTAATAACTAGGAGTGAAATTTTTATAAACAACCAAAAGGAAATTGGAAAAAGGGATTGAAAATTCCTAAGAGGAAATACCAATGTCTGATAAGTGCACAAAAACAGATCAAATTCATTAATTATCAGGGAACAACAACACAATGAAGGTATACCATGTTACTCCAACAGATTGGCAAATAATAAAAGGTTGAAAATACCGAGTGTTGGCAAGGATATGAGTAATGGAAGCTCTCATCCTTTGTGGGTGAGAGTATAAATACGTATAACCACTTTGGATTTAGCAAGAACTAGAAGTTAACAGTAGTGCATATCCTTAAATGAAGTGATTCCTCTGTGACTATATTGTATATTAGAACCATTTACACAGGTATATATGGGTACCTGTTCAAGAATAATTATTGTAGCATCATTGTAAAAACAAAATATTGGAAGCAATTTAAGTATCCATTAACAGAAAAAACGTGAAAACAAAGGTATGCATAAAATGTAATATTAAAAATTAAAATGAACATACCAGAATTACATGTATTAATACAGAAAAATTTATATCAAAGATCCAATGTTCTGTGAAGAAAGAAGTTGCAGAATGGCATGATTATGGGCAAAACTCATTTTATGTTCTCTATTAAGGATGCTTCCATAATAAGTGTGTATAAGCATGCCTGGCAATAATAAGCACCAAATTCAGGATAGTTTCTGGGATAGGTAGGAAAGAGAATAAATTTAGAGGGACCTTAACCAAATTTGTTATTTTTTAATAAAAATGTTTTGAGCAAATATATCAACCTGTTATGTTTTGACAATGCAATTAACCATTTGTAACACGTACATTTTTGGTAGATTTTTTTTTACCTTTAAAAATATTTATTGAGGGGTGCCTGGGTGGCTCAGTTGGTTAGGTGTCTGCCCTCCCATCAGGTCATTATCCCCAGGTCTTGGGATGGAGCCCTGCATTGGGCTCCTTGCTCAGCAGGGAGCCTGCTTCTCCCTCTCCCTCTGCCTGCTGCTCCCCCTACTTGTGCACTCTCTTTGGGTCAAATAAATAAATAAAATATTTAAAAAATAGTTATTGATATATTGCACAATAAGACATTTTAAGTTTAAAAAGAAACCCTTAAATTTTAAAGTAAATATAACAATGAATAATGCAGGTTTGAAATGTGAGTGGAATTTTAACAGGTTGAAAGGGGGAAAATTTTCAAATGACAACCTGGACAGGGGCAAAGCCACAGAGATAGTGATGTGTAGAGTACTTGGAGAAGTCAGGGAGGAAATCACATGTCCTGAGAGAGACAGAGTGGTGTAGTGGTGAAGAACAGACCTTCAGAATCAGGGAGAAGACTTGGTTTTAAGACCAGCTCTGGTGTCCTCCTTCCATGGAGCTGTTTGAAAATTTAATCAGGAGTATAGGAAAGGTTGGAGCACAAGACTTACCCCTAGTACTTCTTCCATAGTGGCTGCCTTTACTGCCATAGTCATGGGAAAGTAGAAGGAATATGGAGGACAAGGGAAAGACAGCTTGGCACTAGAGTCTCAAACACCTTTTGATTTTATTCTCAAGATATTGAGAAGTCATCAGCGATAATTTACAAGAAAAAATTTAGGGGTGCCTGGGTGGCTAAGTCAGTTAAGTATCTGCCTTGGGCTCAGGTCATGGTCCCAGGGTCGTGGGATCAAGCTCTGAGTCAGGCTCTCTGCTCAGTGGGGAATCTACTTCACCCTCTGCTCTGCCACTCCCCCTACTCAAGTGCACTCTCTCTCTCTTTCATTCTCTCTCAAATAAATACAAATTAAAAAAAAAAAAAGTTTAAAGTTTGGGGGAAATGAAGGAGGAGGTTCCTAAGCTCACCTCATCCTGTGGATACACCAAGGCAAGTATTGAAACTGTGAAAAAGACCTGAAGATGCAGAATAGATCTTCCACCTCGAGTCATTAAGAGGATACATCGAAAATGGTAGGAGGCACAGAGACATTGTCAGGAACAAAACTACCGGTACAACTAACTACTAATGGGAAGGATATCACAGGCACAGAGGAAAAAGAGAATCGGTGTCCTCCCCAGGCACCCATGGCCCTGGGACCCTGCACTGGGAAGATAAGTGCCCCTAATGTCTGGCTTTGAAAATCAGTGGTGCTTAACTCCAAGAGAGCAGAAGGGTAATAGAGAACTCAGTCCCCATGCTTGAAGGGGACTTGCTTGCTAAATAACTGGGCCTCAGACACAGCACAGAAACAGCAGTTTGAAAAGCTCCTGGGGTAAAAGAGATTTGATTAATTTTAGGAGAGGTGTCTGAGGGGCAGGGATCTATAGGAGATTTCTCTAGGAACAAAAGTCCTGGCAGACATCATTTTCCTTCCCCTCCCTGAGCCTATATAGCTATATGCTTGTGTGAATCAGTGTTCCCCTGCAAATCTGCCTCACCTAATCTGCTTGCTGCGGCAGGCACCCCTCCAAAGCAGTTCCTGCCTTGCCACACTGGCAGGCAGGCCCAGTTGAAACCAGCACCTGGTTTCAAAGTGACTTCTACCTTGTATGGAGGGGGCAGATAATCCCACACACCAGCACAGTCACAGTTTCTGCAGCTAGGCCTCTTAGCTGCCCACATAGGGGGCAAACCCTGCCCTTTAGTGAGCCTGCAGCTCTCACAGAGGCTAAATGAAGATAGCTAGGCTGAGTGTTGACCCTACCCACTAGCAGGTGGGCAGGACAGCTGCACTGGGTCTCTTGCAGCACAGGGACCAAACCCTGCCCATTGTGCCCACAGTGGGCAAAGAGGGTCATTGTAGTCATCTGAGGGCAAGCCCACCCATCTGTGTGGCCATAGCAAGCATGGATCAGCCATAGTGGAGGGTACACATAGCCCACACAGAAGATGCCCCTGGTAATCAGGGATTATAGTACTATAAGGTGTGACAGGACCTCTGCTACACAAGGCCACTACTTTTAAGACCAAGCAATGTAGGTAACCTACTTAATACACAGAAACAAATATAGAGAGTGAGACAAAATGAGGAGACAGAGAAACATGTACAAAATAAAAGAACAAGATAAAATCACAGAAAAAGAGCTAAACCAAACAGATATAAGATGCCAGATAAAAAGTTTAAAACAATGGTCATAAAGATACTCATCAAACATTAGGAGTGAATGAACATAGTGAGAACCTCAACAAAGAGTTAGAAAATCTAAAAAAGAACCAGAGCTGAAGAATACAAAAACTGAATGAGAAATACACTAGATGAACTCAATAGGAGATTAGAAGATACAGAAGAGTGGATCAGTGATCTGGAAGACCGTGTAATAGTAAGCAACCAAAGTGCATAGCAAAAAGAAAACAAGAATGATAAAAAATGAGAATAGGTTAAGGGATGTCAGTGACAACATCAAGCATATAACATAGTCATTATGGACTTGTCAGAAGGAGGAAAGACAGACAAGTGGGCAGAAAATATGTTTGAATAAATAACAGCTGAAATTTTCCCTAATTTGTGGGAAGGAAACAGACATTTATGGCCAGAAACACAGAAAGCTCCAAACAAGATGAATTCAAGGAGGTCCATACTAAGATATATATTAATTAAAGTGGCAAAAACAAAAGATAAAGAGGGAATTTTAAAAACTGTAAGAGAAAAGAAAACAATGACATGCAAGGGGAACTCCAGCATGCTATTAGCCATTCTCTTCAGCAGAAACTTTGCAGGCCCGAGGAGATTGGCATTATATAATCAAAGTGCTAAAAGGAGAAAAAACCCAAAACCAAAAACCAAAAACACTGCAATCAAGAATACTTTACCTGGAAAGGTCATCATTCAGAATTGAAGGAGAGAGTGTTTTCCAGAGAAACAAATGTTAAAGGAGTTTATCACCAATAAACCAGCCTTACCAGAAATGATAAGGGAGATTCTTTAACTCATAAGAAAAGACCATAACTGAAGAAAATTATGAAAGAAAAATATTTCACTGGTAAAAGAAGCATATAGTAAATATATAATCACTTATAAAGCCAATATGGTGGTTAAAACACAAAAATAGTAAAATTGATTGTATCTATAGAAATGAGTCAAGAAGAAAAAAAAAGAAAAAAAAAGAAATGAGTCAAGAGTACACAAAATAAAAAGAGGTAAAATATGACATCATATATATAAAATGTGGAAGGAGGACATAGTGCTTCCAGAACATGCTCAAATTTAAGCAACCATCAACTTGATAGACTGCTGTATACATAGAATGTTACATCTGAACCATATAACAAAAAAATCAAAAGCCTCCAATAGATAAACAAAATATAAAGACAAAGGAATTCAAACATAATACAAAGAAAGTTAGCAAGCCACAGATGAAGAGAACAAAAGAACAGAGAAGTATCAAAACAATCAGAAAACACTTAACAAAATGGCAAAAAGTACATACCTACCAATAACTACTTTAAATGTAATGGGCTAAATGCTCCAATCAAGACACATAGGGTGACCAGATGTATTTAAGAAAAAAAAGGACCCATCTAAATGCTGCCCTCAAGAGACTGACTTCAGACTTAAAGACACATATACACTGAACATAATGTGAGGAAAATGATACTCCATGCAAATAGAAGTGGAAAAAAAAGGGTGGGGGAGCAATACTTAGACAACATAGATTTTGAAACAAACTATAATAAGACACAAAGAAAGACATGACATAATGATAAGGAGATCAATTCAGCAAAAGAATGATAAGGAGATCAATTCAGCAAAAGAATATAATAATTTTAAATATCTGTGCATCCAGTAGAGGCACAGCTAAATACACAAAGGAATTCTTAGCAAACATAAAGTGAGAAACTGACAGAAAAAAAATAATAATGTTAGGGGACTTTAACACCTCACTTACATCAATGGACAGATCATCCAGATAGAAAATCAACAAGTAAACAGTGGCTTTGAATGACACATTAGACCAGATGGACTTAATAGATTTGTATAGAACAGTTCATCCAAAAATAACAGAATACCTATTCTTTTCAATAGCACATGGAACATTCTTAGAACAGATCACATGTTAGGCCACAAAGCAAGTCTCAATAAGTTTAAGAAGACTGAATTCACATAAAGCACCTTTTCCAACCACACGGTATGAAACTAGAATTACAAGAAAAGAAACATACAAACACATGGATGCAAAAAAACAAAACAAACAAACAAACAAAAAAAAAACCAAACACATGGATGCTAAGCAACCAATGGGTTAATGAAAAAAATTAAAGAGGAAATAAAAAAATACATAGAAACAAATGAAAATGGAAACACAGTAATCCCAAATCTTTGTGATGCAGCTAACATGGTTTTAAGAGGTAAGTTTATAGCAATACAGGCCTACCTCAAGAAACAAGAAAAATCTCAAATAATCTAACCATACATCTAACAGAAGTAGAAAAAGAAGAACAAACAAAGCCCTAAATTAGGAGAAGGAAATAATAAAGATCAGAGTGGAAATAAATTGAGACAAAAAACAATAGAAAAGATCAGTGAAATCAAGAGCTGGTGCTTTGAAAAGATCGACAAAATTGATAAACCTTTAGCCAGATTCATCAAGAAAAAAGGAGCAGGAACTAAAGTAATATCAGAAATAAAAGGGAAATAGCAACTGACATCACAGAAATACAAATATATAGGAGACTGCTACAAAAAATTATATGCCAACAAATTGGGCAACCTATAAGAAAAGAGTCAATTTCTAGAAACACAATTTTCAAAACTGAATCAGGAAGAAATAACAAATTTGAACAGACCCATTACTAGTAACAAAATTGAATCAATAATTTAAAAACTCCCAACAGGGATCCCTAGGTGGCGCAGCGGTTTGGCGCCTGCCTTTGGCCCAGGGCGCGATCCTGGAAACCCGGGATCGAATCCCACGTCGGGCTCCCGGTGCATGGAACCTGCTTCTCCCTCTGCCTATGTCTCTGCCTCTCTCTCTCTCTGTGTAACTATCATAAATAAATAAAAATTTTAAAAAAAGATTTAAAAAAATAAAAAATAAAAACTCCCAACAAACAGAAGCCCACAACCCAGTGGTTTCACCAAACAATTCATCAATTCAGATGAATTCTACCAAACAATTAAAGAAGAGCTAATACCTATTCTTCTCAAACTATTCTGAAAAATAGAAGAGAAAGGAAAAATGTCCCAAATTATTCTCTGAAGCCAGCAACACTCTGATTCCAAAATCAGACAAACACTACAAATAAAAGACTATAGGCCAATATCCCTGGTGAACATAGACATAAACACCCTCAACAAAATATTAGCAAACAAAATTCAATAATATATTAAAAGGACAACTCACCATGATCAAATGGGATTTATTCCAGGGATGCAAGGATGTTTTAACATTCACAAATCTATCAATGTGATATATTGCATTAATAAGAGAAAGGATAAAAATAATATGATCATCCCAATAGATGTAAGAATACAAAACTGCTAATTTGAAAAGATATATGCACTTCTATTTTTATTGCAGAATTATCTGCTATAGCCAAGATATGGAAGCAACTCAAGTGTCCATGGATAGATGAATAGATAAAGATGTGGTATATATTATACAATAGAGTGTTTCTCATTCATAAAAAAAGAATGGTATCTTGCTATTTGTGACAATATGGATGAACCTAGATGGTATAATGCTAAATGAATTAAGTCAGAGCAAGATAAATATCATATAACTTTACTTATATGTGGAATCTAAAAGACAAAACAAAGACAATCTGATGGTTGCCTGAGAGGAGGTGAGGGGGTCAAATGAAATATATGAAGGGGATTAAGAGGTATGACTTTCCAATTACACAATAAATAAGTCAGGGAGATGAAAAGTACAGCATAGGGAAATAGTAAATAACATTTTAATAACTTTTTATAGTGACAGATGGTGAATACACTTATTGTGAGGACAGAGTAATGCATAGAATTGTTGAACCATTATGTTGTATACCTGAAATTAGTATAACATTCTGTGTCAACTATACTTTAATAATAAAATATTTTTAAAATAAAAAAAAGTTGAGGAGGTCACTGTGAACTGTAGGTGTGAGGTGACAAACAGATGTGTGAGATCTTTCTAAAGGGGACCACTCAGTGTTTGATGACATAAAGGGAGGGAGGGAAGGCTAGCAGATGACACTGGAGTGAATTAAAAAGGAAGGTACGATTAGCATAGATAGAAAAGGGAGCATGCAAAATTATTTTGGAAATAAAGTTGTTTTACAAGCAGCTTTAAGAATAGTAACCTTGGTCCATGCCTTCACCTCTGCCGCCTTCCCCATGGAGCAGCACTGTAGGAATGTCAGTGAAGCCTGTGAGCATGCTTTCCTTCTTTCTAGGTTTCCCTGCTGGATGGATGGCTTTCCTTCTTTCTCGTCATGCTTGCAGCATGACTCTGCAAGCAGTGTATATGATTTGTGTCTGAAATAGCTGAATTTAAATCTCAGCTCTGCTAACATATTACAAGTCTCAGTTTGCTCATCTGTTGAGTGGAGATAATAGTACCTACTTCACACGGTTCTTGTGAAGATCAAGTGCAATTTGTTTCAGGTTCTCCTTAGAAACGTGCACTGGGCTTTTCATCAAAGAGAAGGATAAATTGTTGCCAAACTGAACTTTAAAGTGAATGGACATCCAGTTGATTGCAGGTTTACAGGAAAATGATGAAAATTCCTTAGATAGTAATGAAGGGGTTCAAAACAACAATTCTTCTTTCACACAGAGTAGTAATTTAGCTTGTATAAGTTAAAGCCCTGGTGAATAATTGATTGCTAAATATGCATCATGATGTGCAAAATTTAGTCAAATAAAAGCTCATGCAAAGTCAACTTCAAAAAGAGATGTATTAACTCAGGCACAATCTTTTTCTCTAGAATAGCACTTGAAACTTTAAAACATAAGTCAATTCAGGGAAAGTACCCATTACTTATTTGAGGAGAAACAGTTTTCTGTGCATATAGAAGTATGTATCCTATACAGTTAAATACTATTATATATTATACTAGCATAGATACCATATGTTCAAAATATTATATATGGTAGCTACCATATAGTCAATATAAATCATATTTTTTGTAAATACTATATGTGATACAGAAATAAAAATATACATATACCTAAAGTAGGCATCATGTACATTATATAATCATATGGAGTATATATCTTAGTGTGTATATATGGATATATGTTATATATATATAGGTATTATATATTTTAGTGTGTATATATATATACACACACACTGGAGTATAGAGTGTATGTATATATATTGTGGTTGTTTGTATATTATGTACACATATATACACACAGTAGGGTATGTAGTGTATATATATATATATAAATTCACTAGAGTATATATCTTACTGTGTGTGTGTGTGTGTGTGTATACACACACACACTGGAGTATACATCTTAGTGTGTGTTTTTATATAGATATATAGATAGTATATATCTATATATATAGTACATACAGCATTTATCTATATTATATGCTATCTATATCTATATAGGCACTATATATCCGTTAAAAGAGAAAACCACAGGGGTGCCTGGTCTCAGTCAGTTAAGTGTCTGACTCTTGATTTTGGCTCAGGTCATGAGATCAAACCCAGCATCTAGTTCTGTGCCAGGTGTGGAGCCTGCTCAAGATGCTCTCTCTCCCTCTGCCCTCCCCATCATGCTTGCATACTCTCTCTCAAAAAAAAAAAATCAAGAAAAGAAAGAAATGAAGGAAAAGGCAGGCAGGCAGGAAGACAGAAAACAAACCACAGGCCCCAAATGGCATTGGTTAAGTTAAGGCCTGAGTTAGTAAACCAAGACTTAATACCTCACCTAACTATAGTTTCAACCCACCAGGAATGTAACCTTTAACCAGTCAACGTGGAAATTCCTGGTTAACACAAGACATCTACTGCTAGACTTCTTCAATCCTCTTAAGAGAGTAACCATAAAATAATTGATTTTTTGCTAATAGTTACCTTCTTTTTTCCTCTTTCTACCTTTAAAATCTTTCCTTTTGTGTAGTCCTTTTGAGCTTCCCTTTCCTTGCTTGATGGGATGCTGCCCAATTCATGAATCAATTGATACAGCCAAATAGATCTTTAAAATTTGTTCAGTTGAATTTTTATTAACATATATAGAAGCCAATAAGAATAAGTAAAAGCATTTTGCTCACCTTAAGACACTACATCCATTTTACCATGCATATTTTATGTAAATATATCGTATCTGCCAAGAGACCAAAATATATAAATAGATATACAGTAGGATTTTTTTTAAAGATTCTATGTATTTATTTATGAGACACAGAGAGAGAGAGAGAGAGAGAGAGAGAGAGAGAGAGAGAGAGGCAGAGGGAGAAGCAGGCTCCATGCAGGGAGCCGGCCATGGGACTCAATCCCAGGTCTCCAGGATCACGCCCTGGGCTGAAGGTAGCGCTAAACCGCTGAGCCACCTGGGCTGCCCTACAGTAGGATTTTTAAAAAAGTTTCTAATATGAAAGTGATCTGCTCCCTTCTTCACAATTATTAATTTGTCAGGGTTTAACATCTCCAGTGGACTATATCTATGCATCGTAAGTATCTGACTAAAACCAAATTTTAAAAATTTTGAAAACATGAACCAGTTCATACTGAAAACAAACCTTTATATTTTCTAAAATATGTAAGCCAAAAAAGACCTTCTCCAATTATTACGATGCATGAATTCTTGCATGTTGTAAACATACCTGGGTTGGCATAAAATACTGAGCCCTTTAGGGGGCGCTCCATTTAGCCTCCACCTGAGCTCTGCTCCCAGAGCTCTGGATCCACTGTGAACATAAAGTACGGCTTTCTGAGGAGTCAAGATTTAATTGAACTGCAGGGCTTTGGTGTTCAAAAGCTGAAATTGCAGAAACTCTGAATGAGTTGAAGCCCTGCTGGATGGATGGATGGATGGATGGATGAGTGGATGGATGGATGGATGGATGAACAGCCCTGCTCTGGCAGGCTGGGACCCTCGTGCCACAGCTGTGGCAGCATGCAGTCTGCCTTCCAGGCCTTGGGTTGTCATAGAAACTCAGATGCTCTTAATACTCATGAGCTGATGGATAGCAAGGTCTGGGATGCTCAGCAGTGCTTCCCTGCCTTATCCCAATTAATATCAATACAAATGTTGTCTGTTTCAAAATACTTTACTCTCCTCTGGGCACCTGGCTGCCTGAATTTTCAGCACTCCAGTCCACGAACAATTACACATTTGTATATGTGACTAATAATTAGCGAACACTTGCCCTGCACAGCGAGGAGACTACACGGCAGCATTATTACAGGGAAGGTGGCTAGAGGCAAGCAGTACTAATCCCAGGCTGAGGGCAATTATTCAGGCAGGCCTGCAGAACCCCGGCACCTGGGTTAGTAGCTCCAAATAAGTTCCAGAGAGGGACTGCCTGCAACCCTGACATCTTCTCTAGAGCTGGGGGCTCCTGTGAGGCTTGGCAAGTAATCACTTTGATGTTAATTGATGCCAATTGGAGAACATTTACAGTGCTTTGGAAGATCAAAGAAAATTCTTTGAGAGTAACTTTTAAGATCAGACCACATGGCAGTTGAAAGTGGGGGAGAAACCAGTTCTCTTGGATCCAATACAATCCCTCTCAGGGCCGGCTGATCACAGAGGTCTCCACTCAGGGGCACTCAATCAGCAGGGGAACATACTGAAATGCCATCCAGGGCACAGAGAACCCTGCTTTGGCTCTGCCCATCCCAGAGAGTAAGATAATGAAGGAAGGCTGGGCTGAAAAACACCCAGAACCCCTCAGATCTCCCCATTTCTGACAAATAGAGGACCACAGGCACAGGCCACAAAGCAGAGAAGCCTTCATCATTTTGCTCAGAAGCCAACAATGACAGCTGCAGGCTGTAAGGGACCGACAATCACAGCCAAAGGCTCTATGCTCTGTCACTGTATTTTCCAAGTGAAAAAGCCAGGCCATGTACTCTGACAAAGGGATATATTCCAACTTGTGCTTACTTCTCATGGAAAGACATAGGAAGAAAATATTTGTAGTGCAAACTGTCCTGGAAGATCCACGTGGGAAAGGAATGCAGTGTTTAGGACAAGCTATGGGAGGACAGGGAATTGGCTGCAGCAGTTGGAAAGGAGTCTGTTCCAAGCTGCCCTGTTATGTTTGAAGGGATAGGAGTGCCAGCCACAGCAGGACAAAAGGGAGAGGGTGACTTTGCCTAAAGAATGCATCCAATAAATATTTATTACTGAATAAATGAATAAATTAATAACCATAGTCTGTGTAAGGAAAACAGGCAATGGGGAGGGTGGGGAAGATAAACAATCATGTCCCAGGCTGTAGAAAAAAAACAAGTCCTGTTCCCAGGCCTTCCCACTCCAAACATGGATCCTCCACAGAGCAATGGCTTCATCGAGGAGCTCATTAGAAATTCAGAATCCTGAGGCCTACCCGGCTCCCTAGGTGACCATATACACTTTCAGGTTCGAGAACTGCCCTAGGATATGCCCAGTACTGTCAATAGAAAGGACAGACAGAGGAACCCAAGGCTATCTGAAGCTAACCAATCATTGTGTGCAGGCTGTGAGGACAGGTGGTCAAATCACAGGTTTAATGAAGGATAGACACAGAACAGGGACAGACAGAGACAATCAGAAGTTGAAAAAGATGATCACAGTCACAGATTACATGAGAGACAGATCCAGCACAGGAACCAAATAAACAAGAATGTGCAATATAAAGCTCTATACACATATAAAAAAATTTTAAATGTCTGCTGGTGCCAAAATGGAAAGACAACTACCCTGTCCCCACCTCACCCTGTTTTTTTTTTTTAGCATTCCTTTGGAAAACATGAAGTTGTAAATGCTTTCCTGGACTTATTCAGATGTATGTTCATCTTTTTAAAAGCTAAAGAAGCCTCTGGCCACTCCTGGCTCCTAAGAGTGGTTTTCTTGGGAGGCTGGCAGTGTCTCTTTGTGCATGTAGGGAGGATGTTGCCCAGGGCTCCCTGTCCCAGTGCAAATTTAGCTGGGTCACCTGTCTCCAAGTTATAACTATCTGCTTGACATAAAGTTTATTTCCCTTTGGAGAAAGATAATTAACACTATATAATGGAACCTATCTGCCCAGCTATTATAAGGTTCAACATTTCTTTAGGTCTTTCAATCTCTTTAGCGATTGCCTGTGATCTGCACTGCAGTCTGGTTTAATGCTTAATCACCAATAAAACTGTTTCATTCTTTCTATATTTTGTATAGAGGATTCTTTTGGATTGGCAGGAGATTTTTTTTTAATTACTTCCCCAATGCCAATCAGAGAACATGAGAATTGGAGTGTCTGCCACCCAGAACATGGTGGTAAAATGACTCCATCTTGGCTGTAGGAGAAGGCAGCAGAGTCAAAGGTGGCTTGTCATTTCAGTTTTGATAGGTGATGATGCACAGTAGGTCTTTATTACAAATCTTAAAATGGAATGCCACTATGTGACAGTGGAGATGCAGAAACTGTTTTAGGAGAATAAAGTTCAGAGAGTGTAAATCTTATAGCCTGTTTCCTGAAACTAGGAAAGAACAGTGGCCCATGTAGTTCTAAAAGTCACAAATGATGATACTAAGGGAGGACAACCTGATTTCTCTGCTTTTCCCACCACAGGATCCTGCCCATGAGGGCCTAGACTGGTATGGTCTGGTGTCACCAATTTTACACAGGGGGATTGGAGCCGAAAGCAGTGTAGTTGGCTACACATTTGGCATATCTCCTCTAGAAGGTCCCCATAGGTGTTGGTTGGTCCATTTATTCATTACATCCTCCAACATTTAATAAACATCCTAAAGAACCATTTCAGCATGAGATGCTGCAAGTAGAGCTCAGTAAAGCTCAGGTCTTACTCTCAAGGAGCTCCCAGTTTACTGAGAAAGAAAGACCCATGAATGATGATGGCAGAGAGTGACAAGTATCATAACTGGAATCAGCACAAGAAGTGATAGAAATTCAAGGGACAATGGCCATCCTGGGGCAGGTCAGCAAAGTCCTCTGGAAGATATGACAGGTGGGCCCTGTCGTGAAGATGAGAGTCCAACCTCTGGAACCTTGGACTCTCACATTTCTTCCCTTTGGACTGGTTAATTCCTAAGATCTAGATCCTCTGCATCTCACCTTAGGTAACCTCCACCAGGAAGCCTTTGGTGGCCCTGCAAGGCCAGCATAGATGCTGCTGCTTTATGGCTTCATAGGGCCCTGTGTGGACCCCCATCACAGTATTAATCTTCAGTGTCAGTGCTCTTTTACCTGTCTTTCAGCCCCACACCACACTGGGAGCTCTGAAAGGGCAGGAACTTTATGATATTCACCTTTGTTTCTCCAACATCTCACATGGTACCTGCCACACAGGTAGTACTTAATAAATACCTATGAAATGACTGGATGTTAGGTGAAAAAGGTATATGTGAGAAAAGGATTGGGAAAGAAGGAAAGGAGTTATTGACATTCTCCGTAGAGAGAACAGCATGAGCCTATGAAGGCAAAAATAGCTAAGTACTGTGTGTAGGGAATGACAAATATTTTAGATTTGCTGGACCATGCACTGCAAAGGAGAGAGTGGCAGGGAATAAAATTGAGAAACTAAGCAGAGACCCTGCTTCAGTCCCATGGTAAATGAAGTCAAGTGCCCTCCATTGATCTGTTTCCCCTTGGCAGGGTCTTGAGGATTGCTCATTGAAGTTGACATCTGCCTAATGTGAATATGTTACAGACCTTTCTCCCTATCAAGTAACCCACAGAGATGCAACATTTACAACAGTTGAAACAAATATGGTGACCCTAACTGCAGCCTACTGTGAACCTTTGGAGGACCCTTCTCTAGAAAGAGGGTTATCACACTAGAGGGGATCCACATGCAAACAGAGTTCAGGAATCAGGTACAACATATAATCACAGATTATATATATATAATCATATATATATATATACATATATATATATATATGTATAAAGGGCAGGAGGGGATTCAGGGAAATAAAATTTTCTATTTCTGTCCTCAAGTTTCTTTCTACTTTGACAGTGAAGACAAAATAAACACACACATAACAGAGAACAATTAAGCAGAGACTCTTAAGGCAATCAGAGTCTAGATAAGAGAGTAACATCATGAGATGTATGATGAAGGTTGCAAGCTGCATGGCAGGAATGAATTTACCTTTTTCTCTTTTCTTCTTCTTTTTAATCCTTTCCTATTGCAACAGCAGAAAAAAAGAATCACAACTGCCTATACGGATTCATCATAAAAACTCTCAGTACACTAAGACAAGAAGAGAAGAAACTTATGGAAAATCTACGGCCACTATCATATTTTTTGTTTCAGTTCAAGGTAGTTTTTGTTCCTACACTTTAATTCTTCATTCTACTGAGAGTTCTATCAACACAATGCAACATGAAAAGTTAACAAAAGTCACAAAGTTTGGAAAACAGAAGTGCAAGTATCTCATTGCAGGAAACATGATTGTCTCTACAAAAAAAGCTAAGGAAACTACAAAGGAAATGATGAAACTAATGAGTAAATTCAGCAAGGTTGGAGGATAGAAGGTCAGTGTACAAAAATTGTAGTTTTATGTACTAGCAGCAAACTTATAGAAAATGAAATAAAAATATTCATGGTAGCTTAAAAGAGGAACACAAAGTACTTAGATATAAATTTAACAAAAGGTTTGATGTCTAAATACTGAAAAGCACTAAATATTGCTAAGAGAAATTAAGTAGACCTAAATAGAAACCACATTCAAGGATTGGGAGATAGCAGAGACAATTATCTTCCAATTATTTAAAGTTCTGGAATAGATAAAATTAATCTAGAGTTGAAAACATTCAGCCAGTCTGAAGAGGTAGTTGGGAAATTACATGAAATTTTTTCAAGTTATGGAAATATTCTATGTACTATTATGAACAGAAGTGTGAATTATATGTATGCATTTGTCAAAACTCATGAAATTTTTTATCTAAGATTTTTGTTCACTGAATATACATTTTATCTTTTTTAAAAAAGACTTATTTATGTATTTATTTATGATAGACATAGAGAGAGAGGGGGGCAGAGACACAGGAGGAGGGAAAAGCAGGCTCCATGCCGGGAGCCTGACGTGGGACTCGATCCCGGGACTCAGGATCATGTCCTGGACTGAAGGCAGGCGCTAAACTGCTGAGCCACCCAGGGATCCCCTGAACATACATTTTATCTAAATAAATAATGTAAATCATATTGAATTGTAGTTAGTAGGTTTTCTTTGTGCTATGGTATAGGATAGCAATCCTGAAAGACGTTTTGTGTATTCCAAGCTTGAGAGATTGAGTAATTGTGTTGAGAAAATGGAAACCAGGATTCTTGTTGTTATGTATTATGAGTATTCTTACGTATGTGTGTGTGTGTTTAAATATGCATATAACCTTAGATATTCTATTGAGATGGCCTACAAGCCATGACCTACCAGCAGCAATGAGTACATCATCAGCCCAGGTCATATTTTCTAAATATCATTTGCTACTAAAAGGAACCAAAATTCTTTAGAGAAATGGACAGATCCAGGACTGAGGCAGGGAAATTATGAATTGACCCTGAGACATCTTATTTTGTCAGTAAATATGGAATTATTCAAAGAATAATGAGAACATTATAAGAGGACACCAGAGAAAAGTTATAGCGGCTTCATTGGTCAGATCTGCAACAATTTTGGCACCAAAATTTAAAAAAAAAATAATAATAATAATGTGTTTTTAACCATTGAATAAAACAAAACCTGTGAGTTTATACCAATATAATAAATGAATAAATAAATTGGAGAAAAGGAAAAACTTTCTGCCGGTAGAATTGCAATATATACAGAGATATATAGAAGTAGAAGGTTAGGGGTAATAGGTAATAAGATATTTACATTATCTCACATTATTGGTGAGTAATAAGATATTCACATAGTCTTAAATTATTTCCCCACAAAATACCTATTAGCAAGGAAAATGGTACCTTTATGTTGGAGAAACCAGGTAGGCATTGCCTAAATCAAGTGATAATGTTAACATCACCAATATCAAGACCAACAGTCATTATGTGCCTCCTGTGGAGGACAAAAATGTCACTTTTCTGCTATCTTGACAAAAATGCCTGACTTAAATATGACCATGAGAAAACACATGATAAACTAAATTGAGAATATGCCACTAAATAATCGTTCTACTCTCTTGAGATCTCTCAAGGTCAAGAAAAGTGAAAAAAAGGACTGAAAAATGATTCCAGAATAAAGGAGACTACCCAAGAGATGTGACAGATGATTTTGGGTTGGATCCTGGACTGGGAGGATTGTAGTCGATAAAATTTAAAAATCGATTAGAAAACAGATTATGGCAATATTAAATTTCTTAATCTCAGATAATTGTATATGATGATGTGAGAGAATGTGCTGAGGGAATACACACTGATCTTGTTCTTAGGAAATAGGCACATTGAGGAGTCAATGAGAAAAGTGGTTCATCCTCTTGTCAGATGGTTCATACATATATGAAATGATAAAACAAATGAGCAAAATGTAAACAAATGGCAAACCTGGGTAAAGCATATCCAAGATTTCCTTGTACTGTTCTTGCCATTTTTCTTTACATTTGAAATCACACAAGAATAAAAGTCACCAAAAATGTGGCAGGATTACTAAAACAAAAGTCAGGATAATGATTACATCTTGAGAAAAAAAGAAAGTAGGGGGATGCTCATGGGGAAGGGCATATAGGGGCACAGGGACATTTTTCACATGTGTAGGATATTCTGTTTCCTAGCCTGTTTCTTAAGTACATGGTTGTTTATCTTATTATTTTTGAAACTCTCAATACATGTTTTCTACTGGTTTCTATAGGTAGGATTCATTTAATAGAAGACAAGACACCAACAGGATAAAGAACCATCCAAACTACAACTACTTATTTATGGTGAAGTCAGGGCTAAAAGCTGAATATTTCAATTCCCATCAAGTCCATTTCTCCTCCAGGTGACAATGTTGTGAATCATAACAAGATTGATACGTTTGGCCAGAGAACGCCTAAATTCTGACATAAACCAGCCATTCCTGCCTACATGGTCCTATGACTGAGGATATAAAACTTCAGTGCTGACTAGGTTCTTGATCCCTAAACCCTCTGCAGTCACTGGTGAGTAAACTGGACCCGGGAGAACAGCTCTCTTTTCTAGGCTACAGATGGCCAGACCCTAGAATCACAGCAAGGTGAATGAGTTTTTCACCTCATTCTCCCTAACTACACCCAATTTTTAAATTGCGTGTGACCCTGTGGTCACAATAGTTTTTACCACAGCCAACAGGCTAGCCTGCAAGCAGAACAAAGTCTCTCTGTGTGTTTGCTTATTCATATCCTGCTACAACCCATTTCTTCATAAAAGCTGCCCAATTAGAATCTTTGCCCTCCATCAAATAAAAATGATACTTTTGAGATTGGAGTCAAAAGTGAGTTGTGAACTTGTTCTGGACGACAGACACCATTGTCTGTTCTTATTCATAGGCTGTCTTCAGGCCAACGAGAACACAGGGGCAGGTAGGTAATGGAGACCCACTTAACCTGTAAATATAGACAACCTGAGGAATTGTTAAGCTTGTGGTAACTTGTGAACAAATCCAATCACATTTATCTGCTTTCTTACTTTGCGACTATAAAAAGCTATCAAAAGTGCATTTAAATTTTCCTATAGAGAGGGAATATACAGATCATAATGAAGGTAAGAATATGCTTATAACCACATGTTTAATTCTTACAGGAAAAAAAAATGTGCCCATATACAAAATGTTCCATTTTGAAGTTCTAGGCACCATGTGGCGGTGGTGGGTTGAATGTCCACGGTGGGTTCTTTTGGTTTTTCTCCCCTTCATATTATTTGTTTATATTGTTCTATCTAAAGGTTCCCGTAACACCATCTCTTCCTTACCTCCTCCCTAAACCCCCGACTTTGCTCCTTTGTATTAAGGTTTGGCCTGAAAACACATTCCAAACAATGTCATATTCCATATACTTAGAGACAAAGGAAATGGTTGCCTAGCAACAAGGCCCTGTTAGAAATTTTGAGCATTCTTTTACTTTCCATTTTAGGGCAATGCTCAGGAAGCTGTTTGCGGAGAGATCCGAGACTAGGATCTCTTTGTCTAAGAACTCTAAGACAGAGGGAGAAAGAAAAGGAGGTGGAGGAAGTAGTGGAGGAGGAAGAGGAGGGGAGAAAAGTATTAAGGTCTTTACATCACAATCTAAGTTGTGCTCTCAATGGGAATGGAGAGACTTGGCCATAGGTAGGATGGAGCACTTAACTTGTCCATTCCTCTTCTAGTTCCCCACTGTTTCCCACGCTTAACATGGGATTCTAGTCAATCAGTTGAGCTGATATAGAAAGAACCTGACTCTTTCTATAAGGGAGAGTATAGGGAGGCTGACTCTTGCTCTGTCAGCCATCCAAGCTCTCTTGCCTCAAGGGCTTTAGGGACAGCCTGGGAGTGGCAGCAATTTCAGATTTATTTTGGCTGTTCTTAGTCCTCCTTAAAACATCAGTCCTCTCTAGGATGATTATTATATTTTAATTGATTTTCTATCAGGGACATTTTTCCACATTATTAAATATTTCATGATATAAGGTTGTTCAGAAACAGATGCTATAGGTATCAGGTGACTGGTCTATCGATTCCTCACTGTACATTTAGTGTATTTGGAACTATTTGCTTCCATTGATGTTGTTTCTATAACTTTAATGTTCTATAGCTCAGAAATTTCTGTAAATGGGTGGCTAAAAGAATTTGGAAATATCTTAAATTTTTTTAGTTGGGCATTTTCAATATATACTTGATATTTATCAACTGCTTCTAGAAAACTTGAATTTATCAGCAAATATTTTCTGATTTGATGGGAAAGAACATGTTAATGTTTTATTTAGCTATTAGTTGGTTACTAGTTAGGTTAAATACATTTTGTTTAAAATCCATTTTTAAGACTTTCTGAAGTTTCTGATCATGTTATTGCCCTTTTTTTTTCCTGTTGAGTGTTGTCTTTATTTATTTATGAAAGCTCTTTATACTCCCCGCTACATGCATACTTAACTCACACATGAGTATGTACCCTTTATACAATGACAACTGAAATGAGGATGGGACAGAGGAGACATTAAAGTAAAGAACATATATTTATAGTCATATTTGTTGAAAATATTTCTCCTAGTTATTTGCCTTTTACTTAATGGCAGTTTATTTTTTTACTTAATGGGTTTTTTGTGATTTTTAGTTTAGATCTATATTTTATTTTTGTAGCATCCCAAAGAACACAGTGATGAATGGAGGCTCTGGTATTTGCTTCCTGGATGTGAATCCTGGCTCTGCCATCTCCATGCTGTGTGATCTTGGTCAAATTACTTTAGCAGCTTTCTGCTTTACCTTTCTCTATAAAATGTGCATATTAATTGCACCTAGTTCATGGTGGGTGATGAATTTTCATCAAATATGTTAATAAAGCACAGAGAATGATGGCTGGAACATGCCAAGCACTTAAGTTAAAGTAATCAATATCATGTATCAAATATCCTAATCTATTCCTTTGTGATTTCTCCCATAGTTCAGAAAGTCTATATCCATAGAAAAACAAAGAATTCATTTATATCTTGTTTTATTTTCATTATTATTTACTTACTCATTTTTTGTTTAACTCACTAGAATTCATTTTGGCATATGGCAAGAGATAAGGCAACTTGATTTCCCCCCAAAATGTTTAGAGTTCCCTTTTTTCAATTAATTCACCTATTCTCATTGGTTTGTATGATTCTCTTATCACTTACTACATTGTAATATATACTTGGGTTTGTTTTTAGACTATTATATTCTATTGTTCTGTCCTTTTATTTCTTCGTGCCATGTTGAAAAAAATCAGTATAAAAAATCAGTTTTATTATTTACTAAGTCAGTTCTGGTTTCATAATTTTCAAAACTCTTTTAGCTATTTTAGACTGTAAGTAGTCCAGGTGATTATCTAAATCATTTTAATAGGGAAGCCCCGGGGGATCCCTGGGTGGCTCAGCGGTTTAGCGCCTGCCTTTGGCCCAGGGCGTGATCCTGGAGACCCGTGATCGAGTCGCGCGTTGGGCTCCCTGCATGGAGCCTGCTTCTCCCTCTGCCTGCTTCTCCCTCTGCTTCTCCCTCTGCCTGTGTCTCTGCCTCTCTCTGTCTCTCTATCATGAATAAATAAATAAAATCTTAAAAAAAATAAAAATAGGGCAGCCCCGGTGGCGCAGCGGTTTGGCGCCACCTGCACCCCGGGGTGTGATCCTGGAGACCCAGGATCGAGTCCCACCTCGGGCTCCCTGCATGGAGCCTGCTCCTCTCTCTGCCCCTCCCTCCTTCTCTCTCTCTCTCTCTCTCTCTGTCTCAATAAATAAATAATCTTTAAAAAAATAAAAAAATAAATCATTTTAATATATAAAAATACTCCTGGGATTCTGAATAGCATTACACTGATCTATAAATTGATTTTGGGAAAACTGACACTTGAACTATTTAGTTTCTTCATTTACAAAGTGTTTTCGATTTCTCAGTAGTTTCTTTTTTTTAGTGTTTTCATAAAGCTTTCCACACATTTCTTAACATTTTTAGCAGTTAATTTTTTCCCCTATTTGTAAAAAGGACTTTCTCCCCTAGTATAACTCCCCAAGTTATAGTTTTAGTTCTCAACTCAACCTTAGTTTTTTTACTTGTATTATCTCTGTGTGTACTTTTTGTAAGATGTTTGAAGTCTGAACCAGGGACTACCTGTCAAACATCATTTAAACTTGAAATGGGGATACTCTGTACCTCCAAAGTTATTATTTCTAATTAAACTAATTTTAATTACATCTCAGTGACACATAAGGCTCACTTGAAGAGAGAAGAAATGATTCCTGCTACAGAGTAGACATAGAGAACTGATTTAATCCGAGCTGTGATAAGAATGAGGGAAAATGGCTGAGGCACAAGATGAGGGTCCAGCCTGAGGCCACAACAGGCAATCTTTAGGAGGTCATATTTGAACTGAGCTCTGAGAGATGAGTAGAAATTAATTAGGTGACCCATGGATGTACCTGAAAAAGGGATGGGCCAGAATGCAAGATGTTTAAGGAATCAAGATAGGATCTTTGTGGCTGTGATGCAGAAATGAAGAGTGAGGTGGGAAGTGACATTAGATAAGTCAGAGAAAGGATTTTAGCCTTAAAAGGAAAACAAAAGTCACTTTGAAAAAAACTAAAAATGGACCAACTATTCCAATTATCTAATACTACTATCTATATTCCCTTCCCCACCTTAGAAACCAAGATTGTTCCCATGGTTATAGTGTCATAGTCCTTGAGAAAATAGCATTATAACAGTTAATGTTTTTTAGAAAGAACATTTCCTCCTGGAGAGACTTAAGTCTAGCTTCTCCTCTAGATTTCTTGACAGTTCATAGCTCTAGTCAAAGACCTACCAGCACAGTCTGCCATGGGATGCAAAAGCACTAAAAGTATGCAGTTCTCAGTATTGTCTTGAGCAAACCTCAGCCTGTTTTGTGAAAGTAGCTGTCTGTAGAACAATGTTATATCGTCTCTTTTGTGAAATCTAAGAATGGTGAGTGCCAAACTTTTATCAAGTGTCCAATCACCAGCGCAACCTAACAGACGGCCTATCCTCTAATCGAGGCAAGCCTACTTATTAGGGGAATGTTCCTCAATGTTGGCAATATTGACATTTTGAGCCAAATAATTTTTTTGTTGTGGGGCTTATAGTGTATTTAGCAGCTGCATCCCTGCGCCTACTCACTAGATTCCAGTAGCATTTCTCTCCAGTTCTGACAACTAAAATTGACAAGCAAAAATCTCTCAGGTTGAGAAACGCTGAGTGATAGAGACCATGATAATCCTGTACTTCCCAGTTGGAATATTATATTCATTTTTGTTTTGCCATGAATTTACTAACATACTGTAAACATTTAATAAATGAGATTCAGAACTATTACTAACGGCTAACTTTCCTCTAATCTGCAAAGCATTGTCATATATATCCTTTATTCATTCATTGTAGCAAACATGAATTAAACACCTGCTTTGTGTAGGCACCATGCCAGTTGCTAGAGCTACAAGTTCAAATGAGACAACTTTGTAAGGGGGCCTAGAGTATGGGGGAAGACAGAGCATCACTGAGTCCACGGGCACCATTTAGATATGTGGCAGATGTCTCTGAGACGTGAACAGAATGTATAGAAACCCAGGTGAAGGGTGGAGCTCCCAGCTTAAAGTAGAAGTGAAGCTCTGTGCTGTAGCTGAAACATGGTAGTTTTCAGGCTGCTGATGGATTTGAGGAGCCATGAGACCTATAAGAGTATTTTAGGACATGTATTAAAATCATCTCTCTTTTAAGGATAAGAAAACTGCAAGGTTAAACATTTAGCTTAGGGTCACTTAGATAGCAACAAAATTAACCTGTCAATGGAACTATCTTCTGGATAAACATTGTTGCCTGTTACAAGAGAGACTCAGGGATCATTTTTGACAAGCACTCCTCTCAAACCCACCCACCCCCAAAGAAACTATAATGACAAAAATAATATTCCCTTACATAGTATATTTCAAAAGGCACGTTCACAGACCCTATATCCTGTGATCCTTCCACCAACCCTGTCAGTTAGACATAGGCATGCATTATCATCCCTCTTTAGAGAGAGAAGGGAGACACTCAGGGAGTGTGTTGACATATAGTGCTCACAAAGCATGCTGCCCTCCTCAGCATGGATTCGTAGCTCCCATAGTGCAATGTAATGGTTCATTGTATTTTAGGTTGTCATTGTATTTTAGCACCAGGATACTGCCATCATTTTGGTATCCTTAAAAGCAGTTCAATTTCTGCACTTAGGGCTGAAATTATAGTGTCTCAAAGCTAAATTTAAAAGAGCAATTTACTGCTGTCCCCATGACGAAACAGAACCAATCAATGTAATAAAAAAAATTTAAGATCATTCTGTACTTTGTAGAGTTGCTATTGCAGTCGTGTGACTCATAGGGAGCAGCAAACTGCCTGTCATGGAATATTTAGAAAGCAGAACAGTACTTGACCTGAGGTAGGTACTCAAGAAATGTGTTAGAAGGATAGATGGATGGAAATGTGAATGGTTAGATGAGGAGGTGAATGGCTGCTGTCACGGTGAGATGGTAACCTTTCCTCAACAACATAGCCTTGCTGTCCACTTGTTAGGAATGAACTCCTTTTCACTGGCTTCCACCAGTTTCTAAACCCAGTTCTTATTTGAAAAGAAGGCAAGAACAGGTGAAAAATACTGAAATTGAGGGCAGCCTTTAGTTTGGAAATCTTTCTAAGGAAGAGGTGTTCAAGACTCATTGTGTTTGCCCCAAATACTGTAATGATCAGGCTCAAAGATGACCCCCCCTACCCCCGAACTTCCTTTCCACCACATCCAGGTGGTTCCTGAGTCCTGTCACACCTCCCTCTCAGGAGCATTTCAAAAATATCCCCTCACTTCCATTTCTATCCCTGTTAGTAAAGTAACAAGACCCCTAGCACCCAATTTCTGGGCTGTCACCCTAATGTATTAACTGTCTTGTCCTCATGTTTTTTCATTCCATCTTGAGCACCATGTTCAAACTAAAATTTAAAAGCTTTTTTTTGTCATTTTTCTGCCTTCTCAAACTTTTAATGGTGGTACATGATGAAGCTCAAATTCCTTATTCTAGTACACTAGGCTTCCCACAATGCGACCCGTACTATTTTCTCTTTACATACACCTACTCAAACCTGAGCAGTGTCTTTATTGTACCCAGAACATGTTTTGTGTCATCTCATTTATCCTTTTGTCAAATATTTACTGAGAGCCTTCTACCTAAGCCATGTATTAAAATGAGTATTCAGAAAAAGAATTTGAAAAGACAATTCTCCTGCCTTCAAGGGGCTCAGTATCCTGGAGTATATGAAAAAGCTATTTTGTTAGGGAGTGAATAGGTTGCTATAGGTTAGAAACAAGATACAGAAGGAACTCAGGGGAAGGAAAACCCTTCTGCTTCCTATTTTGGATCCGTTCTGTATCTGCTGCTCAATACTTCCTATATTGTAACTTCACTTCTATTTTATTTTATAATTATTCAGCAGCCCTCAAGTCAGAGATAAAATCTTACCTCTGGCTCCTGAAAATCCAGTTCTGTGCCAGACTACCACATAGTAACATCTACAACAACGAACAGTTACCTGTTACCTATTCTCTGAGAGGTATCCTACTGGAAGCTAGCTTCATACACATTTTCCCAATTGATTTCCACAATGCAATAGGCATGATTGATGCATTCATAATATCTGTATTTCACATAGTGATATCGAACAACTTGCCCAACAACTATTAGGTGGAGGGGCCAGTATTAGAAGCCCATCAGTATGATGCCAAGTCCTATGCTCTAAATCACTTCCAAATCTTATCCTACCAATGATTTAGTGATGAATGAATGAATAAACGAATGTCCCTCTTTCTCTGTAAGGTGGTTCCTCTTCCACTAGCATTTCATAAAGCTTTTGGAAGAGGTCAGACACATTTAAACATTTTTATTTTACTTTAAAATGAGAGATGTTGAAATTGAATTGATAAAAGTGAAATTAGTCATTCCAGAGGAGTCACAAGTGCCAGACACATGCAAGGTGTTGGGACAGATAAGGGTAATGAATACTGAATGCTGACTTGAAAAGGCTGGAAATGGAGCCCTCACAGTTATCTAGATGGGATCACATTATGGTTCTGTTCCATATGACCAATAAAATAATAGGACCAGGGGTGACAATTTCAGGGGAGGGAGATGGTTGCTTTCTGGACAGCTTCCTCAAGTTCCTCTCCTCCCCTAGCCAATCCAGCTGCTTTACTTTGTCCTCTCTGCTGAGAGAGGACTTCTCATTCTTCTCCAGCTGCAAGGCATTAAAGGGATGGAATTACAGGGAGGAAGCTTGTCTGTGCACAGGAAAAATGAGCTGCACTGGGTTTGGCAGGATTTGGCAGCTGTTCCACATCGGCCTCTGTAATAAGGTAAGGAAAGGGGGATTGTGCTAATGAACAATGCTGGTCAGTTGGCTCATACACCACCTCTCATCTGAACATGTTCTGGGCTCAGGAAAGTTTTTTATAGCCTTAGAACTTTTTAAATCCTCTGATGATGTTGGCATAGCTGAAGCAAACCTTGAAGATATACTCCAGGTCAGAGCTATCAGCAGGAGTTATGCTAAAGTGGAAAGAACACAGAACCTGACTTCAGAAAATGCAGTGCTGACTGTGGCTTGGTTCTTGGCAGTTATGGGGCCATTTTTTATCTTCAGCTTATTATTTATAAATGGAGATAAAATACATGCAGAAGGATTGTTTTGATGATTACATACAATTTTACTTATGGGAAAGTCTAAAACACCATGAGAGACGTTTCTTATTTCTTCCTATCTTTAAATGCCCAGTTGAAGATTCCTCCCACCTTCATCCCAGTGGATTTTGATAGAAACTGGTCTTGGATGATTGACAGGAACAAATGAGTAGGGCTAAGATGCGAAAGGCAAATTATTGTACAATTGGGCCCCCAAACAGTGTGTGAATAAATATCTCCAGTCTCTTTCCTCAGCCACTAAGGAAAATCCTGGCATTTTATCCTCTTCTGGGATGTGGTTGGTCAAATTACCCTTTATAGGTCTGAGGACCACCTAGAATTGACCAAATAACTAACAGTTTACCTCATTCTCCTGTAGCTTTATAAATGTTATCTATTATACTTAATTTACTCTAAGAACTGAAATCTCACCCCAAATGAATATAGAATGTAGTAAGATATTAGAATATGTAATGATTTCAAAATAGTGTGAGAATTGTCTTTGTCCAAAAACTATATTTGCTTTCTGTTTGAAAAACAGAAGTGACTTCCTCATAGAATTTGCCTCAGTTCAGGCAGAAGATTTGCAATCTTATTTTGTCACAGTCCACATTTGTGCTATTGGTGATAATAAAAGGCAGGACTGAGCTAGCCCATTGGAAGCCTTGGTACAAAGTACTCTTCTCTCTGGATGGAAGTAGGCCAGCAACTTGATGAGCAGAGTGCCAGCTACATTCCAGCCCTTCCCAGGTTGGTGCTCTTGTGTGGAACCTGGACCATTGTTTCTGGTGGCTCTGGTTAATGGAATTATAGCACCCTGTCCTCTTTTAAAGCCTTTGTAATATCAACAGAGAGTGATTATGCGAACCTCTGTATGTCTTATTCCAATATCAAGTATTAGTCAAGTATTGGTTAAAATTATGAAGAATATTGATTAAAACATTAATAGAAATTTACTTAGTATCTGCAATGTGCTAACCATTGAGATAAGTGCTTTCAGAAGCATTATTTCATTTGATCCCAAAGTAAGCCTGGAAGAAGGTATTATCATCCCTATTTTACAGCTGAAGAGATTGTGGTTCAGAGGTGAAATATAATCACACAGGAAACAAGTATCAGAACCAAATTTGACTTGAAGTCTTTTTCTTAAATAGCATTATGCTGCCTTAAAATTTCCTAACTGTATGATATTGTCAAATTGCCTTCATCCTAGTTTAAGTTGGCACATAGATTATTCCTCCAGGGTGAATGTGTAGGAGATAGGCTGATACTACATTATACAACACAGCTTTAATTTGGATGAATTCTTTTCTTTTTTTGATTGATTATATCTTCACTTATCAGTGTTGTAAGCTGATCAGAGAAAATAAGCAATGATCCATTTGACCTACCAGCATCCATGAGGCAATGTGCCTAATAAGAAATCTATTCATTCATTACTTTAATCATTTGTTCAACACAAACATTTATTGATATTTTATTTTAGACTTGGCTGGGAATCATTCAGTGTTACGAAAATAAAATGGGATATCAAGAAAGTAGGGAATACAATCATGTAGACAAATATTTAGGATTCATTCTACAAATATATAATATATATATTAGGACTCATTCTACAAAGCTTTGCCAAGGTGTTGTCATCTCTAGAAGTCCTCCTGAGTTATATTACTTACCTTTTGTTTTATGATGGCACACATACATAATGCTTGTTAGCATTTAGCCATATAATACATAAATTTTTCTGGTTATATATTTATCTCCCAAATGAAAAGTATGATACCCAGTGGCAGGGATGTTCTCTTCTCTTTATCACATGCCTGCTCTGTGTTTGTGATTATAAATATTTGAGTAATTAGGTCACATAGTAAAGAAAATGTGCTAAAAAGAGAGTAATGTGCCAGCTTCAAAGGGAGCATGAAAAAGTTGGGAAATTCTCAGAGGAAGTTACCTTGAAAGAGAAGAAAAGATAGTCAGCAAGTGCAATAATGGAAAGTAGAAAATAATGATGAAGGAGGAGGAAAAAATCATGGACATGAAGTCAGAGTACATAGCATAATCAAAGAGAGCCATGAAGGCATGGGCATGCTAAGGGAACAATGAATGATCTAAGAGGCAGGAGTTAGGGGTAATTAAACATAGATGGGTGAGAGAGGACAACAGGTAAGTATACCGATGGACTTATGAAAGAAGTTGTATGGAAGGATCAGAGTTTGAACCATGTGGTCTGTGGGCAATAAGGGGTCCTAGAAGGTTTGCTAGATAGGAAGCTGAACGAGGATACGTTATTTTCAAAGATCACTCAGTTTTTAGTTCACCATTTTTACATGCATGGTTCTGTTCTTTGGATATGTAGGAGAGGTGAAGATGTGGGGAAGACATGAGGGAATTTAAGTTGCAAGGAGCAGTCATGGTAGGGATATTGGAAAGGTTATCCTCTAAATTTATATTCTTAGTTTACAGGGAATTAAAAAAGAATTGGATATGGGTATAAGCATTGAGGGTGGGATTTGGAGCTCGATTTATTTCAATAATGTCTGCCAAATGAAAAATTTCTGGGTCTTTATTAAAATTCCCAGAATATTAGCTGGTGGTTTTCTTTAAGACTGCTTTAAACTCTGGATTTTTAGAAAATTGCTCTGTTCCCATGACTACCTGGGTCATTTTTGGAAAAATAATAACCCAAACACAACAGATTTCTTCATTGTACTCTCAGTAGCCAGGGCTGGGCAATACTACCCTCTCTTCCTCTTATTTCTGGACCTGGTTCTAACTCTGCACAATTATCAGGTTCATTTTCCTATGATTTTGTTTGCTTGTGTCTCATGTTGTCAAACCACTGCATAATTATTAGGTCATATCAACTTCTTGACAGCATTACATAATGAAAATAGCAAAGAGTTGGCTCATCTGCACAGTATGTAGTTTTACAAAATTGTGTACATTAAACTGTAGCTGGTAGTTGCTGCCATGAGAGCTTATCATTAGGCACAGAGGGTGATACAGTTCAATGAATCTTAACTAAAGTCAGAACACCTATGTTTGAGTCCCAGCTTTACCAGCTCATCCATAAAATGGAAATCATACTAAAATGGAAATTTGGCTTCTTTTTCTATCTCAAAATATTTCTGTGTGAAACACAAACAGATGAAAAAAGCCAATCACTGTGTTCCAGCTCCCTGAAAAGAGGTACTGGTTTTGACATAGAATTTAATTAGATCTTGAGCCTGTCAGGGAGAAGAAGTTCCATGAGAACCAATTCAGGCCAATGAGGGGCAATAAATTATAGGCCATGTGAAAAAATTACTGGAAACTTCTTCATTACTTTTCTTTAAAAAGGTGGTAAGGCATTTCATCCTAATAAAGAAGAAAGGCTAAGGCTGCTGGAATGGGTTAGAGATGTCATGAGTAATGATGGGTAGTATTGGAATGAATCTGAGAACATGAAAGGGAGATGGGAAAAATCTGGATTTTTGTAGATATTTTGGCCACTGCCTCAAGCCTTATTTTGAGACTTTTGAAGAATTGTTCAGTTATAGGGGTCTACAAATTTTCTCTTGGTTTAAACCATTTTGGAGTAGAATTTCCTATCACTTGTACTTCAAATAGTCCTACTTATTTTGGTAAAGTTGATTAGATAAATTATGCTCAGTGCTGCTCTTTAGGTTATGATTTCTCAGGAAAACAAACTTGGAAATGTAGCCATTATATTGTTTGTGGGATCACTGACATCCAAGCAGATAATTCAGAAGAGCTTGTCCCTTTCAAATGGCCATTAAATAACTGGATTATTTTTCTAGTTTTGAAATGATTTTCACTTCACATAATCAGGCACTAAAAATATTATACTATAGAACTAACCATAGAGCCTAGTTATTTTAGTTATTTCTTACAGTTTTTTAAATATCCTAGAGAAACACTAGGGGTTTTTTTTAGATGTAATTGGGTGATTATACACACATATTTGTATACACACATATATATGTACACATATATACAAACATCCACATAGATATATGGAAAGACACATATATAACCACTTCTCTATGTATCTTTTTGCAATTTGGAGAGTACTTACCTATTATTTATCTTTACAATAATTCTGGATTACTGTCTAGTTTTATTATCATCAGTAGTAGAGTGGTGCTAGCTTCTAAGCTTACTTAAATGATAAAATCATTTCAAAGAGGTTATTGAGTTTCCAGTAACACAAAAGTAGGAAGAAATACATTCTACCTCTAGAAAGATTGAGTAGACTTACTTTTTCCTGTTTCTGCTGCCAAGTACAGCTAAAAACCATGGACATTATTTTTTTAAAAGATTTTATTTATTTATTCACTCATTTATTCATTCGAGACACACAGAGAGAGAGAGAGAGAGAGAGAGAGAGGCAGAGACACAGGCAGAGGGAGAAGCAAGCTCCATGCAAGGAGCCTGATGTGGGACTCGATCCTGGGACTCCAGGATCACGCCCTGGGCCAAACACAGGTCTAAACAGCTGAGCCACCCAGGGATCCCAAAACCTTGGACATAATGTCTAAAGTAAACATTAATAAAACTTTGAAAGACAGGAAAAGACAAACAGGCTACACTTTGGGGGATCCAAAGAAAAACATGGTGGTAAATTTATTGAGTTCTCTTTTGCCTCATATATCCCAGACTGCTAGAGAAATCAGCAACTCAGAAACACCAATGGGTATAGATTTAAAAAAATACCCCAAGAAAAACTCACTGTCTCTTTCACACCATAGAACTAGGATAGGGCCAGCCTAGCAAGACAAGAATCTTTTAGATGATAACATCCTGCTCTGGCCGAGCACCACAGAAAAGAACTGAAGCTCCACACGAAACTCCAGGTAGCACAGACTAGGTGAAAAACCTAAACTTCCATTACAGACATGTTGTAATGATAGGTCCCAGCCCCAATGAAAAGGTGTGCAGAGGCCTACTGGGAACCTTGCACTTCCAGCCTGCTAGGTGATGGTAAGCCTCCCCAGGCCACCTTGCTGTCAATGGAAACTACATAGGCAGCTGGACTTTGACACCCACTTGACAGCAATGAAGCACTCTTCCCCTTACTCTTGGGGTTGTATCATAGGAGGCCTGTTGGAGAGTCAAGAATTTATCACCATCCAGTAGTAATGAGGCCATAACTCTGCAGGTTTAGTGGAATCTAGGTGGAGAAAAATAATAAGGCACCACTCCTCTTCCCAGCCAGAATGGTATCAGCAGAATTCTAGTGGAGAGCATAAGCTACCATCCAAGCCCAGCAATAATAAGCTATCTGTTCTTTTTGATAGTGTCAATAGAAATCAAGTGGGGCACCTGGACTTCTACTCAATCTGACAGTAATGACATGGTTGACTCTTCCCTCGGTAGCACAGTGTCAAAGGGGGCACCCTAAAACATGATTTAAATAAGACCAAGAGGAAAATTAGAAAGACAAACCATGAGAGAAACATGGGTTTCTCTGGGAAACAAAGGGTTGTAGAAGGGGAGGTGCGTGGGGGGATGGGGTAGCTGGGTGATGAGCACTAAGGGCTTGATGGGATGAACACTGAGTGTTATACTATATGTTGGCAAATTGAATTTAAATAAAAAATTTAAATAAATAAATAAATAAATAAATAAATAAATAAATAAATAAGACCCAGAGTCTCATAGTAGCTAAAATGTCTAGATTCTAGATAGAAACTCACTTATCATAGAAAGAACCAGGAAAATCTCAACTTGAGTGAGAAAGATATTAATAGATACTAAGGCTGAGATAACACAGATGTTGGAATCATCTGACTGGGATTTTAAAGCAGCTATTATAAAAATTCTTCAGTGAAATTGTGTATTTATTTGAAACCAATGAACAAAATAAAAGGTTTCAGGAAAGAAATGGAAGATCTAAAGAATGACCAAATGGAACTTTATTTTCCAAATGGAATTTCAGAACTGAATGATACAGCAACTAAAATAAAAAACTCAGTAGACAGATTCAACAGCAGGATGGAGGGTGCAGAACAAAGTATCAGTGAAATGGCACATTTCCCCAGGGCTGAAAAAATCCCTGTCAATTTAGAATCTTATATCCAGCAAAAAATATCCTTCAGAAATGAACAACAACAACAAAAAAAGACAGTTTCAGATGAAGGAAAACTAGGAAAATCTGTCACCATAAGTCCTATCATAAAAGAATGGCTAAAAAGGAAGTTCTCTACCTAGAGAAGAGATGATAAAAGACCCCAGAAATACCAGGAAGGAAATTAAAAAAAAGCATTGTAAGGAGTAAAATTTTATGGGTAATGACAATAGACTTTTCTTGTGTTTTCTATGCAAAAATTATAACACTGATGTGATTATTCATTTTTAAATTTTTTTAAATTTGAATTTAATTTTATGTTAGTTCCAGTAGTTACCACACAGTATTATATTAGTTTCAGGTGTACAATATAGTGACTCAAAAATTCCATACCTCACCCAGTGTTCATCATGACAAAGGTTGGTTTTTGTAGAGAAAAATTTAAGATGTTTGAATTATAAATGGGGGAGGGTTGTAAGGGCATAAAGGAAAGTAAGATTTCTCTCCTCCGAACTGATGAAATGTATGTGTAAAATCTAGAGGAACCACTAAAAGTCTATGTGAGGAGCTATAGTTCCAAAAAATAATAGATAAAACAAAATGGAGTTCTAAAAGATGTTCAAATAACCCAAAGGAAGACAGAAAAGAGAAAACAGAAGTGAACTGGAAAAAATGGATTTCATTTATATGATATTCTTTAAATGACCACATTTTAGAACTGGAGAACAAATTGTGGTTGCTGGAGTTTGGGGGTGGTAAGAGAAGCATGAGGAAAGGCTTAGTGGTGATCGAATGGGTCTGCCTCTTGTTTGAATAGTTACATAGTCTACATATGAAAATATAGCACAGAAGTAAGCACCATTGGGGGAACCTGGGGGAACCTGGAACAATTTCTTTATTTCCTGTGAATCTCTATTTCAAAATAAAGTTTCTTCTAATAATGCAGTAAATATTAGAACCACAACAAGACATCATGTCTCTTGTGTCCCAGCTCAACTTTCAATACCCATGTAATATAGAGAAGGAAACAGCCAATTATAAAACATTAGGGATATGGAACATCCTATGTATCTTAAATGCTGCTTCTCTTTTTCAAAGTTACCTGACATCTCTGTCAACATTTCTTTCCTTATAATAGTTGTAAGGTCAGACCTCACCTGCGCTGAACAATTCCATGAGGGCATTCCTAACTACCAGTCCCACACTGGCATTCAGAATTTCCATAGACTCAAATTTCTCCCACACCATTTAACATGATCATAAGCAGCCTAGTGCTTTTCACTGGGTCATATTTGCTACCCTATTTACATAACCAGTTTATAAACTTCTTAAGATCAGTCACAAGGGTTATATTTTTTCCTCTGTGCACTTGGCTTGGAAATATTTGCTAAATCCCTTATAGGCTTTTGAAATGATGGTCAAGTGTATTCATTAGAAAGTTGTTTGTAGAATTTGCAAAAGTAAACTTTTCTCAAAACTGGCTTAAATGACATTCCAGAGATAGATTTTCCAAGGAATTCAAATGTTTACCCCAAGTAGTAGCTCTTTCTTATCACCAAAATTCTACCCATAGCACTTCACACATATCTTTCTGTTGCAAGGAAGGAAAATCCAATTCAAATTGACTTGAATGATAAAAGGAATTCACTGGCTAATGTAACTGAAAGTTTAAGAGTAATTCAGTCAAAGATTGATCTAGAGATCAAGTGATGCCAACAAGGATCTGATTTTCTAATCTCTACAAGGTTGAGTTCTTCCATAGGTTTTATTGTGCCCTGGTCACTCCTGTGCTCCCCTAATTATTCTAAAATGCCTGCTCTGGTTCCATTCCTGACACTAGTACACCACAGTCTCCAGAGAAATAGTTTTCAAAGAAGAGAGAAGAATCTGTTTTTTCTCAGGTTATCCAGCAAAAGCCACTTTGCCTTTCTTTGACCCTGACTACTGCACCTATTCCCCAAATCTATCATTATCACCAGGAGGATTAAATACACAAATTAGCTTTAGCAAAGCATGAACCACTCCCAGATTTGAGGGTGAGAATCAATATAGTATTCAAATTAAGTGGCTGAGATTGTGTGGGAAATGATTCTTCCAATGCAAACTGTGGGTATACTGGAGGGTGGAAGATGATGTGGATGCTTAAAACATAACCAACAACGTTCACTGCATCCCTACCAGGGGAAAGTGGAAATTGTGGCTGGACAGGACTTCAGAATCCCTTTGCTTTGGATCTGGGCCAAGAATCCATAAATACCAGTTTTAGGTCTGACTTTGCAATTAGTTGTGTTGGGCAATTCAATTAATTTTTGAGTTTTAGCTTTAAAAACTTATTTAGGTAGAGATATTGCTGCTTTACTCCATGACTATGTGGACCGAATGAAATAATTCTTATAGAAGTGCTTTAAAATCTTAACTAGTATTAAATAAAGATGAGGTGACTATGTATCTTCCACATGTGTCTACATGTTGGTTTATTTATCCCTTTGTCCTTTTCTGTTTTTTAGAGTCCTTTTCATGAAAATACCTTTAAAAATGCCAGAAAATTGTGTCTGTGAGAAAACGTGTACCATTTTTTGTTCAGTTATAAATGCAGAACAATTTTTTTGTTCGTCACTAATGGAAAGTGTTTGTAGAGAGGGGATATATGTGAGATGTTTTACATGGGCTATCGCAGTAAATTCTGCTCCTGGTTCCCTGAGGCTGCTCCCAGTAACATGAGGTCAGAAGTATTGACCTAGCCTTCACAGATGTGGAAACTGAGCTGAAATATCTCATCACTATTAGCAAACAGCAAACCTAGATTCAAACCCAAGGCAACCGGACAGCAGCAAGTCTCTGCTCTTTCAACAGCAGAATGTATTTGCTATGAGGAAATCTCAATTCCCTCAGAGCAAAATAATATTTGAGTTTGAAACAAATATCCCCCTAAAATGCAGGCTGTCTAAAGAAGTATTTTCAGTGTCTTTAGCTCTTGTATAGCTGCTCGTATGTCTAGTATTTAAGATTTCAGAGTTTAGCCTAATCATCTTGCCATCTGCTCTGAAATGATGAGCCCATCTGTCAAGATATTCAAGACAGTATCAGATTCCATTTATTCTATGAGAAGACAATGACTCTTGAAATACCAAATTTGAATATGTCTGATTACAACATTGTGTTATGCTTAAGAAATTGCAAAGCCAAGTTCCATATAGATAAATGATAGCTGAAGTCCCTGCATTGATAAGGTGATGATGAGGCAACCAAATTAGAAAAATGTAGACTGCCAAATGCTGATTTGGAAATTTTTCAGTTCTGGTATGATGACCACTATCTTAATTATTCCTTCATTATGTTTAAAAATACATAATATTCTTATACAGCATTTTACAAAGTGCCCTAAACTTAATCACTCATGTAATCATTTAATACAAATATACATGATTATTCTTACCTTTTTCCTATTATTATTCTGCTCCATTTTACGTATTTTTCTATTTATTTTATAAAAAACCAAGCCATGTTCTAAGTGGAATTGCCAGTCATATGCCTTTAAAAGGGAAACACATGAACCATGGGAGTTCTCTGCCACGGGACAAACATGAGATATTAAAAAGGTATGACAAGTAATGCCACTATATCCTCTATTATTAACAGTAGTATTAGTAGTAGTAGTCAAATGAGTTTGAACAAACAGGCTCTTAAATTATAACATGAGTTGACTGGTGAGTGTGTTTTAGGCTACACTGGTAGAGAAAATCCTCTCTTTACTCCAGCCTTGCTTATTGTGCTTAACTGTAGGATCATCTAATTTATAGTAATAAATTAAAATCTCTCAAATACTTTCTGAACTTTCAAGACAAACTATTTTCCCAAATTTATATGCAACACCTCCTATGCCTCTGTGTCCCCTATTCTGTTCCTTTTTATTCTTGGTTTGCCTGCTACCTCTTTTTTAAAAAATTTTTTAAGATGCTAAATACATTTCTTGCACTAGAACAGACACCTCCAAAGTTCTCATGTTCCCATCCTAAAGTACTCCTAAAACTCCAGAACTTCCATAGGGTTAGTAGGACACACAAACATGTCCTAAGGGAAGCCTACATATACTAAATTTAAGAAATTACATCACTCCTGGAATCCTAGTTAACTATCTGGACTCATATCACTATGACTAATTTAGGCCATTAAGATTTTGTGTTACTTCAAGAAAGCAATAGATAGGGATTGAAGGAAAAAGAACATAATCTTCCATGTTTGGATTTACCAGCATTCCAGTCCATTCCTATCTATTGAGTTCATGATCTGGGTACCTAAGATTGAGAGAAATAATTGAGAGAAATATCTCAGAAGGGTTACCCACACTGCCAAGTATACCTCTCCCATGTCTCTGAGGACAAAATGATGCTAAAGCCCATGCTGTTGCCGTTGGTACTTTCACACCTGGTGTCTTCAGGGGTCTGTTTACTCTTGCCTCTCTGGTCCATCTGAGCAAAGAACAATCTAAAATATAAATCCCATCAGGTAGTTGTCTTTTTTGAAAAAACTGTTGAGCCCCTTCCATTATCATGGTGAAATTGGAAAAGGCTCACCTGAGGAGGTCTGGCTTTTGTATCCCATTCCAATATAGCTTTGGAGGCCTTTTTGCTCTTGTGCTATGTTTGAACACTTCAACCTGTGGCTCCCTGGCACTAAACCATGATTGAGTCAGAGCATGTCTTAGGTCTGCTTAAAACCATCTTAATGGCTGTCCATAGCACTTAAGGTGAAATCTGAACTTATTCTGTGTAGCAGACCCTGCATGATCTGGCTACACTTTCCAGCCTCCTCTCTTACTGCTTTCTCCTCCTACTTAATTGTATTCCAAGTTCCCTCTTTCTGCAAGACTTTTATATATGCTGTCCTATCTACCTGGAAAGGTCTCTTTGCCCTCCCTTCCCATAGCTGATCTCTTTCATCATTTAGATACCAGCATAAATATCTTCTTCTCAGAGTCCTTCCATGGCCACTCTATTTAATGTAATAATCCTTTATAAAGAATCAAATTATTTTACTCATTAGAGCTTACTAGAGTGTCAAATAATTGTTTAATAAATCAAGTTAAATTTCTTCCTAAGTTTTTTTTCAGTTTCTCTCTAAAGTCTCTGCTAATCACCTCAATGGAACCCATTTTTTCTCTTGCATCCTGATAGCATATTGTATGCACTCAGGTGTGCTGCATTTAAGTATGTATGTAACTATTATCCCCACCAGTCTTTGAAATTCCTGTCCTGGATCTCAAACATATTTATATTTCTAGGACTTAGAATAAGATGCTGAGGGCAAATGTCCTTCCTAAACCATATCAAGTAGATTTGCTGTGCCCTGCACACCTAGACAGACTTCACCATCCTGTACCGGAAGCATCATCTCCCACTCCTTTATCTGAGTAGTAGCAGTGTTTGGGCTCTCTCAGCCCTAACCTCCCTCTCTGACACTGTCTCTGCCAGTACCTGCTGAAAAAGTCCACCTAAATGGCTGTATTTGTATCAGCTAACTCAGCTTTTGGCCAAAGACAATTGGACTAATTGTGGGGACTGACCCAAGCTCAAATAAATTCATTCATCCGAAGGCAGAAGATAGTAGTCTGGATGTGAGCTACACCACTTTTCAATCTAGATAATGGGGCTTCATATCCCTATTTCTCTTTCCCCCCTCTCCATCATTGCATGCATTACAGAAACTGAGACTTACTAAGGATGGGATACAAATTATGATTAGAAAAACCAGTAACAATTGTGGTGTTTGGAAGGAAGGGGTGGCAGGGAGGCAGTTTATGAGTTCTGAATCTTTCTAGAAGTAAACTTCTTTCATTCCACCTGAACAGAAAAGCAATGGAAACAAGAGAGGATGCTTTTGCTTCGATGAGGCAGCTGTAACACTTGCTAAGATGGACGTGGAGTTCAGAGTCTATACCACTCAGGGATTGGGGCTCTTGCCCTGCCCACAGCTAGCATCTGCTAGCACCATTAACCAACTCCAGAGTTTAGAGATGCTACCCTGAGTCACTTATTGTGTAATCTTGGGCAAAAGTCCCTTGACTCCTTGAATTCTCAGTTACATTTCCTTTAAAGAAGATGTGGTCTATATATATATGATGGAATACTACTCAGCCATTAGAAATGTTGAATACCCACCATTTGCTTCAACGTAGATAGAACTGGAGGGTATTATGTTGAGTGAAGTAAGTCAATCGGAGAAGGACAAACATTATATGGTTTCATTCATTCGAGGAATATAAAAAATAGTGAAAGGCATTAAAGGGGAAAGGAGAGAAAATGAGTGAAAATATCAGTGAGGACGACAGAACATGAGAGACTCCTAACTCTGGGAAACAAACAAGGGGTAGTGGAAGGGGAGGTGGGCAGGGGGTTGGGGTGACTGGGTGACGGACACTAAGGGGGGCACTTGACGGGATGAGCACTGGGTGTTATACTATATGTTGGCAAATCAAACTCCAATAAAAAATATACAAAAAAAAAAAAGGTAAAGTGCAAGGCATCGTATTGGTCTCCCTTTCCTCACCAAGTTTTTTGTGAATATCTATAAAAATAATGCAAAGTAAATAAAACTTCTTAATTGGTAGAATAATGTAAAGTCCAGATTATTATCCTTAAGAAACAAAACAAATAAATGTATGACAAGGGAATAATACATGAGGCTGAATACTGTGCCTAGAAACCTAGGAAATCTGGCAGGAAGATGAAAAGATTTTAAGCGCACCCCCATGCTTTGTACCACACAGCACTGCAGAGACCCTTACCCCCCAATAATGACTCTTAAATAACTGGAAGGCATTCTCCTTTCTTACTTTCATAGAGCTCTTTCCTCCTGTTATTCTTCAATCAGAAAGACAGACATGGGTAACAAAAGAATAATATGATTTTAAGTGGAGTGATTCTACAGTAAATTAAAGGCTTTGGTATTTTGTGCTTAAAACGCTGATTCTTTTTGATAATTATTGCTCTGCAAAGAGAAGGGAATGCGAGGCAGGGAGGGAGAGGAAAGAGATAGAGTATACCAGCCTTATCAAAAACTTCAATTTTCCTGATTGCTCTAGCATCAGGTTCAAAGTGAAGTATTATTCTTTTAAATTTAAATGTCCTAAATTCTTCCCCTGAGCTCAAGTACTTCTACACCAAGTCACTTCCTAAGGGCAATGAATACTTTTCTTCCAGATCAGAGTTTTAAAACTCTAGATTGCAATTTGGATTTTCTCAAGTTTCACATTAAGGGTAAGAATCTTTGCCAACTGCACACAATTACATCCTTTTGTATTTCATGGTGAAAGAACAAAGTTGTTTTAAAAAGTCTATATGACTCATTTTTAAAATACATAATCTCTGAAATTTAGAAAAACTTCCTCTTCTAATAAATTTCTTGTGTTAACGTATTCCCATCTTTGGTATGTTGATGATTTTTATCTCCTGTCAGAGTCAGATATACATGTTATCCTACTGTGGGCCAGATACTTAATAAATATGACCCCATGTAGGCCTATGAAAACATTTATGATGTAGCTACTTTTTTTTCCCTATTTTAAAAATGAGGAAGGTAAAGATTTAAGATTGATACTGCAAATCCCAGGTAGTGAATGGAAGAGTTAGGATTTGAACCCAAGTATTTCTTCCCCTTCAACTTTTCATACCACAATATCCTGCCTTCACCTGGGAATAAAAATAAGAGTTACTAGTATTCTAACTGGAGACAGAGCTAGAGAGACAGCACTGAGAATGAAAATGTAAACAAGGTGCTGTAGTCTAGTAGTGGAGACAGATGCAGATATAAACTGGTAATTGCCAAATTCTGTGATTTAAAAGAATACTGTCACCTAACATTTACTAATGATTCCATTTGCAAAGTACTGTTCTAAGTAATTTCTTTTGTTGACTCATATGTACAATAAGAGAGGAATGTATGGGTGGCATGGTGCCCAAATAAAGGGAGGAAATAGATCTTTTGAGGGGATCCATTTCATCATTGTAGGAGAAGTATGTTAAAGCAGATGTTGAAGGGTAGGTAATAATTTGCATAGGTATGTTTGGATGGGAATATTGAAGGCAAAATGAATATATGTGCAAAGGCAAAGGGCATGGAAAAACTTGGCTTTTGTGCCAAGTAGAGTGAGTATGTGAGGGAATGGAATAGATCCATTTGAACTGGTAGGTGGGCCTCAGACCCCAGTTGTGCAGCTTAAAAGTCCCAGTGCCCAAGGGCAATGGTCTATCTGCTAGAGTCCAGCAGCCTGCCAGCTAGATCCCTAAATACTGTCCCAGAAAGTGATAGGCAACAGAGAATCCACATATTTGCTATTTGCTCTGTCTTCAGAATTTGGCCCAATAAATGGAAAGTATACTCCATTAGGTAAAGACTCATATAATTCCTTTCTGAGAGGGCTTAGTGGAAGGAGCTCTTTTGCTGCAAGTTAAGTAGATCCTCACTTCTCCTCAGGTTGGCTTAGATGCCATTGAACGAAAGATTTTTGACAGTCTCTCTTGACTATTCCTACAACAAGCCTTTCTCTATTCTGAGGTACACTCATCACTTAATTCAGAGAAAAACAGTTTATCTGGCTCCAATTTCCTATTACCATTTTTTCAGCTTCAATCAGTGATGTCTCCAGAGCTTGCAGTCTCAGGCAGATGTGGAATCCTGGTGTCATGCACAGAAGTAGCTTGATTACAATCACATTCCCTTAATGATCTCATTCTAATGAGGCAGCAGCTTGATGCCCCCTATTCCCTTCACAAATCTGTCTTGGGAGCTCTGTTCCAGCTTAAATCCTGGATGTCTATTTCTGCTTTCTTGCTATCCAGGAGAGTTATGATTTTCTAGTTATTAGGCACCCAGTATTTATGAAACACGTGAATTGTCAAGGGAAAAAGTGAGTCCTTCCCTTTCTTCTAGGGGCAATTGATAAGTATATTCCTATTGCTTCCTCCCCAATATTCACTAAGGTACACCACTTCCTACAAGGATTCTCTCACTGGCCCCTTTTTCCTTCTTATGCCAAAGACACTAAACGTTTGCCTCCTTCATTCCTCCTGAAGTGCATTTCCTGTCAGGATCCCTGCAACCTCATTTTCTCAGCCAATTATGATCCCATTATCTCTCTAACTTGCTACATTATACACACATAGATTATTGAAGACGAATAGATTATGATCTTAATATTTAATTGCTTTTCATAATGTGGTATTTGTTTGGAAATGAAACTGATGAGGTGGCATTTCTTTATTATATACCATTCAATGACAGTCAATTAGCTGCAAAAGAAAAGAAAACAAAATCCTAGTTGTGATTTTCAGAAAAAAAAGGATATTTCTGTTTAAGTCCAGATTGCTGACATTTAGCTATTTAAAATGAAAAGTGGAACATGGGGGACCTTAAAGAGACACGGTACACAACAGGGCTCTTGAAAACATTCTTTCTAACCATGAAAACTGGTAGAGGAAAACTCATTCCCTGTCAACAAAGATATTCTAGATACGTAGCCTGGAATCCTATATCCAGACCATTTATTCATTGAATAAATGAATTCCTCCCATTCAGACAGACTGATTTACTCATACAGTTATCCACTCAAATGTTTATTGAGCACTACTAGTGTGCTAAACACTGGAAGTGGATGTTAAGACATAAGCAGCCTCTACTCTCAAGGCTCTTGGCTTGTAATAGAGGTGGCAAAGACATGCAAAAGGGCCACGTATAGGAGAAGACTTGTGCCATATGAGGAAGCCTGGGATCCGAGGAAGGGATGATGAGTTGAGTCCTTAAGATTTAGTTGGACCAAATGAGACAAAGTAAAAGGGGAGAGACACTGCTGGTACTTGTATCAACAAGCACAGGAAGCAGCAAGAGAAACATTCTGGCAGCCTGCAGTTGGAATAGTACTTCCTCGGAAGTTCTATTTGATCTCAGCACAGGGTTGCAATCTGACTTTCCGTGCTATTCTGCACACGTGCCATACATTCTATTGTTCCCTATCACCTTATCCCTAGGCTATTTTACACACTCATGTTACTCACTTCGTCTCCAAATATATTCAAGTTTCAAATCTCAGCAGAGAGAGATCAAATAGAACACATTAGAGAAGTCTCAAGTAGCTTGGTAAAGGCAGAACAAGGGTGAATGCAGGGAAGGGAAAGAAAGGAATCTGCAAAATCACATGGGTATCTGAATAGGAAGAGCTCTGTATGCAATGAGAAAGAATCGGAATTTCATCTAGAAAATTCAAAGAAGCAATTAAAATAGCTCAAGCAGGATGTGTCAGGGTAAGATTATAAAAAGATCATGAGGCAGCAGCATACAGGATGAATTGGAGATAAAAAAATTGAGACCAGGATAAAAGTTCTAATGTTATTAACAGGCTGGACATCATAAAAGCCTTACTCAGTAATGGTCAGACTATATGAGTAGGACATATCTTTGGAGTTAATAAAGGGGTTGAAAGAATAAAACTTGGCAGATGATTGTTGTGGGAAATTCTTAAAAGGGAAATGTTTTGGATAAAGTATTTTTTCTGTCTCAGACAACTGGATTCATGGTGGTGCCATTTGCCAAAACAGGGAAAGATTGTAGAAATGTAAAACCTTTCTTTTTTGGTCCTTACTCATCAAGCCCTCACCTAGAGAATGAATACTCTAACTTATGTGTATGATCGTGCCCTTCAAACAAGATACCAAGGAGAGAGATCATAGTTTCATGAAGGCAGTATAGACTTGGAACCAGGACACCCGGTTTCACACCATGTCTTTACATAATCTTGGACATATTTTCTTCACTATGCCTCAGGTATCTCATCTGTTAAGTGGAGATACTAGAACTTTCTGCTAACTCAAGCCTTGTTTGAAGATAAAATGTGTTGAAAAAATGAATTTACTTTGGGAATTGCCAAATGAAATATCTAAGAGGTTAATTCTTTTGGGCTCATTCATGTCAGGAAAGTAAGCACTGATCCAGAGGTTATCATGTAGGCAGATTAAAAAGCAGTGAGATATAACAACTTTGTTGTGTCAAAACCAGAAACCAGGAGCAAATGAAGCTAAAATAAGCAACCTCTAAACTGGTAGGATGGAATGAAACCTTGAAAGCCAAGGCTGACTGACAGGAAATAATCACTCTGGACAGCCAGAGGAAAAAAACTTTGAGGAGGAATGCTGGATTTGCTCCATAGTTTTTCCTCTAGAGAAACACAGCCTGAGAGGTTCATTATGAAGGTTCATCTACTGGCTTTCAGTCCTCTGTACCTGGGATAGAATGTTCATATGAGGTGGCTTGTGAGCCATGGAGTAGCTGGAGGTACAGGTGTAGCCTGTATCTCTCTGAGATGCTGTTTCAGTTAGGGATGGAGGTTCATTTTGTGAGTGCCAAGGATCCATTGTAAGAAACAGTGATCCCTCAGAACTTTCTGCCATCCTCTCTTCAAGGAGATGTTAGTGGATCCCTGAAGGAGGGTCCTAAGGAGGTTGCCTAAACATAGGATAGTTATATTAATTAGGGTATGGATTAGGTAGCTATAACAAAGTCTTCTCAAATACAGTAGCATAAACAAGAGAGAAGTTTCTTTCTGCTTTAGGAGTCTCAGTAGGTGTTCCAGGGCTGTAAAGTGGTTTAACAGAGAGAAAATCCAAGTTCCTCTTAAATTAATGCTCCACAATTATCTTATCCACATGTTTGAGGTTGGTTCAGCATCACATCTGCTGGGAGTATATTTTGCACAGCAGAAAAGGTGAAGGAGAGGAGAAAATATGCTCTCTCCCTTTTAAGGTCATAATGTAGAAGTTACACACATTATGTTCAATTAGGCAGAACCTAATCCTATATCCCTACCTATTTTTGAGAAAGGCTGAGGAGTGTGGCCTTTAGCTGATGATCCATGTGCCTAGCTAAACTTGGGAATTATAGAAGCAGAAGAGGTGATTGGATACTAGAGGACTAATTATCACTCTCTGCCATAGTGGTAAAAGCACCAAGGCTTGGAACTTAAACAATAAAAATTATCTCAGAATTTGTCCTCTGGATATCCTTAAAAAAAAATCTTCAATCTGAAGAGATGAAGTAAAATACTAGTTTGATGAGAATCCAATTATGATGTCTGCTGTGTTTTATTATGGCATATAATTTACATAGAGTCCAAGGAACAAATCTTAACTATTGCAGTTCAATGAGTTTTAGGATTCTATACTGACTTAACTCCCACCCTATTAAGATAGTGAGCATTTCCATCACCCAAGAACATTTTTTTTTATCCTCAAGTCATCTTCCATACCCAGGAAGCTACTGTTCTGGATACCATCATCATAGAAATGATTCACCAGAAAAAATGAATTTTAAGATTCCTTTGTGTTGTTATGTAGTATGCTATTATATGGGTTTACCACATTTTGTTCGCCTATTCTGCTATTGATGAACATTTAGGGCATTTACAAATTTGGACAACTATGAATAAAGTGGCTATGAATATTCATGTATAAATATTTTCTGGACATTTATTTCATTTCTCTTGGATAAGTACCTAGGGGTGGAATTAATGGGTCTCAGGATTGGTGTATGTTATGTTCATAAGAAATTGCTAGTTTTCCAACCAGCAATTTGTAAGAGCTCAAGTTGCTCTAAATTCTCAATAATATATGCCATTGGCAGAATTTGCAATAGAAGTTCTTCTAACGGGTCTGTTGGGTTTTGAAAGGGGAAAAATAAAATCTGGTTTCTGATTCACATATTTTCAACAACTTCTTTCCATAGGGCAGCAAATAAATACCAAAGAAATGTGTATAAAACACTTTGAAATACACAAAATCTTGTATAAAAAAGTGATCCTATGGCAAATACTTTTATAGAAGGGACTCTTTTTAAGAAGTCTTTATAGTGTCATGGCATGCTTGGAGTCAGAAAACCTGAGTCTTATCTCTGAGCTCTAATTTTTTCATCTATAAAATGGAGATAGAAATAGGCTTTTTGAAGTTTTTATGAAGTCTAAGATAATTTGCATATCACTAGCATAGTGCCTAATACAGAGCAAAAGATCAGTATGTTTCAATAAAATCTAAGATGAAGTGGTCTTATTCAAATACATATGGTCATGATTATCACCACCATTGCTATCATCATTATCATTAATTTTAACTGAAACCTTACCATATCCTAAGTTCTGCTAAGCACTTGTATATTATTGAATTCTCAAAACAATCCCGAACTTCAGTATTGATATTTTTGTCATGCAACTGCTAATCCTTTTATCTTGGTTTTCCAGCTTGTACTAAGTAATGCTTGTGGCTCTGTGCCTTTCGTTTGATAGAGGAGATATCATTATACCAGCAGCTGTGCAAATACAAATCACTTAATGCATACTAGAACTCAAAGCAAAAATGTTAGCAATGGCACAGATACTCCACTTCCTTGTCACTCTGTGGAGAGAGGATCCTTTCCTAGACTGTAGCTCCATGATGTGTCCAGCTGTGGGCCATTCCATGCATGCTCTTTGCAGTGTTCTAAGGGAACTGCAGACTTGTCCATCTGCTCATTTTTCCGACTCCAGGTCCAGTCTGTACCAGGTGACATCATGAGGATTTTTATAAGTAATGTTTCTACTATACAATAGGCTATGAGACTGGACTCAAAAAAGGTACATGATTTGCTCAAGCTTCCGAGTTGAAGAAACAAAATTCAAACCCAAGCTTTGTGAATCAAAACTTCTATTCCAAATCGCTATGAGATACAGACTCCTTAATTAAAGATTTATTCATTTGTTTTTAAATGCAATGGAAAATTTAGGTTTCTTTATAGTATACAACCCAAAGTGTTCTCATGTTATGTGCCTGAGGAGGCTGAATCTGAAATCAAGCACACGTAATAAATTTGCACATGCAGTGACATGACCACAGAAAACAACATTGATCCACTGATGATCATTTGGGTAACTAGGACATTTTAAAGCAAACCTTCAGGACATGATTATGTTTCAAAGATTAAAGAAAACACAAACTTTAGTCAAACAGATCTGGGTCAGAATTGGTTTCCCCACTTAATGGCTGTGCAATCTGAGACATGTTACCTGACCTTTTTAAGACTCAGTTTCTTTATTTCAAAATAAATATATTGGGACTTCCTCATAGGTTGGTGTGAGAAATAAAACACGTTGTTGATTTGAAAAAAATCACTGATTATAAGAAGCATGCATTATTTCATTTACAACTAAGAAAAATGCCTATTAATTTTAAGTTGTCATTGATTATAAAGACTAAAAAATGTGTGTATTAAACATCAATAAAATGCTAAGTGCCTGGTATATAGGCTCCCACTGATTGATAACTACCATTGGGATTGGTGTTAATACTACTATTATCATGTCTTTGTAAGCCAAAAGAATTGGCACAGAGAAGAGGTAAAGTAATAAGATGCCTTAAAACGGAAGGTAAATGATTTCCTTGCTATGGTCAGGTGCTCACAACTCTATCCATTGGTATCATATTCTTTGTGATATCAGGAACCTCACACAACTATCAACTATATTATCTGGGTTTTTTTCATTTTATTTTTAATATATCAGAATTGAATCCTTATTGATGAGAGAATTCTGAAAATGACAGACGAGGACTTATCCTTTCCATAGTGATAGTACTTTCTGGTTATGTATCTTGAGCAATACAGGTGTCATTTATAAGGTTAAAAGTAATATTCATCTATTATCATCCATAGATATGGAGAAAGAAATCCCTAATAGAAAAAAAAGATCTTTTTTTAAAGGTCAAACATTAATTATGGGTAGAGACATCTGTTATATAATTTCTGAGGAAAAGAACTTATTAGGCAAAAAATGTCTATTTGGGTTAAAATCTGGAGATTTCATACTTACTAGTTTGTGATCTTAAGCAAGTTACCAATTTTTTTTTTATTATTTATTTATGATAGTCATACAGAGAGAGAGAGAGAGGCAGAGACACAGGCAGAGGGAGAAGCAGGCTCCATGCACCGGGAGCCTGACGTGGGATTCGATCCCGGGTCTCCAGGATCGCGCCCTGGGCCAAAGGCAGGCGCCAAACCGCTGCGCCACCCAGGGATCCCAGCAAGTTACCAATTAACTCTGTACCTCAGTGTCCTCAGCTCTACGATGACAAGACAACACTTGTCTTTCAAAGTTGTTTAAATATCTCCCATGCAATTTCTTCTGTTCTTTTCCTTTTTGCTTTTCCTCCTGACATTCACTTATAGTTCACATATTAACTCAACCATCTCATCTAGAGGCCCATGTAATTCTTCTTTTTTAGACCTTATGATTTTAATTTAAATAATTATATTTATCCTTAAAAAATAAAAAATAGAAATACCTTATGCTCTAGTATTTCCACTGGACTGGGTATTTACCCAAAGAAAATGAAAACACTAATTTGAGAAGATAAATACACCTCTCTTTATTGCAGCAATATTTACAATAGTGAAGATGTGGAAACAACCCAAGTGTCCATCTACAGATAAATAGATGAAGTGGTATATATCTGCAGTGTAATATTAGCTATAAAAAAAGAAAGAGGTCATGCTTTGTAATGGACTTAGAGGGTATATGTTAAATGAAAAAAATCAGACTGAGAATAAACACCATACAATTGACCCTATATGTCGAATCTAAAACTCAAACAAGCCAACAAAGAAACATAAAAACAATAATGATAGATTCATAAATATAGAGAACAGACATTTTTCCAGAGGGGGGTTAAGGGAGGTGGGAAAAAATAGATAAGAGGAATTAAAAGGTACAGACTAGCATTTATAAAATCAGTCACAGATGAGAAGTACAGCATAGGAAATATCAATAATATTTTAATAATGTTGTATAGTGACAGATGGTGACTACACTTAACTGTGGTGAGCATTGAGTAATGTGTAGAATTGTTGAATCACAATGTTATGCACCTTAAACTAATATAACATTATATGTTAGTTATACTTCAATTTAGAAAAAAACCTACTTTTTAACAATTTGTCTAACATCTGTTTCCTCCACTTGATTATGAGCTCTGTGATGTTAGGGACCATGTTTATTATTGTTTTATTCCAAGGCCCTACCATAGCACCTGGCACACTGTAGGTGCTTTATCATTTTCCCAAAAGAATGAATCAATGGATGGAAGAACAAATGAGGTTAGTGCCTCGCTCAACTCAGAACAAGCCCCCAAATAGTAACAACGATAGTTTCTCATGAAAACCCTCAGAAATTCTATTTTATCTTTATTCTGTCTTGCTATATTGCAATCATTTTAGGTACATTAAGCCTGCATGTCTGGAACCTGGCTCTGTTTTCAGGGATCATTTGGATCCATATGACTGAAGTTTTCATAAGTATGTTTGTCATTTCATGGTAGACTGTCACAATCCATATCCATTTGATTGGATTGTAGTGAAGATTTGTTTCTTTAGAAATTAAGGCATTTTTCCCTGTTGTGCATGAGAATGAGTCAACAGCTGCTGTGGAAATGCCAACATTCATGGATACCTTCTAATTATCCACGAAGCCTGGTGACAGGAAAGAGCAACGTTGTTTGCTTGAGGAGTTGCCTGGGGAAAAAGCACAGCCATTTTTAAGTGCACAGAACAAGCGAATTTGACAGAAGAAATGAAAGTATCTGAATAGAACCACAGTGAAGCAGAGTGGCTTTATCATGATAGTCTCTGCCAAGTTTAGTCCATTATTCTCAGGGTGCAAAGAGACCTATTTTGTATGGCAAAGGATATAGAGATAAGCTGGAAATAGTCTCAGGATTTCTGAAAAATAATGCAGCTTGTTTTGATGTATATGAGTTGAGCATGAGAAACCATTGACCAAAGCTGTACACTACCCTGGTTTTGATTCGACAGTGGGGCTTTATACTGAGCCTACATCCTGAAGTCAGACCATGAATCACAGTTTCATGACTGATTAGATGTGTTCTCTTAGGAAGATTTCTTAATCCCTTGGTACCATAATTTCTTTGTTTTATTAGGGGAAATTATAGTACTTCTCTCAAAGAGTTGCTGTGAGAATTAAACCAGTTGTTAAACTTAATAATGGTGGTATCTCACCACATTAACAGTTATTCATTCCTTAGACTTCCTGTCTGTTACACTAGGGCAAATGATTGTATATGATGCCCTTTTTATTGTGGTCATGGTCATCATCATGGTCACATATAGGTTATGATACTTTATAGTTTTTAAAAAGCAAGCCTATTCCTTAATTCAGTTCATCTTTCTAATAGTCCTCTTAGAGAACTATAACTCACCTAGTAAGACAAGCAACCTAACATTTGTCAAGTGCATTAGGCCTTGGATTAATAGGTCAAGAAAAATTCAAAAATTTCAAAGGAGCTTTCACACTAGTAAGAATAGAAAGATGTAGAAACTAACATCTTTGACAACAATGCTGCCAGCCTTTTGCTGGGTGCATTTACCAGTGTTTTGTCATTATCATAACCATGTAATCCAAACCCTCTGCAAATAGAAGTTTCACAGATTGTATTGGTCAGAATGGAATTTTAACCCAATTTATCTGCCTAGAAAACCCATGATCTTTCCGCTATGCAATAACATCTATTCAAATAATAGTATTAACTAGTGTGTTTAAGTCCCACCCATCAACAAGCAAGCTGGCAGAAGGTGTTTGCAACAGAGTTACAATGTTATATCCAGTGTTTGGATTCTGAGGATAAGTGGCTGGGAGCCTCAGGGACTAGGATCAGAGACCAGCCTAATCCATCACCTTGATTTCCTCAATGCCCATGACAGGGCATGGCATATAATGGAGACTGAGTGTATGCTCGTGTGAGGATGGGGACAGAAGAGAAAATGAAGTCAAGAAGGAGAGCTGTCTGCATGGGAGAGTGGCCCATTGGTCTTCTATTGTTCTTTGGATGTATTTTCCAAGTCACTATTTTGCTTGTTTCCCTCAGTGTACATTCGGTTTGTCAGTATTTCAGATGTGAACTCACTTTCCAGGTGTTATATGCTGACACATGACTGATACCACATATATGAGGATTATTGTTTCTTTTAGGCCATTATACTTTCCTCAATGCTACCTAAGACTGAGAGAGGTGTTTAGTACTTGGTTCCCACTTACTCAGATTTATTCCAAGCTTATTGTTAACTAAAATCTGAGAACTTTTCAACTTAAACCTCAACATCCTGCATACACAGGATTGTTTTGAATGGAGACTCAACTTGACAATTAGTTCTGTTGTGCAATTCATGGAAATATGGAGTTTCTTTTGAAAAGAGGGAGAATTTTAGGAACAGTTTAGATGATGGAAGTTGGTAGATTAAATTTAAATGCAGGTAGAGAAGGCCTCAGGCTGAAGTTATATCCAGGGATGGCTGAAGAGTAGCTGTAAGTCCAGGGCGTTGGCCTTATAGAGGAAGGGACTCTGCTTGAGAACACACCCTGCAGGACAGGGGGAGGTGCTTAGAGACCACATGGGCTTCGATGAGGAATAGCTATAAGGCCTGGTAAAGGCTGGGAGAACTTGAGCTCTGGTAGAATGTGGAATCTCTCATCTTCCCTATCTCCTCAAACCCCCTTTGGGAAGATCTTCTGTTCTGTGCTCAGAAGTACCGAACAGAGGCTTTCTAGATCTAGTAAATTGGAATGTCTACCTTTATGAGTTAAAGTTAAAATAAAAGTGCCTTGAACCAGGTAAGCTTGATTCAAGGGCAGCATTTCTTTTCTCAGTCCCATATATTGAGGAGGATTCATAATTACAGTGAATGCTAGAAATAGGAATGCCATTGTGGCACTGCAGAGTGTTCACACATTCAATTATTGCCTTTTGCATACTATGTCTAATGAGTCCCAGCAGTTAATAGCTAATATAAGAAGCATAAAGCCATTTGTCTCGTTTTAAAAATATTCCATTTCTTCCTGGCTGCTTTTGTGGCTTTCTATTCTGAAAGCCAAGCTTTACCCTCACCACCCTTTCATTCCTTCTTATCTAAAGAACTAATTTTCTTAGTACCCAGACATCATTTCCAGCTCAGTTTGTTTGTTTTAATTTTTTGGAAGAAGTTTAACAAAGTATTTGTTTCACAGCCTTAACATTTTGAAAGAGACATTTTGAAAGAGATATGTGGCTTAAAAGCAGGATCCCAAATTAAAGTATATTTAAAATAATTATTATTGAGTCCATCTGGCTTCATCTATCAGAAGCAGAAACTATTCTTGCTTTCAAATGCTTAGCATATAACTGAAAAATTACAGCAAAATGGAGTAGTGATTTCAGAAAGATGAAAAGCAATGGGGCTCCTAGTATGCTGCCAATAACATCTCTTCTGAGAACAATATCTTTATGAAAACTATCGCAGATAACACAAAGGATGAAGCTATGCAGATCCTCCCAGCCATTGGTCTCCCAAGCGATGGGTGAGAATACCGGTATACTCACAGAGACCCCTTCTGGAGATGTCTAGGCGTGGCACTGGCTGACTGAGGGTTTGCCCTTGGAAATTATATAATCAGCCCACATATCACAAGAAGCTTAAGATCTTCATCTCGAATACAACCAAAGTACCCAGGAATAACATCTTGGAAGCCATATTGTCCAACAAAGATATCAATTTGTATATTATTCTCTCCTCTTTCTCTGGCTCCTCCATCTTTCAGGACCCCTGTCCAACCATGGGAACTCATCCCAGGTTGTCTATCATTCAGAATGTGTTTCAAGCTTTACTGTTCCATAAATAGATCTCCTGGACTCTGTGGAATTAAGATCTTAGGAAGTTGAATATTGGCCTTATGGAACCCACTGAACAGGTCTGTATCTATGATGGAGAAAGCAGGTTCGTACCCTATTACTGCCTCATCCAGGAGTTTGAGAGGAAAGGCATAGCATCAGCAGAGTCCTATGAGCCAGAATCCTGAAGTGTCTGCAATATTCTAGCTAGAATCCTCACCAGAACTCAACAAAGACTGGAAGGGGTTTAGGATTCAGGAAGATGGAATGTCTTTTTTTTTTTTTTTTGAATTAAATAAATAAAATAAAACTATCTATTTATTTATCTTAAAGAGATTTAATATATATTTTTAATAATAAATTTATTTTTTATTGGTGTTCAATTTACCAACATACAGAATAACACCCAGTGCTCAGCCCGTCAAGTGCCCCCCTCAGTGCCCGTCGCCCATTCACCCCCACCCCCCGCCCTCCCCCCCTTCCATCACCCCTAGTTTGTTTCCCAGAGTTAGGAGTCTTTATGTTCTGTCTCCCTTTCTGATATTTCCCACATATTTCTTCTCCCTTCCCTTATATTCCTTTTCACAATTATTTATATTCCCCAAATGAATGAGAACATACAATGTTTGTCCTTCTCCGATTGACTTACTTCACTCAGCATAATACCCTCCAGTTCCATCCACGTTGAAGCAAATGGTGGGTATTTGTCATTTCTAATGGCTGAGGAATATTCCATTGTATACATAGACCACAGCTTCTTTATCCATTCATCTTTCGATGGACACCGAGGCTCCTTCCACAGTTTGGCTATTGTGGACATTGCGCTAGAAACATCGGGGTGCAGGTGTCCCGGCGTTTCACTGCATCTGTATCTTTGGGGTAAATCCCCAACAGTGCAATAGCTGGGTCGTAGGGCAGGTCTATTTTTAACTCTTTGAGGAACCTCCACACAGTTTTCCAGAGTAGCTGCACCAGTTCACATTCCCACCAACAGTGGAAGAGGGTTCCCTTTTCTCCGCGTCCTCTCCAACATTTGTGGTTTCCTGCCTTGTTAATGTTCCCCATTCTCACTGGTGTGAGGTGGTATCTCATTGTGGTTTTGATTTGTATTTCCCTGATGGCAAGTGATGCAGAGCATTTTCTCATGTGCATGTTGGCCATGTCCATGTCTTCCTCTGTGAGATTTCTCTTCATGTCTTTTGCCCATTTCATGATTGGATTGTTTGTTTCTTTGGTGTTGAGTTTAATAAGTTCTTTATAGATCTTGGAAACTAGCCCTTTATCTGATACATCATTTGCAAATATCTTCTCCCATTCTGTAGGTTGTCTTTTAGTTTTGTTGACTGTATTCTTTGCTGTGCAAAAGCTTCTTATCTTGATGAAGTCCCAATAGTTCATGTTTGCTTTTGTTTCTTTTGCCTTCATGGATGTATCTTGCAAGAAGTTACTGTGGCTGAGTTCAAAAAGGGTGTTGCCTGTGTTCTCCTCTAGGATTTTGATGGACTCTTGTCTCACATTTAGATCTTTCATCCATTTTGAGTTTATCTTTGTGTATGGTGAAAGAGAGTGGTCTAGTTTCATTCTTCTGCGTGTGGATGTCCAATTTTCCCAGCACCATTTATTGAAGAGACTGTCTTTCTTCCAGTGGATAGTCTTTCCTCCTTTATCGAATATTAGTTGACCATAAAGTTCAGGGTCTACTTCTGGGTTCTCTATTCTGTTCCATTGATCTATGTGTCTTTTTCTGCCAGTACCACACTGTCTTGATGACCACAGCTTTGTAGTACAACCTGAAATCTGGCATTGTGATGCCCCCAGCTATGGTTTTCTTTTTTAAAATTCCCCTGGCTATTCGGGGTCTTTTCTGAGTTATTATTGGCACTTGGGGTTGGAGAGGGGTCATTTGTGATCCAACATAGGAATCCGTCCTGAGAGATTAGAGGGCCATCCTAGGAATGTTGAAAGGGTCTGGAGAGAGGCAGGTAATGTTTTACTTACACATAAGCCTGTTAGTTCTGTCTCCATCAAAATATTTCCAACAATGTGTATATAGAAGGAAATTCTTTTCATTAGTAGAGCCATAGATGTATAAAGAAAAGCTGGAGAGTAAACTCCCTAAATCTCAAACCAAGAGAGAATGTTACATATGAAGAAGGAAGTTATTCCCCAGGATATCTAGAATTAGGAAGGACTAAATTTGTATCTGCACAAAGAAGTTTAGGTTAGACTTGCAAAAGCAAGGGTCTTTTCTAGAATCATTATATGATACTAGAAAATTTCAGAAGTTGTAGAATCCTTGGTGAAATGTCCATAATTTCCAATTATGCTCCTGATGATTTTTTTTACCTCAAATTTTCTTTGGAAGCTGTTTGAACTAAAGAAGTAGTTTGTTTTGCTTTATTTTTAATACTAAGAGACAGAAGAACTTGAAAAACTAGTTAGTTGATTTTTGGATTTTACAGGAGATTAAACAAAGTATTTTCTATTAATATTCTCTATAAACATACTGCTTCTGCCTTAGGAAGGGTAGTGAATATTAGTAAAACTTCCTTGTTGATTGAAGATTCTATAGTGATTCACTGACCATTGTTTATACTCTAATCAACTAAGGATTCACAAAGAGGCATGCTAATGACTGGTCATAAGTGAGGTCCATGGCAGTATATTATAAAAACTCACACCTTGTCCTAGGAATGCTTATAATTTTTTTTCAAGTTAGTCCATATGTTGTAAGAAGAGATAATGTTCAAATGAAGGAAGAATGTTCTAATGTTCAAGGAATGGAAATAGGGAAAGACATAGGCAATATTTGTGATATAACAGTAAGTTTCAGCATCTGGTCCTACCAATGGGATTTAACTAACTGCTAACTAATCCAAGGACAAATAGTAATTGCTTTCCCAGTAATTTCTTCATTATCTTGTTTTTCTGTTTCAAATGAGAATAAAATGTTAGGAAAGAAATATGAGAAACTGCCTGGCATTCTGGGATACATACTTTTATGTGAATTAGTTGAGTACAGTTTAATTTGAGCACCTGCCATTTCAAAAATTTTTATTTGAATTATTAACAGTGCATTACTAGTTTCAGAGGTAGAGTTTAGGGTTTTGTCTGTTGCATTTTGTCAGTTGTCATTATATCACATACTCTCCCTTAATGTCCATCACCTAGTTATCCCATCCCCCTCTCCTCCAGCAATCCTCAGTTTGTTTCCTATGGTTAAGAGTCTCTTTTGGTTTGTCTCCCTCTCTGATTTCTTGTATTATTTTTCTCTCCTTTCCCCTATGCTTTTCTGTTTTGACTCACTTAAATTGCACATATGAGTGAAATAATATAATTGTCTTTCTCTGGTTGACTTATTTTGCTTAGCATACTGCCCTCTAGTTCCATCCATGTTGTTGCAAATGGTAGGATTTCATTTTCTGATGGATGAGTAATATTCCATTGTAGGTAGTAGGTATATATCTCACATCTTTTTCCATTCATCTGTTGATGGACATCTGGGGTCTTTCCATAGTTTGGTTATTGTGGACACAGCTGCTATAAATATTGGGGTACAAGTGCCCTTTTGGATCACTACATTTGTATCCTTTGGGTAAGTACACAATAGTGAGCATATACCATTTAAATTCTCAATTTATATTCAAATACCAGAGATGGCAATTTAGCATATGTTAGATTTCCTAATTTTTCTTAACTTTTAAGCTCTTTCTTCTAATACTTTCCACACCCCGCTCCTTTTTCTGGCAAGAGCACTTCAGTGTTAGAAGAGCTGCTGATATAAATTTAAGAGTGACAAATCAAAATGACTGCTTAGGAGATTAATACTCTTTTGGAGGCAAATTTTCATCTGATTAAATATATACCAAACACCTCTTCACAATTTATTTTCTAAGGTTAAATCTCAGAAATGTTGCGTCAGTCTGATCTGATTCATTGAAGTAATTCATAGGAGCAGCTTCATGAGTTATTGGCTTCATGCCTGATCCCTGAAGGGCTTGTGGAATCACTGGGCTACTAATGCTATCATGAAGCCATGTTCAAAATGAAACTTCAAAAAAGGAGGTGCTAGCTTTCAGTTGTTTCTAAAGAGACTTTCTTTCCTTCCTCCCTCCCTCCCTTCCTTCCTTCCTTTCTCTTCTTAGAGAAAGACAGATAAATGGACTCTGGATAAATAAATTCAACTAAGAAAATCTAGAATAAATCCAGTGTTGTCTATGTCATAGCCTTTGGTAACTCTTAGAACAGATGGAGGCAGAAGTGAAAGCTAAGCACAGATATTGGCACATCAGCTCCTCTTTCTCCTTTAGTTCAGACAAATCTATCTTCTTGATACTGCTCATACCTGTGGTAAAGAGCTTTGAATACACACACACATACACACACACACACAGTGCCAGGGACACTGTAGTTAGGGGAACCAATCTAGTCATCATGAAGCTACTCATAGGTGGAAGGACATTGGGAGGTAAATAGGCTCTCACTAGAAGAAAAACAGAAAAGTATTCAGGGTAAGGATGAGAGGTACGAAATAGATTATTTCAATGACTCATTATCTGATGGCCCAAAATTTCTTGTGAAAGAATTGATTATTTAAAACACAATCTAAAGTTCCAGCATACTTGCCACAACTCTCTGTAGCTTCCCTTCACTCTTTTCTGAAAGGTAATCTTCAGTGCTGTGGTCTCTAAAAGAAAATTGCACAAGTCACATCTCAATCAAAAGAGGTCCAAAGAGCAAAAGATTCTTCCATCAGCTGAAGCCACTACTTGTTATAGGGCCTAATAAATAACATTTTATTTCTAACAAATGTAGTCTTTAGTTTTGAAAAGCCCAATGACCAGAATTCTCCTTCTGATTTTATAGTTATACCTTTTGATTTTTGAAATGAAGAACTACATACATATAGGAAAGAAAACTATCTGTAGCCCCAGTACCCAGAGATAACCAGGTTTAACAATTTGACAGATTTCTTTCACTAATTATTTTTTCTATATTATCCATATTGAAATTTATACTTTGTGTCTTTTTTAAATCTACTGTCTTTTAAGAAACATTTTCTACTCCTATTTTCTTCTGACTTCTGAATGATTGATTTTTTTCCATCAAGCAATGTCTTCAGGTAGCACATACTCTGTTTCATCTGATTTTTCTTTGAAACCTCTCCTGCATGCCTTCTTTCTCCCTAGGATTTAAAGTTGTGATCTTGTGCCTTGCCTTATGTTCTTCACCAGCTGTTTCCTTAGGTCCTAGAGTCTTTAGACCACCTTGAAGTGTGTTTGCTGAATAATGTGCTCCAGGGCAAGAGAAATGTCTTCTTAACCTTTGTTTCCCCATAGATTAGCCTGACATATGATAGACTTTTATTACATATCTGCTGACTTACTAATGATTCCCACAACATCACAACAAGTACCCCTAATTTTTGAAAGACTACATGGTAACCATTGTGCCAAGGATTTTATGTATTTTGTTGCTAATCTGTATCACAATGTTCAGGGTCATAGGTGAGCATCATTAAACTATTTTTTTTTTGTAGACAAGGAACCTGAGATTTAATTTTATTGAGTCAAAAATCTTTATTATGGACAGTAACCAGAAACAAGTAATTCACTATGGTAAGGCCCCAAGCCCATTTCCCTCACATGAGCATAAAGCCAATGACAGTTACTACAGGGGCTACAAAATTGAACAAGTTATGGAGATTGTCCTCTAAAACTTAGCACTAAGACAGGAAAGGTAAGACACACCTATAAAGATGAATCAAGGAGAAGAAGAGAGGGAGCTTTCCACTGGCAGGAGATTATTCTATCATGGACATTATTTAGAATTGCCAGAACATAGTGGTAATAAAAAGCACTGGTGGGTTTTTATTATTATTTATAAATTTTCTATAGGCAATATATTCATTTATTGCCTACACCTGCACATATTCCTCTTGCTTACCACACATCTTAGTATGCTCTGCACATATAAAAATCCTGTTTTTAATAGGATTATGTTTGGAAAGTATCAAATGAATAAAGAGAAAACAGTAACACCTCATATTTTAATAAAACATTTCAATTTACTCTCTCTATTCCATTATTTGAACACTGTAACTTTGGGCCAAAGATAATGAAAAGAGGAGGCCAGAGTTGCAATGAGGACACAGCAGTAGGCAATTCTAAGATTAATTTTGGATAGTGACTTTTGCAGTCAGATATCTGGAAACATACACATCCTAAGGCTGCTTCCTGAATGTCTCTCAGTTATGTCCTTTTAGGGGCATCCAGAGTTCTTTGGTAATGTGTAATGTTTGCATTCTTGTCCCTAAATACCCTAAACACATGCATTCTTTGGTAATAGCAGAATAATAGATGCAGTTTGTTAAGTAATCACTTTGAGTTAGATACTAATTTGTATAGATTCATTTATCCTGAGAACAAACCTCTGGAGAATGCAAAATAATCCCCATATAATAGCTACTAGGTGGGGAACCTCAAATCTGAACTCCAGGTCATTTAATGCCAAAATCATTTATCTTTCCATTATGACAACCCTTTATTTGATCTGAAACCTTGTGTGAGGTGAGCATTCTGTTTGTTGAACATCTGTTTTCATTTCTTCTACTAAGAGCATCTGATTCCTCCATTGGGGAACTGCATCTTTTCCATTAGATACATTCATAGTGAGTCTACCAATCAAAATGCCTCACTACCCAGCTGTCTTGAAATAGGGATGACCCAAGAAAAGCCAATCAAATTCTCCATTCCTAGATATTAAATTTTGAGCAGCATAGAATGGTATAGTCATTGATGGGATTTATTCATCCCTGTGATGAAACCCTAGAGTCTTCACTAGTTTATGCTAAATTTCAGAGTAGGCAGAGTCTTGGTCCTTTCAGAGGCCTATTCAGATTTTTATTTAATTCTGTGAGCTATTCCAAAGATTTCCAATAAATTAATTTTTGGTACAAATTAACAAGAATTGATAACAGAATATTTATTGCCCACAACCAAAAAAATTCAACAAAAATTGCCATATACTCTGCTTTGTTTGTTAAAAAAAAATATATCAACTAATCCCTTGGGGACACTTGCTTCCTTCTGTGTCACACTCTTCCTCTGATTTCTTGTTTTAGAACATGCCACTGGTGAAGGTTGGGGATTTCAACAGATTCACATAGAAGTATAAAGAGATAAGAGGACCCTGAGATTGGTTGCAGGTTGACAGAAGTCCATTATACAGACATGGAAACTGAGAAATACATTAGTAAAAGATTTAATCAAGGTTAGAGTGAGTTAATGGACAACCTGGAACCACTATAAAGATGGACTTTTAAGGAAAAAGAGGGGGGAAGGCAAACCAGGAAATAGACTCTTAACTATAAGAGACTGATAGTTACCAGAAAGGAGGTGGGTAGGGGGGAATTGGTGAAACAGGTGAGGAGTATTAAAGAATGCACTTATTATGATAAAAATAAATAATTTCTTTAAAAGGGTGGACTTTTATATAGTGCTTAAGCAATAAAATTACATCATTTTTAAAAAGACATTTATTTTAGAGAGACAGCATGCACAAGTGGGAAATGCAGAGGGAAAGGGAATCTCAAGCAGACTCCATTCTGAGCATGGAGCCTGCTGTGGGGCTCAATCTCAATAACCTAACTGAGATCATGACTGAGCCTAAGCCAAGAGTCAGATGCTTAAGCAACTGTACCACCCACACACCCTTAAATCACTTTAAATGACTCTATAATATAGATTCTTCCAAACTTTGGCCAAAATTTTCTTTCTTGCCTCCAGAATATTGTTTTTCAACAAAATATTAAACTAATTCTTAAAACTGATATAATAGATTTGTTGTTTCTGAGGAAGAAAAAGGATTTGTAAAATTATAGGACATAGATTAGTTAATAGAGGCTCTATCTCCCTTTGAAGATACCTTGAACATTAAATGATCCAGACACCTGGTTCTAAGAAGTATCTTATTACTCTAATCCATGTGCTGAAGGTAATTTGGTCTTTGTTTAGAGCCCCAGTATTTATCAAGAAGTTAGTTTGTCATCTTGGGGAATATTACTTATAACTTCGCAAAGGAGATCTTTTCCAATAAATTCAAGATAAAACATGGCTGAGAATAATTCATTTGTTTGCCCATCTATACATAAGAATTTTTTTTGGGGGGGGGGGTCATCACATACTTATTGAGTATTTTGCAGAAGGGATTAAAGGTGATGAAGGTAAAAAAGCATTTTTCACCTTAAGGAGCTATAACAGAAAAAACGTGAAACAATTTCCCAATGTAGTATATGCTGTCTATAGCTAAAGAATATATAAAAGCCTCCCCACTGCCACCCAAAATAGCTCTATGTATCCTGATTATTTATAATGCACTTACTACTATTTAGAATTATACATTCAAGCATTTAATTATTATCTTTACTATATGACCTACACTAAAATAGAAGATGAATCAGGACAAGAACTCTGGTACATCTCTGTATTGCCAGCAATAATGAACGTAGTGACTGGCACAAAGGAAACAGTAAGTACTGACTACATGAATGAATGAGCAATGGACCTTACCCAGAAATCCGGGAGAAGATTTCAAAGACAAAGAGATGATTGAATGGCATCACAAAACCTCAATTTAACCTTAAGGATAAAGTCAATAGGGGTAGGAAAACAACATAGCATAGTAGGAAAGCAAAATAGTTAAAGGCATATGGTGAGGAGGTATTTAGAGATTGGTATGTTGCAGGAATACTAATAGCTCAACTTAACAGATTTGAAAGAATTCGGGACTGATTCATGAACCTTCAATTTTAACTTCTCAAAAACATGATCGTCCATTAAAGTTTCTATGAAAGGAAAGTGAGAAGATGCTCTGTTGAGGAATCACTACTATAGCACTATAGACATTGAGCACTTGATTTGGATCAGGGAGATCAGTTACTGCAAAAGTCCAGGCAAAGGTCATGGCTCCATTGAAAGTGGGGGAAAAGAAAATTAAAATTAATGATTCTGTATGCACTGGAGGTGTGACTACATGGGCCATCTCATTTATAGTACTTTATCCACTGAAGGAATTAAATGCTTCCAGGCACACCTGCTTCTTAACATGAGCATCACTCAAGAATAGAACTCAAACTAAGTAAAATGCAATTTTCTCAATATGGGACATCAGCTAAAAACAGTGAGCACAGCAGTTCCTAATTGCTAGACTGGTGACCTTTTACCAAGGTGGGGTGATCAATTTGAAATAACAAAACAGAATGCATTCCACAGCAAAACATCTCTCTAGAGGCAATCTGGCCAAGGGGATGTCTGCAAGATCAAACCTGCTACAAATAGAAAGTTTAAATTTTTTTTTCAAGTTCTTGAGAATGGAACAAAAATTCAGTGTAAATGACATTTCTAATTTTTTCAACACTCTATGATTTGGTGACAAGGTCACAATTGCTGGCTTTTACTATCCTCCTACAATGTATAACTGTTATAGACCCCTTCTCTAATCACATACTTCTTCAGAACACAGTACAGTCATGATGTTGGGACACAGTAGTTTGGAGAGCAACAGGGGGGAAATGAAGGCTGTTACAAATTGTTTATTTTTTAAAAAAAGTTAAAATGTGCAAGATCATACATCTTTTATTTATTTTCTTTGACTATAGCCAATTCAAAATTATACCTAAAATAAGAGCACACTCATTTTGTGGCATGCCATACTTTCTTGAATGTAAAGGAAGAGGTCACAGAATGCCAGGTCACTACAGATTTTCATCACACTGCGCAGTCCAGATAGCCAGTGCTTGCAGGAACCAGTTCTAACACTCTCCATCTACCTTACTAGGGCTACATGCCCTACCCCAATGTTCCCCTACAACCTGCCCTGCCTGATTTGACCACCGCAGCAGGCATGCCTCCAAAATGGCTCCTGCCCTAGGTAGAGGAGTTAGATAAACCCACACAACAGTGCCCACAGTTCCTGAAGCCAGACCTCTCAGCTGGCTGTGCAGGGAGCAAGCCCTGCCCTTTGGGGCACCCCCAGCAATCACAGCAATTGCATATGCCTAGGCTGAGTGTTGCACTTGCCTACCAGCAAGCCTACAGCACAGTGAGCAAATGCTGCCCAGTGTGCCTGCCGCAGGTGAAGTGGGTCATTGTAGCCCCACCCAATAGCTTGCCCACAGTAATCCCAGCTCAGCCACATAAGGGAGCATGAAGCCCACATAGGGAACACCCCTGGAATGCTGGTTCCTGGTGACCAGGAGTGTTTAGAAGGAGGCTACCACAAGAACCTTTCTATACGAGACTTTCTAGTCCAGGAGGTTTAGGTGACGATCTAACACAACAAAACAAGCAAAATGAGGAGGCAGAGGAATGTGTTACAAATAAAAGAACAAGACAAAAATCACAGAAAAAGAGCTAAATGAAACAGAGATAGGCAATATGCCTGATAAAGAATCCAAAATCATAAGCTGTTCACTGGACTGAGAGAAGAATGGATAAGCTCAGTGAGAACGTCAACAAGAGAAAATATAAAAAGAATGAATCCGAGCTGAAGAATAAATGAAATAAAACATACATTAGAGGGAATCAAGAGCCAATTAGGAGTTGTGGAAGAATAGATCAGTGATCTTGAACACAGGGTAATGAAAAGCAACCAACCTGAACAGCAAAAAGAATAATAAAAAATTGGGATGCCTGGATGGCTCAGTGGTTAACCATCTGGCTTCGGCCCAGGGCGTGATCCTGGAGTCCCAGGGTCAGTCCCACATCGGGCTCCCTGCATGGAGCCTGCTTCTCCCTCTGCCTGTATCTCTCATGAATAAATAAATAAAATCTTTTTTAAAAATAATAAAAAATTAGGATAAATTAAGACAACACCAAGTGTGGTAACATTCCCATAATAGGAGTTCCAGGTGGAGAAGGGGGAAGGTTACTTATTTTAAAATTTATCTCACTTGGGGAAGAAACTGGACATCCATGTCCAGAAAGTAGAAAGCCCCAAACTAGATGAACCCAAGGAGGTCTACACCAAGACACATATTAAAATGGCAAAAATTAAAGATTTAAAAATTAAAGAGAATTTTAAAAACAAGAGAAAAGAAACAACATACAAGGAGAACTCATTAGGGCTATCTGGTGGTTTTTCAGCAGAAACTTTGCAGCCAGAAGGGAATGGTATGATTGATATATTCAAAGTGCTGAAAGGAAAAAAAAAATCTTACAACCAGGAATACCCAGCAAGGTTATTATTCAGAATTGAAGAGAGTTGAAGACTTTCCCAGACAAACTAAAGTTAAAGGAGTTCATCATCTCTAAACAAGCCTTATAAAAAATAATTAAAGGGAATTATGTAAGTGGAAAAAAAGTCTGAAACTAGAAGAAAATTATGAAAGGAAAATGTTTCACTAGTAAAAGTAAACATAGAGTAAATGTAGATTAGTTACTTATAAGTCCAGTATGGAGATTAAAACAAAAAATTGTAAAAATCAGTAGTATCTACAAAATTAGTTAAGAGATATAAATAGGTAGAAAATATGATATTGTGTACATAAAACATAGAGGGGGGAGTAAAAATTTAGTGCTTTTGGGAATTTATTGAATTTAAGTGACCACCAACTCAATATAGACTACTATTTGTGTAGGATGTTATATATTAACCCCATGATAACCAGAAGTCAAAAACATATGATAAAAATAAAGAGAAAAAAGGAATCCAAGTATAATGCTAAAGAAAGCTATTAAATCAAAAGGGAAGAGAACAAGAGAAGGAAAATAAACAGGAGAATTTCAAAAACAACCAGAAACCAACTAACAAAATTGCCATAAGTACTAACCTATCAATAATTACTTTAATATAGGGACACCTGGGTGGCTCAGTGGTTGAGCGTCTGCCTTCATCTCAGGGCATGATCCCAGGATTCCGGATCAAGTCTCATATTGGGTATCTTGCAGGGAGCCTGCTTATCTCTCTGCCTATGTTTCTCCCACACACACCTCCCATGTCGATCATAAATAAATAAAAATTATTTTAAAAATTATTTTAATATAAGTGGACTAAATACTAGAATCAAAAGTCTTGGAGTGACCAAATGGATAAAGAAAACAAGACCCATGTATGTGCTTCCTATAAAAGACTCACCACATTCAGACTGAAAGTAAAAGAATAAAGATATTCTATGCAAATGGACATTAACAAGAAAAAAAAAACAGGGTAGCAATACTTCTGTCAGACAAAATAGACTTTAAAACAAAGACTGTGACAAGAAACAAAGAAGGGGATTATAGAATTATATCATGATGAAAAGTTCAATCCAAATTGGATGCAATAATTGTAAATGTCTGTGTACCCAACATAGGAGTACTTAAATGCATAAAGCAAATATTAACAGACATAAAAGGAGAAATTGACAGTAATACAGTAATAGTAGGGGACTTTAACACCTCACTTACATCAATGAATTGATCATACAAATAAAAAACAAACAAAGAAACTGGCTTTGACCTAAAACATTAGATCAGATGGATTTCACAAATATACAAAACATGCCACCCATAAATATCAGAATACATGTTATTTTCAAGTGCACATGGAACATTCTTCAGAATAGATCATACTATGCCATAAACAAACCTCAAAAATTTAAAAAGAATAAAATCAAATTAAGCATTTTTCTGATCACAATGGTGGGAAATTAGAAATCAAAAGAAAAAACTGGAAAAAAACCCTGAAGCACATAGCTGAACAATATGCAACTAAAAAAACTGATGTGTCAATGAAAATAAAAATCTGAGAAAATGAAAAAAATACATGGAGATTAATTAAAATGGAAACAAAATGGTCCCAAATCTTTGGGATACAGCAAACACAGTTTTAAGAGGGAAGTTTATAGCAATACAGGCCTATGTCAAGAAATAAGAAAATTCTCAAATAAACAACTGATACTTCCACATAAATGAATAAGAAAAAGAAAGAAAAAAATAAACCCCAACTTAGTAGAAGGGAGAAAGCAGTTAAAATTAGAGTGGAAATAAATGAGATCAAGACTAAAGAAACAATCGAAAAGATCAATGAGACAAGAGCTGGTTCTTTGAAAAGATAAAACTGATAAACCCTTAGCTGGATTCATTAAGAAAAAAAAAATAGAGAGGACTCAAAATCAGAAATAAAAGAAAAATAACAAGTGAAACCACAGAAATACAAAAGATTAGAAAAGACTTCTATGAAAAATTATATGCCAACAAATTGGACTACCTACCTAGAAGAAATATATAAATTCTTACAAACGTGCAATCTTCCAAAACAGAATAAGGCAAAACTGAAAAACTTAAACAGGCCCTTTACAAATAAGGAAACTGAATCAGTAATCAAAAAATTCTCAAGAACCAAAAATCCAGGATCAAATGGCCTTCACAGGTGAATTCTCTCAGACATTTAAAGGAGAATTAATACTTATTCTTCTCAAACTATTCCAAAAAATAGAATAAAAAGGAAATTTTCCAAACTATTATACACACTACCCTGATACCAAAACCAGACACTTCCAAAAAAAAAAAAAAATACAGGCTAATAACCCTAATGAACATAGATGCAAAAATCCTCAAGATATTACCAAACCAAATTCAACAATTTATCTTTCAATTCAATCTTTCACCATGATTGAGTGAGATTCATTTTAGGAAGGCAAGATTCAATATCCACAAATCAATGTGATATATCATATTAACAAGGGGAAGGATAAAAAACATATGATCATCTTAATAGACATAGAAAAAAAGACATTTGACAGAAATCTAACATCCATTCATGATAAAACCTCTCCACAAAGTGGGTATAAAGAAAACATACCTTAACATAATAAAGTCCATATATTATGTTTGCTATGAGGGGAATCCACAGCTAACATCATACTTAATGGTGAAAAAACTGCAAACTTTCCTTCCAAGATGAAGGACAAGGATGTCCTCTCACTTTCATTCAACATAGTACTGGGGATCCTCATGGCAATTATCAGCCAAGAAAAATAAATAAAAAGCAGCCAAAGTAGTATGAAACAAGTCAAATTATCACTAATTGCAGGTGAAATACTTTATACAAAAAAAAAAAAAAACACCAAAAACTCCACTATAAAACTGTTAGAATGAATAAATGAATTCAGTAAAATTGTAGGCTACAAAAATTAATTAATATACAGAAATCTGTTGCTTCTATTTAAAAATAAGTAGCAAAAAGAGAAATGAAGAAAACAATCCCTTTTATAGTTGTGCTAAAAATAATAAAATAGAAATAAACTTAACCAAGGAGGTAAAAGACCTATACTCTGAAAATTTCAAGAAATAGATGAAAGAAATTTAAGATGACACAAATGGAAAGAGATTCCATGCTCATGGACTGAAGGAATCAATATTGTTAAAATGCCCATACTAACCAAAGAAGCCTATAGATTCAAAGCAATATCTATCAAAATACCAACAGCATTTTTTAAAACATAACTAGAACAAATAATCCTGAAATTTGTATGGAACCACAAAAGACACCAAATAGTCAAAGCAATGTTCTTCTTGGGAAAGAACAAAGCTGAAAAATTCACAATTCCAGATAAAGATATACTACAAATCTATACTAATCAAAACAACAGGGCAATGTCACCAAAAGAAACCTATAGATCAATAGAAGAGGATAAAGAGTCCAGAAATAAATCTACACTTACATGGTTAACTAATGTATGACAAAGCAGGCAAACTAATATAATGGAGAAAAGACAGGATTTCAATAAATAGTGCTAGGAAAACTGGGAAGCTACATGCAGAAGAATGAAACCAGACCACTTTCTTACACCATGCACAAAAATAAACTCAAAATGGGCTTAATACCTAAGTTAGAGATCCAAAACCATAAAGCCCCAGAATAAGCATGGGCAGCAATCTCTTGTGTATCAGGCTTAACAACTTATTTATAGGTTTCCTGAGGCCAGGGAAACAAACAAAAGAAACCCCACAAAACCTCTTGGGACTACATCAAACTAAAAAGTTTTTGCATAGCAGAGAAAACCATCAACAAAACAAAACAAAGAAATCAATCTACTGAATGAGCAAAGGTATTTGCAAAATCTGATAAGGGGTTAGTATCCAAAATATCTAAAGAACTTCTACAACTCAATACACAAAAAACCCCAAATAATCCAATTAAAAGATGGACAGAGGGGCAGCCCTGGTGGCTCGGTGGTTTAGCACTGTCTGCAGCCCAGGATGTGATCCTGGAGACCCAGGATCGAGTCCCACATCAGGTTCCCTGAATGGAGCCTGCTTCTCCCTCTGCCTGTGTCTCTGCTTCTCTCTCTCCTCTCTGTGTATTCTCATGAATAAATAAATAAAATCTTTAAAAAAATAAAAAAAAAATAAAAGATGGACAGAACCTGAATAGACATTTTTCAAAGATGACATACAAGTGGCCCCCAGATGCAAGAAATATGCTTAATATCACTCATCAGGGAAATGCAAATCCAAATTACAATGAGATATCATCTTACACCAGTCAGAATGGCTAGTACCAAAAAGACAAGAAATAACAAATGTTGGAAAGGATATGGAGAAAAGGAAACTCCTGTGCACTGTTGGTGGGAATGTAAATTGGTACAACCACTCTGGAAAATAATATGAAGTTCCTCAAAAATTAAAAATGAAAATGCCATATGATCCAGTTAATTTCTCTATTGAATATTTAACCAAAGAAAACAAAAAACACTAATTTGAAAAGATATATGCACCTCCATGTTTACTGCAGTATTACTTAACATAGCTAAAATATGGACACAGCCTGAGTGTCCACAGATAGATGGAGAAAGAAGTTACAGTATATGAATACACAATGGAATATTGGAGAAAGAAGTTACAGTATATGAATATACAATGGAATATTACTCAGCCATTAAAGAGAATGTGATTTGCCATTTGTGACAATATGGATGGATCTAGAGAATATTTATACTAAGTGAAGACAAATACAATATGATTTCACTTATATGTGGGATTTAACAAAACAAATGAACAAATAAAAACAGACTCAAATACAGAGAATAATCTGGTAGTTGACAGAGGCAGGAAGGCTAGGGAAATTGTTGAAATAGGCAAAGGGACTTAAGAGATACAAACTTCCAGTTATAAAATAAGTAAGTCACAAAGATGAAAAGTACAGTAAAGGGATTATAGTCAGTCCTGTGATAACTGTTGGATGGTGACAGATGGTATTGACACTTGTTATGGTGAGCGGTGAGTGATGAGCAATGTATATAGTTGTTGAATCATCATGTTGTACACCTGAAACTAATGTGACATTGTATTCCAACTATATTTCAATAATTAACAAAACAAAACTTTTAGACCTTGGTCCCAATCTCCTCCTCTTCTTCCATGATCTCTGTGCCCAGGACACACTTGATATTTGACATTCTTGGAATATATTGCGCTTCTTTACCTATATTTATTTTGTCCTAAATGTCCTTCCTCTCCCTCCACCCTCTTATCTCTTTAAAGTGAGTGCTATCCGGCTCTCCTACTGCAAGTCACAGCCCCAGCAGCCTCACATACCTGCAACTCTAGTGCCTACCTTGCTTTACAAGACTTATGAGTCAGGAGGCTTTCTCCACTAAAAGACTGCAAGGCCCTAAGAGGAAGAAGGACTCACATTAGCAACATGTCTGACTCATAGCAGTGCTTAATCAATGTTTAGGGAAGTTTTAGTAAATATTGAAGTAGTAACATCAGGAAGTGTGTTTGTGATAATTTTCTATGTCACAAACCTAATGAACATTTTTTTAAAAACATCTATTTTGACATGTGTCTTTTCTTCTGCCAGAAAGATAATTGCTTCTTATCTTGGTTCTGTTAACTTAGCAAATATTTCTTGAACGTTTCTGAGTCTAAATCCTCTGGAGATGTTGTGATCAAAAATGAATAAAATTGGGTCCTCACCCTCACAATGAACTGCTGAACGATTACAGTTCACTAGTCTATGCTAAAATGCTTTCATGGGTTCAGCCCTATGCTCAGACAGCAGAAGTGAGAAAAGGAGAAATTCCAATGTTAATTAGGATTAGAGATCTGGGCTTGGGGGCTTCCTGATATAGGTAGATAGTAGCTTACACTGACTTCCTAGATTTGAATCATACTCTGTTGCAGGCTTAGAAAGATCCCTAAATTCTCTGAGAAATGAAAGTCCTCAATCCTGCTTATAATCTTCTCTTCCCAATTAAATTGAAACACTTGATAACCCAGCCTTTAGAAGATTGCTTGAGGGGCAAGGTTTTCTCTTCCAGAATCTGAAGCTCAACATTTGGAATTTAGTCAGCAGTAGGAGATGGGTTATTAAGAAAGTGGATGATTGCCCTATAAAAGTTAAATGCATAATGGAAGAGAGGGGAAAATAAAGGTCTTGATGAGAACATCATTTAGAGTCTCAAAGCCTTGGTCTGAGACGTTTATCCTCAGTGGAGCCAGTTTCCAAGTGTTCTGGCCTGGGTAGCGGGAGAAAGCACTACCTATGTCTGGAGGTACCACAGCAAGAGATGCTATTTCCAAATGCTAGCTTGGAAGACAGGCAGAAACTGTGGGTGCCTGAATAGGCTTCGGGCAGATCTGGAGGATGCTGAGGATTGGTTGGGGTTTTTTTGTTGTTGTTTGTTTTACTTTGGTCAATGCCAGAAGATCTATCATGGACTCAGTCTACGAAGTTAGACAGTGCAATGGAAAAAGCATAGGCTTTTGAGTCTGGAAGAGCTGGGCTGATTTCTAATTCTGCCACTGCGTGCCATTGGACAAGTTACTTCACTTCCCTGAGGCTCAGTTATTTTATCCACACAATGAATATAAACTGTAACTCACTATGCTTTTGCCTCTCTGCTATATACTATAAGCTTAAAGAGGGGTGGTTGTCAGTATGATGGTCCTGTTGGCAGAGGAGGTTGGGCAGACCGAGGAGACACAGACCAGCAGCCTTGCCATAATGACAGTCACCATTTATGGACCAGTGTCCAAGTGCCAGGCAATTTGTGCTTCATGTGTGTCATCTGATGCTTTTCATCTATGCCGTTGTGGGGCATGGGAGGAGGGAAATGTGCAGAAAAATGGCACTGAGTTCTTGGGCCTGTGAAGAAGGCCTTGGTCTCGAAAGAGACCCCAAATTTTCTTAGCTCCATGTTTTTGCTGAAATGGTTTTCTCTCTCAGGAATTCTTTCTCCACCTGGAAATATCCTACCTGTGCTTCAAGGCTCTACCTACATGGCAATTTATCTGTGTAATAGCTCCCTACCTACTCCTCATGTTCCCATAGCACCTGCCCTTGATCACTTTTCAGTTCCTAGCTGTGTTGTAATTGTTTCTTTTGCCCACATTCTGTGTCAGCCATAACTTCATTAGAGGAAAAAAATATCTTATTCATTTTTATCCTCAGTATTCTGCACAGTGTTTGGTACATACTAAGTGAAAAGCATATACTAATTTATAAAGTACTTAAGTGTGCTCTGGAGATGCTTCTACCTATTATGTTGGTGCCCCTCTCCTTCCTGACACCAACACCAACCCCAGCATCGACACAGATCTCTGTCTTAAGTTCTACTTGCAAAGAAGCAACTATTAGCAAGGGATAAAAATATTCCTTTTGTATGTAAACAAATAGAAGAGCTGAAGTTTATGCAATAACATTTTGTTGAATCATTTAAATAACTGGACACGCAGCTGATGGATTTGATAAGTGAATGGGAATGAAGTCTGGATGTCCTGGGATCTTCATTTCCACAATTATTTCTTCTATGAAGCTAAATTCATCTAGGTGCCCACTAGATCCCAGTGCCCAGTCTGGAAACACCATCAGAGAGCTCCCTGGGGACATATATCTCAGCCTTGGGACTGGAGCAAAGTTAATTAAAATTCTTTTAACAAACTGGCAGCTTTCTCTCTCTTCTCTTTTCTAGTGCCTCCTTCGGATCCTGCTGCTCCCCATTTGACAAGTTCAATGTTTGTGTCCTCAGGAAAGGAAATCGAAACAGACCAAAGACGCAACATCAGAGGAAACTCAATTCCAAGATGCCTGCTGTGTTGTGGCCCAGCCTCCCCCATATTGTCCAAATAAATAGAAGTGAATTACCTCAAAATGAAGGGCATCACAACAGTCAGGGGTTAACTCCATGTTCTGAGTGCTACCGTATTTGTTGCACAGGTAAGGCAAGGAGTGAACACTCCGTGAAAGGCTGTCCCTACCTTCAGAAAGGCTTCTAAATGCTGCAGCTAGCACAGTACATGCTGTGCAATCCCCGACATTTACAATCACCATGTGAAACCAAGGTAGCCACGGTGGCCTCCTGAATAATCACTGTATACCAGTGCTTATCCTTTACTTACCTCATTAATCCTCATGATGGTACCATGAGAGAAGCACTAGGCTGATAGCTCCTTCACAGAGGGGGATAAATTGTAGCCTTTCTCTTCTACGTGATCTAGCCTTGGGTTCCCTGGACTTTAGAATTTCACAGGGCAGTAGAACTTCCCAACAAAATTTGACATTGTTAATTTTACTCCAACTGGATACCTTTTAGAAAGCAGCTACTGCTATCTATAATTGGTATCATTTCATTAAAGAGGGCATTTCTACTGTAAAAGAATTTTTCTAAGGCAGAATAAAGAAACTCCTTCCACTGAGTGCATTTTTCTGTGCAGAAAACATGCATACTCTACTATCCAGCAATTCTACCTTCAGGTTTTTATCTGAGAATGACTCCTGTCAATATACCCCAGGAGATGTGTACTGAAGTGTTCAAGCAGCCCTGATCATACTAGAAGTGTCTGGGAAATAATCCAGATGGCCATCTAGAGGAGGATGAATAAACATGTGGTATATTTATGCAGTAGTCAGGATAAGTGAACAGCTCCATGAAAAAAATATGAATTTTAATAAAATATTGGATAGTAAAAATTCTGGGAAGTTTACATATAGCAAGATGCACTGTTTATAAAGTAAAATTTTATGATATACTTTTTAGGATTCCATACAAATGTTTATCCATGTATCTGTGTATATAATTATTTGAAGAGTAAAATATCACAAGTGAAGGGAGGCATAAGAATGAATTGAACAGGAATTACATTTGCAGATTTAGGTTATAGTCCATTTTCTAGTTTCCATGTTGGATAGGAGATATATCTCTATTTATTCAATTCAGTTATTTTTTTAAGATTTTATTTATTCATGAGAATACACAGAGAGGAGAGAGAGAAGCAGAGACACAGGCAGAGGGAGAAGCAGGCTCCATGCAGGGAGCCTGATGTGGGACTCGATCCCCGGTCTCCAGGATCACACCCTGGGCAGCAGGCAGCGCTAAACCACTGAGCCACCGGGGCTGCCCTCAATTCAGTTATTTTAAAAAAGCAAGCAAACAAATAAGGATTATGCATGGATGATAAGAATAGGTCACAAATAAGAAAGTTATAGTTTTATACTTATATAAAATAATATCAATCCATTGTTGCCCAAAGGCTAATGCAACATAATAAGACCACAAATCCCTCAATATATTAGCTTTTTTTTTTTTTTTTCCTTTTTCCTAAGGACCGGTTTTATGTTACAGAATAACATTAGGTAGAGTGTGAAACCACTTATGGAACAGTGATCTAGACCAACCAGCTTAATTTTCCAAAATACTAAGATTGTAAAGAGAGCTGTAGAATTGGGATGATACCGAGACCTCTATTAGGGAGTTTGGGTTAAAGACAAAGAAAAACTCCACTAAACTCACAAAGTACAGGCAAGAGATGACCAGACTGAGAAATGTTCCAGTGGGGTACAGGAGACAGCCAGAGACCCTGGGTAGGAAATAAATGAAGGATCAGCTGGATATCTGTTAAAACCACTGCCACTATAATCACTTATTAATTTACATCTCCTTTCTGTCTGAAACAGGAAATTTACTCTGATGTAGAGAGAGGAAAATGGGGAGCTATAGTTCTCATGGACTTCCCCTGAACTCTGTAGCAGGGAAAGTTTCCACTTATTCTCCTTGGTAGCAGGACTTGTCTGGGGAGATCTGCAGAAGTTATAGTCCAATTTACAAAATTCTGTAATGATTAACCTAACTGCCTATTCAGTGACTGATTGCAGCATATCACTCCCCTACTTAAACATCGTCATCAGCCTCCATAGATTGTAGGATAAAGTTGAAGCTTCTACAGGCTATTCTGTGACTTCGCCTCACCTGCCCAGCCTCATCCACCATCTCTCTCTCACATGTACCTTATACCAGTTTCTTGATTTGGTGGTTGCCATTTCTTGACTGCATCATGCACCCTCCCCCTCTGCACATGTTGCTTTGCCTGGAAGGTTGTTTTCTCCTCCCTTATCTAGGTTATCCCACCCATTCTCCAATACTCAGCTCAGGTATCCCATCTCCAGAAAGCCTTCCTTAATCAACCCAGCAGACAGGCTCTCCTCTGGGCACCACAATCCTACTTTTAGTAATCATTGGTTTACATTCTGGCAACTGCTCCACACAGAGTTCTATGAAGGGGAGATTGATATTATTCAGTACCTTTTGAGATGAGGTAAGTCATACACACAACCATGCTGTCATCTTTATGTTTCTACTGCCAGTAGGAAGTCAATGTGTATTTTTCAGTAAACACTTGTCAAATTGATTGAATGTCAAAGATAATTCAATAACCAGTAGTACTGTCCAGTAGGTAAAAGGAGGTTTACTTTAATCTGGACAGTGGCAGATTCAGTATTAATTCAGCTAGTGGGTGGGTTCAGAGAGGGCCTAGCTGACAGGGAGGCTATGGAAGGGATTTAAGCACCAACTTTTTAACAGAGGGCTGCATTCTGTCAATGCTCTGTAGCGGTCCTTCTGACACAGAGCTTCTAGGACCTTTTAACAGTGGTTTTCATCATTTGGTTCTGAGCCAATCTGGCACATAGTACGAGATAGGCTTCCAGCCCCTGATGCTCAGGCATACCCACTGCAGCTCAGTCTCTGACAGGCAGTTTGGCTATCTATATGGTGTGCATTACTGACCCCACTTGCTGGATCTCCCTTTCAGATGCACAGGGACTTGCCATAGATAAGGGATATATTTTCAATACACAGTAATTTGAAGCCTCCTCTTTGAGTTTCTTCTGGGGGAACTGTTGCAACAGTACCTCTAAAATGCCAGTGAATCATCTCTAACTACAGCCTAAAATTATAAGATGAAGCCATCTGTATTGCACTGGGAAAATATCATGTGGCATAATTAATTCATTGGATGTGATGATTACTTAGAATCACAGAAATACAGTGTTAGAAGGGCTCCCAGGAGACCTTATTGAAAATTCCCAGATTCCTCCATAGACCTGTATTTAAACTTATCAAAAGCATAATTACTCCTTTCTTTAGATTATCTAGTCACAACTTAAATATTGCCAGTAATGAGCTTGTGAAATTAGAAAGATAACTTAATCTCTCTGGGCCTCAGTGTCTCATTTTAAAAGTGGGGTCAGGAAGGCATTGTTTTGCTTTTTTTTTTTTTTTTTTTTTCCCAAGTAGACACTGTGATTTGAAGCCTCTTCACAGTTACTGGGAAACAGAGGGCTACTAAGATAGATAGTAGCATTCCCCTTTTGTATTACTGTTTAAAATACAGAATCTTCTATTTTCTCACATGTTCTCCCTCTGATTTTACTATGAACCCCGCCCCCCAGACACACACACACAAGATTTGACATTAAAGTCACAGCCACTAGAAATGGTAATATCCTAGATACCTCCTAGCTTCCATGGTCACTGAATTTACTAACCCCATTGAGGAGCAATCCAGTGTAGAGACTACAAGATTTTGAGTCATAAGATAGGATTAGGATATAGCTCAGATGATCACCATCTGTGAGACTCCAGGTAAGCCACAGCATTATTTATCATCTGGACTGCGTGTCAAATAATAGCTCTCTGATGGAGCATCTTTAGCCTGGCTCCTGAGAAGCAAGGCCTGAAACAAAGACTTTTGTGGAAGTATCTTACTAAGGGGTTTGATTCTAGCAGCAGACATGAGGGATAAGGGAACGGAGCAGGAAAGGAGTTAATCTGTATAGGAATATATTATTGGCTCACTGCTTGATCCAAGAACATCTCCAGAGCAGTACAAAATATGCCTCTTCAAGCTGTCTGTCAAGAGGACTAAGGATAAAGCATTGTCCACTGGCTTCTATTTCCCATTGGTAAAATATTCACTTTGTAGGTTAACTGTTCCATACTTCTGATGTGCACATGTGTGGGCATCAAATGTCTCTACAGGTGATTTACCTCTGCCTGTGGAGCAAGAAAAGGGTAAGTAGTAGGGCTAGATGAGTCTGTTTGTAACTGCATGAAGCTGGATGGAACCTGTACCAAACTAGTCAAAGCAACCATGGCCAAAATAAGAGGTGTAGCTGAGAAGATTTCTAACAGTGCATAAGAAGTATTTAGTATATTCCACCCCTTGCCTACTCCAATCCACTTGTGCCCTCATTCAAGTCCAGTCTACTATGGATGTCCCTTCTAGATAGTGAACAGCCTTAATCTCTGTGAAGACACTTTGAGAGGAGTAAGGAAACAAAATAAGCTATAGTTCCAATGTCTGCAGCAGCTCACATGGATGTAAATAGTATCACCATCCTCTCCTCTACCAACTATTGTACATATCACTAACCCTCAGTCAGTACTTTGGTTGGGCTGGGTCATTTGTCTGGTGGGATGACCCACACTTGCATTCCAAGTAACCCGATTCCTTATTGCTTTCCCTTTGTCAGGACAACTTTGCAACAACTGCCTATTCATCCTTGAGCACAGAAAATAGACACCTCAGTAAACTTCCTGGACTTCAGATCTATTCATTCCTGCTCCCGTTCCATCTTGTGGCAACAGCTCCAACATCAGTAACCCCCAGTATGAGTAATTTTCTTTGCTGCTAGTTTATGGATTTTGAGAGTACAAAATGGCCAGGCTGTCCTCACAACTTCAAGTTCAGGGGAGTCCTTAAAGTGTCCTTAGTAGAAAGTTTTACCCACTGAAAACCTGGCCTTTACTTTAGCAGACCTAAGATTAGAGAGAAAACAAAGTTTTCCAAGTGGATCACTTGGAATGATAATGGTTAGAGACAATACTACTTTCACCCTTTGGTTCTTGGAATCACGTATTCTGGTCAGTAGAGACATAGCACCATGAGCATCAGTTTACTGCATGTGCTGCCTCCTGGAGCACAGTCTCCAACCCTCTGCTGGCATATTACTAAGTATTATAGGTTCTTTCCCTGGTAGGTTATGCTGCTAGATTATAGGTTTAGTCTGTAACGCAAGACTAGTGGAGGCTATGGTCATGTGCCAATTATCTCACCTTCTTTGTTCGCCAACATGACAGATGAAATATTTTATAAGCTCTCAGATAATGCTCCTGGCAGAATTCCTGTGGGAAAGAGAAGGAAACAGATACATATCCAGAGAAGGTCGCCATGTAGGTAAAGTTAAATCACTTATCAGATTACAATTCAGATAAGGTCAAAATAAAATGGAAAAAGTCCAATGTACCCAACCTCCCACTTGGCGGGCTGGGCTTCTCAAGAAACTGTTCCATAAGGAGGACTTGGTTATGGCCTCTGCTCAGGCAGGTTTGTGATTTCATAGTGGCAGCAGCTATATCAGTTTTTTTTTTTTCCCCAATGAGGGAGATTCAAGAAGAACACACCTGCCAGGTAAATAGCTTCCAATCAAGTGCCAGAGTCTGTGTTGATTTGTACGTATACATGGACCACACCCAGCTCAGCAGCTGCCATTGCTACCACCTGTTTAATTTCAAAGCAGTCCTTCATTATCAAACATAATTCACCTCAGTTTTCAGAGGCTACAGGTTAATTAAATTGCCAAAGATTTAAAGAGCTGGTAGTTGTCGGGTCATTAATATGCAATTTCTCCTTGAAAAGGATATTGTTTCTAACTTCTTGGTTAGTGGAGGATGAACATTTTCAGAGACATGACCATTCCTATAAGAGTGGCTTTTTTTTTTTTTTTTAAAGATTTTATTTTTATTAGAGAGAGAGAGAGAGGCAGAAACACAGGCAGAGGGAGAAGCAGGCTCCATGCAGGGAGCCTGACGTGGGACTTGATCCTAGGTCTCCAGGATCACACCCTGGGCTGAAGGCAGGCACCAAACTGCTGGGCCACCAGAGCTGCCCAATAGTGGCTTTTATTCCATAGGTATGTGGATCAAAGAGAAGATTCTGTCAGAGGCCTATAACTACAATTGAGAAACCAGGTAAATAACTGTAAGATACATTTTTAGGCTCATAGGATTCACTGTGAATTAAAATTGTGCCATAATTTCTTTCAGCTGATACAAATCCCTGCTCACACAAAGCTTCCTGGGTTTCCAGAATTTCTGACCTCTGGCATGTTCTTATTTCTAAATACTTGCATCTCACCATTCATAGAACTGGGAGCCTAATTTCTGGATCAAATAGTCTGAAATCGTGTCTCAATGATTTTACCTAATTGTCCCCTCTATCTCCTGCATTCATCTTAAAAGTATCTGTGAGAACTATTGGTAATGAACACATTCTGTTATTTGGCGATCCTCCAAGAGCAACTTATTTAGAATTTTCACACAATGAGTATATGAGTATATCTGAACCTCATTTAATTAAATACAATAAATTTTTAATACTTTTATTTTTGATACCTATCCTAAAAGAGATGTGGGTGGGAGAAATTCAGTGCTCTAGGGTTCATTAGACAAATGTAATAGTTCATGGTAAGATGAAGTACACACAAAGGTTCCTTGTAGCTGAAAAATCACAATCACCTCAAGCAAGCTCAAGCTGTGTACAGTTGTTAGGCAATAAGTAGTTTTTTTACATTTGATAAATAATCCCATTCTAAGTGTTTCTTCACCTTTTCCTTTTAAAATCACAATAATAACAGGCACTTACATGGTAAATTATAATTAACAAGTCTTCCATACTTATTATCACATTTAATCTTTCCAGCAAAGATTAACATGAAGTTCTGTGAAAACAAGTTGAGGAAGTGTTTAGACTTTCAACACTTCTATTCAACATTATACTGTGGGTTCTAGCCTGTATAACATACCGACCCTTCAAATAAAGAGAAAAGGAAGGAAAAATGGAAAAGGAGAAGAATTTATAATATCAGATTTGATATGAGGAAGTAAAACTGCCCTTATCCTCAGACATTATTCTATATGTAGAAATGGAATATAGGCTGTCATCAACAACAAACCTGCTATAATTAATAAACAAGTTTAACAAGGTTATAGGGTAACATCAATATATAGAAATCAACTATATTTCTATATAGTAGATACAAACAATCCAAAGATTGAATTAAGGCAATAGTTACATTCAAAATAACTTCAGAAAAAATAAATGTTTGGAAATAATTTTAACAAAAAAGTGCAAGGTTTATACACTACAAATTATAACATTGCTGAGAGAAATTAAAGCTCTAAATCAGGATGCCTAATAATTAAAGAAATCAAGAGAATCAATTGAAAGATAATTTAAAAACTAACAGTTCAACAAGAGGATGACAAAAATATGAAAACCAATGGCTTTCTTATAGTCCATTTATAAGGAGTTAAAATATAAAAGGTGAAAAATATTTATCATAGTAAAATAAAACCTAAAACACCAGATGTTTACTTCTATAAAATTTTCATAAGCCAAAACATGACTTAAGATGGATGAAAATATTTTACAAAACTATTAATATGTACTATTTATTTTGAAATTAATTTCTATTTTTGATGCAAACAATAAATATTTGAAGAATTTAAGGGAAGAGTATCAAAGCAATTCTGAAATTCAGCTAGAAAAACAAATGAATGAAATTTACTTAAGAGCTTTATTTAAAATGTAGTGGAGGGATCCCTGGGTGGCGCAGCGGTTTGGCGCCTGCCTTTGGCCTAGGGCGCGATCCTGGAGACCCCGGATCGAATCCCATGTCGGGCTCCCGGTGCATGGAGCCTGCTTCTCCCTCTGCTTGTGTCTCTGCCTCTCTCTCTCTCTCTCTCTCTCTCTCTCTCTCTCTCTCTCTGTGTGACTATAATAAATAAATAAATAAATTTAAAAAATAAATAAATAAATAAAATAAAATGTAGTGGAGAAAAAGAAAAACATCAGAATAGGAGGACCCCGAGCTACCTCATCTCATGAACACATGGTAACAACTACTACATGTATTGTAACTCATTCTGAAAACAACCTAAAAAACTGGCCAATCAGACCTTACACAGCTAGTCAGAGAGAAAACCACCACAAAAAGAAGGGAATAGATATGGCTTATAACTAAAGTCTGATAAGACTACTCACAAATGGGAAAGTCATCACAAACCGAGAGGGTGAAAAGATAAATTTAAGAAGATTAAAATTATATCAACTATCTTATCTGACTATAGTTATATAAAGTTAGAAATAAATTACAGGAAACAAACATAGGTAGGCTAAACAACATGCTACTAACTAACCAGTGGGTCAAAAAGAAATCAAAGGGGAAGTTGAAAAAGTATGGACACAAATGGAAATTTCAACAGTCCAAAATCTCTAACGCATCAAAAGCTGTTCTAAGAGAGAAATTGATAGCAAGAGCCTAAGGAGAAAAATCTCAAATAATCTAACTTTATATCCAAAGGAAACAGAAAAAGATAATAAACAAAGCCCAAAGGTAATAGAATAGAGAAAATAATAGAGTTTAGAGCAGAAATTAATGTAATTACAATGTGCCAAAAGCGATGAGACTAAACTGGTTCTTTGGAAAGATGAGCAAAATTGATAGATTAGACTTTTCATGAAGAACAAAAACTCCAATAAAAATCACAAATGAAGGAACAGAAATAAACTTGGCACCAAAGAAATACAAAGAATTTTAAGAGAGTTATATAAAATTATATAAAAATTAATGAATAATTAATTATATGAAAATTATATAATTATATGAAAATTAATTATATGAAAAATTATATATCAACAAATTGGGCAATCTAGAAAAGAATGGATACAATACCGGAAACATACAATCTTCCAAGACTAAATTAGGAAGAAAAAGAAGATCTGAACATATCATTTACTACCAAGGAAATTGAATTGGTCATCAATCAAACAAAACAAAAGTTCAGGATCAAATGGCTTTAACAGGTGAGTTCTACAAAACATTTAGAGAAGATGTAATATTATCAACCTATTCTAAAGATAGAAGATGGAATACTTCCAAATTCATTTTTATGAAGCTAATAATACGGATAGAAAAAGACAAAGACACTATAAACAAATAAGCAAACATTGTAGGCCAAAATCCCTGATAAACACAGAAGCAAAATTCTGACCAAAACATTAACATAGTGCATTCAACAATATGTTAAAAGCATCATTCACCACAATCAAGTAGGATTTATCCAGGGTATGCAAAGATGGTTCAATATCCACAAATCAACAATCATAATACATCACATTAACAAAATGAACGATAGGATCATCACAATAGATGCTAAAAAATCTGACAGAATTTTACATTTGTTTGTGATAAAAACTGTCAATAAAGGAAACATACCTCAACATAATAAAAGACCAGATATGAAAAATCCACAGCTTATATCATACTGCATGGTGAAAAGCTAAAGGCTTTTCCCTTAAGATCAGGAACGAGGTAGATCACCACTATTATTCAACATAGCACTACAAGTCAATGCCACAGCGAACAGAAGAGAAATAAAAGACATCCAAATTGGTAAGAAAGAAGTAAAATCTTCACCATATACAGTTAATAAACTATATACAGAAAAGCCTAAAGACCCCACAAAACTCTCACAATATATGTATTCAGTAAAATTACAGGATACAAAAATCAATATACAGAAATCTGTTGTGTTTCTATACACTAGTAATAAAATAAAAGGGAAAATAAGAAAACAATTTAACCTAAGAGGTGAAAAACCTAACTCTGAAAACCATGAATCACTGATGAAAGAAATCAAAGGTGAGACACAAATAAATGGAAAGCTACACCATGCTCATGAATTGGAAGTGTATTGTAAAAATACTACCCAAAACAATCTACAGATTTACTGCAATCCATATCAAAATATGCATAGTAATTTTCACAGAACAAGTCATCTTAAAATTTCTATGGAACCGCAAAAGACCCAAAATAGCTAAAGCAATCTTAAGAAGAACACCACAAAAGGTGCCATAGTCCCAGATTTCAAATTATACTACAAAACTATAGTAATGAAAACAGGATAATATTGAGCAAAAATAGACACTTAGATCAATGGAATATTTAGAGAATCCAGAAACAGGCCCACACTTACACAGCAATCTATGACAAAGGAAGGAAACAACCCAATGGGAAAAAGACCACCTCTTCCAAAAATGGTGCTGGGAAAACTGGACAGCTACATGCAAAAGAATAAAACCAGACTACTTTCTTATACTACACAAATTCAAAATAGGTTAAAGACCTAAGTGTAAAATCTTAAGCCAGAAATCTCCTAAAAGAAAATATAGGCAGTAATCTCTTAGATTTCAACCTTAATATTTTTCTGGATATGCCTCCCCAAGCAATGGAAACAAAAGCAAAAACAAAGAATGGAGACTACAACAAACTAAAAAGCATTTGACAAGCAAAGGAAGCCATTGAACCAAAAAGCAACTTACCTTGCAAATGATTCATCCTTAGCATCCAATACGGAGTTAATATCCAAAATATACAATATACAAAAATACAGACAACTCAACACCAAACACACACACACACACACACACACACACACACACACCAGATTGAAAAATGAGAAGACCTATATTAGACATTTTTCCAAAAAAGAAATTCAGGTGGTCAATAGACATATGAAAAGACAATTATCGTCATATTATTAGGGAAAGGTAAATCAAACCACAATAAGATAGCACCCCACACCTGTCAGAATGGCAAAAATTAAAAAAAAAAGAAGTAGAAACAAGTGTTGGTAAAGATGTGGAGAAAAATTCCTGCTGGTGGAAATGGAAGCTGGTGGAGCCACTGGGGAAAACAATATGGAGGTTCCTTTAAAAGTTAAAAATATAACTACCATATGATGCAATAATTCCACTATGGGGTATATACCCAAGGAATATGAAAACACTAAGATGAAAAGATACATGCAGCCTTATGTTTATGGCACTACTGATTACAAATACAGTAAGTATTCCAAATTAAGGAAGTAGCCCAAGTGTGCATGTGCACATGTACACACACATTGTGGAATATTACTTAGCCATAAAAAATAAAATATTGCTATTTGCAACATGGTTGGATCTGGAGAATATGACGCTAAGTGAAATAAGTCAGAGAAAGACAAATACCATATATTTCACTCATATGTAGAATTTAAGAAATTTTTAAAAAGAGACAAAACCAACAAACATACTCTTAGCTATAAAGAACAAACTGATGGCTACTAGAGGGGAAGTGAATGGGGGGATGGGTGAAATAAGTGACAGGGATTAAAAGTACACCTACTATGATGAACACTGAGTAGTGTATAGAATTGCTGAGTCACACTATATTGTATACTTGAAACTAATAGAACACTCTTACGTTAACTATACTGGAATTAAAACTTCTAATAATCTTCAACAAAATACTGGAAAACCAAATTTAACATATATTAAAAAAACATATTAAAAATATCACCTGCCACATTAAAGTGTGATTTATTCTAGGGGTGCAAGGATGGTTCAATACCTAGAAATCAGTGTGATACACCACATTAACAAGAAGATGGATAAGAATATGATCATCTGGCACATGCAGAAAGACATTTGACAAAATACATCTGTTTATGATAAAAACTCTCCATGGGTTTAGAAGGAACATACCTCAATATGATAAAGGGCATATATTAATAACCCCTATAGTTAACATCACACTAATGGTCAAAAACTGAATGCTTTTCTTCTAAGATCTGCAGTAAGACAAAAGGTCAATTCTTGCCACTTTTTATTTTTTTAACAGAATATTGGAAGTCCTACCTGCAGCAATCAGACAAGAAAACAAGAGTTATCCAAACTGGTAAGGAAAAAGAAAAGCTGTCACTGTTTGCAGATGACATAATACTACATACAGAAAACCCTAAAGAGTCCACCAGAAAATGATCAGAATAAATGAATTCAGTAAAGTTGCATGATACAAAATTAATATACAGAAATCTGTTGCATTTCTCTATACTAATAGGGAAAACTAAAAAGATTTAAAAAAACAATCCCATTTACAATACATCAAAATATCTAGGAAAAAAATTAACCCTGGAGATGAAAGGCCTATACTCTGAAAACTATAAGAAATTGATGAAAAATATTGACGACAACACACAAATATTAAAAGACACTCCATACTCATGGATTGGAAGAAATTTTGTTAAAATGTCCATACTACCCAAAGCAATATACAGATTCAATGCAGTCTATATCAAAATACCAGCAGCATTTTTCACAGTCCTAAAATTTGTATGGAACCACAAAGACCCTAAATATCTGAGGAGGAATAAAGCTGAAGGTATCACAATCCCAGATCAAAATACACTACAAAACTATAGTAATGAAAACAGAATGATACTTACTGGCACAAATACAGACACAATTTGATGGAACAGAATAAGGAGTCCAGAATAAACCTGTGATTATATGGTCAATTAATATAGAACAAAGTAGGCAAAAATGCACAATGGGAACAGAATCTTCAACAAATGGTGCTGGGATAATGGAACAGCTACATGTAAAAGAATGAAACTGGACAACTTTCTTCTACTACACACAAAAATAAACCAAAATGGATTAAATGTGAGTCCTGAAACTATAAAAATCTTCAAAGAGGGATCCCTGGGTGGCGCAGCGGTTTGGCGCCTGCCTTTGGCCCAGGGCGCGATCCTGGAGACCCGGGATCGAATCCCACGTCAGGCTCCCGGTGCATGGAGCCTGCTTCTCCCTCTGCCTGTGTCTCTGCCTCTCTCTCTCTCTCTGTGTGACTATCATAAATAAATAAAAATTAAAAAAAAATCTTCAAAGAATACATAGACAGTAATCTCTTGGACACTGGCCTTATCAATATTTTTCTAGATAGGACTCCTTGGGCAAGAGAAACAAAAGCAATAATAAACAGTTGGAACTATACCAAAATCAAAAGCTCTCTGCAGAGTAAAAGAAACCATCAACCAAAAAAGTCAACCTACTAAATGGAAGAAGAATCTTCAACTTATATCAGACAGGAGTTAATATCCAAAATACGTAAAGAACTTAGGCAATTTAACACAAAAAACACTATTGACTGAAAAATGGGCTAAGACCTGAATACACTTTTCTCCAGAGAAGACATACAGATAGTCAACAAATACATGAAAAGATGTTCATCACTAATTACCAAGGAAATGCACATCAAAAACTACAATGTGGTATCACCTCACACCAGTCAGAATGGCTAGCATCAAAATGACAAAAAAAAAAAAAAAAAAGTGTTAGTGAGGATGTGGTGAAAAAGGAATCTTTGTGCACTGTTGGTGGGAATGTAAATTGGTGCAACTACTCTGGAAAAAAAATATGGATATCCTTTAAAAATTAAAAATGGAAATACCATATGAGACAGTAATTCTACTACTGGTTATTTAATGCCCCCACCCTACCATCTCCAAAAAACCCTGCAACGCTAATTTGAAAAGATACAACCAGCCCTATGTTGAATGCCACATGATTTACAATAGCCAAGATATGAAAGCAATCTGAGTGTCCACCAATAGCTGAATGGATAAAGAAAATATAGATTATGAGTATTTTTATACATGTATAAAATTTACACATGCATACACTATGGAATATTAGCAAAAAGAAAGAATGAGATCTTACCATTTGCAACAACATGAATAGACCTATGGAGTATTATGCTAATGCAAAAAGTTTGACAGAGAAAGACAAATATCATGTTGATTTCACCTATATGTGGAGTCTAAAGAAAGGGGGGGAATAAACTAGTGATTTGTTAAAAGGGATTATTTAATTAATTCTAAAGGAATTAAGAGAGAAATTCCCAGTTATAAAATAAATCTTAAGGATGAAATGTAAAGCACAGGAAATATGGTCAATGATATTGTAGTAAGTTGTAGGGTGACAGATGGTGACTATATTTACTGTGATGAGCATTGAGTGATATATAGAATTATCAATTATTAAATTAGGTTGTACACCTGAAACTAATGCAATGTTGTATGTCAACAATATTTCAATTAAAAAAAAGATAAAAGTCTTAAAATCAGCCAGACTAAGTACCTTTGAAAACAATAACTAAACTGACAGCTAACTTCACAAATGTTATATTAGAAGCACAAATTAATATAATTTAGTCTTCAGTACACTGAAAGGAAGCATTTGACAGTGTAGAAACCTATACACAATGCAAGTATCTCCTACAAATGAAGGCAAGATAAACACTTTTTATTATAATAGAAATAAGAGTTCACCTCCAGTAGATTCAGTCTAGTAAGATTTCTCAACATGTAGTTGAGGCAATATGAACACTATGCCAAGAAAAGCTCATAAATATATGAAGGAAAAAGAGCAAATGGAGCCATAAAAACGGTGGATGACTCTAAATGAAAATTAAATATAAAATATTCATAGTTTTAGAGAATATATCTATATACATGAAACATGAATATTAATATATTCTTACACCTGTATCATTAAAATACATGACTAAAATATCCTAACCACCAGTAGAAATAATAACGTTAAAACTTTCTAGTTCTTTGCATTTTCTTGGAGGAAAATAAAGATATTAAAACTAAACTTTAATAAATTAAAGATATATGCTTAAAATTAATCAAAAAGATCAGATATATAGCATATAAGCTCTAAACTAGTCAAGGGGAAGGAATTGGAGTTACTAACTGTCCTCAGTCCCATAGAGGGCAAGATGAATGAGAAAAAAATATAGACAGAATTAGCATAACAAATAGCACACGTGTTATGACAGTAGGTTTAAACATATATGGGAATAATTTCACTTACTATAGATGGGGCATCTGATCTAACTTGAAGACAAATATTTCCAGATTGGGGAAAAAAGAAAAGAACATAACTCCATCATATGCTATTCACCAGAGCCATATCTGAAATATAAGGATATTGAAGTTTTGAATGTAAGAGGTTGTAAAAGATTTACTAGGAACTCCTAAAAAAGGAAGGAACAACTACTGTTTTGCCTAGACCACAAAAGCAGCTTCACATTCAATCCTAGAGGTGGAAAAAAAATAGACTTTCAAATGTGATAGACACTAAATCTTTTCTTGGTCTTGAACCAAAGTTGCAGCGTAGTATAATGCCAAGCTGTGCCTCCAGCAACACAATAGCAAGTCAGGGCCTCAGACTCTTGCTTATCATATTTGTGCAGTCTCTTGAATGTATGTGAGCTGGGACTTAATATCAAATCAAGATATATGTTCACATCAACTTGGGCAGACTTTTCATTTTAAGTGGATCAATGATAGCACTTTCTAAAAGAATTAATCAGAAGAATGGAAATTACCATTCTGGTAGTGAAAGCTCTGGGAAAAAAAAGTTTCAAGAAGCTAAACTGTCTACTTCTAAAACTAGTTTTATTTTTCTGTCCCTTTTTCCTTTATTTCCATCATTTCTGCTTAAAAATTTGGAGGACAGCTAAGACAGGAAAATAAAAGAACTTTGTTTATGGGGGGGGGGGGGGGTTGGGGAAGAAGGAAAGAGAAAATTGTAAGCAGACTCCATACCCAGCATGGAACCCGAAGGGAGGGCTCGATCTCATGACCATGAGGTGACGACCTAAGTGAAATCAAGAGCCGGTCGCTTAACTGACTTAAGCCACTCAGGAGCCTCTAAAATAACTGATTATAATATTGATCATTTCCTAAGCTTTTTCCTACTCTTATTAGCTAGAAAGCATAGATTTATCCATTTCTTACATATTACATATTTTTCATGTAAAAGTAATAAGAATTTAGATATTCATTGGCATTGCTGCCTGAATAAGCTATTTTAAATTATATGTCTTTCAAATCCTGCCCAATTTCTGTCACCTTTCAGACATGTTAAAAAAAAGAGAGGGAGAGAACATTTTCCCATCAATACTTCAAAATTTCTGAACACTTTAGATTGCCTATTAACATATGGACACAGAGGAGGTTTAAGTCACAAATAGAGCTCAGATTTTACTTTAAATGAGCCAGGAATTGTAAAGCTGGAGACTATCTAGTCCTAGCTATACTTTTTTTTTTTTTTTAATCATTCTGGAGCTCAATGGTTATATTTTTTCCACTGTGATAAGGGTAAAGTTCTATTAGTACAGATCAAGATATTAAGTAGGATCCACTCATAAAGCTTTCATTCTGAAATGCAAATAGGACCATATACCTATCTGCTTACAATTTTTAATGCTATCATGCTGAATAGAGAAGACAAGACCAAACTCAGGGATTGGTCTCTTTTTCTCTCTTCACACATATTCAAGAATCTCCTGGTCTGTACCTCTTTTGAGTACCAGACCCTCTATTTGGAATGCTTACTGTATTTCCCACTTTCTTTGGAATATTTTACAAGCCTCTGGTCTACTTCCCCTGTGAAAGTTCTTTTATTAGCTATTTCTTCATATAATTGTTCCTTCATTTTCACGGCCTTAATCAAGTCTTTATTTTACCATTTTTTAAAAAAGATTTTATTTATGGGACAGAGAGCACAAGCAGGGGGAGCAGCAGGCAAAAGGAGAGGGAAAAGCAGGGTCCTTGCTCAGCAGGGAACCTGACACGGGGCTCAATCCAGGACCTGAGATCATAACTTGAGCAGAAGGCAGACGCTTAAACCCCTCAGCAACCTAGGCACCCCTACTTTACTATTTTATTGCTTTTTTAAAATTCAAGGAAAATGAAAAGGCACCAGGTGCTGTATTTATTGTTTTAAAAATTCTAACAATATCTTCTCTAAAGGATTATTATTACTCTACCATAAATACCCAAGATACATCAAATGTAAGAAAGGTACTGGTGGTCTTTCATGTGTGAGAGGTGACAGAAATTTGGGAGAAGTTGAAAGGTATACAATTTCAAATAATAGCTTCATCAGGTAATAATTACCAAGGAGCCATCTGGATTTTCTTTGTTTCTGTTGCAAAATATAGACATTTTATATCCTCCTAGAATTTCAGATCAATCTGGCTCCAATGCTTTGCCATAGATCAACCTATGAGCCTGAAGATTGTTAGAGAGTTTCAGATTGGTTATGTAGTGCTATGAAGTAGAGCAGAATTCAGCAGTTAGGAATTAGATCTCAACTTTATCATCACTAAACTTGGGCAAACTTCATTTTCTCATTTGTGAAATGAAGAGGGTTAATCTTATCAGCGACACCCAAATTAAAGAAAAAAGAAAGAAAAAGTTTTTTGCTATATGCATTAACTTTCTGTTAACCCCAGTGAATTCTGATTTGCCCTGAGGCCAACCTCACTCCTCCATCACCAATGATTAGATCACTCCTGAAACGGTGTTGAATATTTCCTATGGATTGAGCACTGGCCTGAGCCCATTTTGTCTCATTTAATCTGCTCTCCAGATACATGGAAATTCAGGAGATGGGGAAAAAAAAGACAATTCCTAAGACTGAAGATGACATTTAGTTGTAGGTTTTTGTTGGGGAAATAGTCTATGTCTTTTATATTCCATCAGAATAAGAATAACATGATAGAGGGGTTTTTGGAATGTCTCAGTAATTCAAGCTGTGTGTGACTCTTTAACTCAGGTTACGGTCTTGCAGAGGTCCCAGGCTTCTCATCATGTATCTTCCATTCATTTGATCAGCAGAATAGACTTCTTGGCTTTTGTGCAAAATGCTAAAAAATTGAATCCTCATGTCAGTAATTTCTGGTTGCTTGGAAACAATTCTTTTTTTGCCACTGTTAAAGAATTTAGGTCAGCAGTAAGTCAATCCCCTACAAATTAGAGAAATATAGCCAATCATGGATTCTAAATGGTCTTATTGAATATAGGAACTGTAACATGGGCTCTTCTCCCCCCCCCCCCCCCCGCCATGGGTAAAAAATTTAAGGGCCATATTTCCAAAGAAATTCTCTGAAAATAAGAAATTTCACTTTATAGCAAAAAAATGCAAGCTTTTATTAAATAAAGACCCACTGCTTCTCACCAGCCATGGCCAAAGCCATAGTTCTTTTTCCACTTCACATTAATAACAAAGCAGTAAGGAGAGGGGTGGGGGTAAAAATTCTGTAGCTCTGTGAGATACCTTAATTCCAAGAGAATGCAGATGGTATTTTCATATACCTTCAGTCCAATAAGAACAGCAGAAAAGACCATTTGAGAAACTGCAGAGGAATTTATTCAAGCGATGAATTTTGGTAGGATGTGAGAAGGAAGATTTCCAAACCCTTCAAAATCCACCCAGGCATTAAGGTAGCACAGTATGTTGATGGAGAACTGTGCCAGTCCCAAGGTGAAATCAATTTGTTATGTTCAAGGTTAAGACTGATCTTCCTCCCTTTCCAGAAGGCAGGTAATCAAGAGGGGGAAAGTAGTAGAGAAAATCCAATCAAGAGCCCTTAGTTCATCTGCCCTGATGCAGGGAATGAAAGTACTTTGGGTGGGTGAAAGTACTTTGGGTGGGTGAGCACCAGCATGTGCTTATACCCCCAGGAAAAAGTCTTGAGATTTGAGATAGAAGCCAATAGTTGCCAATGCCTCTCTCCACATCCAGGATTGAGAAGTGGTAGTTTAAGATCTAATGTTTGCATTGAGACATATGATTTTTAAAGAGCAAGGCCCTCTCTGGGGCACCTGATGGGGAGGGGGGCTCAGTCAGTTAAGTGTCCAATGCTTGATCTCAGCTTAGATCTTGATCTCAGGGTTGTGAGTCAAGCCTAGCATTGAGCTCCATGATGGGCAAGGAGCCTACTAAAAAAAAAAAAAAAAAAAAAAAAAAAAAAAAAAAAAAAAAAAAAGCAATACTGCTCTCAGGAAGTCACAATCTAGATATTAAAAGTTACCCCCCCCTTCATCTCTCCTATTCTTGTTCTTTAAAGTGAAATGGTGGTTTAGTACCAAAAAAAAAAAAAAAAAAAAAACCAAAACAAAACAAAACACACTTATCAGAACCTCTTAAAACTTTACTAAATTCACTGTGGTCACCCCATCTTGGGGATCCATTTTAGCTGACTCTTGGGGATCCATTTTAGTTGACCAGCTTTCCTGGTTTCTCCAGTTTCTTGGTTTTGGCTATGAGCCTTGACTTTTTTCCTTAACTCTTTTGGTGGAGACATAAGTTTAGATTTCTTCCAGCTTAGATCCCTTCCAGAACATGAATTGCTGTAGAACACAGCAGATACATGTGATAGTCACCTAGCCTCTTGTCCCACCTAGGGCCCTGTGAGATCCCGGTCATTGCTTCTCTTTTGTCTTGCTATCTCTAAACATTAGGGAAGAAGGCAAGATGATATTTTTCAAGGTCTTCTGGGAGAACATGGTATCAAGTGCAGTTTCTAAAGTATCAAACATACTCTATCTCATAGCTCTTCTTTTCCACTATGGTTGATAATAATTAGCAAAAGCAGTTGCAATTTATTGAGCACTCCTAGATACAAGATGAGATATATTACATGCATTAGGTCATTCAACCTCGAATCTATTTTACACATGAAGAAACTGGAGTCCTGGAGAGTCTAAGTTACTCATTCAAGGTCACACAGCTTTTAAGTGACAGAGGAGCAAGAATGTAAACACAGTATATCTGATTCTATTAAATTTTGACTACCTCAGGAAGCTTCAAATACCTACATACACCTCCCCTCTGTGCTTATGCCACTTGCTCTCATTTGGTAAGTCTCATTTTCTCACAGCCTCTGTCTTGGTTATTTTCTCACTCCTTTGGATTGGCACTTCTGTTCTATTTGCCAGGATAGAATTTCAATCTGGGGTACATCTTTTCATATACATGTTTGTCTTCCAACTCTGTAGCTCACAGTACAGTCTTCATCTTTCCACAAACCAAATCTAGGAGCCCAAGATCTCAGGCCCGAGGCTGTCATAGATATTCTCACTCGTCCACAAGAAGTAGGGACAATGAGGCTGAGCTAGTGTAGGGGGGCATTAGGGACTGAAGAAATGCAGAATCTAGGTCTTTTTTGAGAGGCCCACATTGGACAGAAGCAGTACGTATAAATTTGACATAGCATCTTACCTCATGACTCCCATTTTTTCCCCTCTTTTCCAAAGGCAGAATAAGGAAGCAGAAAGAGAATGGCTTTTCCAGTCAGAGAGACTTGGCTCTGAACTATGGATCCATTACTTAAAAAGTTGTGTAATTCCAGGTAATTTACCTGAAGAATTTGAGGTTCAAGTGTCTCATATCTGTAAAAACCTCAAAAAGTTGTTTGGATTAAATAAGATACTCTTTATGATGCAGCTACATGCTTTCTGAATGACAGGGGCTCAAAAATGTTGGTTTAGCTGCTTCTTGTCAATATCTGACCCATGTAATCATGGCTCCAGCCCATGGGGAGTGACTGGGCACAAGAATCAGCTTCTGTGTTGTATTTTGCTATCTTATGCTTTTTACTTATAAGCAGCAGAAACATTTAGAATATTAAAAGCACTTATTAATACCATAATACTAATGCCTTTTCTTATTTTAGCTCCTATATACTTCTCAAATCACTCAGACTCTTCCCACACCCCCATAGTCTTCCAGGTCTCTTGAGCTATACACAGGTATTGAGAAGAAGGCTCAATGTGCTTAACCGTCAAAAGGTTACAACATTGCTTTTGAGTTTTATGCTAAAACAAACAAACAAACAAACAAAACCCACAAAACCCTGAAACAAAAACAAAACAGCTCTATTTATTCCAGGTCTGATCCATCCTCATCATTCCTTCTCCCTTTATCCACTTTTTGGTCAAAAACTAGGCACTGGGCAACCCGGGTGGCTCAGCGGTTTAGCATTGCCCTCAGGCCAGGCTGTGATCCTGGAGACCGGGGATGGAGTCCCACATCAGGCTCCCTGCATGGAGCCTGCTTCTCCCTCTGCCTGTGTCTCTGCCTCTCTCTCTCTCTCTCTCTGTGTCTCTCATGAATAAATAAAATCTTTAAAAAAATAAACAAATTAGGTATTGCTGTTAAGGTATTTTGTAGGTTGTGATCAACATTTAAATCAGTAGACTGAGTAAAGGAGAGGATTCTCCATGATATGTGTGGGCCTCATCTAATCAGTTTAAGACCTTTAGAGCTGAAGACTGCGGGGTTTTATCTTTCTTGTTTTGTTTTTTTGAGGTTTCTTGAAGAAGGAATTCACCTAAAGACTACAACATAGAAACCCTGCCTGAATTTTTTAGGTTGCTACCCTAGTAGAATTCAGACTCAAGACTGCAACATCAATTCTTGTCTGAATTTCTAGCTTATTGCCATGCCCTCCCTACAGATTTCAGATTTGTCAGTTCCTATAATCACATGAGACCATTCTTTAAAATAAATCAAATTTTCCCTCTCCCTCAATATCCATCTTCTATCAGCTCTGCTTCTTTGGAAAATCCTAAAACCTAGATGAGCTATATTCGAAACACCTAGAAAGATTATTAAAAAAATGCAGATTTGGTGTATTTACCTTATCTCTGGAATGAGATCTGAGAGTTCACTTTTTAAACAATTACCAGTCCAGGTGATTCTGATACACGACAAAGTTTAGAAACCATTGTGCTAAAGCAAGAGCAACATGTATTTGGAGCTCTTTCTATAGGTGAATCGAACATTAGGTTTATTAACACTTATAACCTTGTGCAATCTTTATAAGAACTTTATGATAGATAATATTAATATACCTATACACCAAATAAAAATATTGAAGGTCTGCTGGACAGATTGACACCCTCAACTTAACTGGGATGTTCCATGTGCTCAAGTCAAAGCTTCTTCATAACCACTAGATGCCAGCAGTTCCAGAAACTGCTATAATGTCTACCAAATTGATAGTTTTTGTAGAACTCTCAAAAGACCTTGCTTAACATTTTTATCTAGTTAGAGTTGTGTCTGCTCCAGAAGGACTCTCAAAGGAATTAAATATTCTATTCTTCAATGCAAATGATAGTTTTCAACGTATTCATTACACCATTCTTTTCTGACAGCTAGGGGGAAAAAACAACTAAGAAATCAACTGAAATAACCCCTTTGTTCTATAGACTAAGGAAAGAGATATAGGACAGGTAAATGGCTTTAAAAAAATTTGGGGGGGTAAGCATTCTTATTTGTTAAAATCATTTTTATCAGTATTTTTAAATTCTATTTCTTCTGACTTTTCTAAAATAAGCAGCTTAATTTTCATTTTTGAAGATGGTGTTAAATTAATCTTACTGAGGCTCAAATGCATGGAATTTTGTTCTTGCATCAAATAAGCTAAATCTGAAACTTTGCCAATGTGTCATTTTTTTTAAAAAAGATTTTATTTATTTATTCATGAGAGTCGCAGAGAGAAAGAGAGGCAGAGACGTAGGCAGAGGGAGAAGCAGGCTCCAAGCAGATCGAGTCCACGTGGGACTCGATCCCGGGACTCCAGAATCACACCCTGGGCTGAAGGCAGGCGTTTAACCACTAAGCAACCCAGGTGTCCCTAATGTGTAGTTTTCTACTTAGGAACCTTCACAAACAATGTGAAACTTCCAAACAGCCTTACAAAGTTAATTCAAATAATTCTTAGTAAAAAAAAAAAAAAAAAAATTAACCAAATGTTAATTTTTCATGGAGAACTAGAGACGAGCCTGTGTTTAGGGGCAACTTAAATGTTCTGCCTGCTTCAACCGTGGAGAAATTCCAGCAGTGTCTTCTAATGGCTGTGATAATCACAGCATTAAATCTCATTCCACATAAGAGGAAATCATTATAAAATAATTGATCATTTCAAATGCAGTCAAGACAAAATGATTAACTCTTAATCAAGAATCTTAGTGATTAGATGGGCTCATAGAACAAAGTGATTGCAGCATCCATTTGAAGATGTGGGAACTGATTCTAGAAAAATCAGTGTCTCCGGATTGGTTCCAAAAACATCCTTTGAGCGGAGTTGGCCTTGGGTAAAACTGGGAAAGACAACATTTTTTTCTCCCACACTAATGCTTCTCCAACTTTGGCATGAATCAGAATCACTGGAGGGCTTGTTAAAACACAGATGGCTGGGCTCCATCTCTAGAGTTTCTTATTCAGTGTATCTGGGATAAGACTTGCTAATTTGTTTTTCTAACAAGTTCCTAGCTGATGATAATGCTGCTAGTCTGGGAACCACAGTTTGAGAACTACTGCCCTGAAAGAAAAAAAAAAAAAAAAACTCATTATTGTATATCCAAAACTAGTATGCCATATTCTAAAATTAGAGAATGAATACAGTGATAGTAATAACACTCATTAAGCACTTATCTAGTACTTACTAGGCCCTGTGCAAGAGGTCATTTAATTCTCTCAAGAATCCTCCTAGGTAAGTACTTTCATTATCCTCATTTACAGATGGAAAAACTGAAGATAAAAGAGGTTAATTAAGTAAGTAGCTTGAAGGCACATAGATAGTAAAAGATAGAGCTGACTTGTGGACCAAGCAGTCTGATTCTAGAGTACAATGTTGACCTCTGCTCTTTGTACACATGTCTGGATGAGTTGTTGTACAGTGACAAGAGAACAAGCTTTGAAGTCAGACAGAATTGCAGCAAAATCTGAACTTCACATCACATTTACAAACTATAAATGACAAATTAGTATCTTAACTTTAGGGCTCTTATAGGTCAAATAGGTTTATTAACACTTATATTATAGACCTGGCAGGAACATCTATAATATGACTTTTCTATCTATCTTGGTAGGAATGTTGGGGGGAAAAAATCCAAATGTCTATAAAACAGATGAAGGTCTAGCATGTGTGGCAGTTCACAAAGGGTAGCCATCATCTGCTCTCACCAGCTGTAACTCCAGCTATATCAAGAATTAACTATCCATCCAATCATATGTTGAAGTTATTATGAAATCAACATTGAGTTGTTTTCCAAGAGCTATTGATCTGTAGTTCTGGACCTAAACATTAATAGCATTCTGTGATTGGTACAGATGAATGGGATGCAGGTAGAGACAGACAACTGTGATGGGTAGAGGCTGTGTTTACTAATTCAGGTTGGATGTTTTCTCCCGTAGAGGCCCTCCCAGCAGCCCTTTAACTACTCATTCCAAGTACCAGCTCAGCACCTCTGTGTTGTTCAGGACAAATGCCTTTGCAAATGTTGGTATTGCCCAGAAACAGGCAATGTAGCCTACTTAACAGTTGCCTCAACCCTTGAAATGGTAAATTCATGTGTGGAAGGAGTTTTTACTTGCCTCCTTTGGCTGCAGTAAATTTGCCATATGGTACACTGCAGCACTGCAGATGTAGTGCTACCCAGTGATTCATGACTGCAGATATATGGGGATATTTCCATAGCAACAGGCCACCAAAAAATGAGACAATAAAAAGTCACTGTTATATAACAGGATTTTTTTAATTTTGTTTTTGTTTTTATGCTGTGAGGGCAACTGGTTTGTATTTGTTATGGTTTTTAATGAGGTAATATGCTAAATTTAATAATTACATTATTAAATCCCTCCTATATGCTATGCCACAAAAAAACAAAATATGCTGCACACCTGAAATTAATGTTATATATCAATTATATCTCAATAAAAAGAAAACACTTAACAGTACCCGAACCAGTGAAATCTCAAATTCCAATCTCTTTATCTTATCCTAATAAGTTGAAACGTGCTTCATAAGTAAACAATAAAAGATAAGAAAAATGCAATTTGATGTAGAATTTACTATTATTTATTTATTCAGTATATATTGAGTCCCTATTATAAGCAGGTGACCGAAATGAACAATTATCTTTACGAAGCTCCAGGTCTAGTAGGAAAAAAGAAACACCAGCAAATACATCCAATACAATATAATTGATAGATGTGGTATCAGTGATAGCAGGATTGTCCTTATTTATAATATAAGAGGTCAGTTTCCTTGATCAACCCTTCCTGCTCAAGTATTCTAAAAATCCTGGATAAGATATTAAAATAAATTTGAAAAACTAATAACCTCCCAGGAAATAAGCAATTCTCAGATCAGGCACCAATAACAAACAGCAATTTGAAGAACTAAGTACAACTCTACAGCTGGAATTAAATCTGAGGACAACTGCCAAACTACATGAACTTGAGTTCTGGTTTTCATGGTCCCAAGGAATGACAGAGTTGCGGGGGGGGGGGGGGGGGGTTGCCCAAAACCTATAAAAGCAGGGAGCAAAATAGATTTCTTTGCTAAACTTAGGGCCTCAAGAGTATAAATGGGACCTCTTCAGCATAAGAATGATCTAGAACCAAAACCAATAAAATCTATCTCAGTGAACTGAAAGGTTATTTGTCTTGAAGATCATGAATCTCAAATGAAAAATGACCAGTGAGAACAGAAAACTAACATAGCCTTAACCCAGTTTTTCTATCTATAATCTCGCCATTTGATTCAAAATGAACCCAGTCACATATTTAGAGTGGTCCAGCATTTGGCAAAAGCAAAGGCTGATCACTTTTGTAGTACTTGTCTACAAATAATTTCCATGATAAAACTCCAAGGAAAATAAGTTCATGAAAAAAAATAAAAACTAAATTCACAAGGAAACAAGGTACCATTAATAAGAACCAGCTTAAACAATAGATGGCAGACCCAGTCTTACCAAATCATCAGAATAAATGATCAGGTTTTAAGTGACTATTCTTACTATAAATAATATGCCTAAAGAAATAAAACACAAGCTTAAAAATATGTCCAGAGAAAAGGAACTAGAATAAATGACCAGACTGAACATAGCTCAAAAGTTGAGCAGGTAGGTTGAAGAAAATATTAGAGAGAAAAGAATAGGGAATCAGTGAACCAGAAGATGGATCTGAAGAAGTTATCTTCAACCAGCAGGAAGAAAGGACATGGAATATATAAAAGAGGAGCAAAAAGACACAGATACTGGAATAAGAATATCTAACATATATCTCAGAGTTCCAAGAAAAGAGGGGGGGGGGACAGAAGTAATACTAGACTGAATTTTCACTGATAATTTTCTAAGAAACAAATCCACATCTTTAAGAAGCCCAGTAAATCACAAGCAGGTTAAACAAAAATATTCTAGATACATTTCAGTGAAACCACAGGACAATAAAGAAAAAGAGAACATCTTAAAAGCAGGCAAGTAGAAATAACAGAATACTTTCAAAGTAGTAATAAAGGGGGAGCCAATTTCTCAAGGAGTAACAATAGAAATCAGGATTATATATGCAATGTATTGAGAAAAAATAACTGCAGCCTAGAATTCTAAGCCCATTAGAATTTCCTAATATCTTTTTCAACAAACAATCATGTAACAATTATTAATTCCAGAGAATCAAAATATACGAAATATAATAAACTACATAATACAGTTATCAATTATACTTACATAGTTAGAATAACAATGTGGAATAAAGATTTAATGAAAAATCTTGAGATACAACTATACTGAGAAGATGGAAAAAGATATTAGGAAATTCAGTTGATTCAAGAGAGATGGTCCAAGACTGTCCATACTAGGAAACCAATAGAGCTTTAAGATGGGAAACTGGGGCAACAACATACACAGGTTATTTAGAAATATCAAAGCATATAATAGGAGAAACAATGAGAGGATTTGACAATGGTATGCTCTGTGGATCAGGATTCAGCAGATAGGGAGTGGCAGAAAAGGGGACTATGTGCCTGTGTTCCTTTGATAAAATAAATTTAATGTGGATGGTTAGAACAGCATTACCTTGTTTTCTTCATTTCAGATCCTAAACTTAATGCATATCATAGAAAGTTTGAAAAATACAGAGGTGTGGAAAAAAATTCCACTGTCAATATAGTTATCTCACAAACATCCTGCACCTGCTGTTTTATAATCTTATTATTTAAAAGCATGAAGACTCCTAACTCTGGGAAATGAACTAGGGGTGGTGGAAGGGGAGGAGGGTGGGGGGTGGGGGTGACTGGGTGACGGGCACTGAGGGGGCACTTGACGGGATGAGCACTGGGTGTTATTCTGTATGTTGGCAAATTGAACACCAATAAAAAATAAATTTATAAAATAAAAAAATAAAAGCATGATGATGATTTACCTATGACAATCCTCTTTACATATTTTTTTAAATAAAAAAATACAGGAAACCAAAAGAAAAAAGATCATTAATTCTCCATGGAAAAAAGAGGAAGACTCCACAAAAGAAGTGACATTTGAATTGAGTCTTAAAATATAGTAATAAAATAACTGAGCTGTGACTAGATGTCAGTTAGCTAAATGCTTCACATGCACCATACCATTTAATCCTCATGATAAATCTGAAGGATAGCTACTATTCTCAATCTCAATTTAACATTGTTGGAAATTAAGGCTTGGTGAAGTTTTTGTTCAAAGCCATTTGGCTAATATGGGGAAGTGCTACAAGTTTAAATACCATGACTACATGGTAAAGACTGCCCTAAAATGTTGGTCTAGAATGTATCCAGATGCCCAATTTCCCTCACTCCAAGGCCTGTGTCAGTAACTTCTTCACCAAATGCAGGAATTGGTAGGTGAATACAGTGGGGAGGACTTTGAAGACAGAAGGAATCATCTATTTATTAGTTCAGAAGTATGAAGACTTAAGTCCTGGAATTAAGATATTTTTCTCCTAAGTAGAAATCATGATAGTATTTGTAGAAAGAGATTTGGTTGAAGACGTTAATTGGGTCTGTGATAAAATTAACACTTTGACCAGCATGGACTTCCATCCACTCTGAAGGCTCTGCTCATCAAGAAGGGACATTCGCACCCCTCAACCAACAGTGTACAAGATGGTTGATGAATGCACAGGATAAACAGAACTCAGTTTTGACTTGTTAGTGAATAATTTAAAATACTAATTTTATATGAAAACAAATGCAAATGGATCATGGAGTAAAATGCAAAATTTATATGAATTTTTAAGTCAAAGCTAAAGACTTCAAAGATACTTTTTTTCTTTCAGAACGTTCATAACAAGCTGCAAAATCTCAAAGGTCTAAGTTGGATATCCTCTCTTATTAGTCTTTAGTTGGAAAGTTTTTAAGAAATACTCTATGGAAAATATGTATATTGAGAATGGTGTGATTGGTTCAGATTGCTTTAAATGTTATTTACTCCAGGGCAGCCGGGTGGCTCAGCAGTTTAGCGCCACCTTCAGCCTGGGGTGTGATCCTGGAGACCGGGGATGGAGTCCCACCTTGAGCTCCCTGCATGGAGCCTGCTTCTCCCTCTGCGTGTGTCTTTGTCTCTCTCTCTCTCTCTCATAAATAAATAATTTTTTTAAAAAATGTTATTTACCCCTAAGGAAATATCATAACACATAACCATAATAATAAAAAATGTAGTTTTTTTTCTTTCTTTTTTTCTTTTTTTTTACTGACCCCAGACTGAAAATAAATTAATCTGAAGCAGTGGTAATGTTCATTTAGGAACAATGTCAGTGAGTGAGAAGCTCTAGTCTAAGTTAGGAAATAAAAATTCCTAAGTTCATATTACTGCTATATACTGACCTATGTCAGAAAATTTCTTGACATTCAGTTTGGTTTCCCACTACTAAAATAAATACTCAGTTCACCTGGAGACCAGAATTATTTGAAAAACTTCAGACAAAACCCATCAGCAGATTTAACGCAGATCTTTCCAAACAAGTCCTAGCAACATGCAGAAACTGCTGTAAACTGCACCTTATGAAATGAAAAAAAAATAGGTTGTCTGCTATAGTTAGCTTTCTAGAGGGAAAAGAGGAGATTGAAACCCAGCAGTTTCTAAATGCAGTGTGGTGTCCTGGATTGGAACTTGGAACGGAAAAAAGACTTCAGTGGAAAAACTGATGAGACGGGCTGGAGCTTAGGTAATAGTAACTTACTAGTGTTGGTTTTAACAAATGTATCATAATTTACAATTATCATTAGGGGAGGTGGGTGAGGTGCATAGGAGAACTTCCTATATTATCTTTACAAGATTTCTGTACATTAAAATTCTTCTGAAATAAAACTCAAAATATTTAGAAATCATTGATTTCAACATTGTGAAAACACAAATTTTTGTTGATCTGATGCTAAGTCCCTGAAGAATTCTCAAAACTATTATAAAGCATGCCTAGAATTTCTAAAATTTTTACCTTGTTGCTTAGATATTCAGTGCCTTGTTATTATTAACAACTTTATTATATTTATTAGATATTCACTCTAGTTCTATGTGGATATTTCAAGGCAGATATCCATTTTTAAATCCCCACTTAGCTATGCTTGGCAGTTAAAAATATTTAAGATATATGACTATCTCCCATCTGTGCTATGGATAGTGGGTTTGCATCCCTCCCCACTAGCATAAAACATTAAGTATGTTAAGAAAGTAAAGGTGGGATAAGTATTCTCTGCCTTGTGACTCTGTTTAGATCCAAAAGCTTCTACTTATAAATCACTCAAGGTCTGCACCATAGAATATTCTCAGAGAATTCAGCCTGGTTAATATCAATACTGGACACTCCTTGGGAATCTAGAAACAAAGTTCTCTGAGGACTGGGTGATGTTAAGTGGGAACCCCTGAGCAATCCCTCTAAAGACTCCTACACCTAAAAGTGGCATTGCCTCAGCCTCAGCTTGTCTCCTTTAGCTCTCTGGCTCTTTCAAATAATTCTTGTTCCTCGATATCCTCTGATTCCTAGTTTTGGACATGACTTCCCTCTTGGAGAATTGACTGCTTAATCATCACTGCTCTATCCTGCATTTCTATGATCCTTGAACTCGGGTCTTCTAACTAAGCTTCCTAAATGTTGCGTGGTGACTGTACTCTCAAACCACCTGTTCTAATATGCTTGATGGGGAATTGATATACATGGGAAAAGCTGGAAGCATTCAAGAGGTTTCCTCACATTCCAAAAGAAAAAGTCATTAATGGGTAAGAGGTTTCTAGAGCCTATAATGAATAAAAAAGAATTGCCGAAAGCAGGTGGGGAGAAAAAATCATTATCTTTGGTAGAAAGGAACCAATGATCTTTCTAATCAGAAGTCATTGAAAACAGCATTATATTATTTTATCTCAATCTCAGTTTAATTATCCATAAAATGAGATATTACCTATGTCACGGGACTATTTTGAAGATTTTTTTAAAAAAACCATAAAATTTAGTGGTACAATTACAGGTACAAGTACTCCGTGAATGATAGTTATTTCTCATGATTTTTATCATTATGTCAGGATGATATTTTTAAATGTTAACCAATTTATTTTTAGGCAAACTTGTTGCCCTGTACCTTATTCATTGACATGTGGACCGTATCATCCATTGTATCGGTGGAGGGAAGTTCTGATAAACTTAGAGAAAAGTACTTTGGAGTTTCTAACACATAAGTCCTGTACAAACATGGAAAACAAGAAGTCTCAGAGCTCTGCATCCCACCATGGAAACTAGACAGCATCCTGACACGCAAAGGGAGGGAAAACTAAGGAAAATCTAGAGTAAAAAGTAGGGACCTTGGTAAAGGAAAATTTTTATGCTGCCTTCTGGACATGGTCTCCCCATAAGGGAGAAAGAACTCTAGAAATCATAGACAGACGTGGACCAATTATCTCAATGGTGGGCCACATAAAGCTCTTTAAGTGCAGAACTGAAAGAAAAGGAGACTGCTATGGCAGGCTATAGGGAGGCGTATGGTAATGAAGTAGCCCAAGCAGAGAATTCTGGAGGGGCTGACTGGGGTAAGAAAATGCTATAGATCTGAGTAATTTCAAGCAGATCACTGGGATTACAGCCTTGTAAGAAAGAGGTAGAGGGAGTAAAAAAACAAAAGTGGCTAGACGAGGGGAAAAAGACTGCAGAGCCCACAAGTCCCTGTGGTCAGAATGAGAAACTTAGACTTTAGAACAATGGGAACTATCAAGTGGCAGGACTTGAGTAACATTTTTAGAGGGCCACTCTGACTGCTGTGTGGGAAGGCATTGGGAGAGGGCAAAAACAACAGCAGGCTAACAGAGAAGTCTATGAAAACCATCCAAATGAAAGACTGATTTCAGGGCAATGGAGATAAAGATAAATGAATATATTTAACGTATATTTTGGAGGTTGTAGGAACCTGAGTAATCATGCCCACACTCTGTAGATATCCATATCCTGATCTCTAGAGTTTAGGAATATATACATAGCAAAAGGGACTTTGTGGATGTAATTAAGGTCATGGATCTTCAAGTGGGGAGATTACCTTGAATTATCTGGGGAGGTCCAATCTAATCACATGAACACTTAAAAGGAGAATTCTTAAAAACTCTGTCCAGCTGGAAATGGAAAAGGACTCTAGAGACATCTGGCCTAAGAAGTCAGGTATCCAAAGTATGAGAATGACTTGACAGGCTGTTGCTGCCTCCTGAGCATAGCACAGGCTGTTCCTAAATTGACAGGTCTAACACAGCTCATAGCATTCCCAGGTGCTGAACGTGGGCAGGTGCAGCAGAAGGTCTCCTGTGTACCCAAAAGAGTCTTAGAAATGGTAAAGGGTGAGAGAGCACACCAGTGAGGTTTTTTTTTGTTTGTTTGTTTGTTTTTTTAATTCCCATATGGCTTAGGAGTATCAGAAGGATCTACAGACAGGAATAGAAGCTGCATTGAAAGAATGATGAATCCTAAAGGCCACCCCACCTGCACCCCATTGCCTTGTCACTGTGTGATGACACAGACACAGCTCTGGGTAAGGAGTCAGGGGAGATTTCAAATGGACTTGCAGGAATTGCCACTTGAAATAGAAATTTGGTTTAAGTGCAGAGGAATAAAATATAGGTACACTTCTTGCATATGTAAATTCCTAGCCTGCCATTCATACTCCTGGAGTAAAACTCTTACCATCATCACCACCAGCCTTTATCGTTATCGTCATCATCATCATCATCTGACACTGAAAGGCAAAGTGGAAATTCAAAGGGTAAAACAGAGCAAGAGGAGGTAAAGATATGTGGTAGAAAATGAAAGCTATGGTAGTCCCTTAAACTCTGTCTGGTGCTCTGCCAGGGGAAGTTCACTAGGTTGTTCTTTCTTGCTCAGAGGGCAAGAACTGGACAAGAACACAGCAGAGGCTCATCCTGTGCATACAGGTGTGGCTTCCCTGCTCTACTTCCTCATCTCCTCTTTTGTTATCCATTCTCCAGTAATTGCTTATTCATTTCCGCTTTCTGTAAATTTTTTCCCAATTTGTTCATCAGCTTTTCTGATTACCAAACAACATGTTTAAATTTGGCAAGCTGACTTCGTGATGAAGGATTATAAATGCACATATTTATTTTCTTTCTCAACATTTTTAAAAGCTAATTCATCTACAACCTTCTGTTTGAACAGTGCAATCATTTAAATGGATTTAGGAAAGAGCATGCTATAATAATAATCTTTAAAGATACATTTGAAACTTAATACCTTCATGAGAATTAGTCTCCAATTCACCTTGAAAGTACTGACAAACCTGCTCTTTTGCCTCTTTACCTATAAAGTTATGTTGTTCTCCAATTAACTTTGGATATAATGTCATGCACTCTCTAAATTTTTGGAACAAAAAAAAAAATCACAGAGAAAGTTGTATTGGACTCATTCTCAAAATAAAGAGTATTGGAAAGGGAAGTACTGGCACATATAAAAAAATTTTGGGAAAACCAGACAAATTTTTCATAGTAAGTACCCCTGAGCAGTGGGTATCATGAGGGATGAGGATAAACGTCCTATTACCTCCTTGTTCTGTCGCTGGAATTTCATTTTTTTAAAGATTTTATTTATTCACGAGAGACACAGAAAGAGAGGCTAAGACATAGACAGAGGGAGAAGCAGGCTCTTTGTGGGGAGACCAATGTGGGACTCCATCCTAGGACCTTCGGATCACGAGCCAAAGGCAGATGCTCAGCCACTGAGCCACCCCCGTGCCCAGAATTTCATTTTTACTGAAAGCACATGTTAATTTAATAATTTAAAATGTTCAAAAAATAAAATTACCCTGTAATAATGACTTCCTCATTTCTTAGTTCGATTTATGTACACTAGAATGATTTGTGACTATTTTCATCACTCAAATTAATTCTTGGTTTCTGCCATTTGAATGTTTAGTTCAGGCAATAATCCTTTGGACCTTTTTGTTTTCCTTCTGATTTTCCTCTGTTAATCATATAATCTAGCTTATTTTTCAGTAACTTTTAGTGAAGGATATTTACCCAACATCTATTATGTGCTCGGCTTTGTAATAGACATTATGGAAGATACAAAATAGGGATTAAGGTAGTAATACAAAATAACAGTGGATAATACTGATCAAACACTTATAGGCCAGAGACTATTTTAAGAGCTTTACAATCATCTCCTTCTATTTCTCAGAACCACCACCCAATGAAGTATACAGTTATTCTCTCCAATGTATTGATGAGGAAATTAAGTTTTAGAGAAATTAAGAAAATTGCCCAAGAATAATCCGCTAATAAGAGATATGAGAGATTTGAATGCAACCTGTTTGACTTGTCACAGAGCCTGAGTGCTTAGCTTTTTAGGTGGCTCTGTGAGGGGTTTACTGTTGAGCTGGAAAAACGAGACTCATACACACAGCAACCAACCAGAAGCCATATCCAAATAGTATTGAGCAAAGGTCAGAGTTAGCAAGTGCAATGTTTGTTATATTCAAGGCACTCAGTTTAGGACTGTGGAGCAGACTAAATAAATACATGCAAAATAACATGGATCAGAGTTCAGTACTGTGGGAATTTAGAGGCAGAGAGCAGCAATACATAGTGTAGTTAAGGAAAACTTAGGAGGAGGTGGGCTTTAAAGCTGGGACCAGGACATTATTTAGAAAGGGAAGCCAGAAAGGGGATAAGCAAAGTTCTAGGGTTATAGTCATGGCTTTTTCTCCAAAGGAAAAGAAAGGGCTTGGCCTGCACGATAGCTGCATACTGAGGAATGGGGAAAAGAGAAATCTGGGAGGATAGGAGACGTGGCTGTGAGCCTAGTGCTTTGCAAGCTTGGCTCAGCAGATTTAATGTAGTTTGGAAGCAGGGGTGATGGTAATAACAGTAATAACGCAGAGGCTTTACAGTTGGCCCTGTTCTTACAAAGACATTGTCTCACCTAATGCGTTTGTGGAATATTAATCTGGCAGGAAATTGATTGGAAGAGCGAGGGCTTAGAGTCAGGGAAGCCCATTAGCACATTACTATTAGCCTGAAGTATGATGAGGCCAGTCTGAAGTGGGGTCAGGATAATTAGGGGAAATGGAGGAATTAATAGCTACTGAATGTCAACTCTGTGTCAAAGACTTTATATATGCTCTCCAGTGTTCAAAACAATTGCATGTTATATATGGTACTCTGGCATGAGCTCAAGGCCTGGTTCAAACACTAATAGTGTGATATTAGGAAAGTTATATAAATTTTTGTTGTCTTGCTTTTGCAACAAAATACGTATTGAGCATCTACTATAAGCCATGCATTGGTCTAGGTCTCTGGGATAAAGTACTGAACTCAACAATCTCTGATAAAACTCACAGTCTGGAGGGAAACCGATATAAATATATAAGTGCAAGTAGTTTCCTATTGCTGCCATAACAAATTACCACAAGGAGCAATTTTAGTGGCTTAAAACAAAACAAAATAATAAAAGACCTGAAAAAAATTTCATTACTCACCAGTCTGTTGTTTAGAAGTTCAGGCTGGCTGAGCTGGTGTCTCTGCTCCTGGTTTCACAAGTCCAAAATTAAGACATTGGCCAGCTGGGCTCTTACTGGAAGGCTTTGGGAAGAATCCACTTCCCAGCTCATTCAGATTATTGGCAGACTCTAGTGGCTTGTGGCTGTAGGACCAAGGCCCATTTCTTTGCTGGCTGTCAACTGGAGGCCTCCATGAACTTTTCCACATAACCTCCTCTGATGCAGAGCAGAAATAGCCAGCAACACCCTTCTTGAGTTTGGAATCTCTGATCTTTCTTTATACTCCCTCTCTCTGAAGTCCTCTTCTGCTCCCAGCTGGAGCCGGTGCTCTCCTTTTAAGAACTCATGTGATTAGATTGGACCCACCTGGGTAATTCAGCTATTCTCCCTATTTTAAGGTCAGTAACCTTGATTATATCTGCAAAGTCCTCTTTGCCATGTAACATATTCACAAGTCCAGAGATTTGGGTATGGGCATCTTTGTGTGAGAACATTACTCAGCCTAACACAGCCTTCAAAATATATCTCAAATTTATTCAATTCTCTTTATTTTCACTGTCCCAAAACAGTCTTTCATATGCACTGTTCCCATGGACTTCTAACCTGTTTCTCTGCTCTTTTGCTTGGCCCTTTCTAGTCCCTTCCCACAGAGCTGTCAGAATGATCTAAAATTTGCCACTCAAGTCATGTCACTCTGTAGCTTCCATTGTTCAGTTTTGAGTTTAAGGAAATTTTTGTTGACCACTCATTAGAAAACTGGTCCCCTTCACCTGTTTCTTGTAACATACATTTTCCCTTTATGCGAAGTATCAATTTGTAATAATAGGTAGATTAAGCATAGCACTTACCAGGTACAAGGCATTGTTCTAAAAACCTTTAATACAATGATGCATTTAATTTTCCCAAGAATCCTACGAGGTAAGCATTATTACTTCCATTTCATAGGTGAAGAAACTTAAGCTCAGACAGGTTAAGTAATGTCCAAGGTGATAGCCAATAGGTAAAAGAACCAAGGGGTCCAGGTCCATAGTCTACAACTCTTCATATGTAACAATGTTATTATATATGTGTAATAAAATATTTACCTGTTTTGCTTAGGCAAAATAATGCCCTCTCAAAGCAGTCCATACCCTAATCCCAAAATCTGTAAATATGTTATACTACATGGCAAAATTGATTTTGCAGATGCAATCATGGTTATTTCTTGGCTGGCTTTAATACAGGAACAATATTCTGGATTATCCAGATGGACTCAGTCTAATTATATAAGGCCTTTCAAAGCAAAGAACTCTCTCCAGCTGGAAGCAGACGGAGGCAGCAGAAGGAGAAGGCAGAGGGAGTCAAAGCATGAGGGAGCACTGGAGCCATTGTTGCTAAAGGGGCCCCATGGAAGGCATGGGAAGAAATGCCGTCAATCTCTAGGATCAAAGACCAGCCCCAACTGACAACCAGCAAAGGAACTGGGACCTCAGTCCTATAACCACAAGGAACTGAACTCAGCCAGCAGTCTTAATGAGCCTGGAAAAGGATTCACTCCCAGAACTGCCAGAAGGAAACACATCCCTGCCAACATCTTGATTTTAGCCTTGTGAGAACTCTAGGCTGAAAACTAACTGAGCCATGCTGTACCCAGATTTCTGACCTTCAGAACTCAGGGAATGGATACTGTTTTAGACTGCTAAATTTGTGGTAATTTATTTTAGTAGCAATAGGACACTAATATAGAGGTTAAACAGGGCTCAGTTATGATTGGAAGTAGGGAGGGTGAGTTCTCAATAATAAATGTTTTAGGATTGAGAAACTTGACTATCATAATTTATGGAGTCAGGGAAGGAATCAGAGCTCAAGAGTTAGGTTTTTTTATATATTAAGTTTGCAATATGTCATATTGGCAGTTGGGTATATTGGCTTGGAGCTCAAAAGATAGGTCTTGGGTTTAGGGCAAGCATTTGGGAATCATTGGCATACAGCATCATTTTCTTCATCTAAAAATCTGATATTAATAATACTAGTTATGGTAAAGGGTTGTTATGAGAAGCAAATGGCATAATGCATATAAAATACCAGAACAGTGCCTGGAATTTGATAAGTGCCCAATAAATGTTTGGCACTATATGTTATGATTTCCAATTTCCTTACAAAGAAACTGATGCTCAGTTTCAGAAACTTGCCCATGTGTTTGGCAAACAATGGAGCCAGATCTGCTGACTTTGCAGCCTGTTCTCTCTCCTGTACAATAAAAACAAGTAAGACTTAATTCAACACATAGAAGAATTTTCAAATGCTTTTTTAAGTTGTCAGGGTTTTAGGTTAGAAACATGAGAAACCATATCTGATTAATTGAATCCATGAGAGTAAAGCAATAGGTGCCTCATAGAATCCTAGAAAATATGGAGAACTAGGCTAAGAAAATGGGCAGAAACCAGGGATGTCAAATAGCTGGAAGCAGCCAGAAGAATTACTAAACAAGCCTACCTCTGTCACCAGCTGGAATTAGGCCATGTGGTTGGCACTGTCACCACGAAAGGCACTGAACGTTGTGCAGGCTGGCTGTCACCACTGGTCTGCCTCCAGGACGTTGTGACTACTATCTCTGAAACCTCTGGAATGAACCCCCTATTGTCTCTGCTCTCCTTGAATCGCTCCTTCCATATTAAGTTCTGGCTTAGGGAATATTATCAAAGATACCATTGTGGGCTGAATTGTGTCTTACTTGCCTATTGTCATATGTTGTCATATGTTGAAGTCTTAACCCATTGGAATGTGACCATATTTTGAGATAGGGGCTTCACAGAAATCACTAAATTAAAATGAGGTCATTAGGGTTGGCCCTAATCCAACATGACTGGTGTCTTTATAAGAAAGGAAATTTGGGGGCAGCCCAGGTGGCTCAGCAATTTAGTGCCATCCAGGGCCTGATCCTGGAGACCTTGGATCAAATCCCACATTGGGCTTCCTGCATGGAGCCTGCTTCTCCCTCTGCCTGTGTCTCTGCCTCTCTCTCTCTCTCTCTCTCTCTCTCTGTCTCTCTGTGTCTCTCATGAATAAATAAACAAAATCTTAAAAAAAAGAAAGGATATTTGGTCACAAGTATGTACAGAGGGAAGACAATGTGAAGACACAAGAAGACATCTCTAAGCTAGATGGAGAGGCCTGGAACAGATCCTTTACTCAGGGCCCTCAGAAGGGACCAATTCTGCTATACCTTGATTTTGAACTTCCAGCCTTCAGAACCATGAGAAAACAAATTACTATTGTTTGAGGTTTAAGCCATCCAGGCTGTGATACTTTGGTAGGGCAGCCCTAGCAAACTAATACAGATACCAAAGGAGTTCAGATAAGTAATCCAGTGTTTGGTCTGATGCTTGAATTTTCCCCATCGACATCTGGACATATATTCTTCTCCACATTAGAAATGGGTCCAGGATACTAAATATAGCTTTTTAAAAAAAGATTTTATTGGCCAGCCCGGGTGGCTCAGCTGTTTAGTGCCACATTCAGCCCAGGGTGTGATCCTGGAGACCTGGGATGGAGTCCCACATCAGGCTCCCTGTATGGAGCCTGCTTCTCCCTCTGCCTGTGTCTCTGCCTCTCTCTCTCTGTATCTCTCATGAATAAATAAATAAAATCTTAAAAAAAAATAAAAAAATGAAAGATATTATTTATTCATGAGAGACACAGAGAGAGAGACAGACAGACAGAGAAAGAGAGAGAGAGAGAGAGAGAGAGAGAGAGAGAAGCAGGCTCCATGCAGGGAGCCTGATGTGGGACTCCATCCCAGGACTCCAGGATCACACCCTGAGCCAAAGTCCAGATGCTCAACTGCTGAGCCACCAAGGCGTCCCTCAAATATAGATTTTAACCTGCACTTTTCTTTCAACAATTCTCAAATGTTCCACATAATATGCAGCCGTGATGATATGGGGAATGCTTATACAATAATGCAATTTCCCTTACAAAAGAAGTGATAAATGAGAAAATCCTTCACGCTGACTTTTTATGACAGACTCAAGCCTTTCAGACAAATTCACCTGTGAAAATTCCACTTAAAACCAATTTTGGGAGTTGCACAGATAATTGTACAATTACATAATTAAACTCCATCCATTGCTCTTTAATCTGTCCTTTCTCTGGCATTCCCTTTTCAAACAAATGAAAATTCTATCCACCTGGTTTCTTAGCCCAGAAACCTGTGATATATTTTTGACTACTGCCTCATTCAAATTCCTCATCCAATTAATCACCATCTGCTGTTGACTCAACTACCTAAAATAGTCATCTACCCCATCCACTTCATCCTTTCTGTTGCTACCCTAGGCCAGCACATCATTATCTGTCCCCAAAATTGCCACACAAAATCCTACTTGTTTCTCCTTCACTGCAGACTGCATTCCGCCAATCTTATCTCTGCATTTCTGCAACCATGTCTCTAGTATTCTGCAACTCAGTTCTGGCAAGCATTTAGATCCTTCACTCGATTTTCATGGTCTTGTAGAACATGGGAGCTTCTTTGCCTGGCATACTTAGTTCTTGGGTGTCTGGCTTTTCTTCCTTCTGAGGCTTTATCACTTTTCCTCAATCTCACTTTTAGTTCCTACCACACCACCACCATTTAGTTTCTATTTTTGTGCTATCCCCTAGGCCTTTGTACTCTGGATTCCCTCTGCCTAGAAGTCTTTGCCCCTCTTCTCAGAACTCCCCTCTTAGCTACTTAAAGTTTCTGTTTAGATATTAGATCTCAGTGCCTCATTTACTAGATGGGTCATTATAAAAAATACTGTACTTTAGCTTGTTCATCAGTAAAATGGGTATAAAATTGAATCCTCTTCATGGAGATACTGTATAGAATAACAGAGTTAAGTTTTATAAAATACTTATAATAGCTAAGTGACCACTATAAACACTCAGTAAATGTTTATTATTCTGCTCATTATTCTCTTTTAGCAAGATTTCCTTGATCACCTCACTCCTGAACTCAAAACTGACTTTGGAATTTCTGATGTGTACTTCCATAGGACTGTACATATTCCCCATATGAGTACCTTGTTTAAAGCATCGTGTGACTTGTCTGTGAGCTCCATAAAAACACATTTATATCTCTAATGCCCAGCATAATGTGGGTACCTAATACATTTTTCTTCAAAGAATGAGATTTTTCTGTCATCAGTTCTTCCAGTAGAGGCATCAAGCTTGATCTGGAATTTGCTTTGGCAGGCATGAGCTAAAGCTCTGGAATGTTCCCCTGAGCTTCTACACCTACATCAGTCATAAATATGGAGTAAACGATTAAAGATAGATGTGCCATGAAAGAGACAGAAGAGAGGTCCAAATTAAGTTCATATTTACTAATGAGGGTCTTTACAAATGTTAAACTAATGTTTCTAATGTTACTAATGAGGGTCAAACTGGTGCTAGCCAATGGTTATGACTTACCCTTTATAACAACCAAATGAGTTAGGCATTATTCCCCCAATTTTATAGATAGTATAACTGAGGACCAAGTGAATGAAGACTTTTGCTCCATATCATACAGTGTTAGTACTCAATATCAAACTAATTTTTGACTAGAGCTTTGTACTTCCCAAATTTTTAAAAAGATTTTATTTATCTATTCATGAGAGACGCAGAGAGAGAGGCAGAGACACAGGCAGACAGAGAAGCAGGCTCCATGCAGGGAGTCCAATGTGGGACTCAATCCCTGGGACCCCAGGATCATGCCCCGGGCCAAAGGCAGATGCTCAACCACTGAGCCACCCAGGCATCTCTGCACTTCCCATATTAACAGGTTGGATAGTAGTCATTCTCCATAGGAGAAAGTAGCGATGAAAATATGAAATATTAAGCATATATACAAAGATATTTGAAGATCTTCATGGCATCTAAGATTACAAAGTAATAGTTGTTTTTTTTTTTTTTTTTTTTTTTTTTTTTTTTTTTTACCTTCTTTTGAATTGATCTTTCTGCAAATTACCTACTCAGTCTGTGTTTGGCATTTAACAAGTTCTCAATAAATACTTGGTGAATATTCCATGTGTGAATGCTGCTTAATACCTTGTGATATGTGTCCAGCACTTTCCAGTGAACCAAATATAGGAAGAAACGCTTGAGCTTAATTTATGCAACAGCCAGACTTAGGAATCAGTAGCTAATTATTAACAATAATTATCTTTCACTCATGAATTTGAATCCATGGTATAGCTTTCTTCAGTCAGTAAAGATCTGACTCTGGGCTATCTGACTTTTTCTGTAGAGGGGAAAATACCTGAGAGGGATCAGCTTATCCCCAGAAAACTTGGTGTTCTTTCTTCCTTTATCATGGAGACGCATCCTGGCTAGCACAAACCATTTCTGGGATGAGGAAAATGCCAATGATGTGGGTGTGTCTGAACCTCATGGTGGGCATTTGTCATTTCATATTTCTCTGTTTTAATTCAAATCCTACACTATGGAAACAACATATGACATCCTGAAATAGTTCTGCCAACTCATCTTATGCTAACTTTAAAAATAGCTAACATTTACTGAGTGCTTACTATGTGCTGACACTGTGTAAAACTCATTACTGTCATCATCTTGCTAATCCTCATAACAATGCTGGTAAATTTTAATATTTTGTCCATCTAACAGATAACTTGTTCAAACTTGATCAGCTAAGAAAAAGCATAGCCAAAAGCCCATGTTCCTAATCACTCTGCTCTATTGCTTTGGTACATAGGACTAGTATCCATGGGACACTAGAGAGATGTAAGAATGGAATAATTTTTTTCTAGTCAACAGTCTGGTGAAAGCCCCTTTACTTAATGGCTTTCATAAATTTTGCTATTAAAAAGTGAATGCCTGGTGCTTTTGTTTCTGCCTCTTTCTCTTAAGCAAGTCTAATAGGTTCTGTTCTGTGTCTTTTGATTAAAAATGATTGTCTTATCTCTTGTGGGTATCTCTAACTATGTCATGCAATGCTTTGCAGTTGAAAATACACAATAAATACCTTGTTAATTAAATGGCCAGAGATGCTGCAGAAAACTCATGATTCAGGCAGATGGTAGTCCACATGTTTGGGTTTTGACCTGTGGTTATCAACCATAAGAATCCCAGACCTGTTATACTTGGTTTCTTTCTAATTATAGACTGCCTGGCTTTTGGTTACTGTTCTTCAGTGAAAAAGAATTACCAAACTAGCCAAGCTGTTTCCTTAATTATATCTTGCCCAGGTCATCTTGAGTAGAATGAGTAAAATTACATTATTTACTTTATATACACAATGATAAAACTATCAAAGTTTCTAAGTGACAAGTAGCAGAAGCAGAATCCTTTATGTACTTCTGATATATTTGAACAGAATCTTAATATAATGTATTAGAAAAACAATGAAATAGAAGATGGGAGATGTATCTGATTTAGACACTTATAAATTTGGTACAAGCACCTCCAGCATAATCCATTCATAATAATTTATTGAAAGCTGAGTTAATGACAGAAATTGGACCAAACTCTTAGTATACCAAGAATGAATCTTTATCTGGCCAGTACAGGGAAATATCCTGGTAACTCAAATGGCTTCTGTCAGGTTGATCATCGTGATGTATGTCATAGTGCTTAGAAAAGTACAGAGAATGAAAACAAAAAGAACAAGGATATGCTTCATTCTCTAGTCCAGTGAGCCTGCGTAATATCATTGGTGAGAATGGGCCTCAGAAATAGGAAAATAACTTGCAAATTCCTTCGCTCAAAAAAGCCTCTATTGGAGACTAGAAATGATTCTTATCTTTATGAAAAGAGGAAGAGATAAAGGAGACAGGAAAAGAGAAGGTCAGTGAAGTGATAACAAATAAAAATAAGGAAGAGTTAGGGAGATTTTGGATATTACAAATGAAAATGGATGATGATTGCTGGATGGATTTCTAAATTTTGTAGGGGTTGGAACTAAAGAAAAGAAATAAATTCCCTTCCTCCTTTGGTGACATTGAGAAATGTGGGAAGTTGGCATGAGTCTCTGGCTTTAGAGTAAACAAAATGCATAGAACTAAGGTGCCTAAGGTTTAACTAATTGGCCACTAGTGTCCTGAAGGTCAGAGAGTAGGGCATTGCTAAGTGGTCATCAGGATGATATCCTTTCTACAAAGCCCAATGGAAGGACTGCCCACTGTTTATTTAGGATAACATACATCCTATACACAGAGAATCACTGGTTCTCTATCCTGGGAAGAAAGCATATTTGCAATATTTTATACTGATCCTAAATTAAGATTGTAGTTAGTTCAGTTTAATCCAGTAATGTGTCTATTTTAAGAGTTCCTCTCATATTAATGCACTTTTTAGGAGTTTCAAAAGAGAGAAATGTGCTAAAATGTTATTACCATCAAAAGTAATGTAAAAGGCACTAATGTATATAAATGTTTCTTATGTAAGGCATATGGAAATCCAACTTAGAGCTTTTTATACACTTATCTATATAGGGTGGTTCACATTAAACTGTTACCATTTAGGTACTTTTTCATTTTATTACAACTCATTATTTTCTTTTCCTCAATAACATCTATTGCTTGCTTGGCAGAGAACAGCTGTAGAGAATAGTGACTAAGGTCATGCTTAACCCCTAGACTAAGAACAGCCCTGAAACCAGCCTGTCTGGGTCAAATCTAGGTTCCATCATTCTTGACCATCTGGTTACTTTGAACCTCAGGTTCATTGTCTGTAAAATGCTAATGATAACAATGGGTTATCTTTTTATGGTTTTTATAAGGATTAAATGAATAAATATAAAGTTCTTAGAATAGTACCTTGTATATTCTAAGCATTTAAAAAGTATCAGCTATCATTACTATTCTGTTCAAGTCATTATACTTTATATTTAATCATTATAACTCCTTTAAGATCTATATTTTTAAAAAATATTTACTTATTTATTGGAGAAAGAGAGTGTGCATGCATGCCAGTGGGGAGAGGGGTGGAGGAGAGAATCCCCAAGGAGATTGCTAAGTGCACACCCTAACGTGGGACTCCATCCCACAACTCATGAGATTATGATTTGAGCTGAAACCAAGTCAGTCACTAACCAACTGAGTTATCTAGGCACCCCTAAGATCTATATTTTTGTCTCCACTTTTTGGCGTGATTTTATAGATGAGGAAACTGAAGCTTGGGAAGTTTACATCACAGTCAATAAGTAGTAGAAACGGATCTTCAGCTCATATGTGCCTAATTCCAAAGGTCTTCCCCTTTTCTCTGAACTACATTAATTCTATTTACATCTAAATCTCCACACTTCTCCCCCACTCATCCTCAAACACATACATGTCCTAAATGGAGATCTCTTCTTTGGGCTTGATTGTGTTTCTAAATTCTAGCTACCTGATAAGTACTCTGGGCACCAGGATGGGATCCCTTCCAGAAGCTGAGTGAGTGATTTCTGTCTAGAACATATCCTTTTGATGAATGTTTCTGAGCTTAGGTGTTTGTCTAAAGACCAGGCTTCCCAAAGACCAGAAATGGTTTTAAATTTCAGATATCCTGTGCCTATTTCTCAGAATGTACAATTAGGCTTTGATGTGAAAAACCCATTCTTCTTATCAAGAGGTAAACAAATCTAGACACTTTGGAGAATAAAAGATGGTGCTAACTGGGTTGGATGTGAGGACAAACATAAACCAGTATGTCCTGGGCAATATTGGATGTGGTCACCTTACCTGTAACTTACTTCTGATTTCTGTTAGAGGACATTTGAAGAATGAATTATATAAGTAGTTCTCTGTTCTCTGAGATTTGCCTGGCTATGTGTTTTTCCCTTTCTTTTTGCTGCTCTTTGATACATTTTGTCACAGGAAGGGAGCCTGATAGGGCTCAGAGGCTGAAGGATGCAATCATTTTTAAATAACCTCACTTTTTTGCTGTCTTATTAAAGTGAGATGTTGAGAAGTGTCATTGATGAACACAGAAGAACATGTTAAAGGAGCTATTCCAAGACAGAATAGGAATTTCAGTTTACTAGACCAGAGTAAATGATGTGGAAGGAGAAGATGACATGGGAACCTACAGCCCTAGTGAAGGTCAAGATTTCCCCAGAGAAGAAACAATAAGGTATTGTTAAGCTGTGTTAATGAAAGTAAAGGGGAGAAGAAAAAATAAAATTTTAAATTGTTTGTGTTCAATTTGGATGAAGCTCATATGAGAAAAGTTGAAATCCTAGAGTCCAAGTAGAGCTGTGTAAATATATCATCCTTTTATATGATGATATCTTAAGCCCAAAGGAGCCTCATGTGCAGTTGGGGAGGGGCCTCCATTCTCACTGAACAATTCAGAGAGCAATTCCTGATTGGCATTTGGAAAATTAATGTGCGGGGTACCTTGGTGCCTCAGTGGTGGAACGTCTGCCTTTGGCTGTCATGATCCCAGGGTCCTGGGACCCCAGGGTCTCCCCACAGAGAGCCTGCTTCTCCCTAAGCTTGCCTCTGCCTCTCTCTCTCTCTCTGTGTTTCTCATGAATAAATAAAGAAAATCTTTTTAAAAAGAGAAAATTAATGTGCCATAAATATCTCTAAAAGTATATTTATCCAAAAGCCACAACAAACTGTGAGCTACACAAATGAATGTGCTAACAGTCCTTTGACTAGAACTATCTTGTTCTTTCTTTTCTTTTTTTTTTTTTTAAGGATTTTCTTTATTCATGCATGAAAGACACACAGAGAGAGACAGAGAGGCAGAAACATAGGCAGAGGGAGAAGCAGGCTCCCCGTGGGGAGTCTGATGCAAGACTCGATCCCAGGACTCTGGGATCATTACCTGAGCAGAAAGCAGATGTTCAGCCACTGAGCCACCCTGGTGCCCTTGTTCTTCATTTTCTACTTTACTTTTGCATAGTATCTCTACTTCAACCTGTCTCTCCTGGAATGACCCTACTTCACAACACACACGTCTTTCACATTGGCCAAAATAATATGCCCTTACAGCAGCCCCTACCCCTGGCATCACACAATCCACTATCATTTGAAAGGTATTTTTCATAAAAGATATGAGTTTTGTCTCAATGGGAAGTTTATATTTGGCCAAACTGGGCTTTGCAGCCATGGAAACAAGCTGTAGGAGAGTGTGTTGGCTGAAATAGGCAGAGTGGGGGCTCTAGGTAGGGGCTATTGGAGCTCTGTTCCCTCCCATGAGGTCCACAAACATTTTATTTTCTCAGCCCGGATTCCTTGTTTATACTGCTCACTTGGCCCTATTGAGATGCACTGAGAAGTGGGCACCACAGAGCTTATGTTGATGCCCCCATGTTTTGTAGACAGCAGCACTAAATTATGTCCACCTCTCCAAATCCCATACTGGCCAGATGTGAACGGAGCATCTTCCAATAGATGTCTCATTCACATAGGTTCCAATAGCCACACTCTGCAACTTCTCTCCTCATACAAAGTTTTATTGGCTAGTCTCCAGGTAGAATCACCTCGATTCCTTTTTTGTTCAGTTTTCCTTCTCTAGGAGTTGTGATGGGTTACTAAGAGATTCCACATACCTATCCAGATAAGCAGGAACTATTTGCCAGTGTTGCTGCTAGCTGTCGATTCCCCAGAAGCTGAACACTCATTTAGTTTCTACTACCTCACCAAGGCCAGGGGCCTGTACCTATAAATGTTTCTGAAAGCTTAACTGACTATCATGTGTACTGAGAGTTCATGGTGAAGAAAAAGGAACACTACCCTTGGTGTCAAAAAACCCTACCTATAATCTCAGCTTCATGGCTTATTTCTGAGATAATTTTCAGCATGTTATTTAAACCCTCATACCTAAATTTGCTCACAAAAGTGAAACTAAGTATTTGTGCTCCCTCAAAAGGCTGTTTTTTTTTTAAAAAAAGATTTTATTTATTTATTTATTTATGAGAGACACACACAGAGAGAGGCAGAGACATAGGCAAAAGGCGAAGCAGGCTCCAGGCTCCATTCAGGGAGCCCAACGTGGGACTCGATCCTGGAACTCCAGGATCATACTGCTCAACTGATGAGTCACCCAAGGCATTCCATAAGGCTGTTTTAAAGTTAAAATTATAAAATAAAGGAAGAAATATTTTAGAAACCACAAAACATGATATAAAAATATAGTTCTTCTAGATCACACCTGTCAGAATGGCTAAAATTAACACAGGAAACAATAAGTGTTGGTGAGGATATGGAAAAAGGGGAATCCTCTTAAACTGTGGTCGGAATGGAAAATGGTGCAGCCACTGTGGAAAACAGTATGGAGGTTCCTCAAAAAGTTAAAAATATAGCTACCCAGGCAGCCTGGGTGGCTCAGCGGTTTAGTGCTGCCTTCAGCCCAGGGCCTGATCCTGGAGACCCAGGATAGAGTCCCACGTCAGGCTCCCTGCATGGAGCCTGCTTCTCTCTCTGCCTGTGTCTCTGGCTCTGTGTGTGTGTGTGTTTGTCATAAAATAAATAAATAAAATTTTTAAAAAAAATAGAGCTACCCTACAATCCAGCAATTGCACTACTAGGTATTTACCCAAAGGATACCAAAATCCTGATTTGAAGGGATACATGTACCCTGATGCATAGTAGCATTGTCTCAATAGCCAAATTATGAAAGCATTCCAAATGTCCATAGTCCAAATGTCCCTGACTGATGAATGTGAATGTGTATATATATATGTGTATATTATATGTATATATATTGGAATATTACTAAGTCATCATAAAAGAATGAAATCTTGCCATTTGCAACAATATGGATGAAGCTAGAGAGCATAATGCTAAGTGAAATAAGTCAGTCAGAGAAAGACAAATACCATATGATTTCCTCATATGTGGAATACAAGAAACAAAACAGATGGATATATGGGGGTTAAAAAAGAGGCAAACTAGGAAACAGACTCTTAACTATAGAGAACAAACTGAAGGTACCAGAGGGGAGGTGGGAGGAATGATGGGTGAAACGGGTCATGGGGATTGAGCAGGGTACTCGAGATGGGCATAGAGTGTTGTATGTAAGTGATGAATCACTAAATTCTACTCCTAAAATTAATATTACACTATATGTTCACTAACTGGAATTTAAATAAAAACTTGGAAGAAAAAGTCTGTTATAATATACTCTGGGTAATGTAACTTTTGTGTCCTGGATCTATTGAAATGTTCAATTTGCTACAAATACCTCCTTCATTACACCTTTTAATTTCAAAGGCACATAATACTACAGATATTATTATTTTATTGATTGATCTGAACTTTTAATAACATTTTTCCTCTTCTCATAGTTTCATTTTAGTCTATTCAGGATACTTTAATTGTGTTATGTATTTTCTGCTTATTACCCTTCACACAATGTCCCATCAAATTCAGTTACCAAGACTCCTTTGCATTTTATATGGAGCACTATGGCTGTCAACACATTTTCCCATAGATTATTGCATTAAACTCCCCCAGGAATACTTTCAAAAGAACAGGGATTACGCTTTGAAAGTGATGGATAGAGAAACTAAAACATACAGAGCTAGAGACTCATTTTGAATTTAAAGCTTCTCTAACCGATAACACTGCCATTGTTTCAACTTGGTTCATGTGTGCCTTTAATATTTTCTTGCCATATATTGAAATCTCAATGTGTCTGGCCCTATGCCAAGCAGTTTGCACAATGATATGGAATTATCATGAGAACTTTAGAAGAGATGAATCATCTTTCCCACTGCAGTTGAGAAAATTGAGGTTCAGAGAGCTAAGTAATTTCCCTAAGATTACAGAGCTGGATTGTAGGAGACCTGGAACCTTATTCTAGTTTGATCTCATCCCAGGTCCTATGCTTTAAACTACTATGCTGAACTCCCTCTCAGATTTACATCATGTCCCTTACTTTTCTCAAAACAGACTTGCTTAATTTTCAGTGGTTATTCTTGCCACTTTCATCACGGAGTTTCTACAATTCTGCATCCATAAGTGGCTAACTTAGAACTAATTCTAAAGCAAATGTTCACTTTAAACCTAAACAATTTGCCTTGCGTATATGGGGAAATTTAAAGTTAATTGGCAAACTTTAGTCTAAACTCTGAACAAACAAGCATGGAACAAACACAAACCAATGTGGTGCAGACCTAGGTCACTGAGCTGAGATTTGAACCACTAACATGAGACTGACTTCTGAAATACAGATGTGTGGGCCCATTCAAACCAGCACAGCAAAAGTTTTGAACATGTACTATACTTGCACAAAATATCATAAAAGTCTCAGCATAAGTTCAAATCATGCATTTGTATAATATTATAAAAAGCATATCAATTAACTGAAGTTTGAACCACCACCCACAGGAGGCAGGACAGAACTTATGGTACAAATCTCATTTGTTGATTTGCTTGTTAATATAAAAATTTAAACGTTCTAACAGAAGATTATAACAGGTCTTAGAGCCTGATACAATCTAAAATTGTTACATACCAAAGGGTCAGGAAAATGTAACCAAACTCTAAAAAAAAAAAAAAGAAAGAAAGAAAGAAGAGAAAAGAATGCAACACCAACATGACAAAGATAGATACTGGAATTTTCAAAATTTTAAGGCAACGCTATGCTTCTCGAGGTCAAAAACAAAAAAAAATCACAAATGTGCAATGGATTAGAAGATAATAAATCTTAACAGGAAATAATAAAAATAACACCTGAAAAATGGAGATTTTAAAGTTAAGAATTTAATATCTGAAATAAAAACAATTACTGGATAAACTCACAGCGACATAGATATGATAGTGAAAATAACAAAGAAAGAAAAGATTGAAAGAATTGGTCAAAGCCTCAGGAACCTATGAGATATCAAAGGTCTAATATATGTATGTTTGGCAATCTAGAAAAGTGAAAGACATTGGTGTAAAAACAATGTTTTGTGATATAGTCACAGCTCTCTTAATGAGACATACACTTATGGATTCAAAATGCTTAGTGAACTCTAAAAAGGATAAATTCAAAGAAAACAACACTAGACACATTACAAACAATTTTCTAAAACTCAAATATGAAGTCCTGAAAACATTTAGAGAAAAATGACATCCTACTTACAGGAGGACAATGATTTGAATGATTGTTGATTTCTTATCAGAAAGCATCAAAGCCAGAAGACAAATTTCTTTATAAAGTGCTAAAAAAAGAAAAAGAAAGAAAGAAAAGTATGTTGCTATTCTATATCCAGTGAAAATATACTTGAGAAAACAAAGGTGAGATAAAGAAATAAAACTAAGAGCATTTGTCACTAGCAGATCTGTTCTGTAGGGAATGCTAGGAGAAATTCTAAATAGAATGTAAAAGGTAATGTATGTATTCTGTAATCTACAAAGGAACCCTACAAATAAAACAACACACACACACACACAGACATATAAAAAAGCCAAATAATAATTAAAATGAAATACTAAAAATATTCCCCCCAAAAAATAAGAAGGGGGAATATAGAAACAAATAAGGAAATGTTAGGGCTAAATCCAACTATATTAATAATTATATAAGCCATTATTAGTTTTAATACTCCAATTAACAAGTAGAAACTAACAAATGGGGAAAAACAAGACTGAACTATATGCTGCTGTAACATCATACATAAAATATAAAGACAGAAAAGTTTCAAGTAAGTAGATGAAAAAGACATGGTATATAAATAGTAAGCATAAGAAAGTTGGATGGGGGGATGCCTGGGTGGCTCAGTGGTTGAGCGCCTGCCCTTGGCCCACAGTGTGATCTTGGGGTCTTGAGATGGAGTCCCACATCAGGCTCCCTACAGGGAGCCTGCTTCTCCCTCTGCCTGTGTCTCTGCCTCTGTGTGTGTGTGTGTGTCTCTCATGAATGAATAAATACAATCTTAAAAAAAAAAAAGACTGGACTGGCTATGCTAATATCAGGTAAAATAGACTCTAATAAAAAGAGAAATACCACAGACAATACTTTATTTAAAAAAGAGACATAATTAGAAAGAAATAACAATTAAAGTTATCTACATACTTAGCCACAATATACATAAATAAGAAATTGAGAGAAATTAAATTCAAAAAAATCTGAGGGCAGCCCTGGTGACTCAGTGGTTTAGCGCCACCTTCGGCCTTGGGTGTGATCCTGGGGACCCGGGATCCAGTCCCATGTCGGGCTCCCTGGATAGAGCCTGCTTCCCCCTCTGCCTGTGTCTCTGCCTCTCTCTCTCTCTCTCTCTCTCTCTCTGTGTGTGTGTGTGTCTGTCAAGAATAAATATATAAAATCTTTTAAAAAAATCTGAATTAGGCAGTGTATCCTCTCACATCAATGTAATTAAATTAGAACTAAATAACAATAAATGATGAGTTAACCCTATTTTGCTAGAAATTACACTACATTTCTTAAATAACTCATGGGTCAAAGATGAAATTTCAAGAAAATTTACAAAGTGTTTTGAACTGATATGATTAACATAAAACATATCAGGGCGCTTGGGTGGTACAGTTGGTTAAGCATCTGACTCTTGATTTCAGCTTAGGTCCTGATCTCAGCATTATGAGATGAAACCCTGTGACTGCCCCCATGCTTGGCATGGAGTCTGCTTGGGCTTCTCTCTCCCTCTCTTTCTACACCTCCCTCCACCCTACTTGCACACGTGCATCCTATCTCTCTCTGAAATAAATAAATAAATAAATAAATAAATAAATAAATAAATAAATCTTTTAAAAAAATACAACAAAACAAAATGTGTAAGGTACAGCTAAAGTTAGTAAGTGGAAAATTTAACATGCATGTTAGGAAAGAAGAACGGTTTATAATCAGTGTAAAATTCTACCTGAAAAACTAGAAAAGAAAAAACAAAGAACATTAATAAAGACTGGAAATAAAATATATTAAAAAGGGGTAATAGATAAAAGTAAGTAAAAATCTGGTGCTCTGAGAAAAATCGGCAGAATTAGTGATCCTATGGCTGGAATTTTTGTGACAAAAGGAGTGACAATACAAGTGGACAACATTAGTAATGAATGTTTGAGGTCTAGTATTTGTCACCACAGACTCTACACATTAAAAGAATATGAGAACTTTGGGCTAAAGATTTGACAACTTACATGAAATGGATAAATGCCATGAAAGCTAAAACTTATAAGAATTGACACAAAAGAAAACAGAAAAACTGAATAATTGTATGTCTAGTAAAGAAATTGAATTTGTTACCCGAAATTGGAACTCCAGACCTGTGGGACTGGCAGTGTTCTTCTTTGAATCCACTTCCCCTGGGGACATCACTGCATGTTTCCTATAGGAAGCGAGTTGGGGAGGGATGGGGGGAGTGTGGAGTAGTTACCGGGGGACTGCAGCAGGATAAAGCTTTATAGGATGCTTGTATTCTTGGATTAAAAAAAACAATTATTCTATCTTTTTACACTACCAGTTTAACCTGAACAGCCAGCCACAAATCAAGGGGGAAGAAATGGAGACTCAGAGGAGGGACAAACCAGTCCTTTTATTGAGAAACAATAAATAACGTCACTATCCTGAGGCAAACACATCTACATTACCTTCCCTAAAGGATAGAATGTAGGCCAGAATAAATGAGCTAAGAGAAAAAAAGAAGGCTTGAGATCCATAACAATTCTCTAATTAAGCAAGTTTCTGGACATCAAGATATACAACTAAATCAAATAGATCTTTATTCTATTAAAATCATTTCCTACCTTTGCTTTATTTTTTTCTCTTTTTTAAAACAGAAAAGAGTAACCAATGAATCCTCATGTTCTTACACCTACCTATAATTTTAACCTAATTTTAATCCCTCACCTTCCTATCTCATCCCTAATCTGCAGCTTTATCATGGAGGGAAATAAATCACCATCTATTTAGCAAGTTCAGAGAAACAGGGGTAGAGAAGTTACCAAACGACAGCCAGCATCCAATTTCCTCTCCCAGGGCCTTCTTGCTACTCCGTTAGGTGTATCCTTAATGTCAGTCCACAGTCTGCCTCCTCCCCACCAACTCCCGTGTCTGAGGATTTATAATCACAGAAAAAACAAGCTGTTCTTCCTAAAAATGTAGGAAATTATCATTCTTTCTGAGAATGACCAAGAAAGGAATGGCAATTAAAATTACTTTATTAAGTAAGCCTAATTAATTGACTATCTCAACATCATCCCTTTTATAATTTATGGTTTTACTTTTATTTATAATTCATAATTCTATTTCTCTCCCATTCAAAATCACAAAATATGTTCCCCTGCTTATATCTTCCACAGCAAGATTCAGACAACAAAGACTTAAAATAATAAACGCCAAATTTAGGAATGCCTTTCTTGCTAATGAATGCTCCCTATGCAATAGCAATAACGTTTCATGCTCACACAGCTTTGAAGTTTCTTATCTCTCTCGGCTGCCAGGGAAAACAGTAGAGCTTAACCAAGGCACCAATCCATCAGGTCCACACCTAAGACTGAAAAAGCTTTGGATTGTTTAAAAACAGATTATCAGTAAATCACTGTCTATCTTAGGAAGAAAAGGAGTTACCAATTTATTGCATGATAACATGCAATTTTATAATTAATATAACCTTTGATTCACATAGTTGCACACTTATTCCAAAGTTAATGTTGCTGAATTTGTAAGTTAAGTCCTCTTTTCTGCTAATAAAAATGTTCCTGTATCACTAGACTACTGGTTATAGGACAGGTGTTTTTCACTGTGAGTTTAGGAATAAGTTCCAGTTTCTCACAACAGTGCTTACTCAAGTCCCAGCAGCGCTTTGTATTTCTCACAGCAAATCAAGAGGACCTGGTATCCTGACTTTTACCACCACAGAGCATTAACTTGAAATCAGGAAGTCCATAGATTGGTACAAAGTTCTGTGCATCTCAGAAAGTGCTATAGCAACAGAGATAGATTGTCCCCACTAATCTGGCTCAAATTTCTGGGGATTGTACCCTAGTTTGTCCAAATTTCTGGGGATTGTACCCTAGTTTGTCAAATTTCTGGGGATTGTACCCTAGTTTGTCACATCTAATTATGTCTCTTTTCTTAATTTAAATATTAATAGTCATCGTCCCACATACTACCATTTTCAAATAGCTCTTGGTTTGGGCTGTGTGTCATATGGTCACTTTATGGTGTCAGCAAGATGTGTCAGAAAGGGTCATAGCACCAGCCACACAGTTTTCATTTCCCTACAACAATACAGATTTTGATGTGGAACCTAGATAGCTTACCCCTTCCTTTTTTTGAGTACCATTTGGAAGGATATGTTGTCCTTTTCTGCCAGCCAGCCAGCCAGAGTAGTTAGTAACTTGAGTCTTCAAAAAGAAATAATCTCCATCCTGCCATCTTTCCCTTTAGAAATTTCCCTGAAAAGATATGATGGGTCAAATAAGTGAGGATAAGTAAGTATCCTGGAACTTCACCTTCAAACAGGATTTAAATCCTAGACTCTCTCAGAACCAAAAAAGGATCCTGTTCCTACTCCCATTACCACCTGGCCAATACATGGGTATTTGCTTTTCTTTCTATGAACAAAGAGCCTTCCTAAATGACGATGACATTTGTAAACCAGTGACATTCTATCACAGGTGGCTTGATCATGCCACCATCAGCAACAGAAATAGCAAGCATCTTTCACATAAATGTTAAATGTTTTATTTATTTTTTTAAGAGAGAGAGATAGAATGTGAGCAGAGAGGGGCAGAGGGAGAAGGAGAGAGAGAATCTTAAGCAGATTCCATGCTCAGCAGGAAGCTCAACAGAGGGACTCAATCTCACAACCCTGAGATCATCACCTGAGCCAAAATCACGAGCCAGTCGCTTATGGACTGAGCCATCCACGCACCCCAGCAGGTATCTTTTAAATGGTTCTCTTAACTTAAAAAAAGAGTTCTGCTTCACTATGCACTTCTTTTTAAATACACATATCCTTTCTCTCTCTCTTTCACAAACACACACACACAAACAACACACACAGAGTACATAAAAATCTTTCAAAGCACAATAACTTGCTCAACCAATTTAATTTTTTGTCTGCAAAGATACCAATTTTTCATAAAATAAACCATAAGTAAAGTACCAAAGCACTGATTCAGCAAAATATTATCAGTTCTGCTGCAGTCTCTTTTGCCAGGGACATTATCCTGTAACAGTTGACTTTTTTCTAGAAATGAAAAAAAGAGCCTCTTTCCTTTTTTCTCCCCTTAACACACACATATGCATACTTCATAAATTTAGAGGTTCCAATTCCCTCACAGCATCTCCACACTCTGTTGCTTTTAACCATACTTTCCTTCCTCCGCAAACAATCCTCCTAAAGGAGCATCTGTATATGGGGGTGAGAGGTGTCAGGGGTTTGGTGGGGGGAGGTAATGAGGAATGCACAAAGCCCCTGAGGAACTGCTTCTTTGTGGTGGCTCACTCAATTTTGCAGTCTTTGCTAGGTAAAATATTTTAGGCACAGCATATTTATTTTCTTAATCTCTTCTCCCACCTCCCAAAATTTGGCACCAAAAACTGATTGAAGAATTAACTTCTGATGATCCAACCCAATACCAACACACACACACACACACACACACACACACACCATCAGACACACAAATAATGCCTGCATTCTGCCATTAAAGTGTTAAAAGTACTGCTTTGTATTTAATCATAAGAATTTTGGCTTAGTACTTCAACTGATTTCCAAAACATGTCTCACCTGCATCGTGGAGCATCAGTGCTCTTGTCCTTTCATTGAGCTGTGTGGACATTCATCATTATCGGGAAAATTCAAACACCCATTATAACCAATCTAGCTTCATGGGTCTGCATTTCACGTTTGGGGCAATAGCTTCAGATGTGGAGGTGAAGGAGCAGGATGCACTTGGACCTTAATGCAGTATGCATCTCCTACCTTTCCTCTAGAAAAAGTACAGAGGGTGTCTTACAGAAATTTCCTACACCTCCTTCAATCGAAAGTATTAATAAGACAACTGAGATTGAATTTAGTATCTGTTACCATAAGGGTACCTATTTATTTGCCTGTCTTCCTTCCCAAACACCCCACAACTAAATTGTAAACCCATTGAATGTAGAGGCTGCATTTTGCTGACTTCAGGATCTTTAGCATCTAGCATGGCACAGTAGGAGTTAATTAAAATGAACTGAAGTGATTTCCACATCATAGAAGCCATACTATTTTAAATGGAAGTGAATCACAAGTTACCTTTTCCCACAATTCATAGAGCTTTTCGACTACCTACAGATAATGTTTAGGATGGCATTTCATGGATAAATGAGTTGATGTTTAGAGGTAAACTATTTTTTATTGTTTGTTTGCTAGTCTGAATTATCTGTGTTACTGGTTTACCTCCCTCTTTCCCAGTTATTACCTACATATGAACACAAGTTAAACCTGATGGCATTAAAACACCAGGTTAAAATAAAGAACTAATGCTACATAGCTGGAAAGGGGGTGGTGGTTTCCATTTTCCAATTTAAAAAATCCATGTGTGGCTAAGTTGCCATGTGTTAACCCCATGATTAACTTGCCATTTGTAGCTCTACGCAGAGGCTGAATTCTTCTGAGAACTAACGCTTAACACAGAGCCTGAGTCCCTCTTGGGCACCCTGCCACCTGGAATGAATGGTGCCTGACCTCTGAAATTCCAACATGGCTTCCTAATCATTTCAGATTTTTCTTCCCATTTTACAGCTGTTGGAAACAACAATATCAAGGCAAATTTACAGCTGAAAAGAAATTTTGCTTTAAAAGATTTTGAGCAAAATATTTTTTAGAAAATAATGTTTATTACTAGTCCTAATATATTTTTCTTTTTAATTTTTTTTAAATAATTAATTTCAGTTTACTTAACATAGAGTGTTGTATTAGTTCAGGTGAACAATATAGTGATTTGACAATTCTATATATTACTCAGTGCTTATCAAGTTAAGTGTACTCTTAATTCCCTTCACCTCTCTCACCCATCCCCCCCACCAACCTCCCCCCTGGTAACAATCAGTTTGTTCTCTATAGTGAAGAGTTGGTTTTTGGTTTGTCTCTTTTTTTTCTTTGTTTATTGTTTTGTTTCTTACATTCCACATATGAAAGAAATCATATGGTATTTGTCTTTCTCCTGCTTAATTTTCTCAGCATTATATACCCTCTGGATCTACCCAGATTGTTGCAAATGGCAAGGTTTCATTCATTTTTTATAGCTGAGTAATGTTCCATTGTTTATATATACCACCTGTTCCTTATTCATTTATCTATCAATGGACCCTTGGGCTACTTCCATAACTTGGCTATTTTAAATAATGCTGCAATAAACATAAAGGTGCATAAATCTTTCATATAAGTATTTTGGTATTTCTTGGGTAAATACCCAGTAGTGCAATTTCTGGATTGTATGATAATTCTACTTTAAATTTTTTGAGGAACCTCCATACTATTTTCCACAGTGGCTGCACCAGTTTGTATTCCCCAAAACAATGTGCAAATGTTCCTTTTCTCCACATTCTCAACACCTGTTGTCTCTTGTGTTGTAGATTTTAGCCATGTTGAGAAGTGTGAAGTGATATCTCATAGTTTTGATTTGCATTTCCCTGGTTAGTGATGTTGAGCATCTTTTCATGTGTCTGTTCACCACTTGTATATCTTCTTTGGAGAAATGTCTTCCCATGTCTTTAGCTCAATTTTAATTGGATTATTTGTTTTTTGGGTGTTGAGTTATTTAAGCTCTTTATATGGTTTGGATATTAACCCTTTATTGGTTATGTCATTTGTAAATTTCTTCTCCCATTCAATAGGCTGTCTTTCAGTTTTATTGATTTTTTTTCCTTTGCTGTGAAAAAGTTTTTTGTTTATTTTTAAGAGATTTTATTTATTCATTTGAGAGAGAAAGTGTGAGAGAGAAAGCATGAGCAGGGGTAGGGGTAGAGGGAAAGGGAGAAGCAGACCCCCTGCTGAGCAGGGAGCCTGATATAGAACTTGATCTCAGGACCCTGGGATCATGACCTGAACTGAAGGCAAACACGTAACTGACTGAGGCACCCAGGTGCCCCAGAAGCTTCTTATTTTGATGTAGTCCCAATAGATTATTTTTTATTTTGTTTCCCTTGTCTCAGGAGACATATCTAGAAAAATGCTGCTATGGCTGATGTCAGAGGAATTACTGCCTGTGCTCTCCTCTAGGATTTTTATGGTTTCAGGTCTCACATTTATGTCTTTAATCCATTTTGAGTTTATTTTGTGTTTAGTATAAGAAAGTGGTCCATTTTCATTCTTTTGCATGTTGCTGTCCAGTTTTCCCAACACCATTATTGAAGAGACTTTCTCCTATTGAATATTCCTGTTTCTTTTGAAGATTAATTGATCATATAATCATGGGTTTATTTCTAGGCTCTGTTCTCTTTTATTGATCTATGTATCAAAATTACTTATTTGAAGGTATATATGCACCCCGATGTTTATAGCAGCATTATGGAAAGAGGCCAGATGTCCATTGATTGATGAATGGATGAAGAAGATGTGTTATATGTACAATGGAATATTACTCAGCCATAAAAAGAATGAAATCTTGCCATTTGCAGTGACATGGATGAAGCTAAAAAGTATTATGCTAAATGAGTCAGTCAGAGAAAGACAAATATCATATGATTTCACTCCTATGCAGATTTGAGAAGCAAAATAGAGGAACATAGGGGAAAAACAAGGAGGGGCAAACCAAAAAACAAACTCTTAATTACAGAGAACAAACTGAGGGTTACTGAAGAGGATATCAGCGGAGGGAATTGGTTAAATAGGGGATGGATATTAAGGAGGGAATTTGTGATGAGCACTGGGTATTGTATGTATGTGAAGAATTACTAAATTTACACCTGAAACTAATATTACACTGTATATTAACTAACTGGAATTAAAATAAAAACTTGAAAAAAATTGTGTCTATTTTTGTGTCAGTGTCATACTATTTTGATTATTATAGCTTTGTAGTATATCTTGAAATCTGGAATTGTGATACCTCTAGTTTTGTTCTTCTTATTCAAGACTACTTTCACTATTTAAGGTCTTTTGTGGTTCCATACAAATTTTAGGGTTATTTGTTCTAGTTCTGTGAAAATGTTCTTGGCACTATGATAGGAATTGCATTAAATCTGCAGATTAATGGGCAGATTTAACAGTATTTGTTCTTCCAATCCATGAACATGGAATACCTTTTCATTTGTTTGTGTCATCTTCAATTTCTTTCATCAATGTTTTATAGTTTTCAGAATATAGGTCTTTTACATCCTTGGTTAAATATATTCCTAGGCATTTTATTCTTTTTGGTGCAATTGTAAATGGGATTGTTTTCTTAATTTTTCTTTCTGATGCTTCATTATTAGTGTATAGGAATGCAACATATTTCTGTATTGATTTTGTATCCTGTGATTTTATTGAATTTGTTTATTAGTTCAAGCAGTTTTTTTTGGTGGAATCTTTAGAGTTCTCTATATAGGATCATATCATCTGCAAAGAGTGAAAGTTTTGCTTCTTCCTTATCAATTTGGATGCCTTTTATTCTTTTTTTTCTTTTTCTTTTCTTTCTTTCTTTCTTTCTTTCTTTTTTTTTTTTTTTTTTTTTTTTTGTCTGATTGCTCTGGCTAGGACTTCCAGTACTACATTGAATAAAAGTTGTGAGAGTGGACAGCTTTGTCTTGTTCCTGATTTTAGAGAAGAAGCTTTCAATTTTCCACATCAGGAACAATTTTAAGGACCCAACCTTGAGAGAGCTTAAGACTCTGTAGATGGTACATGCAACTGAACCCTGTTAAGGCCTCTATAAGGACTTGTCAAATTCTGGCAAGCAGGCACAGAGATCTACTTGTCTTGCTGATGCCTAAGACAAGCCTGTCATGTAAGTTCTCTTGCTTATTAAAACTTCCCCCTACCAATCTAGAATGGCCTGCCTGTTTCTTTGATCTCTGCACCTGCTTGCCAGAATTTGACAAACCAAATTCCAGATCTTGGTGCTACACATTTACCTGAAATTGACTTCTTAAGACATATTTCACAGCAAAATGGAATTCATTATAACTAACAGAAATACTTATAACAATTGTTAGGCAAATTTTAAAATCTGCCTCTTCTTAAAATTAAATTATTAAAGTTAGTGTCCCTTAGTCTATTAACTTTTTCCATGGATAGCAACCACAAGTAAAGCTATCAGTGAAATATTTTCTTCCTAGTAGCAAAATTTTATAATTGGACTGTGTACAAAAGAACACATTACATTTTTTGTAATGTATGCCATAAAATTACCAGAATTTATTTTAAAAATAACTGATCAAAAATAAAACACCTCATTTACAAACACTTCTTTTTAAAATATTTTATTTATTTGAGTGAGAGAAAGAGAACACGAGCAGGGGGGCAGGGGGCAGAAGGAAGAGGGAGAAGCAGGATCCTCCCTGAGTGGGACCCCAAGGTTGTCATCTGAACTAAAGACAGATGTTTAACAGACAGAGCCACCCAGGTGCCCCCAAACATTTCTAAATTATGTAAAAAAAACAGTTAATATAAAAATTTATAGTGTAAATTTTTTCTGTGATCATTTTATACATTCAGTGGACTTGCTGAGATCCCTTAAAATATGAGCTTATTGAAATTTGGACTGAAGATTCCTTCTATTTTTCCTGAGAAAATGTTCCTGTTAGTAAGCATAAGAAATTTGTATTGCTTTATTGCTCTAAAGACTCTCAGATTTCATCAAAATTAGAGTAATCAGTTCTAAAATTTTTCATGGTTTATTCAGTGCACGTGAATGGTTCCATAAAGTCTTTGGATGAAATACCCAGAGAGAAGCATAGTTTCCTTGGTGATCTCCTTTTCTTCAATAATCTCTTGCTCTTCCATTTCAACAACATCCCTATAGGCCTCTACTGGCTTACTGAGGTTATAAATCAATTCAGAACATTGGTAATGTCAGCATCACTCACAGTTACTAAAGAGTAACAAATAAATTTTTTTGTGTCATTACATCGGTTTATTGTAAACCATGGTTTCAATTTGATCTATTCAAAGTCATTAAAGTTAATGTGGAGAATAGAGAATGTAGAGTTAAATGGAAGTTTTAAAATATGACTTTATAAATAAGGTTTATACCTATTTTCAAAGATATTAGAGAAGAAAAATTACATGAAAGCGTTTTATAAAATAAACACATAACCTATGAAATAAAAATAGGAATGAAGATGTTAGAATTTAGGTTTTTTTCCTACATATAAAATACCCTCTACATTCCAGTTGTAATAGATATTTAGATTTCTTTTCTTTAATTTATCTTTTAAACAGAAATGAATAATTCTAATAGTTCTAATAGTGAATTAGTATAGCCTCAGTATATTTGTTAAGCAGCTTTATCTTTATATTTTTCTGTCTATACTTTCTATATCTTTTCTATAGAGAAATACACAATTGATTGTAAAACACTCACAGACCTTTCCACTATTTAGTTAAGTCTTCCTCAAGTTTTTTAAACTAATGGCTTTCGAAAAGTCACTGTAAGTTTATAAAACACTATGATGCACTTAAACACAAACTTAAAACAATTAAAAACATGCATTTTTTAAGACTTTATTTATTCGTGAGAGACACAGAGAGAGAGAGAGAGAGAGAGAGAGAGAAGCAGAGACACAGGCAGAGGGAGAAGCAGGCTCCACGCAGGGAGCCTGACGTAGGACTCCACGCAGGGAGCCTGAACATAGGTTCAAAAGGTGACGTGGGACTCCAGATCACACCCCGGGCCAAAGGCAGGCACTAAACCGCAGAGCTACCCAGGGATCCCCCCAAACATACATTTTGATACATAAGCCATCATCTGTGGCAAAGAAAGTGCTATAAATTTACAAAATGTACTTCATTTTCTTCCTAGTCAAATAGACTACATTATCCTAACCATTAGAAATAAATTTGGTATCATAAACAGCATTCTGGCCAATAGAATTGAGTGGAAGTGATATGTTCCATGACTGACACATAAGATCATCTAGATAATTCTTCACATACTTTTCTCCTGTCCATTGAGCACAACTCTCACCGATGTACACGGGACTATGATATGAGCAAAAACTAAATCTTTACTATTTTAAACCAATAAGATTTTGAGGTTATTTGTTTCAGCAACTAGGCATACTTATTCTAACACATCTTATATAGATTTTAGTATGTGAAAATAACAAATTCCAAAATTTTTAGATAAATTTACTAAAAAAAAATTTCATCACACCTGGGAATAATGGAAATAGTTCTAATTTAGCATTAGAATCTTTTGTTCCGGGATCTCTGGGTGGCGCAGCGGTTTGGCGCCTGCCTTTGGCCCAGGGCGCGATCCTGGAGACCTGGGATCGAATCCCACGTCGGGCTCCTGGTGCATGGAGCCTGCTTCTCCCTCTGCCTGTGTCTCTGCCTCTCTCTCTCTCTCTCTCTGTGTGACTATCATAAATAAATAAAAATTAAAAAAAAAAAAAAGAATCTTTTGTTCCCACTAGAGTATAACTTGATAACAACTGCTCCTAAATAAAATGGGACTGAATTATGTCATGAAATCATCTTCAAGGCTTACCATACTTGACTGAAGCAGGTGACAAGCTATGTTTCAGTCCAGGAGGTAGCTATTTCATTTGACAAGGAGAATATATAATCTATTTTTAGGTGAATAATAGGGCAATGGATAGCCAAACATTTGCATAGAATAAAAGAAGGAAATAACACCTTCCCTGATATAAGAATTTCTATGCTATATTAATTGAGAAAATGTGATAATGGTACTGGAAAAAATTTATTACTGATGTAAAATAGAGTCCAGACAGATATACATTTAACTCTGACATATGATTGAGGTTGCATATCAGATTAGTGAAGAAGAGTAGAAATGATGAATGACTGGAAATTAAATGAATTGCTAAATCATTATGAAAAAATATTAGTTCCCTACTATACATCATTTATAAAAATAAAAACCCTAGACAAAAGGTTGGCAAACAATGTCCATGGGCCAAATCCAAGCTACTGCCTGTTCTTATAAAGTTTTATTGGAACATAGCCACACACATTAATTTATGTATTGCCTACAACTTCTTTCATGTACAATATCAGAGTTAAATAATTACAAATAGAAATCATATGGCTTGAAATGCCAAAAGGATTTACTATCGCATGCTTTACAGAACAGTTTTCTGACCCCTGCCCTGGATGGGTTAATAAATATAATAAGTTTTAGAATGCTTAGTATAATATTCAACTATATATCTTTTATATCCCTTTTGGAGAAGTAATTTTAAGCAAAACAGCAAGATTATTCAGTTTGTTAAAAGAATCAGGGGATCCCTGGGTGGCTCAGTGGTTTAGCGCTTGCCTTTGTTGCAGGGCGTGATCCTGGAGTCCCAGGATCGAGTCCCACATCGGGGTCCCTGCATGGAGCCTGCTTCTCCCTCTGACTGTGTCTCTGCCTCTCTCTCTCTCTCTCTCTCTCTCTGTGTGTGTGTGTGTGTGTGTGTTTCTCATGAATAAATAAATAACATCTTTTAAAAAATAAATAAATAAAATAATTATTTACCACAATCAAGTGGGATTTATTTCTGGGCTGCAGGGGTGGTTTAATATTTGCAAGTCAATCAGTGTGGTACATCATATTAAAAAAGAAAGGATAAGAACCATATGATCCTCTCAACAGATGCAGAAAAAGTATTTGACAAAATACAGCATCGATTCTTTTTAATTTATTTAATTTCTTGAGTATGAGACAGAAAGAGAAGAGGGAGTGGGAGAGAGAGAATCCCAAGTAGGCTTCATGCCAGTGTGGAGCCCAGTGCCAGGCTTAATCTCACAACTCTGAGACTATGACCTGAGCTGAACTCAAGAGTCAGATGTTTAATCAGCTGAGTCAACCAGGCAGTCCAATACAGGATCCGTTCTTTTTTTTTAAGATTTTATTTATTTAATCATGAGAGACCTAGAGAAAGAGAGAGAGAGGCAGAGACATAGGCAGAGGGAGAGGCAGAGACATAGGCAGAGGGAGAGGCAGGTCCCCTCAGAGGAACCTGATATAGGACTCGATCCTAGGATCCTGGGATGACGACCTGAGCCAAAGGCAGATGCTCAACCACTGAGCCACCCAGGTTCCCCTACAGGTTCCATTCTTGATAAAAACCCTCAACAAAGTAGGCCTAGATGGAACATAGCTCAGTAACATAAAGGCCATATATGAAAAACCTACAGCTAATATCATCCTCCATGGAGAAAAACTGAGAACTTTTCTCCTGCAGTCAGGAACAATACAGGAATGTCCACTCTCACGGTTACTATTTAACATAGTGCTAGAACTCTTAGCCTCAGCAATCAGACAACAAAAAGAAATAAAATGCATCCAAATCTGCAACAAAGGAGTCAAATTTCATTATTTGAAGATGATATGATACTCTATTTAGAAAACTCAAAAGACTGCAGCAAAAAATGCTAGAGCTAACACATGAATTCAGCAAAATCAACATATAGACATCTGTTGCATTTCTATACAGCAATAATGAAGCAGCAGAAAAAGAAATCAAGGAATTGATCCCATTTGCAGTTGCACCAAAAACAGTGAGATACCTAGGAATAAACTTAACCAAACAGTTATAAGACCTGTAATATATATATAGCATATTACATTTATATATATATATATATATATATTATATTATGGTATATATATATATATTATGGAATATATATATATATATTATGGAATATGCCACATATGGCATATTACATTATATATTATGGAATACTACAAGCCATGAAATCTTGCCATTTGCAACAGCATGAATGGGGCTAGAGGGTACACTGCTAAGCAAAGTATATCAGTCAGAGAAAGACAAATACTATATGACTTTACTCATATATGGAATTTAAGAAACAAAACAAATGAGTGAAGGAGAAGAAAAAGAGAGGGAGGTAAACCAAGAAATAAACCCTTAACTATAGAGAACAAACTGATGGTTACCAAAAGGAAATGGGTAGGGGAATAGGTTCAAAAGGTGATGAGAGTTAAGGAGTACACTTGCTATGATGAGCACTGAGTGTTGTATGGAAGTGTTCAATCACCATATTGTACATCTGAAACTACTATTTCACTATATGTTATCTGACTGAAATTTAAATAAAAGCTTTAAAAAAATATTGGAGGAGGATAACCAAATAGTTAGATGTAGGTCATTGTCAAAGTCCTGGATTTTGCTCTCAGTGATGGATTTGCAGGTGTTTTTAAAATTGTCAAGCCAACCAAATAAATGAAACCATGAATTCATAAAACTATGTTGGCAATATGTCATAAAACAAAGGAATATGATCAATAAAATTGTATGTAACTGAGTTTAAAAGGAGAAAATTAAAATGGATTAGTGAGGCAGAATAAAATAAAGCAATAAACTTAGGTATAATAATACAACAAATGGGGACATCTGGGTGGCTCAGTGTTGAGCACTTACCTTTGACTCAGGGCATGATCGTGGGTCCAGGGATCGTGTCCCACTTCAGGCTCCCTGCTTCTCCCTCTGCCTATGTCTCTGCCTCTCTCTTTCTCTCTGTGTCTCTCATGAATAAATAAATAAAAATCTTTTAAAAAAAGAATACAACAAATGATGAAAATAACATTTCAAATCACTTAGAAAAAATGAACTATTTAACAAATAATATGTAGCACAATTGGTTATTTATTATATATTATCTCATAATATATAACCAAATGGATATAGTCAATGGTATTATAATAGTATACAGCGACTGATAGTAGTTACATTTGTGATGGGATAACATAACCTATAGAATTGTTGAATCACCATCTCATGTACCTAAAACTAATTAACAGTGTGTCAACTATACCAAAAAAACATAAATAAAATAAGAAAACTTAAAAATATATCTTTAGTGTTTTAAAAAGCAAACATTAAATTAAAATTTAATAATTGAGGATAAAATAAAATTTTAAAAAATTAAGGAAGTTAGTATGATTTAGGAATAACCTCTAAACTAGACAAAAATGTATCAAGTACAGAGAAAGTTATTGACAGATGTCACTAGTAAAATTTTAAAACATCTATATGAGAATACTGTAACATTCCAAGAAATGAGTGGTTTAAAAGAAAATATACTCACCTTATATAATAAAGGATATATTTAAGCCATCTGAAAATCATATAAATGATCTAATAAGAAACAGGAAAATTGTACATACAGTAAAGCCATAAAAGAAAAATTAAATGGTCAAACATGTATGAAAAAACTATCAACCTACCTTGTTATCAACTAATTCAGTTTAAAATGATTTTTTAAGGTTTTTTTTTTATTTGTTTGAGAGAGAGAGACAGCACAGAGGGAGAGTGAGAAGGAGAAGCAGACTCCTTGGTGAGCAGAGAGCCTGATGCTACATCCCAGGCCCCAAGATCAAAGGCAAAGGCAGATGCTTAACTGACTGAGCCACTCAGGTGCCTCTAAAAAGATATTATGTTTTTACTATATTTTATCAAAAGATAAAATTGTTTATAATATTTTTGACGGAGAGGAGTTTGTTGTGTTTTAAGTTGGCAGAGTCTATGGAAGGGTAATTTGTCTATATATAATAATAATTTATATATAGACAATATATATGATATGAAATAATAATTTCATCTATAATAATTTTAAATGTACATACCCTCAAAGACACTTATAGTTCCAGGTATCTATTAGTATCAGTAAGATATCTTCTGGTTGTGATCAACAGAAAAGCTACCGTAAAATGTTTTAGGCAGAAAAAGGAAATTTATTGGTTCATAAAACTTTAAAGTCCAGGGCTACTTCTTGCTGGTATAACAAATATCTTGTTTCAGGGACTGACATTAGGTTGACAGGACTTTCTTCTCGATCTACTTCTTGGCTCTGCTTCCTTATGTTGGCTCCATTCCCAGGTAGGTTCATTTATAGTGGTGGCAGAAAAGTGTAGCATTTTCAACATTGTATTGTATCTAAGTAATAGTCAGTGGAAAATACTGTTTCTCTTCTAACTTAAATGAAAGCCGCGATGCTCATGGGATGAAATGGGTCATTTTTAATAACATTGAAGAGTTGTGGAGGAGATTCCAACAAAAGTCATTTGAATTTCATTATAAAAAAATACAAAGTGCCAAAAAAAAATACAAAGTAGATTCTAAATGGGTCAATACCTAGAAGTGCTCTCACTACCCTGTAGCAAAGAAAAATACTCATCATAAAAAAAGAAGGAAATCCTGCCATTTACCACAACATGGATGGACCTTGAGGGTATTAAGCTTAGCAAAAAAGAAAAAAAAAAAGAAAAGTCAAGCAGAGAAAGACAAATATCTTATGATCTCACTTTTAGGTGGAATCTAAAAGACAAAAACAAAAACAAAACAAAACTCATATATACAGAAAACAGAGTGGTGGTTGCCATGAGAAAGAGGGGTAAGGGTATGAGAGATGGGTGAAGGAGATCTGGAGGTAGATTTCCAATTGTGAAATGGTTTGGGGTTCAGCATGGTGACTGTAGTCAATGGAACAATAGTGTGTATTTGAAGATTACCAGGAGAGTACATTTAGAGAGTTTCATTGAAACTAGGAAGCCAGAATTTAAAATGAAGTAGGAAAAAGAACAAGGCTATCCAAAGCCTGAAAGGAGTGGGGGCAGAGAAGAGAGACTGACACTGAATAATACCAGAATATTGAGAAAAGAGTTCAATAAATACGTATCAAGATTTCTGGGTCACCAGGTATGCATTGCCTTTAACTTGTGGCAATATTTCAAGCACTGATGCTATGCAATGGGCAATACCTTTCAAACTGAGTCGCCTTCAACACCATCGCTCTCTATAGCTTCCTTGACTTTGTTTCTTTCAACCAGAAATAACTATGAACCAATTCACCCAGAAGATAGACCCCTACTCTGAAGAAAAACTTCTGGAGGTACATACCTAATTGAATAGGGAGAGAATGTTGGAGGTAAAGATGTTTTACCCTAAGATGGAATGAGAAAAGAACTATCTTAAAAACTTCTGTAAAAATTACCATAGAGAGAAGCCATTTTATTTTCTCAAATATATTTGTTTCGAGAAATTTCAAACTTATAGATCTTCAACTAAAATGTCAAATTTAGTTAAGTATTTTGCCCAATTTGTTCCTCTCCCCTGCCACATGCACCTATACACCTTTTTTTTGCACAAACTATTTGAAAGTAAGTTTTACATATGATAGTATCTGAACACTGAGTATTTCAACAGGTATCTCCTAAAAATAATTACATTCTCCTATATATGCATAAAACCTTTATTACACTTTATCATAGATATACTATTTAATATGTGGCCCACATTTAAATATCCTCAGTGTTCCAATATTGTCTATTTAGCCCTTACTACCTATAGTGCGGTCAGCAGACTGAGCAACTGTATTACCTGGGAGCTTGTTATAATTGTAGAACCTCAGACTCTACTCACTTAACAGGATCCTAGTGATTCTAAACACATTCAAGTTTGAGAAACACTTTGTAACTTTTTTTTTCCTTTCAATTCTAGGATCCAATTGAGAGAATCGCACATTGAATTTAGGTATCTTACCTCTTTAGTACCCTTTAATGAAATGCTCCTGACTTTTTTATTCTAATGACATTGACAATTTTAAAGAATCTATGCCAATCATCATATAGAACGTTCCACATACATATTTGTCTAATAGTTTTCTTATTAAAATTATTAATCTTACATTTATCCAAAGATACTGTAAGTCTTTAGTTAATACTTATTCACAAAAGATGTATCCCAATGTCTTCTCAGAACCATCTATAATAATAGTGGCTGACATTTAAATATGCACTTTTATACATATCTTATGTGTTCTCCATAATCTCATAAGGAGCCAGCATTATTAGCCTTAATTTGACAGAGGAAGAAAGAGAGGCATGGTGAGGTCTGACAACTGCCCAGAGTCACCATTGTGAAGCGGTGCAATGGTCTGAGCAACCATTACAGCAGAGCTCTTCCTCCAGTGTGTTCTGTGAAAATCTCCAAAAATTCACAATGTAAATGGAGAAGAAATCAGGGCTCCAGTGATCATTGAAATGACAATATACCTTAGTTATGAAATGACATTTATCCTCTCTTTATTCACTAAAAAGTTAATTCAAAAGTAACTGCTTAGATAACAAGAGCAGACCAACTAATATCTACTTTCCTCTGAGTATAAACCTTGGTAAGGAATGAGCCACAACCGATGCTTTAGAACCAGGCCTGGGCACCTCTCCCATTTAGAACCTTGGAAGAGAAATCTATGGGATTAGCACTGCTGAGGCAGCTCAGATAGCCCACAACTAATAAAGATGAATGGGTTTAAACACCAAAACCTGCTTTGTGACTTTTTGTCTGAATTGATTCTCTCCAAGCTTCAGTATCTAAGTCAATGGAGATATGTCTCAGGATAATTTTTAGGATTAAGTGAGCACTGTAGCAGCCAAACAGGGTACACATTATTTTTAAAGACTAAAATTTTATCTCCATGAGGTAATTTTAGTCTCAGTCTTTGGAACTTGGGAGAGAGTAGATAGGAGATGAAAAAGAAACTGCCATAAAAAGAAAGAGCTTCAATGTTGAAGAGTCCTCTAGACAACAGTTGATCTAAAAGTCATCCATTGCCTTGTTGAAAACCAAACCTCTTTAGTATAGGAACAGAGAGCACTCCTAAGGTTTTTCTGGAAATTGTTTATAGGCAGAAGACATTAGTAAAGCTTCCTGACATTGATGAAGAATTGGGCCTTATATCCCAAACTTGACAAATGTGGGCAATGGTAATTTAGAGATATGGTAATAACCAAAGAAAAGAAAAAACATGACTGATAGAGTCTGAAGTTGAAAAAGGCAGCCTCTGTATTTTGTCACTATGAATACTTAATGTTTAGTGCCCATCTTGTATAGGTGCTGTTCTAAGTAATTTGAACATATAAGCTCATTGAATTATCAAGGAATTCTCATAGGTAGGTGACATTATTATTTCTATTTTTACAGATGAAGAAACTAAGAACCAATGTGCAGTTCACTAAGCCAGTAAGTAATAGAGGTAAGTTTCAAAATCCAGGATATGTTGCCTTACCCAGTACAGTCTGTAGTGCCACACACTGTAAAAGGCGGGAGCACTCAAGTTATGGACACAGATGCTGAAAGCTTCTTTAGTAGACATGTCAGGGCAGACACAGGGAAATCACCAGTCTGACCTGGAATATTTGGAAATGGAGGACATTACGGACAGAAGCTAATCACAATAGAAACTAAAGAGAGATCTAGACCAGGGATGGGGAGAGAGAAAGAGAATGAGAGAAAGGGTTATTTGGAGGGCAGGCATACACTTGGGCTAAATACTCTGCAGAAGGCTTCTCTGCTATTGAGTAGCCCCCGTTGAGGAGGAATGGGAGTCATAGAGACACTATTGGTAGTGCTCTGCCCATATCCCTCCTACTGGCCACCCCAGCTGCTTCAAGTATTGCCTCCTCCTCAGGAGAACTGCCTGCTCCTGGGTAGAAATACTCCCCTCCGCAGTCCCATCTCCCTCAGATCATTATATTGTGGCCAGTGATTGAGTGCCTGGGCCAGGTAGCAAAGGCTACCTCTTCTGTCCCACGTTGAGACTATGACTGTCAGACCATTCATACTTCAGAGCTCCCCACTGGGGACAGACTGAAGTGAGTCCAAACCTGAGACATCATTGTTGGTTCACTTTTTCCACTATTTTATCCTGTTCTTATTCTTCTATCAGAATCCAGGAAAGTAAAACCATAAAAGGGACCATGTTAAATGTCACTATTACTTAAACTTACATTCTTGTGGCAAATTGTGCTTTACTATTCTCTGCTACATATTATTTGCTTTCATCAACCAAATAATAAGTTCAGCTAATATTTTTTTAGATTATTTGTTATGCTGCAGGCACTGGGATAAGCACCTAACACAGTATCTCATTTAATCTTCTTTAAAAATCATGGGGCACTTGGGTGGCTCAGTTGGTTAAGTGACTGACTCTTGGTTTTAGCTCAGGTCATGCTCTCAGGGTCCTGGGATTGAACCCAGCCTTGGGGCTCCATGTTCAGTGGGGAGTCTGCTTGAAGTTTCCTTTCCCCCTGCCCCTCCCCCAGCTTGTGCACACACTTACTCTCTCAAATAAATAAACAAATCTTAAAAAAATAAAGAAATAAAATGACCACTTACAGTTACTTAGCTTGAGAGCCTCAATGTGAATCATGAACATTTACCTCAAATTAGCACACTGCTCACTCTACTACAAAACTTCTATAAGCAGGACTGCACTAACAAAAGTATCAGTTCTTTTTGGAAAATGCAGTAGTTTCATAGTTTTGAACATACTGCAGCAGCAATGTTAGAGTACTATTATTGCAGAGTTTACATCAGGTATATATTTCTGGCATTTTCAATGATTTGTGAAGGTCAAATATATGTGAAGAATTTACTGAAAAACCCCATTGTGGTACATTCGAGATTATCTTTTTTTAAAGATTATTTTTAATAACTTCACAATTATTTGTATTTTGTTATGCTTTCTGGAGTGGGAGACAGCCCATAACCTACAACCTTCCTATCTATGTGACACAGCCCAACCAATTGCATTTCTATGCATCTATCTCTTTGATGTGTATCAGTGAAGGAAGTTTATAGGATATTTCTGTAACTATATTCACAAAAACATGCGCCTATTACCAAATCAAAGGCAACTAGGCTGAGCTAATACCATGAAAAAATATGAGTACTACATAATATGGGTTGAAAGTCAGAAATTCTGGGCCACCTGGGTGGCTTAGTCATTTAAGCGGTTAAGTATCGGATTCTTGGTTTTAGCTCCGGTCATGATCTCTGGGTCCTGGGATCCAGCCCCATGTTGGGCTCCATGCTCAGCACAGAGTCTGCTTGTCCCTCTCCCTCCCCCCCTGCTCCACTCCTAACTTGTGCTCTCTCTTTCTCTCAAATAAATAAGATCTTTTTAAAAAGTCAAATTCTATCCATCATAGTTCTAACAAAATAAATTATGTGCTTATCCTGAAATGATATAAAATTATTCATCTTAATAATACCTTGGAACAGAATTCTGGGGGATAAAAGCCTTTCTAAAATTAATAATTTTAACATGATATTATTTAGCCTTTTAAAGTAAATACTTATTTGGCACTGATTTTATTATTCACTTGCTGACAGTAAATATTTTTTATGAGTGCTTCATTGAAAAGAAAAGATTTCTGTGGGGTTGTTTATTGTACTTCCTCACAAAAGCTTTTACAGTTCCATCCACGAGTCTGTATAGGCCTAGAATGGCAGACACATGAACATCATCCTCCATGAGTCATCATGACAATGGGTCAGAAACATTGCCATAAAACAATTGTAACACAAAGCCAAAATAGGCTTTATGCTTCTGCAGCGAGTGTGTGCACATTTATTCTTAATTTGCATTTTTAAAAAATACCTTATGCCAAATAGAAAAAAATAATAAAAAATAAGTCATTGCACCTGTTGTCACCAGGGCCCCATCTTTTTTCTTTACTATGGTCTTTGGCTCCTCTGGCTTTTTTGACAATTCATTTGTTCTTGTTTTTCTTTTAGCGTTTCTGAGATAAGATAGCATGTTACTTGCTAATAACATTCCACATTAAAAAAAATGACCACATAAATTGCAGAAGGAAAGTAACTTAAGCGAAGATGTAACACAATGGCTCCAATCCTCTGCCCAAGCTGCTTTAGACCTTTCTAAAATTAATAGCTTTAGTTCAGATTAGCTGTGATATTGTTTAGCCTTTTAAAGTCAATACTTATTTGGCACTGATTATTATTCACATACTTGAAAATGACAGCCTCAAAATCATGTGGGATTTTTCTCAGTCTGGTGTTTGTGTATAGAATAACTATCATAGTCTGTATGTTTGCTCTTTCTGCTCAGACCAAATAAAAACTATGGTTTTTCATTTGTAATGCAACCATTCAATCCTGTATTTAATGTAATTGAATCTTTTATACCATTCATAGCATTATGTTGTGTTTTAGTTTATTATGCAAAATGTTAAAATGGCTTTATAACCATATTTTATGTACAAACTATTCCATTTGTTCCAAACTTTAATCTGGATCCAAACATATGGTTTAATATATAATATGTAAAAATTAAACTAAACAATTTTGAAATTTTTAGAAAATCATTTTTGTGTTTAATTGATTTCACCTGAGGGTCCAAATATGCTTCAAGTTTGTTGTTAGTTTGTTTGTCAAAGCATGTCATTGTGTATTCTGACTGCCTTCGGGACAAGCTGTGAAACTCTAGATTCCAGAGAAGCAGACTGTGATCCATTCTCAAGAACCCTCCCCACCTTCTGCCATCAGCTCCTGTAAAGCAGAATTTAGCTAGCTCAGTTTAGGTAAGATGTCAGGCTTCGTGTGAAAAAAAAAAAAAGGCTACCTTTCCAAAACACATCCCCATATATGTGCTATGCACCTGGATTTTGAGGTTGGCCCAGAAGTTTGTGGTGTTCACACACACTCACACACATGCATTTTAAGTCCTTTTTGGTGTCTTCCAATAAAGAGCATAAATTGGTCTATAAAAAATTATTGGGCATTTTAAAGTACAAATTCATAGAAATAAACATAGAGGAAAATGGACAAATCATTGGTAGTTAGCCCAATCCATCTTCTTCCTGTCTCCCTGTTAACCTTACTGAATGAGCTCCTCTTGGATACCATTGTGGCCTTCCTAAAGTAGTTTAATCCTCAGAGCTGATATCCTCAGTGAGACCCAGTTTACCACCTGGGGCTCTGCGGTAGCCATGAAATCACACTCTTCTCCCCATAATTCTGTGCTCCCAGATTCTCCACTAATTTTATCCTCTTCTTGAATTCCTGACCAGTGTCTATTATAACAGCTCCATACCGTGGTGTCTACTCTGTATCAGACACTCTGCACACATTACTTATCCTTATAACATGATGTGAGTTAAGTGTTATTATTCCCATTTTGCATAGAGGGAAACTGAGCCCTTGGCCTGAGAGAATTTAAGTAAATTCCCCACATTCTCATAGCTGGCATGAGGTGGGCATAGGTTAAGGACTCTTTTTTGCCTGACTAAAATGTAGGCTTTGCCTATTATACTTTTTAAAAAACTTTAATTGTTCTTGTCTCCCTAGTGCCTAACACATGCTCGAAGAAGTATTTAATTTGAATTAAATGATCTCAGTCTCTTTACTTGTGAACCCCCTGGTTATGCCACTCAGGAAACAGCAGAGGATGGTACATAAGCTTCATAACATTCCAGAAAGTAGACAATAAAATGCCATAAAACTGCAAAATGATGAGGAAGCGTTCCATGGTTTCTGGAAGAATTTATCCCAAGGCAATGTTGAGCATGTCGAAGAATGTTTTCATCAAGGATAATCTCAGTGTTAGAAAAGCAATTCCCATTGCTGACAGTGAGGCTGTGCTAAAAATTGCATTTCCCACTCCCCAGTTTTAGCTCCTCTTTAATTCATGTACTACCACATACGGGTTAGCAAATCACAGCAGTTAAAGCCAGCTGCGTGCCACTTACATCTGCAAAAACAGTGGGTTCGCCAGGTGAGCTCCTTGCTCAATCCACCTCTTTAATCCATCCCATGGAGAGAAAAATGAAACTTTGGCTCAAGGATGAAATTGTTACCCCGCCTCATTATATTATTCTCATTAAATAGGTTATTTCCACATTATTGCAATGGAAAATATCCAAGTTGAGTATCCTATCCTAGCTAGCTTCTCTAATTTGCAGAGCAATTATTGAAACTTTTTTTTTTTTTTTTTTTTGCCTTGGTGGGAAACTAACATTGCCTAGGAATTTAAATTTTAGCAAAGGAGCTGGAGGGCTGGGGAGGCAGGTCATACTAAAGATAGGCAGAACTCTAGCTATTTTGTTTTGCTTTTTAATGTGGAAAAATAATGGTTTTATAAGAATATCATAAATATAAGTTAAATTGTTTACTAATTCCTACATCAATCACCAAAACAATAAATTACTTGAGCTGAGCATAAAATATATTTACTTGCAATGGGACTGGATGCATTCACAAATGTTTTCTTATTTGTCTATGTGGATATGCAACCACATTGCCAGGCACAGCACATTCCAGCATAAAGGACAGATGCTTCAGATGGAACACCTGCTTTGCTTTACTTCTCTCTCTAGGGAGAGGGATAAGATAAATTAGGTAGAGGGAGGAAGAGAAAATGAGAGACTTTTGCAGTGACTGAGATTTTTTAAGTTGGAACTACAGAAAACAAAAATAATTGTTTAAAAATTATTTATTATTAAAAAGGTAGGACCCACACTCTGGAATGGGAGCTCTGGGAGCTTTATTTTTAGACCTCTCTGCAGCAGACTAAGGGGATGTATAGTGGGTTCTGCCGTCACCTCTAGTTCTTCATTTAGGAGCTGGTGAGAATCTCTGTGTCGTCATGGAATAGTCTCATGCTCATCTCATGGGGATTTTCTCCTGAGAGTTTTGCATTATTTTTATTTTGGGGCGAAACCATGCAGTTCTTATATTGAAAACTTTCAGGGATGCCTGGGTGGCTCAGTGGTTGAGCTTCTGCCTTTGGCTCAGGGTGTGATCCTGGGGTCCTGGGATTGAGTCCCATAATGGGCTCCCCAGAGGAAGCCTATTTCTCCTGCCTATGCCTCTGCCTCCCTCTGTATCTCTCATGAATGAATAAGTAAAATATTAAAAAAAGAAAACTTTCATTACAGGGCTAATCATTGCTTATTCCATTATGCAAAGTACGTTAATTACTGTGTAACCTTGAGCAAGTTGCGGTCTTTATCGAAGCCTTAGTTTACCCAGCTGTAAAACAATAGTAACAGAGTCTGTTTTAGCATTGTAAAAAATAAATACAGTAATACCTTTAGGAGCTTGAAATGCTCAAAATATTAGTAATTATTATTTTAAAATATTACTAAAGTTTTTACACATGTTATATTTCTCTATCAAGGCACTCATCTTACTTCATAATGGCTCATTTATTTTCCCTTCTAGAGAATGGGAACAGTGGTACATAGTAATAACTTCATATATCCTAGTGGCTGAGTTAATTAATATCTGTTATTGGATCTTTATGCAAGGATTTCTTTGACTATTTTATTTCCTATCTCTATTTTCTATAGGTGTTGGCTATGGCTAGACAAACCACCACTCTTCTTATTTTTAAACTCAGTGTTGGAAATGTAAAATGAGAAAATGGCACATGCTCACCAAATCACTTAATTTTCCTCCTTGGCACACAAGATGACTATAGTGTATAGAACTCTTACAACTCAATGAGACCAGGCAAATGTAACAGGGATGGAAACCATGTACATTGTTTCAAGTCCTGGCCAACATGTCACATGTAGCTTACCTGCTCTATCTGCATTTTAAAGCCTTGAGAAGAAAAGGGTCAAGATGGTAGAGCCACGGATGGAAAGAGCTTAGATTTCCAAATCATAGCTTTTAGGAGAACTGCTCAAGGGGCTGTGATATGAAAAACAAGTTATATTTTATTTTAAGTGGCTAAACTGTGAATTTATTTTTACCACATTTAACGTAGACTATATTGATTAGTACATGTTTTTTTTTTTAAATTTGAGTTCAATTTGCCAACATATAGCATATCACCCAGTGCTCATCCTGTCAAGTGCCCCCCTCAGTGCCTGTCACCCAGTCACCCCAACCCCCTGCCCACCTCCCCTTCCACTACCCCTTGTTCATTTCCCAGAGTTAGGAGTCTCTCATGTTCTGTCAAATTTACTGATATTTTCACTCATTTCCTCTCCTTTCTCCTTTATTCCCTTTCACTATTTTTTATATTCCCCAAATGAATGAGACCATATAATGTTTGTCCTTCTCCGATTGACTTATTTCACTCAGCATATTACCCTCCAGTTCCATCCACCATTTGTCGAAGCAAATGGTGGGTATTTGTCGTTTCTAATGGCTGAGGAATATTCCATTGTACACATAGACCACAGCTTCTTATCCATTCATCTTTCGATGGACACCGAGTCTCCTTCCACAGTTTGGCTATTGTGGACATTGCTGCTAGAAACATCAGGGTGCTGGTGTCCTGGCGTTTGACTGCATCTGTATCTTTGGGGTAAATCTCCAGCACTGCAATTGCTGGATTGTAGGGTAGCTCTATTTTTAACCCTTTGAGGAATCTCTATACAGTTTTCCAGAGTGGCTGCACCAGTTCACATTCCCACCAACAGTGTAAGAGGGTTCTCCTTTCTCCACATTCTCTCCAACATTTGTTGTTTCCTGTGTTGTTAATTTTCCCCATTCTCACTGGTGTGAGGTGGTATCTCATTGTGGTTTTGATTTGTATTTCCCTGATGGCAAGTGATGCAGAGCATTTTCTCATGTGCTTGTTGGCTGTGTCCATGTCTTCCTCTGTGAGATTTCTGTTCATGTCTTTTGCCCATTTCATGGATGTATTGTTTGTTTCTTTGCTGTTGAGTTTCATAAGTTCTTTATAGATCTTGGATACTAGCCCTTTATCTGATAGGTCATTTGCAAATATCTTCTCCCATTCTGTAGGTTGTCTTTTAGTTTTGTTGACTGCTTCTTTTGCTGTGCAGAAGCTTCTTATCTTGATGAAGTCCCAATAATTCATTTTTGCTTTTGTTTCCCTTGCCTTCATGGATGTATCTTGCAAGAAGTTGCTGTAGCCAAGTTCAAAAAGGGTGTTGCCTGTGTTCTCCTCTAGGATTTTGATGAATTTCTGTCTCACACTTAGATCTTTCATCCATTTTGAGTTTATCTTTGTGTCTGGTATAAGAGAATGGTCTAGTTTCATTCTTCTGCATGTGGCTGTCCAATTTTCCCAGGACCATTTATTGAAGAGACTGTCTTTTTTCCAGTGGATAGTCTTTCCTGCTTTGTCAAATATTAGTTGGACATAGAGTTGAGGGGCCATTTCTGGATTCTCTATTCTGTTCCATTGACCTATGTGTCTATTTTTGTGCCAGTACCACACTGTCTTGATGATCACAGCTTTGTAATACAGCTTGAAACCTGGCATTGTGATGCCCCAGCTATGGTTTTCTTTTTTAATATTCCCCTGGCTATTTGAGGCCTTTTCTGATTCCATACAAATCTTAGGATGATTTGTTCCAACTCTCTGAAGAAAGTCCATGGTATTTTGATAGGGATTGCATTGAAGGTGTAAATTGCCTTGGGTAACAGTGACATTTTCACAATATTAATTCTTCCAATCCATAAGCATGGAATATTTTTCCATCTCTTTGTGTCTTCCTCAATTTCTTTCAGAAGGGTTCTGTAGTTTTTAGGGTATAGATCCTTTACCTCTTTGGTTAGGTTTATTCCTAGGTATCTTATGCTTTTGGGTGCAATTGTAAGTTGGATTGACTCCTTAATTTCTCTTTCTTCAGTCACATTGTTAGTGTATAGAAATGCCACTGACTTTTGGGCATTGATTTTGTATCCTGCCTCACTGCCGAATTGCTGTATGAGTTCTATCAATCTTGGGGTGGAGTCTTTTGGGTTTTCTATGTACAGTATCATGTCATCTTCGAAGAGGGAGAGTTTGGCTTCTTCTTTGCCAATTTGAAGGCCTTTGATTTATTTTTGTTGCCTGATTGCTGAGGCTAGGACTTCTAGTACTAAGTGGAATAGCAGTGGTGAGAGTGGACATCCCTGTCGTGTTCCTGATCTTAGGGGAAAGGCTCCTAGTGTTTCCCCATTGAGAATGATATTTCTGTAGGCTTTTTGTAGATGGATTTTAAGATGCTGAGGAATGTTCCCTCTATCCCTACACTCTGATGAGTTTTGATCAGGAATGGATGCTGCATTTTGTCAAATGCTTTCTCTCCATCTATTGAGAGGATCCTATGGTTCTTGTTTTTTCTCTTGCTGATATGATCTATCACATTGATTACTTTATGAGTGTTGAACCAGTCCTGCATCCCAGGGATAAATCCCACTTGGTCATGGTGAATAATCTTCTTAATACACTGTTGGATCCTATTAGCTAGTATCTTGTTGAGAATTTTTGCATCTGTGTTCATCTGGGATATTGGTCTACAATTCTCCTTTTTGGTGGGGTCTTTGTCTGGTTTTGGAATTAAGGTGATGCTGGCCTCATAGAACGAGTTTGGAGGTACTCCATCTCTTTCTATCTTTCTGAACAGCTTCAGTAGAATAGGTATGGTTTCTTCTTTAAACGTTTGATAGAATTCCCTTGGGATGCCATCTGGCCCTGGACTTTTGTGTCTTGGGAGGTTTTTGATGACTGCTTCAATTTCCTCCCTGGTTATTGGCCTGTTCAGGTTTTCTACTTCTTCCTGCTCCAGTTTTGGTAGTTTGTGGTTTTCCAGAAATGCGTCCATATCTTCTAGATTGCCTAATTTATTGGCATATAGCTGCTCATAATAAGTTTTTAAAATAGTTTGTATTTCCTTGGTATTGGTGGTGATCTCTCCTTTTTCATTTGTGATTTTCTTAATTTGAGTCTTTTCTCTTTTGTTTTTAATGAGGCTGGCTAATGGTTTATCTATCTTATTAATTATTTCAAAGAACCAACTCCTGGTTTTGTTGATCTGTTCCACAGTTCTTCTGGTCTCTATTTCATTGAGTCTGCTCAAATCTTTATTAACTGTCTTCTTCTGCTTGGTGTAAGTTTTATTTGCTGTTCTTTCTCCAGTTCCTTTAAGTGCAAAGTTAGCTTTTGTATTTGAGTTCCTTCCAGTTTTTTGAGGGATGCTTGTATTGCAATGTATTTCCCTCTCAGGACTGCTTTTGCTGTATATCAAAGATTTTGAACTGTTCTATCTTCATTCTCATTAGTGTGCATGAATCTTTTTAATTCTTCCTTAATTTCCTGGTTGACCCTTTCATCTTTTAGCAGGATGGTCTTTAACCTCCACGTGTTTGAATTACTTCCAAATTTCTTCTTGTGATTTAGTTCTAGTTTCAAAGCATTATGGTCTGAAAATATGCAGGGGACAATCCCAATCTTTTGGTATCAGTTGAGACCTGATATGTGACCCAGTATGTGGTCTATTCTGGAGAAAGTTCCATGTGCACTTGTGAAGAATGTGTATTCAGTTGTGTTCAGATGCAAAGTTCTGTATGTGTCTGTGAAATCCATCTGGTCCAAGCTCTTGTTTTTTTGGAGATGTTGTGCTAGAAGATCTGCCATTTACAGAAAGCACCATGTTAAAGTCTCCCAGTATTAGTGTATTATTATCTAAGTATGTCTTAACTTTGGTTATTAATTGATTGATATACTTGGCAGTTCCCACATTCAGGATATAAATATTCATGATTGTTAGATCCTCTTGTTGGATAGATCCTTTAAGTATGATATAGTGTCCCTCTTCATCTTGTACTACAGTCTTTGGGATAAAGTTTAATTTATCTGATATGAAGATTGCTACCCCTGCTTTCTTTTGAGGACCATTTGAATGGTAAATGGTTTTCCAACCTTTTATTTTCAGGCTGTCAGTGTCCTTAGGTCTAAAATGAGTCTCTTGTAGACAGCAAATAGATGGGTCTTGCTTTTTTATCCAGTCTGAAACCCTGCGCCTTTTGATAGGATCATTAAGCCCATTCACGTTCAGAGTTACTATTGAAAGATATGAATTTAGTGTCATCATAATACCTATTCAGTCCCTGTTTTGGTGGATTGTTTCTTTGGCCTTCCTCTTTCTTTTACAGAGTCCCCCTTAATAGTTCTTGCAGAGCTGGTTTGGTGGTCACACATTCTTTCTGTTTCTGCCTATCTTGGAAGCTCTTTATCTCTCCTTCTATTCTGAATGAGAGCCTTGCTAGATAGAATATTCTTGGCTGCATGTTTTTCTCTTTTAGGACCCTGAATATATCCTGCCAGCCTTTTGTGGCCTGCCAGGTCTCTGTGGAGAGGTCTGCTGTTAACCTAATATTTCTCCCCATAAAAGTTAGGGATTTCTTGTCTCTTGCTGCTTTAAGGATCTTCTCTTTGTCTTCGGAATTTGCAAGTTTCACTATTAAATGTCAGGGTGTTGAATGGTTTTTATTGATTTTAGGGGGGTGGTCTCTCTATCTCCTGGATCTGAATGCCTGTTTCCCTTCCTAAGTTAGGGAAGTTCTCAGCTATGATTTGTTCAAATACACTTTCTGGTCCTCTGTCCCTTTCGGCGCCCTCTGGAACCCCAATTAAATGTAGACTTTTCCTTCTGAGGCTGTCACTTATTTCCCTTAACCTTTCCTCATGATCTTTTGTTTTTCTCTTTTTTCCTCACTCAGCTTCCTTCCTTGCCATCAACTTGTCTTCTATGTCACTCATTCGTTCTTCTACCTCATTAACCTTTGTCGTTAGGACCTCCAGTTTGGATTGCATCTCATTTAATTGATTCTTAATTTCGGCCTGATTAGATCTAAATTCTGCATTCATGAAGTCTCTTGACTCCTTTATGCTTTTTTCCAGAGCCACCAGTAGCTTTATAATTGTGCTTCTGATTTGGCTTTCTGACATCGAATTGTAATCCAAATTCTGTAACTCTGTGGGAGACAGTATGGTTTCTGATTCTTTCTTTTGTGGCAAGTTCTTCCTTCTAGTCATTTTGCTTAGTGCAGAGTGGCTAAAAATAAGTTGTAGTAGAAAAAGGAATGAAAAAAAGAGAGAAAAGGGGAAAACAAAGAACAAAAACCAAAAGCAAACAAAACAAAACAAAACAAACAAAAGCAAAAACAGAAAACAACAACAAAAAAAGGAGGGGTATCCTCTGATTCTATATACTGTAAGTCCCTTGACTTCCCCCGGAGCTTTCCAGCGCTGCTCAGTCCAGAACTCGCTCTTCCTCTGTCCCTCCGGCTGATCTTCTGGGGGAGGGGCCTGCTGTGCTGGTTCTCGGGTGTGTGTACCTGGGGGAGCTGCCCCGCCCCCTGCCAGGTACACGGCTTAGTGGGAGCTGTTGACTCCGTGAGGCCCCTGTTTCCTGGTGGCCCTGCTCCCTCCCGGGCACAGGGTGACACCAGGAGGAACAACCGCAGTGGCGGTGGGCAGCTCCCCAGCCCTGGAGTCAGCTCCCGCAGTAAATACCGCAGCTTCCGGTCCGCAAGGGCCTGGATGCTCTGGGGGTGGGGGCGCCGATCTGCACAGCTGGGGCCACCCGGCGGCAGGAGTGTCCTCGCTGTCCTGTGTCCTCCCCGCTCCTCCTGTCCCAGGGGGAGCATAGGATCCTGGGCTGTGTCCCCCGGCGCCCTGGGCTCCGGGGCCTGAGCGGCTGGAATCGTGTTCCCGGGCCTCGCAGTCCCCTCCTGCGGGGCCGCCGCCTGAGCTTCCCCCGGGGCCCTGCTGGGGCGCTGCAGGCCTTTACCTGACTCGGCCTGCGGGGTGTGGCTCTCTCCCCTCCAGGGCGCACTTTCTCTGTTAGTGACCCCGGGAACCTGGGGGCTCCACTGCCCCTCCTGGGATCCTGCCCGAGCTCCCTGCGAGCCCCTTTCTGTCCGGGAAGGTTGGTAAAGCTCCTGCCTCTCCGGGGCGGGGCTTTCCTGTCCTGGGGGTGCTCGCCCGGTCTTAGCCCGGCTCCTCGCCGGGCCCCTCCCCCTTGGATGCTTTTTTATTTCTTTATTTTTCTGTCTTCCTACCTTGATAGAAGCGCCAACTCTTCTCACTGTAGCATACCAGCTGTTCTCTCTTTAAATCTCAGGCTGAATTCGTAGGTTTTCAGGATAATTTGAAAGTTATCCAGGTAAGTTGGTGGGGGCAGGTGACTTGGGGACCCCACGCTTCCGCAATCTTGTCCTGCTCCCCTAGTACATGGTTTTAAGCTGAGAGATTTTATATTCCATTTTGGCATCAAGAGTCATTTTCTGTTTGGTGTGAAAATATCAAGTATATATCTTATATGACCAGTGACACTATTCCTTAAAGGTTTTATTCTCGATAAGCTATCCCTTCAGATAATAGCTCAAAAGAAACTCAGAATTTCCCGTTTAATCACTTTATGCCCACTCATATTATTCACTCAGTCATTTCTTCATCTATTCAACTAATAGTTGATGAGTAGGGTTTATAAAATCCATTGAGAATAGAGTGGTGAGCAAGAAAAGTCCTTTTCCTCGCAGAGCTTACTTTTGTGTGGGGCACTACGGCAGACAATTGAAAATAATGAATTTATAATAAAATATCAACTAGTATTGAGTCCTCTGGTGAAAAATAAAGCAGGGATGTTGTCTTCTTTTAATGGTATCTCCAATATATAAGAACACTAGCACCTAGAAGATGCCAAGAGGAAGGAAATGATACAGGCCATGTAGTGAGAAACACTGTCCCTTCTGCCCTTATGTTCACAGTTCAGGCCATTCATTGAGCCACATTTTATGGATGGAGTGTTGACTTAAAAGATGAATTCCAGATTAGGCACTAAGGTATCAAATGCTTGTCCACTTGTTAATAAAACAGTTCTTTCATTGCCTGCTACTTTTATTTTTTATCTGTTTCACATTATTTTTTTTTGTCCATATCTTCTGGGAATGAACTCATATTGAATTTAGAGACTACATCATGTCATGCAGTATTGTGTTTATTATCTATTGTGTTTATTATCTATTTCTTTATATTTATTTGTTATTCTCATTGTTTATTATAGCCAAGGTTTTTCTATCCATACTATGAGCAAGAACAATAACAACAATATCTCTGTGGTTGTAGGTATTTAAGAATTATTAGAGGGCACACTTACATATTATGAGATCCATACATCAGCTTTCTTTGCCAGCCAGTTTTTTTTTTTTTTTTATCTGGTTTCCTCCATTTTCTGCTCTGGCTTTGTGACCACAGTCTTATCACATCAATATTAAGACCCAGAACTGTAGTCTTGCTCCTGCTAAATGTATATAAGCCAAATTGTGTGAGTGGTGCTCATGCTGCTGCTCATGCCTCAATGTCTACAGCGAGAACACTGCTGCCTGACATAAACAAGGTCTGGTCAGGCTGCACCACCTTCAGTGGTAACTGGTACTAATCTTCCATTCCTGCCATAAGTTTGCATTGCCCTTGAACCAAATCAAAACTTTTAACCTCCCTCTTTTAACACAAGTTATTACCTGAAGTTTCCTAAGTTACTTACCAGCCCAACAGACAATGACAGATTTGAGTCATAAAGATATCCTTAGTTTTCTAGAGTAATTTTATGTTTCAGACAAAAAGATTATCATTCTGCTATTCCTGACTTCCCCTGGCCCAGTTTGAGGCACATAGGAGGCCCATAATAATGAAAGAATTTCTTCCTTTGCTCTTTTCACTGGGGATATTAACTCAAGTGTGATTTAATAAGTGTGAGTCTAGCATGCTGCCTATGGATTTGCATATAGGAGTAGCTGTTTGTGCTACAACTTTGGTGCATTTCATAATCTCCTGCACGGTTTTATAAAAATGGAAGAATCTGGGCTCCGTTTAGACCTTATACTTGAAAATCTCTGTGATACATGTAGGTAACCTGTATTTTTCCGATCTCCTCTGATGATGCTAGGTCTACCAATCCACAGATTACATACTGGAACCACTCCACAAGGGTAATGTAATATTCATTTGCACTCTACCAATATTGATGAAGCATGTTCCACCTGTTAAACAGTAGGCTAACTGATATGGATACAAACTGAGTAAGTTAGTTCCTGTCCTCAAAATATAATGGGGAGTGAGGTCTGAAATGTAAAGGAACAATGAGAATAGACATGATAATAAAACAAGATGTCTCTACAGCTACATTCATTTTGGTCTTTCTGTCATGGTCATTTTGACCATAGAACCTCAGCATCATGGACCATTCTCATGAAAATTCAGTTAACCTATTTTCTTAAGGAGTGTCTGGGCTATTTTTCAGAAAATGGCTTTACAAGTCATGGTGTTTCTAAGCCTTCCCTTTCTCTCCAAGATGACAATAAATCTGGCTGAGATTAAAGGTAGAATTTACTCTATTTTCCCTGTTTTTTGCTCTGTAAGACAGCTTTGGGTTCCAATACAGCTATTTGGAGAGCATTCATTTAATTTTCACTGATTTTTGTTTGTTTGTTTGCATTTGTTTTTCTATGTGTGACTGTGGTGGACAAAGCTTCATGAAATCACCTTAGCCTAGAAACCCTCTTAGTGGTTTTAGTTAGTGTTAGGAAGGGCATCCACCATTGACCAGATATGCAACCCAAATCAATTTTTACTTTTAGCATCCACTCTAAATCACATCATGCACTTCAGAATAAATCTCCCTTCCATCACCACCACCACAGCAATCCGACTGTTTCCATGGAAATTCTCTGCTAAACCAGGGAACTAGTTTATTGAATCCTTGACAGGGGAGACAGCAGAAGGAGATGGGTAAGAACATGGACTCAGGAATTAAATGACTTCAGTTCAAACCTGTTTGACACTGGCTGGCTAGGTCACTTTTGGCAAGCTCACCTCTCTGAGCCACAGTTTCTTTATCCACAAAATGGGGAATAAGAGTCTGAGTTGCTGAGAGGATAAGTTAATGCACAGAAAGCATAATAAATGGTTGCCATTTGTGGTAGGCAGAAGAATGGCCCCAAAGATGTCCATACCCAAATCTCTGGAACCTGTGAATATACTACCTTACATGGGAAACCAGGGGATAAGCCTGTGTGCTGTCAAGGTGAAGAAAGAGAAACACTAGTCAGTGGTAGGCTGGAACTGCCTAGAAAGTTTTACACGTTGGAAATCATCAAACACTACACCAGAAATCCACCCCTCCCCCCACGCAGAGAGTCCATTGTTAAGCATTTGCCAACATACCATCAGCTGGTTTGCAACTCATCAAACTAGTTTGATTCTAACTGGTAGTTTGATTCTACCCAAGACTATCAAGGTCAGAGGAACTAGCTATTATACTAACACTTTCTTAGTGAAAAACACTTTTATTTTTATTATCTCTCCCAATCCTTATAGCTACCCTGGAAAAAATAACATTATTCACTTTATATAACCAAGGTGAGGTTCAGAAAAATGAACTAATTGTCCACAATTATACCATGTGACAGAGTCAGGGCTATCATAAGACATCCTGATGCCAAAGCTCTTGTTTTTTTCTTTTTTTTTTCTTTTTATATTGATGCCCAGCACATTGTGTGGCATATCACTGTGCTGAATGAATATGTGTTGAATAAATAAAAGATTACATGTGCCACCCAGCTTTGGAGCAGAATAAATAGAAAATAATTTTCCTTAGCCAATTTAACTTTCTTGAAAAAAAAAAAAAAAAAAAAAACTAAGACTAAAATTAGACTGAGATACGCAGCCCAAAACTAACTCCATGAAAAGGGAAAAGAGAACTGTCTCCCCATGGTGACTTTGTGCTACTCAGTGTGCTAAGTGTGACAAAATCGCATTCATCATCTCCTCTAAGGCAATCAAAAACCCTGCTGACTTGTGATTACCATACCCTTTTTACATAAAAATGAGACTCTGAGAGGCTACATGACTTGCCAAGTTCTTGCGGTCCATGAGTGGCTTATTAGAGATTCAAACCTAGGTATGTTTGACTCCAAGGTTTACCTGCTTCCCCTGTGCTAAAAAAAAAAAAAAAAAAGGTGGGAGTCTTTACTTAATCACCTGCTGTTGCTCTGGGTACTCTTGCCTTCTTCCTTCAGTTGGCAAAACAGAAATGTGTTATTTAATTAGCCAGAAACTGACTAGTACTTGCATGTGCTCTGGAAAGCGCTGTACCTCCAGTGTCATGTCCAAAAAGTAAAAGAATGTGGTGTTTAACAGAAAGATTGTTAAGTCTAAAGATCCTTAGTTAAAATCCTGTCTTCCTAGTGGCAATGAACGTGGGTAAATTATATAACCACCCTAATTCTTATCTCCTCTTCTGTAAAATCATGGAGACAATAGCTACTTGACAAGGTTGTTGTTAAGATTAAAGGACATAATTTACGCTGCAGCACACTACTTGAAAGATAAGATCTCAAAAACATGGCAGCTAATTTTGTCATAGTCAGACCTTGTTCTGGGAAACACATCTGGCTAAAGAGGGACAGCAAACTCATGACTGGACCCAAGGACCACGTGGGGTGTTTTGAACACACATTTTTAGCATATAGCAATTTTACATAATAAGAAAATAAATGTAAATAGTAATACAAGAAAAAATACAATAACAATAGGAATAAAACCAATTTGACTATTCTGAATAACTTTGGCCTAAGAATCTTTAATTACTGCCTTCTGTACAATATTCTTGTGTCATCAAGTGCATCAGTGCTGCAGCATTTCTGAAAGGTAATATATTCTTTGAGATTTTCTCCCAAGCCCCAGACTCTCATTCTACATGTTATAATGGTAGTGATTTATTGATTTTACCATATTATCAGGGAAGGTTTTCAGAAAACAACTAAGACTCACCCTTTTGTTAAATGTTTCTTAACTGACTTGTGTTGAAAATATCAAAGGACTACAATGATCAATCATGCTTTAAGAACACCACCCAAGTTTGTGCACACACAAGCAGTGACATATAGTTACAACTCTCTTTTGCTAACAGCAATGGTAGCACACTATGTATGTCCTTTACAGATAGGCTCATAATGTAAAAAAAAAAAATGTGTCTTGTAATTGGTAAAATACAGTAAGTTGTAACTAACCAGGGAAAGGGGAGAGCACATGATAATGAAAGAATATCAGTTTTGGAGCTAGACAACCCTGTGTCTAAATACCTGTCCGACCACTATCTGAGTGACCTTGGACATACCACTTAGTCTCTCTGAGCCTCAGTTCTCTCTTTGTTGAGTGAGGATAAGAATGTATACCTTGAAGGGAAGTTAGGAGGAGTGAATTGATTGTGTATGTAAAAGCATCATTGAAGCCCTAACTTTCACCCTTTCTTCTTCATCAGCTGCCTTCTGGTAAACCTTCAAGAACAAGGTGTTTAGAGAGGAGACTTCCTACCTGCTCCCTCCTTATGTCTGTGAGCATTGCTATAAAGGGAGGAGGAAAGAGGTTTGGATTGTTTCAAGGATTATTTTGTCCTGAATGTAATACATTAGAACTAACTTCTCAAACAGTCCAATGCATTGGTTGCCTGAAAGGTGGAATTAAGTACTGCACCACCCAACTGATAGAACAAAAGGACAATAAAGGCATGGGATACTTCCAAGGAGATATCACTGGCAATTGGTGCTGTCTGCAAGTACAGAGTTGCAGTGCCCAAGGTAGATAACATTACTTTAAGGAAAAGATGTCTCCCTGATTAGCTCTCATGTTGCTCTAGAGACAAAAGCATCCAGAACACAACAGTCACTAATAGCTAGCTTTGTTTTCCTCTTACCAACGATAGCTTTCAAAGTTTGAAAATATGTGTGTGGAAAAGAATATGACATTATGTTCTTCTCCAAATGAAAGAACTCTTAGTTACTAGGACAGGAAATCACTGAAGTGCCCTCTGCCCAGGAAGTACAGAAGGAAGAAAGAAGGCACAGACCGAGGAGTCCCTGAGCTCACTCCCTCCTCCATCTGCTCTTTGAACGACTTCGGCAGGTAGCTTTTACTTTGCTGGAGCCAAACAGGACTACTTGCCATGAACACCTATGACCTCACAAGGCACACATGCTCTTTCCTTTGCCCATGATTAATTATCTGCTTTTTCCTGCCTCATTTATTTCTTCTTGTCTTTCAAGAATCAGCTCAAGATCAACCCATCTGAAAAGCTGTTCCTAATTCGTTCACACTAGATTTTTTCCCAACTGTATGTACATTGGTAATAATATTATTAATGATAGAATTTTGGGGCACCTACAATGTGTGAGGTTGTTTGGATATATTATATAATATAATCCTCAAAACATTTCTGAAACAAAAGTACGATCTCTAGAAGCCAAGTAAGCTTTCCAAGCTGACAGAGTAGCCAAACAGCGGGGTTTAGGTTTTTCTACTCCAGATTTTTCTGACTCCAAAGCTCATACTCCTTCTCCTATATCGTATTACTTCATACATGACAATATTCTGTATGTGTATTTGTTTCTATATTATTTTTCTGCCAGAATATGCTGCACTTAAGGGCACATATCATACCTTTTCTCTACAGTCCCACTAACTAATAGAGAAAACTTCATAATATTAAAGGCATAATGAGTATTTATTGGGTATAATAACTATATAAAATTTATATAAATTATAAGTGATAAAATATTATATTTTTTATTCATTTAACAAATATTTGTTAAAGATCTTTGTTAAAGACATGACAGTACTCTAGGTATGAGATACAGAAAAGTGAAGAAGAAAATGCACCTGCCTTTTAGGAGCTCATGAACTAGTGGACTTACAGAGAGAATCATTTTCATATATTCTTACATAACTTTATATAACATAAAAACCTACAAAATCATGGAATCTTAAGAATAGAAAAGGTTTCAGAGATCATGTAATTCAGGCTATTTATGGAATGTATAAGGAAGTCAGGCTGGAGAGATTTAAGTATATTGCCTAAGATTAAATATATTTTATTTTAAAATGATATTTTCACTTTGCTATGGATTCCATCTTATTTCTCCATACAACCCACATCTAGAATTGCAAAGGACAAATGTGGGAGCTCATACTTTGCCTGCCTTTTTTACTGGAAGACATGGCAGGCCAGGATACAAATTAATCACTTGAAATTAACTTGAAGTAATTGCAAAGATAATAGAGGCATCAATAGATGAAGGATATCAACAAATTCATGACTGAAGGCAGGCAGAGGGAGAGTGTTGAATGCTGAATAAGGACAGAGCAAAGTATAGTTGTGAAGACAAGCTGAAGGGTGATAGCCTAGGAGAAAGCCATCGTGTCCACTTGAAACACTGAGTATTTCTGGGTGCAGAGATGGCAGATAAATACAGGACAGGAGTGAAGAATGAAACTCACACCAAGGGACTGCTTAAATATCTGTACACAGAAGAGTTCCCCAAGTCCTTAAATATAATAATCCCACAGATGAGTATTTTTTTAATTCTCAAAAAATTGAAAGTTTTAACTATAAATTATCTTGCTGTCCACATGCAATTGCTAATATTTGTTTTATTTCTTCAGATGATTACTTCCATATATAAGCACACTACACTTACTATCTCATTCCCTCTAGGTTGGCAGAAAATTATATATATATATATTTTTTAATTTATTTATTTATGATAGTCACAGAGAGAGGGGCAGAGGCATAGGCAGAGGGAGAAGCAGGCTCCATGCACCGGGAGCCCGACGTGGGATTCCATTCCGGGTCTCCAGGATCGCGCCCTGGGCCAAAGGCAGGTGCTAAACCGCTGCGCCACCCAGGGATCCCAGAAAATTATATTTCATTAAACCATGTGAATTCACCCACATTCAATCATATTGACTCAGAAAAACGACAATTTCATGGTTCAACCTAAACAACTTTGTGTATTTTTTAATACACAAATATCTATTTATTCTTTAATCTACCACAGATAATATGGCCTAAATCCCCTCTTGGAAAGATTAGGATAACACTGCCTTTACTTTTCTCTTAAGTTTTAGCATCCAAAGCTCTCAATCAAAGGTAAAAGTTCTCAGATTTACTTCTATAATAATATCAAATATTTTAAACTTTGTTTTTAGGTCAGTTTCTAAAAGTTTAATTACAGTCTGAATATATTTTAGCAGGTTGAACCACCTGGATCTACTGATTGGATGTGGAATGTAAAGACACTGAGGAGTCAAGGATGTCTCCAAGACTTTTGGCTGAAGCTATTGGCAGTGATGGAGCTGCTATTGATTGAGATGGGGAGGACTATGGTAAAGCAGATTTGAGAGTGAAAATTTGGTGCTCCTTCTGATTATGTTAAGTTTAAGATGATTATTAAACCTTTAACTGGAGACAGCTACTAGGAATGTGTGTAGCTGAGTCTTTTGGGGGGACTGACTTATAACAGGGAACTCTCCAAATAAACTACTATATAGAATAAATACAATGTTTGTGAACAGATACAAAATAAGAATGTGCTTGTTTGAACTTTAAAAGAGTTGAATCAGGGATCCCTGGGTGGCGAAGCGGTTTAGCGCCTGCCTTTGGCCCAGGGCCCGATCCTGGAGACCCGGGATCAAATCCCACATCGGGCTCCCGGTGAATGGAGCCTGCTTCTCCCTCTGCCTGTATCTCTGCCTCTCTCTCTCTCTCTGTGACTATCATAAATAAAAAAAAATTAAAAAAAAAAAAAGAATTGAATCATCATGTATAACAACGTAAGTATAGTTCATTGCAAAGACAAGCCAGTTACTTTTAAAAAGCTAATTTTATTTTTATATTCTAGCATGAGAAATCTGAAAAAATAAAATTTAATAAGCATATATTTTCTAATATAGCATTTAACAAAATCAGTTACCCAGGAAAGAAATATATGTAAAACCAGTGGTGAAAACTGAAAAACATGATTGAGAGGTGAATGCTAGCAGAATATGTCACCCCCAAATCATCTTCTTTGGCATAAAGATTATTTTCAGCTGATTATTTTGAGAAATACCAGACACAAGAAAAGCTCTGAAAACAGAGTAGAAGTCACTTTCGCACTTATAAAGGAAATTTCCATATGTAAGGAAGTCTCTTTCTATGTATCAGGAAAAGAAGAATAAATTACAAGAGAATCTTATCAATGGAAAAGATACCAACTTAAATCTGTATATCAAAGCTTACCATTGTTCAGTGTGCTTTTCATTGTAACCTCCCCACAAATGATCTCTCCCCCACCCACATTATCTTTCTGCTTTTGTCTTAGGTAAAGATTGTACTTAAGCCAGAGTTTTAAGCCATTCCAGAGAGTCACTCATTTTTCCCTGGGTATCTTCCATGTGTACACGAACTGCATATCAATAAAATTCTGTTTTTCTCTTGTTAGTCAGTCTTCTATCACATGGTTATCAGCCAAGAACTAAGAAGGGTAGGAGGGAAAATTACTTTTCTTCCTGCACATCCCTCTACTGCTTAATCCATAAAACCTACCTAGCCATTAGTCTGTTTGTTACCATCCAGAGAAACTTCCTAAAATTCATGTCTGATCCTTATTATTTACCTATTTAATGGACTAAAAAAATTACTTAAGCCATAGAATAATGTCTAAACTCTTTATAATATAATCCAAAGCTTTCAATATTTTCATCATCTATTTTTTTTCTAACTTTATCTCTTCCTAATGGACCCCAGCCATGAACCAAACCTCTTGCACTGCCTAAATCATAGAAGTCATTTTCTCTTCTGTGCTCTTGCACAATTTTAATTTATTTTATTTTATTTTATTTTATTTTATTTTATTTTATTTTATTTTATTATTTTATTTTGTACTTACCATGTTCCTTTCCTACTTGGAAATCTCCAACTTATTTTTTCAGGAAAGAGTTGTGTTCACTCACGAAATTATTCACTTACTGAATAGTTATTGTGTATGGTATATGCATTCTAGGACTGGTCCAGTGCAAAATGAAAACACAGGGCCTCTTGTTAAAAAAGTTAGTCATAGGGATCCCTGGGTGGCGCAGCGGTTTAGCACCGGCCTTTGGCCCAGGGTGTGATCCTGGAGACATGGGATCAAGTCCCACGTCAGGCTCCCGGTGCATGGAGCTTGCTTTTCCCTCTGCCTGTGTCTCTGCCTCTCTCTCTCTCTCTCTCTCTCTCTTTCTCTGTGTGACTATCATAAATAAATTTAAAAAAAAAACAATTAAAAAAAAAGTTAGTCATAATGTTAAGACAGCAACAGCAGAACATTAAACCAAGAGTGAGGCCCTTCTAAGTCAGCAGCACAGATCACATGGTTACGAAGCCAGCCTTGCCTTTCTCTCTCTCCCTCTCTCATCTAGACTGTGTTAGTTTACTCTATTTCTAAAAGGAAAGACTAAAACCCTAAATTTTTACTTCCTTTAAAGGAAAATCATTACATGGGAATGCTAGGAGTATTCGTAAGGGAATTTCTTGGCCTGAAGTAGCCTTAGAATATCTACATTTCACCTGTTTCACTCTCTTCTTGCCTTACATTATTGCCAAGGCACCAGACATCTAGCAGACATCCCAAGAATGCAGATAAATGGAGGAGATTTGGGCAGCCCGGGTGGCTCAGTGGTTTAGTGCCTCCCTTGGCCCAGGGTGTGATCCTGGAGACCCGGGATCGAGTCCCACGTCGGGCTCCCTGCATGGAAACTGCTTCTCCCTCTGCCTGTGTCTCTGCCTCTCCCTCTCTCTCTCTCTCTGTGCCTTTCATGAATAAATAAATAAAATCTTAAAAAAAAAAAAAAAAAAGGAGGAGATTCAGAGTCTGGTGCTTTGGTATCAAGGAAAACGTATAGATTTATAATCCCTGACCTTGATTCCAATGATTTCATGAGCATAGAGGAAGAATGAATACCACTCAACATCATTGCTCAACACTTGCTAATTAACCAGTGAGATTATGTGATTGAATTGTTCATGCAATGGTGAGGGAACTGAACAGGGTTTTGTGTTTTCTTCATTTATTGGCTAAAAATAAGTGAGATTTAAGCACAATATAAGACAAAATGCTTCTGAAGATCAGAATGGTCCTATTTCTTATCCTTTGCTGAGCATTTCCATAGTATATTTAAACTATAAATTGGAGCCATTGTTTTCTGGTTATAAAGGTCTTCTTAGCTCTGTGGTTGTGCTACCTAGGAGTTCAAATGAATAATATCAATATTTTGAGTCTGTATATGATATGTATATTAATGGTTTGAAACACATGTTATAGAATAATGTGGCTAAACACTAAGAATGCAGGAGTAAACAGAAAGAATACAGTTTCTTGCCCTGCTAAAACTTAAAACCAAAGGGATCAAACATCCTTTCATCTATAAAGCCTTTATAATACAATGATATTTTTTCTCTCACAGCCTTTTGTACACATCTGAATATTACCTTCTGTCATGTGATATTGTAATTTTCTGCCTGCCTGTATACCATCCTTGAGCACCTTAAAAATAGGAGTCATAATTTACACATCTAAATTTATACATCTCTTATTCCTGATATCTACACAGTATTATCAGTGTCTATTTAATAAAGAATACAAGAGTGAAGAAAAAACATTAGCAATAGGCATCCAGGAAATGCTTAAACTGCCATGGCAGACTGACAGCCTTGACAACCATTGATCTGGGAATAAGAAGACCTGAGTTTGGGTCTGAGCTTTCCCCTTAAGGAGGGAACAGGATCTTGGCTGAACCTCTGTAACATCTTGGTATCTGACTTTTTCACTTCCTCAGTATTAACTTCCCTCCCCCATCTAATTAATTACTGAGTCTTAAAAGTTTACTTGATAAATAGAGACTATCTCCATTTTCACTATCACTATGCTATTTAAAGAACTGTTAGTTTTTCTCCTGGACTATTGTAATGGTTGTCCAACTGGTTTTCCTTACCTCTGTCTCCTTTAAATTCATCTTTTACCATGATGGCAGTAATCAATTTAAACTGCAAATCCAATGTATTATTGGTCTTGTTCAAAAGCCTTTTAGAGCACAGTGATTACTAGAAGGATCTAGTCAGAACATGGCCAATCAGGCGTTTCTGGAACTAACCCCCTTGACCTCAGATCCTGCTATTTCACTTCTTGGTGAACTCTTCAGCAATTCTAAATGTTCTTGGCACTGTTTCTTGACTTCATGCACTGTTCAAGGACATCTTCTATCTCCATTTACTTATTTAGCTCAGTTCTACCCATCCTTTAAGACTCAGCTTAGGGATTCCTGGGTGGCACAGCGGTTTGGCACCGCCTTTGGCCCGGGGCGCGATCCTGGAGACCCGCGATCAAATCCCACATTGGGCTCCCGGTGCATGGAGCCTGCTTCTCCCTCTGCCTGTGTCTCTGCCTCTCTCTCTCTCTCTCGCTATCATTAAAAAAAAAAAAAAAAAAAAAAGACTCAGCTTAGATGAGATTTCCTATAAGAAGGTCCCATTCATTGACTCCACTAAGTCAACCCAATATTTCTCACTTTTGCTCAGGATTACATAACTCTGATAGACGTTAGTGATATTATTGAAATTATCTGTTTTCATGTTCAATCATCTTTGCAGACTATAAGCTTATGGAAGTTAAAGACCATGGTACAAGATTTATAAACTTACATCGTGAGATAACAAGCATAAAACATTTAGTATGCTGCTCCACAGATGCTCCATATATAACCTGTTGTTTCTGTATGTTGATGGTGGTATTAGTGGCAGAGATGTAGCTAGCTTTTAGATGCCAGTACACTCTTCATCTTTCTTCCTGAAGACCAGTGCTTTCATATGTGAGGAAATGTCACAGTGGCAGCTTCTAAATCTTACCATTAGAGTTTTAGTTGCTAAAGTTGACTTGGTCCTTTTCCAGTTCTTGCTAAAAAACATGCTAGGAAGGGGTTTGATTGGCCTAGCTAAGGTCAGCCCTCTGCTGGACCAATCAACTGTGGTTGTGAGGCAGAATGTTGATAACAAGATGACCTCACTATTAAGGAGAGGGCTAGTCAGTGGTGGAGGGGTCAGGTGGGAGGGAAGAACAGAGTTCTGCAGAGAAAGGATATGCTATTCCCAGAGTAAAGGGGTTTTGTTAGACAGCTAAAACCAATATATATTTACTATTCCAGCCATATTAATGATGATGATAATTTTCTTAATGATGTATTATCTTATATCTGATAGATTCCCTAAACATAGACCCAACATACTACTGATGAAGGATGAAACTACTGCATCAACTGTGCTGCCTTTTAAAAGGATCACTTTGAGAGATATGTACCATAGTCATGTGAACATATAAATTCTGCTGTGTTGGCTAAAGAAATACCCTTTGTACATTACTGTCTTGCCTGGCAGTGATTATATTCATTTCATACCCAAATCTGTGGAAACAAGGTTAAAATAACATCAAGTATGTCTACTATTGTGTGTGAAACATCCTGGATGACTTATATATGAAATACATTTTTTCATATGTGAATATATATAATATATAGACACACATATATATACATATATGTATGTACACATACATATGTGTATATTACATTTGCAATATGCTTATGCATATATATATGTTATTCACCATAACAGTTGAGAATGTAACATAGATAAAATGTTTACTACTATGAAACAGCTTGAACAATAAACATATTGAATTTCCTTTCTTTGAAAAGAAGAAAGGATTATGTAGCTTTGATTATAAATGAGCCTCCCAGAGCAGCCACCACTTATCAATGTATTAAGTCATTTCAATTTCTGCAAAAAAAAAAAAAAAAAAAAAAAGTGCTGTTTTGGAACCCTCTGGCCCCATTTTGTAGGGTTGATAGAGTTCAAAAGAAAGGGCTGCTTGGAGAACAGAAGGAGTTCGTTTAAAGAGAACAAATAAAAGCACCCCCAGGTATGAATTGGGGGTGAATTGCTCTAGCAGGGACCTGGAAAGAATGCAGCTTGTTTAACTTAAGAGAGTGGTTGCTAAGTTGAAGGCATGGAACATTCCTGTCCATATTAGATGAGAGTCAAACAGAGTACAGATGATGGGGTGGGGGAGAAGGGATAAACACTTTAAAATAGCTCTATTCTTGGAGTCAAATGCAGTAGACAATTGGGAGATGAAAATTAATTGTAAAGAATGCAGGCTTGCAGTCCCTGCATGGGGTGTAGAGAGAATTTCATTTTTTAAAAGATTTTTTTCATTATTTGAAAGAAAGAGAGTGAATGAGTAGGGAGAGGGGCAGACAGAGAGAGAGAAGCAGACTCTCTGTTGAGGAAGGAGCCCGATGCAGGGTTCAGTCCCAGGACCCGAAGATCATGACCTGAGCTGAAGTCAGGTGCCCAACCAACTGAGCTCACCTTCCAAAATGTTATTTATTTAGATAAATGTCATGCAATCAAGCCTGTTCCAAATGCTTAGGAAGATACAACAAAGTATAAGATTGAATCCTACTCATTAGGAATTGGCAAAAGGGATAAGACAGTAAAGTCAGACAGACCTGAATTAAAATCTTGGTTCAGGGACACCTGGATGGCTCAGTGGTTGAGTGTCTGCCTTTGGCTCAGGGTGTGATCCCAGAGTCCCGGGATCAAGTCCCACATCAGGCTGCTTGCATGGAGCCTGCTTCTCCCTCTGCCTGTGTCTCTGCCTCTCTCTTTCTCTCTCTCTCTGCTTCTCATGAATAAATAAATAAAATTTTAAAAAATCCTGTTTCAGCCACTCACCAGCTGTGTGACCAATGCTGAGTCACAAGCTCTCTGACCTTCCATTTCTACCCAGCCATTTAGGAGACCATGCCAAGGGGCCACTAAATCCTCCTTCAGACACCTTTTGTAAGAGTCTCTCATACTTTAGACCACAGGATATCTGTACCAAAAGCGATATATTATGAGGAAGCAATATTTGATTTGAAATCAGGAGAGAGTGTTTGCTAGAATCTGGGTCAACACATCTAGAAGAAAGAAAACCATTTCAAATTGGGTACAGACACATTACATCAAACATACTGCTCTCTGCTCTCTGCTGAGAGATAGGACAGAAGAGTCGGAATCTCCAAGTCTCCATTAATCTCAAAACACAGTTGCTGAAAAATTTCCAGAGCAAAGGTCTCCTGTGGGTGGTGAGCTAGGAAACAGAAAAAATGCAGAGGATTAGTTGTTTTTTCAACCAATATGTCCAGGCTGTGGAAAACAGAGAAAGCATCTCTAAGTCAGACAGACATGGGTTCAAATCTCAGGTGTGCATCTTGCAGGAATAGACCTGCAATCTCCTCTTTTGTAATCCAGGCTGGCATTTCTTGCATGAAGTTTCTTTGTGAATATTATAGAGCCTAAAATGTACAAGTAAGCAGAAAATAGCCCAGCACATATTAGGCACTCAACAGAGGTAGTATGTACCTCTGCTGTTACATCCAGGTTGGCTTTATCCTACTCTGTTTCAAGCACTACAGTGATTCATTAATAGTTTATTTGCGTGTGGAAAGAGTCCATATATATCTTTTATTTGAAGCCAGTCTTACTGATCTTCCTTTTGCCTTTTAAGTACAGACATCTGAGTAAGTCTATAGCTTAGAAGAGTATATATTTTTTTCAACGGTTGGGAAGTTCAATACTTTTAAAGTAAATAGAATGAACATACGTCAATATGCATTTAAAATAATTCTTCAAACTTGCCCAAAGACTAATGAAAATCATAAATAAAACTTGGCATCATCTTTGATAACTTCTCCCATGTGTCAAACATCATAGAACAGCCAATATGTCTTCAGATCTGACCCCAAAGCTCTACCTGCTGATACTTTTTAAATATTCCATTTGGGAAGACTGTAAACATTTTGCTATTGTAAGTTTTTGCAAACACTGGTATTTTTCATGCCTCTGGTAATCTCCAACTTCTAAATATTTCATTTTCTTGGGTAGCACACAATATGTAAAATGAAGTTCTGCCACCAGATTTCCCAGAACCTAAAAACCTGAAGGTCCTGAGGTTTAATTGAACGGTGTCAAGATAAATGGTTTTTATTTTTTCTGTAGGTTTGTTGTTCTCTTTTAATGAAACTGAAAAGCAGCAGAAATGTTGATAAATGAAAGGGTTTCCTTTCAAATTTCTAATGCAAATGTATGCATTTGCCTAAATTCATGAATTTACAAAGCACCAGTCCATGTGAAATGGTTTTTAAGAGCTGAAGAATAAGAAATAGCTCTAGAATTCACTCAAGGCAGAACCACCTGCCAGTTTAAATGCCATGAATGGACTCTTCCACTGTTAATGCACAAGGGGAAAGTGTATCTCAAAGTACTTTTTAGCATCAGTAAAACATAGCATTTTCTTGGTTTCCAAGACAAAGTCAAGGAAGTAGAGTAGCCAAACTCTAGAATTGAGTTAGAGACTGAGCACAGGAGAAGAGGAAGATGGGACTTGACAAAGAAATGACTCAGAAATCTCTGTCATTATGTGGTTAGAAGAAGCTACCATCAATCTATAAAGACTGGAAATAAAATGATATCTGTTTTCTGTCTCAAGATTGAATGATCTTTAATTTTTTGTCTATGCACCTGTTATAGTTCCCAGAGGGAGAGGGAGAGAGAGAGAGAGAAATATCCCAACTATTCAATTGGATAGATGAATAACCTCCAAGAACTACCAACTCAATAGAGATAGAAAAATTGGGTCGAGATGAAATGAACATCTGACTTTCACCATAGAAAGGCCTCATCAGGCACTAGGATCCCATTCAATTTCTGTTCTTCAAATGCTCTATTCTTTCATTTCCCAAATGTACCATGTTCCAACCAAACATAGGGCCTTTGCTATATATACTCTGCCCCCACTTTTTCCTTAATATGCTTCTAGTCTTCAGCAATTCCTCAGAGTCACTTTCCTTGAATCATCTCAACACACAAAATCACTTTTTGAGACTACAAATCTCAGGTATAATTTCACATTTACTTCCAGTTTTTAAAATAAGTACCTTGTCTCCCCTCTAGATAGTGGACTGTATACCACAGAGGCATAATCCCATAAGCTATATTATCAACACCATGCTTAACATGTAGGACATATTAGGCGCATAATAAATATTGGTTGAAGGACTAAATCAGTGAGCATAGTGCTATACATATTTTTCAACACTCATTATTTCAAGGGTTCTACACAGCATACTATTTTTGCCTTGCCTCTCCGCCCCTTTTTTTTAATTTACTAGGATGGGGAATATTAGTTTCTCACCAATTCAAAATTACATTTCTATGTTTCTTAAGAGGCCCTCGCCCTAATAAATATGGTAATAATTTCTGTTACTACATTCCACCATGGTGAGAGTGTAACTAATACAGGGTGGCAGGAGAAGGTGCCAAGGATTGGCCACAAAATAGACTAGGAGTTCCTCATGTAGTAAGGACTGAGAGGCTCCAGAGGGCAGTAGTACCCACATATAATCCCTATTGATGCCTGCTATTATACTTTTACATTTTTTACTTCCTGTTAAAGTATTTTGTGTTCTGGAAGCTTTTTTTTTTTTCTAATGAAAATACGCTCAGGAATGATGCCACTGTCACTAACACAGACAGGAATTGGGTTATAAATGCACATTTGCTGGTACTAGACATCTGTATGGAGGTTGATAATAATTAGACCCTTTAATAATGAATGGGCAGCCTGAGGAAAGAGTAAAGTGCCTATTGCTGTGGATATTCAACTAAAGTGGGAGGGCTACTCCGTGAACATCACAATGGCAGGGGTTTCTGTAATGGGTACAGAGATGGAGGGTGGCCCTGAAGATTCTTTCTACCTATAAGATGCTATGAATTTCTGGCACTCTGATGAACTGGAAAGGAATGCCTTTTAAATGCAGATGAAAGGCACAGGCAGGACAGGGGGAGTCTTGCACAAGTCTAGAAAATGACATTATGCTAACTAAATAACTTCAGCAAAAACTTAACTTCCCTAAGCCTTTATGCATATCTTAATAATAGCTATTTGAAGAGCTCTGGAATAATTAAAGAAAGAGAGCAGCTGTAAAAATTTTATGAACTATATAGCACTATGCACATGTTTTTTGCTACTATTATATCAAGAAAAATTCCTATATCTTCACTGCTGTGTAGTTTGGTTGGAAGGAAAGTTTTAGGACAACTAGCATCAGGAAAGGGGCCCCACCAGTCCTCACTATCCCAATGTCCCAATGCCAGAGAGGATTGACTCATCCAGGGCACTTGGATTCCCCTGTGAGTTCCATCATAGCTTCTTTCTTGAGACACCAGAGCATAACTTCTTCACTGCAACCTCTTACAATGGGGAAGGGGAAAAAAAATTGTATAGGATATAATTGCCAAAAGTCATGATGTTAATTGCATAATTTGCTCAGGCTTCCCTCTTGTAAAGAGTGATTATTTTAAAACAATGACAAAACAAAACTCTCTTATCTCTGGCAAAATCTCAGTCGGTCCCTCATGGCCACAGATTTGTCTCTCTCTTTCTCCTCCTTCCCTTCTTCCCAGTGATCACCCTCCATTCATTTAGCAAGTATTTATTAAGCCCTCATAGAGATATTGAGCTAGATGTAAATATATTATGTTGAGCAAAACCAACATGGTCACTATGCCATGAAACGTTCGTCTATGCAGGAAGGATTTGCGATAATAAAGTACAATCTTAAAAATAAAAGTCAAATAACAATGGCAAATCATTCTGAGATAAGAAGGAGTAGTATACAGGAGACTGACCCTGAGTAATAAGAGTAATCGACCTGGTCAGGTAGGTTAGTAATAATCTACCTGATGACAGGAAAATTGAGAGGAGTATGAAAGCTTGGAGCGCTCTGTGGGGAAAAGAGGCCATGAGGTGAGAGCAAACTAAAATTTTCTAGAGAAAGAAAACAGCATATGCTAAGGTCCCAGAGCCTATTCTTTTTTTTTTTTTTTTTTTAATTTTTTATTTATTTATCATAGTCACACAGAGTGAGAGAGAGGCAGAGACACAGGCGGAGGGAGAAGCAGGCTCCATGCACCGGGAGCCTGATGTGGGATTCGATCCCGGGTCTCCAGGATCACGCCCTGGGCCAAAGGCAGGCGCCAAACCGCTGCGCCACCCAGGGATCCCCCAGAGCCTATTCTTGTCTTCAGCTAACCCTATCATGATCTAAAAATTGACACCAATGAGCTGCCAAGGAATACACAGACTCTCCAAGACCCCCCACATATACCTGGATAGGAAAGAAAATTTTAAGAGCCCTTATTGTCTTGTCGGGCCATAATACATTAATCCCATAAACTTGCTCAAGAAACAACAACAAATAACATTTCAATGAGTGCCTAGGGATGGCATTGTTCTCCTCTGAATATCTATCTTTACCAGCGAGTATTCTTGCTCTAAATGTTACCTTCTGTCTGATACATCATCTAGAATTCACTGTTCCCAATATTTATCTAATTTTAATCTCTTCTATGTTCTCTGACTCTGTTACTAAGGTGGGAAGAAAAAGAAGAAATAAAAGGGATAAAAATGCTGGTGGGTGTGGGGAAGAACCTCTGGCATTTTCTCCTTTCTCATCTCTTCATCTTCTTCTCTCACCCATTTTACCCAAATACCCATCCTTTATTGATTCCCATCCAAATGCTTTATGTTATGCTTTCTATAACTCACATTTCATTTTTAGCTGACTTCTTTTAATCCTCAAAATTCATGCAGAATTCTTCTCTACATGCAACATCAACTAAATCATAGTCTTCTCAGAAGGCCTCTAGCTCTGCTTCCTCTAGCCTACTTGTACTTTCACCCTCAGTAAATCCTGTCTGTACATTAAAATTAACAGAAATACTCTTAAAATTGCATTTTTAAATTGCATTTTTAATCGTTGTTCCCAGAGATGAAGATTCAATTGGCCTAGCATGTGTCCCCTTCATAAATATTTATTAAACTTCCCAAGTGATTAATATGTACCAATGCCTGAAAACCAGTATAAACAAAATGATTCAGAGCAAGGTTTTTATCTTATTTATCTATGTTTTTCTGATCTTTGCACAGGGCTGGCACATAATATGGTCTCAATTAAATGCTGAAAATATCAAGCCTATTTTGTTCCCAGACTCCACAAAAATTCATGAGGCTCTCATTTCCTTTTCCAGATTGTTTTGGAGAATTTGGAGCTCAACATCTCATAAGGAAAGTATAAAATCTTTTCCCTAAAGGCTTTTATCCTTCCACTAGCCTCATTTAAGTTTTATCAACAACAGCTCTATAAACATCAGCCTGTAAGCTCATGGAAGCATATTTCCCAAGGCCACTAGACCATTCATTCTTCTCCACTCCAACAGAACAGATACACTGACTTCAAATGGAAGTTAATAAATAGAAACATAAGATCAGGGATTCTAAGAGAGGAACAGTTTTCACATATTCAATTCTAACCAAATCATTCCAGAATAATGTAATTACCTGAACTGTACTTACTCTAAGAATCTTAAAAGTACCATTCTGCTATAAAAAGAACTTTTGGAACATTAATAATCATAACTAAGCATGAAAGTCCTTCAACTTATAGTTGACTAAAATCATGTTAAAGTTGTAGTACTTGGCTTATGTACTGTTTAGAATCACTTATACATTGAATATGTTACTGTGTTTTGCTGATGTTTCCTTTTTTACCTCCAGGCATGTGAGAAATTTCATGCAAAGAAAAGAAAGTTCAACAAAGCCATCAACAAAGGAAAGTGTAAAGGCTGGACCATGGGAAAAGATTTAGGAATAATGTAATTTGTTTATTACTATAGAGAAAGATAGATATACATATATATATAAAATATCTTTGTACATATACACAAATTTTATTAATTTTACCTTCTATGACCTTCCTAATTACACATTTGTAATTCTAAATACACTTAATAATTAATGATAGTTTACTAAATTTACTAATTTAGTTAGTGGGTTACTAACTAAATTACTAACTGATAATTACTAATTTACTAAAAAAATTTTAATAATTTAAATACACTTTAATAATTACAATTTAGTAGTTAGGGACTTTTTAAAATAGATCCCTTAGGATAGTCTACATAAATAAGATATAGTCTGTGAGTAAAGATGGCTTTACTCATCTTTTCAAATATTATGCCTTCATTTCTTTTTCTTGACTAATTGCATTAATTGAAATCTCTAATATCATGTTGGATAAACATGGCAAGAACAGACATCCTCACTTTATTCCCATTCTTAACAGCAAAACATTCACCCTTTCATTACTAAGAATGATGCTAACTCCAAAGAATACAAAAAATATTAATTCAAAGGGATACATGTACCTACATGATGTTCATAGCAACATTATCTACAGTAGCCAAATTAAGAAAACTGCCCAAACCACCCATTTGATTGATGAATGGATAAAGAAGAAGTATTATAATATATGGTATATGGTATAATGGAATATTATTCAGACATAAAAAAGAATGAAATCTTGCTATTTGCAATGACATGTGGAGCTAAGGATTATTATGTTAAGTAAGTCAGGCAGAGAAAGACATATACCATGTGATTTCACTCAGATGTGGAATTTAAGAAATAAAACAATCAGGATGTCTGGGTGGCTCAGCGGTTGAGCATCTGCCTTTGGCTCAGAGCATGATCCCAGGGTCCTGGATCGAGTCCCCCATGGGGCTCCCTGCAAGGAGCCTGCTTCTCCCTCTGCCTATGTCTCTGCCTTTCTCTGTGTGTCTCTCATGAGTAAATAAATAAATATATTTTTAAAAAGAAATAAAACAATCAAGCAAAAGGAAAAGGGAAAGATAAGCCAACTAAGAAACAGACTCTTAAATATAGAGAACAAACTGATGGTTACCAGAGGGGAGATGGGTTAAATAGGTGAAGGGGATTAAGGAGGGCACTTGTGATGAGCACTGGATGTTGTATGGAAGTGGTGAATCACTATGTTGTATACCTGAAACTAGTATTACATTGTGTGTTAACTAAGTGGAATTTAAATAAGACCTTAAAAAAATGATGCTGAATTTTTTATAGATGCTCTTTATTAGCTTTAGAAAATTTAGTTTTACTGCTAGTGTGCTGAGAGTTTGTTCATAAATGAATATGTAATTTTGCCTTTTTAAATTTTTATGTATTTTATTTTTTATTTGGAAATGGCTATATGATTTTTCCCTTTTATTCTGATAGGTTGAATTATACTGATAAATTTTTTATGTAAATCAAGCTTGCAATCTCAGGAAAAATTTAAGTTGTTTTTGATGTATTACCTGTTTATATGTAACAGCATTTGATTTATTCATATTTCATAAAGGATTGTTAAGCCTACATTCTTGAGGATATTAGTAATCTTTGATAAGTTTTGTCTATAAATTCTTTATTTGATTTTGGTATCAGGCAATGAAGCTTCTTTTTGAAAAATTTTGTGTAAGATTACCCTATTCCTTAACTGTTTGTTAGAATTTACCAAAGAATTCATCTGGGCCTATAACATTTTTTGTGGGAAATTTATGTATAACTATAAATTTAAGCATTTATATACATTTAGTAGGTATATGTTAATCAGATTTTCTTTCTTTGGGTGTAAAATTTGATAGGTTATTTTTTTAAGATTTTTATTTATTTATTTGAAACAGAGAGAGAGAAAGCATGAGCCATGGGGAGGGGCAGAGGGAGCAGGAGAAGAGGACTTCCCGCTGAGCAAGGATCCTGACCTGGGGCTCTATACCAGCACCCTGGGATCATGACCTGAGCAGAAGGTAGATACTTAACCAACTGAGCCCCCCAGGTGCCCCTGATAGGTTATGTTTTTGCAAGAACTTTTATCCATTTCATCTGTTATCAAATTTATTGGCATTAAGTTTTTCTGAATACTGTTACATTCCTTTTAATGTCTGTAATACATTTTGTCTTTTCTTTCTTAATTTCTCTAAGAGTTTATTTCATTAACATTTTCAAAGAACCAACTTTGGCTTTCTCTATTACCTGTTTTATGGATTTTTCTGTCATCTTTATTATTTCCTTTCATCTTGCCTGTTACTTTTAAGACTTTTTACTATTGGTTTGTAACATTTTGGTTATGATGTATATTGATGTGATTTTCTTTGTTATATTGCTTGGGGCTTGTTGGATCTTAGATGGAGGAGTTTTTGTTTTTCACAGAAACTGAACAAATTTAGCTGTATTTCTTTTTTTAATTTTTAAAACGATTTTATTTATTCATGAGAGATACAGAGAGAGAGGCAGACATAGGCAGAGGGAGAAACAGGCTCCCTGCAAGGAGCCCAATGTGGGACTTGATCCTGGAACCCTGGGATCATGCTCTGAGCCAAGGGCAGACACTCAACCTCTGAGCCACCCAGGCATCCCTAACTCTTATTCCTTTCCATAATTTTTCAACATATTCCCCTTCCCCCACCCCCATCACCCCCTTTCTTGACTTTTTCTGGGACTCCAATTATATATTACTTGGTATTGTCCCATAATTCACTAAGATTCTCTTTTTTCCCCCTCCCTCAATTTGAATAGTTTCTACGTTCCTGTCTTCAGTGTCAATGATATATTGTTCTGTAGTGTATAATTTACTGATAGGTTATCTGATGAATTTTTTATTTCAGATATTATATTTTTCAATCCAAAAATTTTTATTTTTCTTATAGTCTCTATCTCTTTTAAAATTGAATCCTTTATCTGTTCCCTCCTTATACTCATGTATTTTTCTTTAAGTCCTATATTTCTTTAAGTCCCTCCTTATACTCATGTATATTTCTTTAAGTCCTTGAATAGCCATTTTATGTCCTGGTCAGCTAATTCTATCATCTTGTCTTTTTCATACTTCCTTATATAACGATTTTTCTCCTAATTATGAGTCACATTTTCCTGTTTCTTTCCAGGTCGCATGATGCTTTATTCAATTCTAGATGTTGTAGATGCTCTATTTTGTCTTGTTTAAAGAAAGTTAAGTTTTTTATTTGCAGGCTATTAATTTACTTGTGTATCAGCTTGACCACTTTGAGACTTGTTTGTAAGGTTTGTTAGGGTTAGGCTAAAAGAGCTCTGATCTTGAGATGTGGCCTTTCTAAAGTGCCAATTATCTGAGGTATTCAACAAAGTCTTATTACTCTGGGCAGCTGGAACTCAAATGTCTCTAATTCAAGTGCAAACTTTGAAATCTCCATTGACTTCTCAGCTCCCTGGTAATTGTTTTCTGCTTGGCCTTTCAGAGACTCACCCTATGCTGCATAGTTTGGTATTTAGCCAAAGACTAAATAGGAGTCTTATGCAGTCATCTAGAGCTCTCTTTTTCTGCACAGTTGTCTCCTTTCTAATACCCTGCCTGTGGATTTCAGTTTCCCACAGTATCTCCAAACCGATTTCTTCTTTCCAGCTCAGCAAGACACCTTGCTGTGTCTTGTCAGTAATATAAGGAAGTATGAAAAAGATAAGATGATAGAATTAGCTGACCAGGACATAAAATGGCTGTAAATATGTTCAAGGACTTAAAGAAATATACATGAATATAAGGAGGGAACAGATACAGGATTCAATTTTAAAAGAGATGAAGATTATAAGAAAAATAAAAATTCCACATCTAGAATTGAATAAAACATCATGCAACATGGGAAGAAACAGGAAAATGTGACTTGCTGTGCTCTTCTTGGTCTCCAGCTCCAAGTGCTAAGGATAAGAAAATGCCTCTGAGCAGAATGCTAGGACAACCATGAGGCTCACATCATTTGTTTCCTTTATTTGGTGATCTTGGTTTTATTCTCCCTATTGTACAATACCTGAAAATTTTTTCATATATTTTATCTAGTGTTATGGTTGTTTATGACAGGAGGACTAGACCATTACTATCTACGGTACCATACTAGAATTTAGAGTTCTCTCCCTCTCATAAGCATTTTAAAAATCAAATAAATAAACCAATAAAGCTTCAGGAAGATAGCAAATTATTCCCATTTTCAAAAATGTACTAGGTCTTGGCACTGGTCCTTAAAAATCCAAACTTTCAACACATTTGCTTAATGACATTTTTGGATGGGGTAAATGTAGCATTTCTCAATTATGTGAATTTTTACTAAACACTTAGTGAAGATAGAAATAACTATCTCATAGTTGTGGTGGGGTCTGGAAACTTTTTAAAAAACAGAGCACAGTGTTTGACATTATAAGCACTTAACAATGGATATCATTGTTCTGTCATCAAATTTGAAATAATCAACGTAGTGATATTTTTAAAATATTTCCATTATATAAAAATAGTATATACATACAATAAAAAGAATCTGAGTATTATAAAAAGTTACTCAATAGGAAGTGTCAGCCTGCCATCTCAGAGCTCTAATCTTACTTCTGAAAGGTAATGCTACCAACAGTTTCCATATACATTCTTCCAAAATTTTGTAATGGTATGTAGATATGGGAGTCTGTAGCTTTGTGATTTTGTGCAAAAAGAAATGTTTTATACATGCTTTTCTCTACTTTGCTTTTATTCATTTGATGATATGTCTTGAGTTATGTTCATTTTAACACAAAGATACCTCATTTTTTAATAGCTGCATCATATTGCTTTGCATAAATGTAACGCAATTTCTGCAAACACTCCCTATTTATAGAATCAATGTTATTTTCAGATTTTTGCTTTTTAGAATACAGCTCCAATAATCTTTTTTACATATATATTTCTGCATGTGTGAATATGACTAGGTAAATTTCTAAAACTAATATTGCTAGATAAATAGTTATTTACAATTTTATATTTTAGTCAATATCGCTGTTTTCTTCCAAAGAGTTTCTCAATATACACTCCCACAAATAGAGCTTGTTTCTCCACATCATCCCCAACAGTGTGTATTATCAAATTTTGGAGTCTTTCTCATTTGATACATGAAACACAGAATATTAATATTTTAATTTGTATTCCCTTTACTATGACTAAAGTAGACAATTTCATTTGTTTATGAGTTATTTGTGTTCTTTCTATCTAAATTGCCTATTTTTAATCTTGGCTCCTATCCAATTTGTTTTAAGCTAGTTTGTTTTTTGCTTATTGATTTGCAAGATTTAAGAAGTTAGTTCTTTGACACATATTGCAAACATTATTGACTTTTTAAAGAGTTTTGTTTTATTTTTGAGTTTTATTTTATTTTATTTATTTTTGTCCACTTTGTTGTTTTATTTGACCTTCTCTTTCAACATTCTTTTCTCCTTGGAGGTTTAAAGTTTTTATGTAGACAATATTTTCAATAATTTCCATTATGATATTCATTTTTCTGTCCTATTTTCTGTCCATCTTCTCTATTACACTATTATTTGAAAACTATCCTACAGACAATTTTTGACACTGCTAAATTTCCAATATGACACTTTTCAAATTTCCAACATCCAAATTTTTATTCACAGGCAATAGATTTTTGTATAAGGAGAGGTAATGGCTTTTTTAAAAAACTAGTAAATTGTCTTAATGTCATTATTTGATTAATTCCATTTCCTTATGGCTAATTGGAAATCTAGTTCAATGGCATGTTTCTATTTTCCATTGTAAATGCTGTATTTCTGTTCTACTATAATTCTACAAGTCTTTATAAATCTAATACAGTGGGTTACATTTACTGGCACTTGTTTTCCAGTGGAAACCTTAGTAACTATATGCACAGAAATACATATAATAAATATGCTGTGTTGGAAAATCTGCTGGTGGTTTACTAATTCAGTTTATCTAAATTATACACAATACATACACAATAGTTATCATATTCTTCCTGTCTTCTTTTAAAGACTGAAATGCATTTTGTAACAATAAATCCAAGTCATGAGACTTAACATGAATTTTCTTGGGGAAGGTTTCTGCCTAGACGTGTAGCAGTTCAGAGAGATGCTGTGCTCATAAGAGGGAATGAGATCTGTGTGCTCAACAGCAAGTGTGATTGGATTTACAGATTAACAAAATGAGAAAGATCAAAGCCTTGTTATCAAGCAGACCTACAAGCCTAGAGCTTGCTCTTGTAGGAAAAATTGTTCTGTGCCCCTACACTTTTTAATCTTGACCTCACAGAAAGGGTTTTGCACTTAAGACAGTGTCATCAGGATGCAAAATTCAGGTCACATTCCACTTTCTCTTAATATGGATGAACACTCCCTTGGTGACTAAATTGGAAACTCTATGAAAATTTCAGGCTTCAAACAAATTTCTAATTCCATTAAATTGGTGTTCAGCAGAGCACATTGACTTTTGTGGTTAGTTAAGGGGAAATTAAGCTCACATATTTACTCTTCATTAAGCACAATCTCCTTTTTCCCAAATTGCAGGGACTTTATTTTTCTTCTATTTATTTCTTTAGTGCCTAGCACTGTGCTTGTCACACAGCAATTTGCTGGATAAATACTTTTTTTAAAAAAATTCAAAGGAGTTGCAGTTTGCGTGGTTTTTAAATGCTAATCTACAAATCTATATTGACTCAGCTAAAGGAAATGTTTAGGAAGTTTGAAACTGATAATACATTGGCAGATAATGAGGATCTCACTTTATGAATTCATGTTAATCAGGACCACTATTGCCTTAATTAAGATGGTGAGCTCTTTCTTATCCATAATATTAAAAGGACTCTAGTCCTTTTAAATGTCTGTTTTATAAGAAAATTCACCATTATGAATTGCCATCTTGGAAAAAAGTGAAATGCATCAAAATGTTCACAACTGAAAACCGATGAAAGTGATTTAACCTTACTGAAGCAGAGGATGCCTCAGTGTATTCCAATTTTTCAGGGCAATATAATGCCATCACGGATCATTGTACTCACATATATCTCCTTGCCTTTAACATTATTGTATTTAAGAATCGTTTATCTCAAGTTCCTAAAATGAATTATTCTCTCCTTTACCTTTGGGTCTCTGCTTATGCAAGACTCCTCATCAGGGAAAACTTTGTGCTCTTATTTTCCTTTTCATTTAGCTTTTCCTACTAGTGTTTAATGATGAACATAGGCATGTTCTCTAGGATATCTTGACTTCCCAAAACTTGGCCTCATGCCCTTTTTATGTGCTCCCATGGCACCTTGGCTTACTTCTCACAGTCACGAGGAGTTAAAAAATACATTTCTCATCTGTGAAGCATTATATGCTGTACTCTTTCTCAACTGAACCTAGATGGAGCCTCAGACTCCTCTCTTTTCTTAACAATTTTATTGAGGTATATTCACATACTATATGTTTTACAATATACATGTTCAAACTGTACCATTTGACAGGTTTATCCACATGACCCATGAAAACATCTCCGAAATCAATATAATAAATAGATTTATCAAACCCAAATGTTTCCTCATGCATCTTGTAGTCTTTCCTTCTGCCTTCCTGATCCATACTCTACTTTAGGATTATACTGTGTATACTCTTTTTTTCCCTCTGGTTTCTTTTATTCAGCATAATTATTTTAAAATTCATCCATATTACTGTGTGTAATCAATTGCCCATTACTTTTTACTTCACAAATCACATATTTGGGCATCCCAAAATCTTGCTCTTTTGCATTTTCATTTTCACTAGTTTAAAATACTTCAGATTCTCCCTTTAGATTTTTTTGACTCATTGTTTACTTTGAAGTGTGTTATTTAGTTTTCTAATATTTGTTGATTTCCCAGGTATCTTTTCATTATTGATTTTTATTTTAATTCCATCAGAACTAAGGAAAATACTTTGAAGGACATGAATCTTTTAATTTTATTGAGATTGGTTTTATGTCCAGAATATAATCTATCTCAATAAATGTTTCATTTGTACTCAATAATCATGGATATTCTGTTTGTTGGGTGGAGTGTTCTATGATTGTCAAGTGGTTCAAGCTGGTTTATAGTGTTTTTCAAATCTTCCATATCCTTACTGATTGTTAGTCTAGTTGTTCTATCAATTATCTGTCTACTTGTTTATGGAGGAATGTCGAAATCTCCAATTTTAATTGTGAATTTATTTCTTCTTGGCATTTATCAGGTTATTTCCCAAGCATTTTGAAATTATTATCCGTTATTGGTGCATAAACATTTAGGATTGTTATATACCAATAGATTAATTGATTCTCATTCCATTATAAAATGACTCTTTACATCCTTGGTAATATTCTTTGCTACAAGTTATTTGATATGAATATAGTCATTCTAGCTTTCCCTCATTAGTGGTAGTTTGGTACATCTTTCTCTCCTTTTTACTTTTAACTTATTTTTGTCTCTATACTTCAAGGGAGTGTCTTGTATGCAACATGTAGGAATGTTTACACCACTTAATCTTTGACTTTTAATTGGGTGTTTACACCACTTAGTCTTTGACCTTTAACTGAGGTGTTTACACCATTTAATCTGATGTGATTATTGATGTGGTTGGTTTAAATTTGCCATCTTGCTGTTTGTTTTTTATTTGCTCTAATAGTTCTTTTTCCTTTGTTCCTGACTTACTTTGTGTTTATTGAGGGGTTTTTGTTTTGTTTTGCTTTGGTTTTATGATTCTGAATTTCTTCTCCTTGTTGGTTTATTAGCTATAACTCTGTGGTGATAATTTTAATGGTTGCTTTAGGGTGCATGTATATCGCTTTAACTTACCCTAGTATATGTTTCAGTGTTAACTACACTTCATCTATAGTAAAAGAAACTTCTAACGGTATGTCTCATTTTTCCTTCCCAACCACTATTATATTGTCATCACACATTTTATTTTTGCATATGGTATAAGCTCCACAATGTATCATTATTTTACCTTAAACATTTCATTTTTTCTTAAATATATTTAAATAGTATGTAAAAATCATCATTTTATTTATCTATTTACCATTTCTGGTGATCATCCTTCCTTCATGTAGATCCAGATTTCTATCTGACATTATTGTCCTTCTGCTTGAAGGATTTTCTTCAAGATTCCTTATAGTGTAGATCTTATGATGAATTCTTTAGCTTTTCCTTATCTGAAGATGTGTTAATTTTGTGTTTGTTTTTGAAAGATATCTTCAATGGGTAAAAAAGTGTGGGTTCACATTTTTAAATTTTCTTTCCATACTTTACTAATGCTATTCCACTGTCTTCTAACTTGTGCTTTTTTTCCCCTTCTGTCAAGAAATTTAGTTCTATCTTTATCTTTATTTCCTTGAATGTAATTTGTCTTTTATTCAGTGTCTGCTTCTCTCATTTTTTTACTATATTATTCACTTGATTATCACATTCCCTGGTGAAGTTTTCTTCACGGTTTGTTTTCTTTCTCTTCTTTCTTTCTTTCTTTCTTTCTTTCTTTCTTTCTTTCTTTCTTTCTTCTTTCTTTTTCTTCTTTCTTTCTTTTGTAGTTAGAGCTTATTGAGCTTCTTGGATATGTAGGCAATAATTTTTATGAATTTGAAGAATTTATAAACATTGTTTCTTGAAATTTTTTCTCCCATTCTGGGACACTAATTATAAGTGACTACCTCCCAGTTACTGATGCACCATCCAATTTTCTTATTTTCAGCTTTTTGCTCTCTGTGTGTGAATCTGGATGATTTCAATTGCTATGGAAATGAATTCATTAATATCTTTTCTTGTGCAATATCTATTGGCCACTAACTCTATCCAGTGGTTTTTCATCCCAGGCTTGTAGACTTCATCAGCAGAGGTTTGTTTTTTACCCGTGTTAATGTTTAATTCTTCTTTCTGCTTCTTGAACGTGTGGAATGAAATCATTTAAACTGTTGTAACATCTTTGCTTACTACTATATTATCTGCATCATTTCTGTGTCAATTTCAATTGATTTTTCTCCTCATTATGAGTTTTATTTTCCTGGTTTTTTGTTTTTGTTTTTGTTTTTTTGCATGATGGTAGATGGTAGTTTTTTAGTGGATGTTGGATATTAGGGATTGATTCTACCTTGTCAGGAGCTAGATATTTCTCTATTCCTAGATATATTCTTGAAGGTTGTTTTTTTTTTTTTTTTTTTTTTCCTGGATTGTGATTAAAGTCACTTCAAAACAGTTGGATTCTTTTAGGTTTTGCATTAAGGTTTTGCTAGCTAGTGTCCAAGGCTATTTAATCTTGGACTAATTTTTTGCTACTATCAAAGCAAGACATGGGGCACCTGCGGCTCAGTCAGTTGAGCATCCAGACTCTTGATTTCAGGTCAGGTCATGATCTCAGGGTTCTGGGGTCCAGCCCCAGTCTAGCTTCCCACTCAGCAGGGAGAAAGTCTGCTTGTCTCCCTCTCCATCTCTCCCTCTCCCAGATCATGCTCTATCTCTCAAATAAATAAAAAATGAATAAAATTATTTTTAAAAAGCAAGACCCTTTATTGTTCTTTAACCAATATTCTCTGAATTGTAAGCTTTTTCCACTATGGTTGATGGGAATAAGCACTCTTTCTAGGCCTGGCGAAGCCTAAGCACTATCTCCTCTTATCTTTTCAGGTATTACCTTAGTGTGCTTCCTGGGTAGCTTCTCACAAACATGTGCTGATCAGTACCCAGCTGACTATTGCAGGAAACCCCTCTGCAGATCTCAGCAGTTTTCTCTCAGTGCAGCTCTGTTCTCTTGAATTCTGCCTTCCTGATTCTTGTTCTTTCTCAGGCTCCCAGCTCTACGTGCTCACCTTTGGGAAACTGTCTCCGCTTCCCCCTTCCCTGCCTCATGACCAGAACACTCCCTAAAGGGAGAAGCTGGAGTTGTTACAGGGCTAATCTCATTCATTCCCTGTCTCTCAGAGGTCACTCTCCTTCATTGACAGATATCCCCTCTTTCAGAACTTTGGTTTTCCTCCATATTTTGTCTTCTTTAAGTTTTTCAGTTAAGAGACTAAATCTAGGCTGTTATTGCTCTATCTTGTTTGGAAAAATAATATATAAATCCCAGAATCCATTTTAATAAGATCTTTCTAGTACTACTAATTGATAAAAAAAAAAAAAAAAGTTGCCATAGGATGTGACTCCAAAATGACCTCCCATTTCTCAGCTTATAAATCATCTTCTTGGGCAGCCTGGGTGGCTCAGCAGTTTAGCACCGCCTTCAGCCCAGGGCCTGATTCTGGGGACCCTGGATCGGGTCCCACGTCAGGCTCCCTGCATGGAGCCTGCTTCTCCCTCTGTCTGTGTCTTTGCCTTTCTCTGTGTGTCTCTCATGAATAAATAAATAAAATCTTAAAAAAAAAAAAAAAAAAGAAATCTTCTTCCTGAACAACAAGGCAAAGATAAGCACTCTTTCTGGGTGCGACTCTATAACAGTGTTATAACACATAATATATATAACATTATAGAACAAAGAATTTATGTATATCTTAAATGTATCCTAACACTATTTTCTTTGTACTATAAGTGCTTTTTGCTTTTATGTATTTTACTAGCTATTAGCTACTTCAACTTAGGGATTGATCTTACTCATCCTTCATTCTCAGGCCCTAGTACATGCCTACGCATAGCACATCTTCAGTAAATAATTGTTGAATGAATGATTGAATAAAAATATTTAGTAAGCAGTTGCTTCTCCTCAGATGTCAGGGAGTTTATTACATCACTATAAATCCCATTTTTGAAGCAGCACTTTCAATAAAAACTAATGAAGGGATGAACCTAGTCATTAAAACCATTGAAACACATGAGCATAGGGTTGAGCTTAAGCAGAGTCAGGATTCTGTCAGCCATGAGGAAGGAGCAAAGTGGCTGCCAGGTAGACAACCAAGGGCATCTGCTACTTCAGATAAATGCTCTCAAAAGCACCTGTGTCCTTTGTTCAGAAGAGAATATTTTAAATACATTCTAAGTAAGGATTTTAAACAGTGTTTTAGATTAGTTCCTGACAGCATCTAACTTATATGACTGTAAATATTTCCAGAACACAATAAACTCCACTTCCGTGCCAAAATGCTTCATGCAGTGTGTCACTTTAGATGGTAATTATATTGCATTAGGGAGACAGATTGTGCAGCCTCAAAGTGGAAAGAATATCCTGGTAAATCTGTCATCCACCCCCACAGCACACACCCTTTAAAGAGGAGAAATCTATTATTTCTGGGATAACCTTCATTTAATATTCTATTTTAAAAATCTACCTATTTTAAACATTGAGGTACAGGATAACTCCTAGGGAAGATGTATTTGTTTCAATCACAGAGATCTTGCGTTTTTCATGAAGAGTGTTTTTAAATGTATAATTTCCCCCACTTATTTCTTTCCCCCCCTCTTATTAAAAGGTAAGGCTTCATTACCTTGTCATATTCTTATTAGAAAAGTCATGCAAGTTTTCTAAGCCTCAGTTTTCTCATTAGAAAAAAATAAAGGTTACTTGTGTCTACCTGACTGAGATCACTTTCATTCTTAAAATGGAGAAAAAAGTACTTTGTTTTTTCCAAAGCACTGAGAAAATTTTCAATACAGGCAGACATTATTTTATTGTGTTTCACTTAATTGTGCTTCACAGATACTGTAGAAGGTTTGTGGTGTATGGAAATTTGGTGGGTATTTATCTTTTCATCCCAACAACTTTATAAAGAGGATAAAACAGTCAGTCGGTACATATTTTGAAAGATCTATTTATTTATTTTAAGAGAAAGAGCACACAGACAAATGAGTGGGGGCAAGGACAGACAGGGAGGGAGCAAATCTCAAGCAGACTCCATGCTGAGTGTGGAGCCTGATGCAGGGCTCAATCCCAGGACCCTGAGATCATGATCTGAGCTGAAATCAAATCAAGAGTCAGACACTCAACTTACTGAGCCACCCAGGTGCCCCCGTACATATTTATTTTTTTATTTAATTTTTAAAAAAGATTTTTGTTTATTTATTCATGATAGACATACAGAAAGAGAGAGAGGCAGAGACATAGGCAGAGGGAGAAGCAGGCTCCATGCAGGGAGCCCGACCCGGGACTAGATCCCGGGACTCCAGGATCGCGCCCTGGGCCAAAGGCAGGCACCTAAACCACTGAGCCACCCGGGGATCCCCTGTCCTAGTACATATTTAAAAGGAACTGGGGGGATCCCTGGGTGGTGCAGTGGTTTGGCGCCTGCCTTTGGCCCAGGGCGCGATCCTGGAGACCCGGGATCGAGTCCCACGTCGGGCTCCCGGTAGATGGAGCCTGCTTCTCCATCTGCCTGTGTCTCTGCCTCTCTCTCTCTCTCTCTCTCTCTCTCTCTCTGTGACTATCATAAATAAATAAAAATTTAAAAAAATCTTAAAAGGAACTGGGGATCCCCGGGTGGCTCAGCGTGGGGCTTCCCGCATAGAGCCTGCTTCTCCCTCTGCCTATGTCTCTGCGTCTCTCTCTCTATCATGAATAAATAAATAAATAAATAAATCTTTAAAAATGTTTAAAAAATAAAAGGAACTGAAAAAAGAATGAAGTAAGGAGAATGGAAGAGACAGAAGGAGAAAAGGCAAAGAGGGAGGAAAAAGAGAAGGAGCAGAAGAAAGAATGGAAAAGAGAGAGGGAGGGAGAAATAAGGTAGGCTGAGAGGAGGGAAATGAAAGAGAGAAGGATGAGACAAAGGAGGAAGGGAGAGAGAAAAGGAGGGAAGAGGAGGGACAGTGGAAGGAAGGAGAGAGGAAAGGTCACAACTATTATGTGAGTGGTTGACTCATTTTGACTCGAACCTGTATCTCAACAACTGATCATTGCTGTGGTTATCACCCTTCTAGATAACATAAATAACAAAAAAGTGACAATTTTACCTGAATTTTAGATATAGTGACCTTATGTTGGGATGGTGAAAGTAGTAATATGTTCTATTTTTTAGTATTAATATTACTGCCTTTGAGGATGAGACCAAGAGAGGAAGACATTCCCAAATGCTGTAGCCAGGTTGAAACCCTAGAGAAAGAGACTAATTGCCCTTTTTCCTATTTTCTAGAGTATTTATTCAGGAAAGAGCAGAGTACTTTTTAAATGTTTTCAGATTCTGAAACTTGAGTTAGAAATAATTCCTTCATTCATTTTGCCCTTGAGCATAAACTTAACTCATTAGTGGGGACACAAAAAGAAACAGAATCAGCCCAAGAGAATGAAAAGTATTTGGATCTTGCTCCAATAAGCAAAAGTCACTTAATAGTCTCTCTCTGTGTGTGTGTGTGTGTGTGTGTGTGTGTGTGTGTGTGTGTGTGTGTGTGTTTGTATGTTAGCTTTTTGGCAGCCCAAAGCAGACAAGTTTTTAAAAGAGATAATATTGGGCACCTGGTGGCTCCGTAGGTTAAGCATCTGCCTTCAGCTCAGGTCATGATCCCAGGGTGCTGGGATTGAGTCTCACATTGAGGTCCCTGCTCAGTGAGGAGTCTGCTTCTCCTTCTCCCTCTGCCCCTCCCCACTGCTCATGAATGCTCTCTCTTTAATAAATAAAATCTAAAAAAAAAAAAAAAGAGGCAATAGTACTTCTCATGCAAACCAGTAATTCTATAATTGCATCAAGAAAAGGGTGACTTAAAAAAAAAAAGAAAAGAAAAGGGTGACTTGGGGCGCTGGGTGGCTCAGTGCATGATCCTGGGGTCCTGGAATGGAGTCCCACATCAGGCTCCCCCAGGGACCCTGCCTCTCCCTCTGCCTGTCTCTGCCTCTCAGTGTCTCTCATGAATAAATAAATAAAATCTTTTACAAAAAAAGAAAGAAGAAGGAAAGAAAGAGAAAGAAAGAAAAATAAAGAAAGAAAGAAAGAAAGAAAGAAAGAAAGAAAGAAAGAAGAAAGAAAGAAAAGAAAAGAAAAAAAGAAAGAAAGAAAGAAAGAAAGAGTGACTTAGTGCCATAGATGCTTTTAATGACAGCATTAATAACCATTGCTGATGGCATTTTGGAATACAGGTGAGGTCCAGAGCGGACGACCAAGAAAGAATTCTTGGGACGTTTTTGGTGCAAGATGGTGGTTTTATTAAAGCACAGGGACAAGACTTGGGGGCAGAAACAGCAGCTGCCTTGTGCCTATGAGGGGTGACTGACTATATACCCAGGAGTTGGGGGAGGTAAGAAAGAGGGATTCCAAAAGGATTTTCATATTCTAAATATTCTAAAGAGGACCTACAAGACTGGAGGCCTCGCCATTGTCAAACTAAAGACTGTTTTTCCCTCTAGCAAGGCAGAAACATTAAGACACCTGGAAGCCTCCTGAGGAAAGTCACACATATCCCACCCTGGGTGGGGCTTGTTTGTGGGGTATCAGCTGAGCTTTGTTCTCAGCTAGCCCTGCTCCCTCAGCAATTGCTACCATTAATTAAGCCCCTGCTTTGAGTAAATCTCTGGCACAGATACCATCTTATCTCATTCCAATGGCAACACTGTGAAGTTAACATTTGCATTACAGTTCTGAAGTTGAGGAATAATAGCCTTGGAGAAAATAGTTAACTTTTCAGAAGGTGCTAGCTGTTGTCTCTTTACATTATGTTCACCTCCCCAAGTCAGAGAGGGAATAAAGACCAGTGAGATCAAAATGAAAAAACCCAAAACATCTCAAGGCCTTCTTTCATCTCGGGACAAAACAAAAAGGAGCTAAGGGTAAACCCCCCTGCACACATTCATTCTGAATGAGATGCCTGGCATTGTAATAATGTCTTTATTAATGTATTTTAATTAATCTTCTGATATTGACACTCTTGTGTGAAAGATATTGCTTTCCTTATTCCACTAATGAGGAGAGGAAAGTTTGGGATGTTAAATCACCCAGTTCCCTGGCAAGTGAGGGAATATGCATTTGAATTCGAAATACATGTGACTGTGATCTTTTCCCATGTCACACTGACCCTGTCTGTTCCACAAACACTTACAAAGCACATGCTGAGTAAAAGCACTTTGCAAGTTCAGGGCCCTTGATATGAGGCAAAGATAAGTAAGACATAGCCTTGAACTCAAAGAGTAAATTCCAATCACAAAATATCTGAGCTGGAGTAGCATTTATGAGGAAATGAGAAGTGGCTTGCAAAGTAGTCTATCAGATCATGAATTGGAACATTAACTGGTATCCTGTCCTTTTTCCTGTTGGGTAAATCTCTACTAGAAGCTGGGCCTTACTAGCCCAGTGGTGGGAGAGAAGCTAATCTCAAGCACATCTCTGTAAGGGGCACTTCCTCCACTCCACTGGGCCACATATTTATGAGAGGTGAAAGTGAAACTTCCTCCATCTCAGAGAGGAAACATTATATGCATATTCTCTTTTGGGTAATCTTTTTCACAGATTGTGGGGGAGACCTCTTACCCTCCCTTTTACTTGAGGAAACTAAGGCTTATAAAAATCAAGGCAATTACTTTGGATCAAACAGGTAGTAAGTGCCAGAGGCAGGGTTCAAGCCAATGTCTTACTCCAGAGAACTGCTTTTTTCCATTGTACCACTCTCCTCCTTATGTATACAAATGCCTAAGTCTGTGTGTGTGCATACATCTACGTACATCTGCACATATGTACCTGTGTGTGCATGTATATGGCAAATGATGTTTCCTGCTGATCCTGAAGACTGATTTAAAAAAAAAAAATTCCAGGGACACCTGAGTGGCTCAGTGGTTGAGCATCTGCTTTTGGCTCAGAGAGTGATGCCAGAGTCCCAGGATGGAGTCCCACATTGGGCTCCCTGCATGGAGCCTGCTTCTCCCTCTGCCTATGTCTCTGCCTCTCTCTCTCTCTCCTCTCTCCTCTCTCTCTCTCTCTCTGTGTGTGTCTCTCATGAATAAATATATAAAATCTTAAAAAAATAAACTTTAAAAAATCCCAACTTTATTGAGTTATGAATGGCAAATAAAATTTTAAAATGCTTGAAATGTTTAAGGTGATGATTTTATGTATCTATACATTGTGAAAGGATTTCCCTATCAAATTAACACATCTATCACTTCACATATTTTTTTTTTCAGTGAGAACATTTAAATTCTACTTTCTCAGCAGATTTCAATTATAGAATTCAGAGCTATCAGCTCTAGTCAGGTTTTATATTTATCTTTCTTGTCTCCTGGTACTCTGCCCAGGATCTTATTTTTAACCTGCTGCTACAGGTGTGTAGTTGAGAGGGGGCAAATATTTCATAGGACATAAAGGATCAGTGCTGTGGGCTACATTAGAGCTCAGCGTTTTGGAAGGAAGATGTGCTATTTGCTCCCTCCCAAGTATGTGCACACTAGGTGAATGATAGGAATAGATCAAAGGGAGTTGGGTGTGCTCAAGAGGTAGGGATGGTGATGGACATCCTCACTGAGGACAGCAAACAGGATCTGCCATTGGTGATCATTCATCTCTCCCACTGGGACCACTGGAAAAGCAAAAGAAAGGGATGTAGCCCTGTCTTGAGAATTCACCAAACTTGGCTTCACTCTATCCAAGATCCCAGTATACTAAAAAAGCAAAATTGCATTCAGCTTGGTGTCTCTTAATTGGTGTAGGTTATAAATATTAAGCTCTCAAAGGCTTAATTCAAATGCCAACTCATCCTCAAAGCTTCTCTAATACCCTTCCTTCACTGATAACATCAAGAATTAATTTTTCTACAAATATTTATTGAGCAACTACCAAGCCCAAGACATTGTGTTAGCCATATTTGTTTGTTCTTTTACCTGTATTTCCTTTTTATAACACTTATCACTGATCATGTTGTACTATAATTATTTTTCTAAATATCGGTGTTGTGAACTAACAAAGACAGTCTCTTATTTGCTCAGTATGCTTAGCTTTTAGCACAGTCTGGACATAGAGTAAATGTATGGTAAATGTTTGGTGAAGACCTTCAGAGAAAGGACCAATGATTTCAAGTAGCAGTGCTCCTGGTTTAGTTACTCCTGGGTTCTGGGCTAGGCATCCCAATGGGTAGTCTTACATATCCTGGAGGGAACCACATGTCAACATTATGGGAAGCAGACCACCATGCTAATGAAACTGCATAGTCCATTCTTCCTATTAAGTTATCCAGTTGCCAGATGAGCTGCCTCCAGAAATAATTCACTTTCTTTAAACAAATAATGCCTTTATCTGTCAGAGAGACCTGGAAAGATTTTCCATATTTATTTGACATTGATTTATCTCTTTTAACATCAATATGCCATCCTAAGATCAGGAGGATTTTGTGAAGGGAATAGCAATTTTGTTAGGCCTATGTGAAGCAGAAGAGAGTTCATTTCAATATACTCCCATACCACTAAGCATCCAGAGTCTACTCATGTAAGCTTAATGCAGTGCTCAGAGGGGACCACCCTGTTGACCTAGAGCCTACACTTGACTCAGTAGAGTTTATCATCCACAGACACAAGCTGAGAGGTCCAAACAATGAAAGAATTTCCAACAGCCCCATTGCTGTCATGATTGCCAACCTCATATTTCCATACACAGGTCCTTCTTGACCTAGTTTCTTTCATACCTGTGTTTCAAAAGCCCCAAATCTATGGCCCTAATTGACCTGTGAAATTTTGGAAAAGTTACCACATTCCCTAAAACTAAAAAAAAAAAAAATCCTAAAATGTGACTAAATTGTTGTCAGTTAAAATGTAGTAGAAAAGCGTCAGCCCTGAAGCTAACCTATCACTTGACTACAGTCAGCTCAGTCATCAAAAAGCTGTGTGACTTTAGGAAAGTCAGCTCACCTTTCTGGGCCTCATTTGTAAAATGAAGACTGACCTAACCAATCTCTCAAGAACTTTCCAGCTGTACTTTAAATAAATCAAATGGTATTATTTTGTTTGCATTCTCAGTCCCCAAGAGTAGTCATTTTACCCTTTGAAGCACTCCAAGGATCCAGAATATGCAAGAGAGTTGATAAGTTATTGCAGATCATCTAAATGAGGATTAGGAGAAGCAAACTAAGCTGGCAAGTGACAGCCTGGGCCTGTTGCTGCTGAGGAGTTGGGCTTTATTATACACGGTGATGAGCAAAAGATGAGCTTGCCTCACAGGGCCCCACTGGCCAAGCTGTGAAAGAGCACTCATCCATCAACGCCAGGCTAATCGCAACACTAAGATACAGCTCTGTCTTCCACTCAGGCTTCCTTTGCACAAGCTCATCTGTTTCCCTTGGAAGCCCTGTCTGGTCTAGTTTGATCCATTCTAGAACAGTGGCAATGATAGCGACAACAGAGGTAGATCCAACAGTGCAGAGAGCTTACTTGAGAGAAAGGAGATAGGTAACATGATGGTGTGTGTACTTGCATCTGAATGGCAAGTTCAAGCAGATCTTGGCTGTACGTCACAGCTGTTAATTCTGCATATTTTCTATCTAGCCTAGAGGACTTATAAAGAACAACTAAGGTAGGTATCACTCAGTTAGATACTTCTTACTTAGATATTAATGTAGAACATACCTATGACCATATAACATTGTAAGATTCTCAACTACCTGTCACTAGACTGTGAGCCACTTGTAGACAGGTTTTAGGTGGAATATATCTCTACCTCCCAGCCTCCAGAAGAGAGCACTAATAGAGCTGGTCTCCAATATAGGCTTGAAAACCAAAAGAGAGGTTGAGAATCATTTTTATTTGAAGGCTGTTGGATTATAAATAATATTCTCTCTTTTCTTTTCTTTCTTTTTTTTTATATTCTCTCTTTTCAGAAGTATCCATAATATCATACTCTGGTTTTTATCTTGAAGTGGGTTACCTATGGTATGGCCCATCTTCTTGCACTTTGGTTCTCTAAATGAATCTCTAACTTTCCTTAAATCGCAAATCCATTTGTTCATATGGCCCACATGGTACAAGGCAGCATCCAAGCTGAGAAGTCTTTCTGGTTTCCTTGGGGAAGTCAGCCTTCCCCTTCCTTAGTTTCTAGTAGCTCATAGTTCCTAAACCTATGAACAATTCATCCGTGTTTAGATATCTTTCTGCTATGTCCTTGCTATTCTGTGCATCCTTGTACAAGTTACTTAACTTTCCTGTGCCTGTTTCCTTTTATTTTTTAATTTTTTAAAAAGATTTTTTTTTTATTTTAGAGAGAGAGGAAGAGAGCAAGTTGGTGGGGGAGGGGGAAGAGGAGAAGAGGGAGAGGGACAAGCAGACTGCTCACTGAGCAGGAAGCCTGATGAAGACCGCTATATCCACCCTGAGATCATGACCCTGAGCTTAAATCAAGAGCCTATGGATAATGGAACTGAACCACCAAGGTACCCCCCTGTGCCGGTTTTCTGGCTTGCACTGTAGGGATAATAAGAACTATAATAGTTTTATGGGAGTTTAAAATAGTTAACAAATGTAATATACTCAAAAGAGTACTTGCCAAGTAATGTGTTCAATAAATTTTAACTATTACTTATAAAAGTATTCCCCTTTTTTGTTATACTTTTGATAAAGCCATTTTGATAAAATTAGCTTATTTTAAAAATCAAACCCAAAGGGAAATATGGGAGATCTCTGGACCTTCCTCTCAGTCTTTTTTTTGTTTTAATTTAAATTCAATTTGCTAACATGTAGTAAAACACTAAGTACTCATCCCATCAAGTGCCCTACTAGTGCCCATCACCCAGTTACCCCATCCCCCTTCAACCTCCCCTTCCACAACCCTTTATTCGTTTCCCAGAGTTAGGAGTATCTCATGGTTTGTCTCCCTCTCTAATATTTCCCACTCAGTTCCCCTCCTTGCCCTTATAATACCTTTCACTATTTCTTATATTCCCTGTATGAGTGAAATCATATGATTGTCCTTCTCCGATTGTCCTTACTTCACTCAGCATAATACCTACCCTCCAGTTCCATCCACATCAAAGCAAATGATGAGTATTTGTCCTTTCTGATGGCTGAGTACTCTTCCATTGTATACATAGACTACATCTTCTTTATCCATTCACCTGTCAAAGGACACCGAGGCTCCCTCCACAGTTTGGCTATTGTGGACATTGCTGCTAGAAACATCAGGATGCAGGTGTCCCGGCGTTTCACTGCATCTGTATCTTTGGGGTAAATACCCAGCACTGCAAATGCTGGATTGTAGGGTAGCTCTATTTTTAACTCTTTGAGGAACCTCCACACAGTTTTCCAGAGTGGCTACACCAGTTCACATTCCCACCAACAGTGCAAGAGGGTTCCCCTTTCTCCACATCCTCTCCAACATTTGCTGTTTCCTATCTTGTTAATTTTCCCCATTCTCACTGGTGTGGGGTGGGATCTCATTGTGGCTTTGATTTGTATTTCCCTGATGGCCAGTGATGAAGAGCATTTTCTCATGTGCTTGTTGGCCATTTCTATATCTTCTTTGGTGAAATGTCTGCTCATGTCTTCTGCCCATTTCATGATTGGATTTTTTGTTTCTTGGGTGTTGAGTTTAATAAGTTCTTTATAGATCCTAGATACTAGCCCTTTATCTGATATGTCATTTGCAAATATCTTCTCCCATTCTATAGGTTGTCTTAGTTTTGTTGACTGTTTCTTTTGCTGTGCAGAAGCTTTTTATCTTGATGAAGTCCCAATAGTTCATTTTTGCTTTTGTTTCCCTTGCCTTCTTAGATATATCTTGCAAGAAGTTGCTGTGGTTAAGTGCAAAAAGGGTGTTGTCTGTGTTCTCCTCTAGTATTTTGATAGATTCTTGTCTCACATTTAGATCTCTTAACCATTTTGAGTTTATCTTTGTATATGGTGTAAGAGAATGGTCTAGTTTCATTCTTCTGCACATGACTGTCCAATTTTCCCAACACCATTTCTTGAAGGGACTGTACTCTTTCCAGTGGATAGTCTTTACTGCTTTGTCGAATATTAGTTAACCATAGAGTTGAGGGGCCATTTCTGGATTCTCTATTCTGTTCCATTGATCTATGTGTCTATTTTTGTGCCAGTGCCACACTGTCTTGATGATCACAGCTTTGTAATACAGCTTGAAATCTGGCATTTTGATGCCCCATGCGGTTTTCTTTTTAATTATTCCTCTGGCCATTCGGGGTCTTTTCTGATTCCATATGAATCTTAAGATTATTTGTTCTGACTCTGTGAGGAAAGTCCATGGTACTTTGATAGGTATTGCATTGAAGGTGTAAATTGTCCTGGGTAGCATAGACATCTTCACAATATTTATTCTTCCAATCCATGAGCATGGAATGTTTTTCCACCTCTTTAGTCTTCCTCAATTTCCTTCATAAGTGTTCTGTAGTTTTTAGAGTATAGATCCTTTACCTCTTTGGTTAGGTTTATTCCTAGGTATATTATGCTTTTGGGTCCAATTGTAAATGGGATTGATTCCTTAATTTCTCTTTCTTCAGATTCATTGTTAGTGTACAGAAATGCCACAGATTTCTGTGCATTGATTTTGTATCCTGCCACACTGTCGAATTGCTGTATAAGTTCTAGCAATCTTGGGGTGGAGGCTTTTGAGTTTTCTACATATAGTATCATGTCATCTGCAAAGAGGGAGAGTTTGACTTCTTTGCCAATTTGAATGCTTTTCATTTATTTTTATTGTCTTATATCTGAGGCTAGGACTACTATGTTGAATTAGTGGTGAGAGTGGACATCCCTATTGTGTTCTTGATCTCAGGGGAAAGGCTCTCAGATTTTCCCCATTGAGAATGATATTTGCTGTGGGCTTTTCATAAATGGCTTTTATGGCGTTGAGGAATGTTCCCTCCATCCCTACATTTTGAAGAGTTTTGATCAGGAATGGATGCTCTATTTTGTCAAATGCTTTCTTTACATTTATTGAGAGGATCATATAGTGCTTGTTTTTTCTCTTGTTGATGTGATCTATCACGTTGTTTGTTTTATGAGTACTGAACCACCCTTGTATCCCTGGGATAAATCCCACTTGGTCATGGTGAATAATCCTCTTAAAGTACTGTTGGATCCTATTGGCTAGTATCTTTTTGAGAATTTTTGCATCTGTGTTCATCAGTGATATTGATCTATAATTTTCTTTTTTGGTGGGGTCTTTGTCTGGTTTTGGGATCAAGGTAATGCTGGACTCATAAAATGAGTTTGGAAGTATTCTCTTCCTTCCTATCCTTCAAAACAGCTTTAGTAGAATAGGTGTTACTTCTTCTTTAAAGGTTTGATAGAACTCCCCTGGGAAGCCATCTGGCCCTGGACTTTTGTGTCTTGAGAGGTTTTTGATGACTGCTCCAATTTCCTCACTGGTTATTGGCCTGTTCAGGTTTTCTATTTCTTCCTATTCCAGTTTGGATAATTTAGGTTTTCCAGAAATGCATCCATTTCTTCCAGATTGCCTAATTTGTGGGCATATAGCTGCTCATAATACATTTTTAAAATCATTTGTATTTCCTTGGTATTGGTTGTGATCTTTCATTCATGATTTTATTAATTTGAGGTTTTCCTCTTTTTAATAAAGCTGGCTGAGGTTTATCTGTATTATTCATTATTTCAAAGAACCAACTCCTGTTTTTTTTTTTTTTTTTTAATCTGTTCTACAGTTATCCTAGTCTCTATTTCATTGAGTTCTGTTCAAATCTTTATTATCTCTCTTTTTCTGCTTGGTGTAGGTTTTACTTACTGTTTTTTCTCCAGTTCCTTTAGGTGTGAGGTTAGCTTGTGTATTTGAGGTTTTTTTTTTTCTATTTTTGGGGGGAAGCTTGTATTGCAGTGAATTTCCCTCTTATGACCACTTTTGCTGTATCCCAAAGATTTTGAACAGTTGTATCTTCATTAGTTTCCATGAATCTTTTAAATTCTTCTCTAATTTCCTGGTTGACCCATTCATCTCTTAGCAGGATGCTCTTTAACCTCCACGTGTTTGAGTTTCTTCCAAATTTCTTCTTGTGATTGAGTTCTAGTTTCAAAGCATTGTGGTCTGAAAATATGCAGGGGACAATGCCAATCTTTTGGTAATGGCTAAGACCTGATTTGTGACCCAGTATGTGGTTTATCCTGGAGAAAGTTCCATGTGCACTTGAGAAGAATGTGGATTCAGTTGTGTTCATATGGGAAGTTCTGTATATATCTGTGAAATGCATTTGGTCAGCGTATCATTTAAGGCCCTTGTTTTTTTTGGTGATGTTCTGCTTAGAAAATCTGTCCTTTGCTGAAAATTCCATGTTAAAGTTTCCCACTATTAGTGTATTATTATGTAAGTATCTCTTTACTTTGGTCATTAATTGATTGATATACTTGGCAGCTCCCACATCATGGGCATAAATATTCATGATTGTTAGATCTTATTGGATAGACCCTTTAAGTATGATATAGTGTCCCTCTTCATCTCTTACTATAGTCTTCGATATAAACTTCAATTTATCCAATATGAGGATTGCTACCCCACCTTTCTTTTGAGGACTATTTGAATACTAAATTGTTCTCCACCCTTCATTTTCAGGCTGGAAGTGTCCTTATGTCTAAAATGAGTCTCTTGTAGACAGCAAATAGATGGGCCTTGCTTTTTTATCCAGTCTTAAACCGTGCGTCTTTTGATGGGATCATTTGGCCCATTCACTTTCAGAGTAACTATTGAAAGATATGAATTTAGTGTCATCATATTACCTATTCAGTCCCTGTTTTTGTGGATTGTATCTTTGGGCTCTCACTTTCTTGTAGAGGGTCCCCCTTAATATTTCTTACAGAGCTGGCTTGGTGGTCACATATTCTTTCCGTTTCTGCCTATCTTGGAAGCTCTTTATCTCTCCTTCTATCCTGAATGAGAGCCTTGCTGGATAGAGTATTCTTGGCTGCATGTTCTTCTCATTTAATACCCTGCATATATCCTGCCAGCCCTTTCTGGCCTGCCAGGTCTCTGTGGAGAGGTCTGCTATTAATCTGACCTTTCTCCCCATATAAGTTTTTTTTTTTTTTCTCCCCATATAAGTTAAGAATCTCTTATCTTGTTTTGCTTTAAGAATTTTCTCTTTATCTTTGAAATTTGCAACTTTCACTATTAAATCTTAAGGTGTTGAATGGTTTTTTTATTGATTTTTTTGGGGGGGTCCTCTCTATCTCTTGGTTCTGAATGCCTGTTTCCTTCCCCAGATTTGGGAAGTTCTCAGCTATGATTTGTTCAAATATACCTTCTGGTTTTCTCTCTCTCAGCCTCTTCTGGAATCCCAATTAGAAGTATATTCCTCCTTCTCAAGCTATCACTTATTTCCCTAAGCCTTTCTTTGTGGGCTCTTAATTTTTTTTTCTCTTTTTTCCTCAGCTTCCTTCCTTACCATCAACCTGTCTTCTATGTCACTCTCTTCCACCTCATTAACCCTAGCAGTTAGAACATCCAGTTTGGATTGCATCTCATTTAATCTATTTTAAATTTCAGCCTGATTAGATCTCAATTCTGCAGTAATGAAGTCTCTAGAGTCCTTTACACTTTTTTCCAGAGCCACCAGTGGCTTTATAATTATACTTCAGAATTGAATTTCTGAAATTGTATTGAAAACCAAATTCTGTAACTCTGTGGCAGAGTACTGTTTCCAGTTCTTTCTTTTGTGGTGAATTCTTCCTTCTAATCATTTTGTCCAGTACAGAGTGGCTGTATGAGCAGGCTGGGTCAAAATATCAACCACAACCTAAGCAAAATACATCCTAGATGATTCCAAAGAGGTCAGAGACCAGAAAGTAATAGAAAAAGAACAGAGCAAACAAAAGGACCACTAAACTGAAAAACAAATTTTAAAACAAAGTAGTAAAAATAAAATCAAAAAACAAACAAACAAACAAAAACAAAGAAGAAAAAAGAAAAAGAAACAAAGGAGGGGGATAGTTATAGTGAGGAATTGATAGTGGAGAGAGGAGAGAATCTAGTCTACCTGTTGGATCCTAGAGGGTGATCCTCTTGGTTCTAGTGTATTTTGTTTTGTATGTTAGAAGATGCTCAACCCCAAATTTGTATAAACCAGCAATACTTATATAAAGCCCCAACACTGACCACAAAAACATAAACAAGATAAAAGAGGGGGGCAGAATGGGAAGGAAGAGAGAATATAATCTCACAGAATGAACCAACAGGTTGTTCCACTTGGTTCTGGGGATATGTTGGTTGTATTTTAGAAGGTACTAATTTCCAACATTGTAAAACAAACGAGGCAGAAAAAAACAAAAAAACAAATACCCATAGTCAAATACACTGAAGGGAATCCAGAAGTGAAAAATATATCTAAGACATGTGATTGTAGAAATATGAAAATCAAAAAGGAAAAAAACTTAAAAATGAAGAGCTGGTAAAATATTGTTGTTAAGGTGAGAAAAGAGAAAAACTATTGAAAATTTTTAGTCTGATATGAAAATGAGTCATAATGGAAAAAGAAAAGAAAAAGGACATGCTAGTTCTATATACTATTTTTCCCTCAGTCCTGGAAGCTTTCCAGTGCTGCTTGGTCAGTAAACTTGCTCTTCCCCTGTCCTTCCAGCTGGTCTTCTGGGGGAGGGGCCTGCTGTGCTGATTCTCAGGTGTGGGTACCGGGGTGGAGATGCCCCGTCTCCTGCTGGGTGCCGGACTCAGTGAGAGCTGTTTACCCCATGAGGCCTCTGTTCCCTGGCAGAGCCCCCCACCACCCCCCTCAGCACAAGGTGAAACAAAGAGGAAAATCAACAATGGCAACGGCCAGATCTCCAGCTCTGAAGTCCAGCTCCCCACAAGTAATTAACCATAGTCTCCCAGTCCGCACTGGCCTAGATGCTCCTGAGGGCAGGTGTGGGGGCACTGTTCTGCACAGCTTGTGGGGTGCCCAGTGGCAGGAGAGTTCTTGCTTTCCTGTGCCCTTCCTGCTTCCCTCTGTCCGAGGGGGAATGCAGGATCAACAACTTTGTCTTCTTGGGCATCCTGGGATCTGGGGTCCTGTGCTGCTGGACCGGTGATCCTGGGGACCGCCTCTCCCAAAGGGAGCAGGGTACAGGCATCTCCATCCGGAGCTGCCTGCCTAACCAACTGGCTTCTCTTAAATGCCTCAGAGGGCTGCAGGGCTGCAGCCCTTTAGCAATATCAGACCACGGTTGCGGTGAGCTTTCCCCCAGGCACCCCTCCTGTTATAGTCACTCCAGGAACCTTAAGCCTTCTTTGCCCCTCCTGCAATTGTGCCCAATTTCCCTATTAAGCACTTTTCCATCAGGGAAAACTCTGGGGTGGATTTTTAAAGTGCTCGATTCTCCAGGGCTTCTCCAGGGCCGGGTTTTCCTGCCCTGGAGGCTTTCCCTGCCCCACTTTAGCCCAGGTAGTTGTGGTTCCCCTCCCCCACTTTATTATTATTATTATTATTATTATTATTATTTTGCCTTCCTACTTTGTTAGAAGCAAAATCTTTTCTCTCTGTAGCATTCCAGCTGTTGTCTCTTTAAATCTCAGGTCGAATTTATAGGTGTTCAGGATGTTTGAAAAGTTATCTAGGTAAGTTTGTGGGACCAGGTGAGATGAGGACCCCTACTCTTCCTCCATCTTGCCCCTCCCATTTGATGTTTTAAAAATGAAAATTAATTACAACTATACCTAAAATAATTTTCCAAATGATTACTTGAAATGATCATTTGATTATTTGAAAAGGTTCAATGACTTGCCCAAGGCTGAACAACACAGCAAAAGAGTAGCAGAAAGAAATTTAAGGACAGATAGAATCACCTAAATTCAACTCCCATTCAGGCTGGCTAAAATAATTACAGTGTATCCTTAGCAGGAAAAAGCATAGGGCCTTTAATAAGATATACACATGCACATGAAAATATATTGTTGAAAGGAAAACACAGGTGACAATATGGGGTGGATGGTATTATGTCTCTAACTAACTAACTACCTAACTAAGACAATGCCACTGTGGAAAAAAGTCTGAAAGGAAGCCTGCCACATTGTTTACAGTGGTTACCTTGAAGAAACATTCCCCCCCCCCCCCTTGTAAGTAGAACCAGCCCTAATCCAGAGGCAGCACATCCAGGCGCCTTCCTGAAATTTTAGCAACTAAAAGCATTCTGTTTACAATAAGAGAACCATTTCCCCCCCACACCCTGATTGGAATGTCCCTGAATAGGTTCATGTTGACCCTCTGTGAAATCAACCTGGATGCTATGCGACTCCCGCGGTTCTTTTGTCTTTAGGCGGTTTCTTTCCTTTTGCCTTTTAAAAAATACCTGTAATTGCTAATCGGGGCTCTTTTCCTCCTCGGAGGCGGAGAGCCCGTTTGCGCAAACGTTCAATAAACCCTCTTGCTAATTGCATCTGCCTGTCTGGGGTCTGAGTCTCTGGGGCGTCCGCCGGGACACGTTGGCACCCGTGAGCCAGGGTCCAACAACCTCTGCAGGGGGAATTGGGTGGGTAAGGATGAAGAGCTTTTACTTTTTATCTTATAGTATTCAAAAAATAGTAGAGAAATGAGTGATTTTTTTTGTTACCTTTCTTTGTTTTTATTTTCATATTATGAAATTGAGTGTTTTTGCAACTCCTTGTAGTCTTATCCTTTGAAAATTTAAGACTTCTTTTTAAGGTTAATTCATCTAAAACACATCCATTCCACTGTTAAGTTTCTAATAACCATCACATTCATAGTATTTCAATGAATGGGAGCATTGTTTTGTATCCATGTGTAGCTTACTTCTTTTATGTTTGCTCACTTAAAGAAAAATTTTAGGCAGTTTGTCTTGGTGGGATTTACTTTAAATCTTTAAATTATTTTAATTTAGGTTGAACTACATTCAAACATGTTTTAAGATATCTTTAATACTACGTAAGTTATCCACAGTAAGGCTGAACTTATATCATCAGATTATAAAAATGGTATATCACTGGGAAGACTGAATTCAGAAGAACTTTAACATTTGTAACTTATTTTAAGAACATGTGATCAGGGGATCCCTGGGTGGCGCAGCGGTTTGGCGCCTGCCTTTGGCCCAGGGCGCGATCCTGGAGACCCGGGATCGAATCCCACATCAGGCTCCCGGTGCATGGAGCCTGCTTCTCCCTCCGCCTGTGTCTCTGCCTCTCTCTCTCTCTGTGACTATCATAAAAAAAAAAAAAAAAAAAAAAAAAAAAAAAAAGAACATGTGATCAGGTAAAGTGATCTGCCACAAGGATTTTCATTTCATATAAACTAGTCTTTGAAGGAATTAAGGTTTGTTTGTTTGTTTGTTTTAATTAAGACACTTCTTAGAGCAGTTTTAGATTCACAGCAAGACTGAGGGGAAGGAAGACACAAAAGTCCAGGACCAAAACCATATTGAAGGAAAATCATATGATTTCACTCATACAGGGAATATAAGAAATAGTAAAAGGGATTATAAGGGAAAGGAGGGGAACTGAGTGGGAAAAACTAGAGAGGGAGACAAACCATGAGAGACTCCTAACTCTGGGAAATGAAAAAAGGGTTTCAGAAGGAGAGGTGGGCAGGGAGTTGGGGTAACTGGGTGATGGGCACTGAGCAGGACACTTAATGGGATGAGCATGGGTGTTTTACTATATGTTGGCAAATCGAACTCCAATAAACACAAATGAAAAATAAATAAACAATTCAAAAAAACTCATCATATGGGTAATAAACCCAACAAAATCTTTAAAGACAGGGATAATACTGTAAGCATCCATGACCCTCATGCCCCCAAGGAGAATTTAATGCAAGTTACTAAAAGGAAGGGAGGGGAGGAGGTAAGGTGCAAGATGGTTTGAGGTTTCTCTTTCTGGTTGAGGCCCTCTCATTGTATCTTCTGTCCTTCTTGTCTGTATGAGCAGAGAGAGTGCCATATAAGATGAGAGAGTATAGATAGCTTCAGGCCAGCTGGTATTGTGCACCGGGATGGGAGGCATTTCCACTCATCCCTAGGAGGGATGAAGCAGGAAGCAGGATTGAGAAATCATTTGGTCTTCCACAGGCCATTGGCCACCAGGTATCATCTGACTGCTTCCCTGTTGTAAACTCCCTGAGCTCCAGGCACACCAGCATTCAAATGTCAGAACAGAACAATTTTCAAAGCCAAACAGAAATTATATTTGGATTATCTATAGTATCAGTCCCTTCTGTTAGCTCTGATTATTCAGAGGGAATGTATGTGTTAAATTAACAAGTATATTAAGAATGTTTGACATGTGTAAACTTTTCCTTACCTAGGACACAAAACATCTCCAAAATTCTGTGTTTTTAACTTGAGAGAGAACTAAAAGGAAATGTATTTCAGCACCTCTTTTTACTGTAAGCAAAAGTAGCCATGAAGTAAAGAGGAAAAGGAGGGGTATTTGAACAATATGGAGAAGTGGGAGTGGAGAAGAGCATTGGCCTTATGTAAATGGCCTTATGTAAATGGACCATCAAGAGGATATGAACAAGGAACCCTGTGTTTATATGATCTCTTGGCATCTTGTCTTCAAGGGCTAAATTGCTCTCTCTCTTCATGTCTCAAGTCCAGATGCCTAAGTTTGGATTCAATGTCCACTCTAGACTTTTTAGCTATGGCCATGAATAGGGAAAACTTGCTAAGAAACAGATTCAGGTTGGATGGCAGTGCAGTGATTGAAATCTTTTGGGACAGAGTTAATACTATGAAAAGAAAAAGGACATTTGGAAGATACCAGAAAGGCATCTTGAAGAGATGTCTGTGTAGGGAATTTCTACCCTGTCTAGGCAGCGTGGTCCAGAGTGCTTAGCTTACTGTACCAGCATGGCCAAGCCATCTCTACAGGGTCCTCATACAATCTGCCCTGAAATTTCCTAAATTCCTTTAATGAGGTTTTTGTCCAGAAAAATAGGATACATCTTGCTTGGATCCTGGTATCATTATCCTGCTGGGAAGACAACAAACTGAGTTCTCCAGAGCATGCTTTCCTATGTGTTAGGTAAATATTTAGATCCCATCTTTAGTGATTATACCCTCCCCTCCCTTCTGTGTAAACCAGAGCTATATCTAGTTGTCCAGCATGTGGGCAAAAATGGCCTGACTCATCTAGTTGCACCTTTAGGACAGCTGAGTCTCAGGCTTCAAACTGTAATGATTGCTCAGATCTTCTATATTGGACATCCTTAATTCCAGAATCAGCAGCAAGGGGAACTCAGGACAGGTCATCTTATTGCATTTTTGTTTTTTTTTTTAATTTGGACTCAAGACATCTTGGTTGCAATTACGAGAACATAGACTCTTCAGTCTGCTAAATCATATTTCCTCAAGAGACCCATCAATGTCCTTTAAAAGGCAACAGCATAGCCTGCTGCACACCACTCAAAATATCACATACAGAGGTTCATTTGGTAACAAAGATGAATCCTCTGTGACTACTACAAGAAAGAAGCTGACCTAAGATCCAGATTAGTCATATGATTACTGGGCATTTCGAAAGCAGATAAACAGAAGCAGATATGTAATAAAAATTAGTACTCAGAGATACCTCAGCATGACTTTGCAATAGAAATAAAATATAATGGTATTTATTGTTGTTCAAAATCCATTCCTCCCTTTTGTAGCACTGGTACCCTCATTTTCCTTTGGAGAGCTACTCTTTGCCCACTCCCATCTCGTTTTTTTCAGGTAATGCTGGTTTCATGCAAGGGTATATGAGTAAGACATTCAGTCATCTCATTCTATCCTGCTTGCCACCATATGGTTTTAAAAAGGGCACATGTCCCAAGGCAGGTCTCCCAGAGTCAAGAAGACACAACCCAAGGACTTCTATTTGAGCTCTCAGAAAAGCAGACTCTCTCAACTGCTGGATAGTGAAGAGACAATATAAATGTGACATTTCCTTGGTGTGTCTGTGCAAACTGAAAACCAAACCAGCAGAGGGTAGGCAGAGTCAAGAGATAGGTCCAGGTCATATTCTTTGAATCCTTAGTTAAGCTGTCCTTAAAGAAAGATTAGCTTTGGATTTTTCAATTTACATAAAGCAATTAATTTCCCTTTAGCATAAGCTAATACATCAGTGGCAGGAAAGGAAGTCCTATCAAGACTGGCAATTTTCAATTTAGGAAATATTAACTGAAACACCTTTCCTCTCCCAAGTTTCTCTGCTTCTCATTTAAATCGACTCTTAAATAGCCAATAACTTTTCAACACCTTTGTGAATTAATCTGTGGCTCTCCCAGCCACCCAATGAAGCACTTGAATATATGCAGTGTTTGTATTGAGGTCTTTTAATTTAAATTTAAATTTAAATTAAACTGAAGTCGGGATGTGTATCTCAATTATAGCTAGCTTGCCTATGTGCTTGAGACAAACACTGAAGTCCACGAAATGGTAAGTGCCTATTGATTATCTACACAAGCACCTTTTAGGAAAAACTTGAAGGCTCTACTTCAATCTTTGCAACTCTCATCCCATTTGCTATGACTATTGTAGAGTTGTTAATGAAATATTTTCTTCCATATTATCATAACAGACTGGATTAGAAGACAAATAAGTGAATTACATGTTAATTTCATATGTGACCTGATGGAAAATCTACCCAAAGTGTTATTTTTTAACAGTGGCAAAAAGCCGACTCAAATCCATTCTTTGGGAAAATATGAATGCTATAGTAGCATAAAAGATTACAGAGTTGAGTTGGTTCTCTCAAGCAATGCCAAACTCCTTTCTGAATTCTGTTTATTGTCCATCTCGATTATGAAATGTGATATTCATTGCATACATCTTTCAAGTCTATTACTTGTTCCTATGTGTTGTCATAAAAATCTTCCATCTGTGAATAACATTTATATGAACATAGTATAATTTCCTGATCAGGGTGTGGTCAGGGTAAAAGAAAGCATACGCGGTATTTCAATTAAGCATATTAATATCAGAGTTAAAATTTAATATAAAAGAACAAGAAGGAGGTAAAGAAATGAACGTCAAGATAGTATTTGCAGAAAACAGCTACCACCTCGTAGGATGAGGCAAAAATCTGGGGGCAGATTGGAGCTATCAGACTTTAGAAGTTTGAGGAGGAAACCATGCAGGGCTGGAACTAAACCTCTGAGGAAGGGTTGCAACCCAGCTAGTTCTTTTAGCTTTGAGAAAACAATAAAGTTGATTCTGAGAGTGCTGTGGGGAAAATAAAGCTACAGACCACAAACAGTCTCCTGCTGCCAAAGTGAAGAGTCTTTGCTAGAACAAGGCTGACAGGAAGAGCAAGCATGTGGGAAAGGGCAAGTTCTCTCTCCCTTTCTCCTGTTTTCAAGTCTCCTAAGGTGGCCTGGAACCCAGCAGGGAGCCAGCTGATAAAGGATGAATGTGGTGTGCAGAATGACAGATTCTACATCACAAAGAAGAGCACAGAACAGTGGGCAGAATGACAGATTCTACATCACAAAGAAGAGCACAGAACAGTTGAGAGGCCATCGATTAATATCTGGCATATGAATATTCTTGTAACTCTAAAGGATTTGACCAAAGCTAACATTTAATTTAATCTGAATTAAATTAAGAATATAAGTATGGAACCCAAGTGTCTGTCACTAGGGAATCCACTGGCCCTTTAATCTTCTGAGAATACTTTTTCTTTAACAATTTTTGCAATATGGTAGTAATGGAGGTTGGAGCTGGAATATTTATCTTAGGTATGATGTGACCAACGTCCATGTTCTTAATTTTCTGCACAACTCAGGGGCCTTATTTTCCTGATCACCTCTGCTTCCAATTTTCTATTTTTACTGAACCCTTCTTTTCATTGAAGTCTTGCTTTAGAAAGTTTTCCTTTGCCTTGCATCATCCTAAAGAAGGAATAGGACCTTTTCTCCTTTAAAACCTAAAAGGAACACTAACAAAAAAGTTATCAAAGGTTTGTAGAAATGAGGGGTTGTTATGTGATAAACACCATGAAACCATATATTAGATAAACATTTTTTTGTATTAGCTCCTCTGTCATTTCATCCACATGGAACTTCTCTCTGGCTTTAATTCCTTTTGGGGGCTCTCCCAATAAGCTTCTGGCTTTCTCCCTCTCCCTTTTCTCTTCATTTCCTGATCTCTTTACTGTTTCTCCAGTGGGATTCCCTTGAAAATTCAAAATTCTTTCTTATTTGTTATTTTCAGCAAATCAACTCTTTTCTCTCACTGTCATTTCTCATTCCAGACCATGTCTTTTGGAAGATGTCACTTTTTACATTCAACCTCTACAGAGGTTTGTTTTTCTGCCATGAAATTAATATTAATATTATTTTTTTGATATTTTTATCGGAGTTTTATTTGCCAACATACAGTATAACACTTAGTGCTCATCCTGTCAAGTGCTCCCTCAGTGTCCGTCACCTTTTTAGAAGAACCAGCTCCCATTTTGCCTTTTCTTTTTCATTCTTTTTCATTATTAATCTTTTTGTTTTGAAATAGTTAAATATGTGCATGCAGTGTAAAATCTAATATAGATAGATGCCACATGGCTTTACCCAGTTTCCTCCTATGGTAATCTTTTGCAAAACTGTAGTGCAATATCATAAACATGATATTAACAGATTTGGACAGATACAGAACATTTCTATTACCACAAAGATCCCTGATGTTCCCTTTTATAGCCACACCTGCTTTCCTCCCATCCTAACTTCCTCTATATTCCTAAAAACCACTAACCTGTTCCTCATTTTTTTAATTTTGTCATTTGAAGAAAGTTATAAGTGGAATAAAAAAGTGTGTAGCCATTCATGATTGATTTTTTTCACTCAGAGTGATTTTAATTTGCATTTCTTTCATGGCTAATGATGTTGAACATCTTGTCATGTGCTTACTTGCCATCTGTATATCTTATTTGGTAAAATGTTTCTTCATGTCTTTTGCTCTTGTTCTAATTGGATTGCTTGCTTTTTATTTTTTTGACTATTGAGTTTTGAGAGTTCTTTATATAATCTAGATAATAGTTCTTTGTCAAATATGTAAGTTGCAAATATAGTTTCCTTTTCTTCTGATTGTTGTTCTATCTTCTTAACAGGGTATTTTGAAGAGTAAATTTTTTTTTAATTTGAAGAAGTCCAATTTATCAAATATTTCTTTTGTAGATCATGCTTTTGGTGTCAAGTTGAATAACTATTTGCCCGGCTCTAACCCTCAAGATTTTCTCTTATGTTGTCACTCTACAAGTTTTATATTTTATATTTATGACCATGATCCATTTTAGATTAATTTTTATAGGAAATATGAGACTTAGCATCAACGTTTATTTATTTTCTCAACTGTATATTTCTAATTGCTGGCTTGTTCAGCTTCATGTCAGGTATATATAAGGCAAAAAGAAAATTCAAGAACTCACCGCTATATAGCTCCTCAAGTCCTGAAATCCCTAGATGGTCTATTTTCTTGGTACCTTTCAGAGTATTCTTATGTTTATTTTATGTATAATTTATAGGGTTTTTAGTTGTTTTTTACTTTATGAGTTAATTTTTTGTGTCTGCCGGATACCAAAACTGTCTTTTATAGAGATTACCATTTATGACTGTGTTTATGGTCACTCAGTTCCCAGCCAAATCCAGCTTAAAATTTATATCTTTGATAGCTGTCATGGTGAACCTATACCTAAAGAAAGATTCTTGCTTTAAAAGACACTGAATTTTAGATATGGAGATATATTAGACACAGATCAATTATTTGCTGGAAATAGCACCTTCCAGTCCTCTTTACCCTGTGCCTTTTTGGTAACATCTCTATCCCCACTTCAATCATAGAAATGGCCTAATGGCTGAAACTGGCCCAAAGTTTTCCTTCTCCTGGTCACAGTGATTGATTCATAGATGGGAATGCAACTTGGACTCACCACAGTTTTATCTGGACTTTATCTGGCTGGAACTAGCTAGACCATTTTCTTTAATTTCTGGTCAGGAAATATAAAGTTGGGTTCTTTGAAAAACAAGTAAGCACAGCTCCACATGACATAAAATAAAATAAGATGATGTCATCTGGCTGAAATCGCCCCTTGACTTGATTCTCCTCCCCCTTCAATCATAAGGCAAGAATCTGGGTCCTTTGTTTTAATATTCCAAGCATCATACAACTAGTAAATGCCCAGCAAATGTGGAATGGATGAATGAAGAAGTAAAATAATGGGCACTTCTGATTCCAAGTATTTCTTACAAGTCAAAGAACAAGAGGGAAAATTTCAAATGTTCTCTCTTTTTTAATTACTGAGGATTATTGAGGCCAACCCAAAGAACATGATTAATTACTGTTTGGATGCTGTTATGTTCCTAATTTTGCCCACTCTTCTTCCTTCTTGTTTTACTGTGGGGATTAAAGCTCAGGGTCAGGCCCTGAGAGGTATACACATTTCCCCTTACCTGTCAGCAGAAAGAAGCCCTGAACTCAAAATCATCCCCAGGAGGAATCCTCTTTCACATCTCTCTCTCTATTGTTCCTTGTGTGATTGTCTGATGGTGAAGCCACTGACAGCCTTGAGTCTCTCTTTTGTGACCTGTAGCATTCTCACCAAGGAAATGGTACACAACTTGATTTTAAGTTATTAACTGCAATGATATATTTTCTTATAGGCTATCTCTTCATTTCCTGATGATTTTGCTCACTATCACCTGTGCATGATATGGGACCCTGAGAAAAATCACATAACTGAGTGCTTTTCAAATTTTACAGAGAATTACTCAGGGATCTGTTAAATTTCAGATTTTGTTCTACTAGGTGTGGGATGGTATCTGAATATTGCATTGCTAAGAAGTTCCCACAGATATAACTGGCTCATCCAACAAACCTTGAGTAAGAAAGACATGGCCATTTTGTGCCCCAGTATTCTTAATTGTCATCTTTGGATAATAACCTCCCCCCTTGGCAATTTTCCAGGGTGTAAGAATTGACACATATGATGTAACTAAAAGGATTAAAAATTCAACTCACAATACAAATCTAAAGTTTATGCTAATTCTGACTGCTTTTGTAGTCACTTTAGTTTAGCTATTCACAATATCGAGTCAATCTCATAGGGAAGATAATAGAGTAGGAGGATCCTGAGCTCACCTCACACCACACACACACTAAAGCAATGTCTATATAACTAAATGACCTAAAATGAAAATCACCTAAAGATTGTCAAGATAGATCTTTCACAGTTATTTGTAGATAGAAGGCCACATTGGAAAGAGTAACAGGGGGGAGACACAGTTGGAAACCAAGGCCCTAGCACAATTAACCATAAATGAGAGGAATATCACAGACATGGAGAAGCAAGAGGATCAGACCCTATCAGGCAACCTCTGGCACTAGGGACCCACACTAAGAAAACAAGTCCTCATAAGATTTGGTTTTGAAAACCAGTAAGGCTTAACTCCATGGGTTTTAAAAATAAGTGGACTGGACTCTAGGATAGTTACAGGGCAATAGGAAACTAAGTCCCTGCCCCCTAGAAAGCCAACATACTAAATAACTCAAACTGAGACATAGCACAAAGCAGCAGTTTAAAGAGCTCTTGGAGTATATGTGAAGACCTATTGATTAATATTAGAATATGTGTCAGAGGGGCAGGGATCTGCAGGACATTTCTCTGAGAACAAACATGCTAGGTAGGTACTATTTTTCTTGCTCTCTCCTAGTCTAGAAAGCCAGCCTGCCTCTGAGAATCAATTCTAACAGTGCTACCTTGATAGCACTGTGTGCCCCACCCTGACATTTCCCGATACATCTACCCCACCCTACCCCCCACCCTCAGCAGATGTCCCTTCAAAATAATTCCTGCTCCACATACCCAACAGGCAGCCCTAGTCATAGTGGTACCACTCTAAAGTGATTCCTGTCCTGCAAAGGAGGGAAGATAACCCCACACACCAGTATACCCACAATTTGTGCAGTTAGGCCTCTTAGCTGGCTGCACAGGAGCAAACTGACCTTCAGTCCACCAGCATCTGTGACAGAGAGGCTAATTGCACATAGCCAGGCTTGGTACCAGCCCTGCTCACCAATGATCCTGTGGAAACTAGAACTAGGCTGCTCAAAAGCATGGGGAGTAAACCCTACTCACTGCACCCACAGCAGGCAAAGAGTCATTGCATTTTGCTAAGCTGAAGGTAATCACAGCTCAGCCATCAATAGGAGGGCACACACAATCCACATGGGGGACACACTCGGAGTGCCTGATTCTGGTGACCAAGGCACTATGAGACCTCTTCTACATAAGGTTTTCAAGACCAGGAAATATAGTTGACCTACCTAATATATAGAAACACACACAGAGAGCCAGACAAAATGGGGAGACAGATCAGGTCCCCAATGAAAGATCAAGACAAAATCATATTAAAAGAGCTAAATGAAATGGAGATAAGCAATATGTCCTACAAAAAGTTCAAAGTAATGGTCATAAGGATACTCACTCGACTTGATAAAAGAGTGGATAAACAGCGAGAATGTCAACAAAGAAAAAATATTTTTAAAAAGTCAGAGCTAAGGAATATAATCAACGACACATTGGAGAACATAGGTGAGTAGGTCAGTAACCTGGAAAATGGTAATGAAAAGCAAGAAAAATAATAAGATATGAAAATATGTTAAGGGAATTCTGGGACATCGTCAAGCATAATATTTGCGCTATAAGGATTCTGGAAGGCAAAGAGAGAGAGAAGAGGGCAGAAAACTTATTTTAAGAAATAACAGCTGAAAACTTTCCTATCCTAGGGTAGGAAATAGACACCCAGGTCCAAGCATAGGGAGCCTCTAATAAGATTATCCCAAGGAGGTTCATGTATCAAGACACAAAATAATTAAAATGGAAAAAAAAATAAAGAGAGAATTTTAAAAGCAGTAAGAGAAAAGAAAAATCATTACATACAAGGTAAACCCCATATGGCTATCAGCTAATTTTTCACCAGAAACTTTCCAGGCCAGAAGAGAAAGGCATGACATATTCAAAGTGCTGAAAGAAAAAACAAAACAAAACAAAACTATAACCCAAAATACTTTACCTATAACGGTTATCACTTAGAATTGAAGGAGGAGCAGATAAAGTTTTCCAGACAAACAAAAGTTAAAATAGTTAATCACCACTAAACCAACCTTATAAAAAAATGTTAAAGGGAAGTCTTTAAGTGGAAGGAAAAATCCATCACTAGAAACAAGAAAATTATGAAAGAAAAAAATTACAGGTAAAAGCAAATATGTAGTAAAGGTAAAGACAATATGGAGGTTAAAACATAAAAGTAGTAAATCAATTATATGTACAAAAATTAGGGAAGGGATACACAAAATAAAAAGATGTAAAATATGACATCATATACATAAAATGTGAAGGGAGAGTAAAAATTTAGTGCTTTTAGGGCCCCCTGGGTGACTCAGAGGTTAAGCATCTGCCTTCAGCTCAGGTCATGATCCCGGGGTCCTGGGATCAATTCCTGCATCAGGCTCTCCACAGGGAGCCTGATTCTCCCTCTATGTATCTGCCTCTCTGTGTGTCTCTCATGAATAAATAAAGAAAATATTTTTTAAAAATGTAGTATTTTTAAGATGTTAAAACTTATGCAATTATCAATTACTATAGACTGCTATACACTTAGGATGTTACATATGAACCCAATGGTAACCACAAATCAAAAACCTATAATAGCTATATAAAAAATAAGGAGAAGGAATCCAGACATAACACTAAGGAAAGGTATCAAACCACAAGGGAAGAGAGCAAGAGAGGAAAAGGACAGAAAACTACAAAAACAACTAGAAAACATTTAACAAAATAGAAATGTACACATACTTATCAATAATTACTTTAAATATAAATGAGCTAAATGCTCCTATCAAGACAGAAGGTGGACTGAGTAGGAAAAAACAAAAATAAAAACAAAAAACAAGACTCACCTATATGCTGCTTAAAAGAGACTCATCTCAAACCTAAAGACCCACACAGACTGAAAGTAAAGAGATGGAAAAATATCATGCAAATGAAAGCAAAAAAAAAAGAGCTAAGTTAGAAATATTTATATCAGACAAAATAGACTTTAAAATGGACTGTAGCAAGAGACAAAGAAAGGTATTGCATAATGACAAAAGATCAATCCAATAAGAGGATATAACCATTGTAAATATCTATCCATACAGCACCTAATTACATAAAACAAAATTTAATTGACATAAGGGGAAAAACTGACAGTAATACAGTAAGAGTAGGAGACTTCAACACCCCACTTACATCAATGGATAGATAATTCAGACAGAAAATCAATTAAGAGTGGCTTTGAACAACAAATTAGACAGATGTATCTAAAAGTATGTATATATATATATATATATATATATATATATATATATATATATATTGGACACCTGGGTGGCTCAGTGGTTGAGCATCTGCCTTTGGCCCAGGGCATGGTCCTAGAGTCCTGGGATCGAGTCCCACATCAGGCTTCCTGCATGGAGCCTGCTTCTCCCTCTGCCTGTGTCTCTGCCTCTCTCTCTCTGTGTCTTTCATGAATAAATAAATAAAATCTTTTTTAAAAAGGTATATATATATATATATATATATATATAGAGAGAGAGAGAGAGAGAGAGAGAGAGAGGGGACACATTATATCCAAAAATAGCAGAATACACATTCTTTATAAGAATACATGAAACATTTTCTTTAACAGATAACATGTTAGGTCACAAAACAAATCTCAATAAATTTAAGATTGAAATCAAATTGAGCATCTTTTCTGACCACAACAGTATGAAACTAGAAATCAGTTCCAAGAAAAAACTGGAAAGAGCACAAACACAAGAAGCTAAGCAACATGCTACTAAATAATCAATGGTTTAACAAGGAAATCAAAGAAGCAATTTTAAAAAATACATGCAGACAAAAATCTTTGGGACACAACAAAAGCCATTCTAAAGTTAGGAAAGTTATAGCAATGAAGGCCTCATCTCAAGAAATAAGAGGAATTTCTAAATAACTTAAACTTACACCTAAAGAACTAGAAAAAGAACAAAGTCCAAAGCCATTAGAAGGAAAGAAATAATAAAGATCAGATGTGAAATAAATGAGTAGAGACTAAAAAAAATAGAATACATTGATGAAACCAAGAACTGGTTCTTTGAAAAGACAAATAAGTTTTATAAACCTTTTCAAAACTCAAGAAAAAAAGATGGCTCAAATAAATAAACTCAGAGATGAAGCAGGAGAAATAACAGCTGACACCACAGAAATACAAAAAATTATAAGAGAATATTATGAAATATTATATGTCAATAAATTGGACAACCTGCAAGAAATGGGTAAATTCCTAGAAACATATGATCTTCCACAACTGAATCAGCAAGAAATAGAAAATTGGAATGGTTTGATTACTAGTAACCAAATTGAATTAGTGATCAAAAAACTCTTAAAAAACTCAAGTTCAAGACCAGATGGATTCACAGATTAATTCTAGCAAATGTTTAAAGAGTTAACACTATTATTCATATTCCCCAAATGAATGAGAACATACACTGTGGGAAATATCAGAAAGGGAGACAGAACATAAAGACTCCTAACTCGGGGAAACGAACTAGGGGTGGTGGAAGGGGAGGAGGGCGGGTGTTGGAGGGGAATGGGTGACGGGCACTGAGGTGGACACTTGACGGGATGAGCACTGGGTGTTTTTCTGTATGTTGGTAAATTGAACACCAATAAAAATTAATTAAAAAAAAAAGAGTTAACACAAAAAATAAATAAACAAATAAAAATAGTTAACATCCATTCTCCTCAAATATTCCAAAAAAATAGAAAAGAAAAACTTCCAAATTCACTCTACGACATCAGCTCTACCTTGATACCCAAATCACACAGACACTAAAAACAAACACACACCAAAACAACAACAACAACAAAAAAAAAACCCAAAGGCCAATATCTCTGATGAATGTAGATATAAAAACCTTCAAAAAATATTAGCAAAACAAATTCAACAATACATTAAATGGATCATTCCCCACAGTTGAGTAAGATTTATTCCAGGAATAAGAGTAGCTCAACATTCATGAACCAATCACTGTGAAATGTCACATTAACAAGAGAAAGGGTAACAACCATATGATCGTCTCATGAAATAGATGCAGAAAAGGTATTCAATAAAATATAACATCTACTCATGATAAAAATCCTTCACAAAGTGGGTTTAGAGGTAACATATCTCAAAATAATAAAGGACATATATAAAAATCTCACAGCTAAAATCATACTCAATGGTAGAAAATTGAAATCTTTTCCATTAAAATCAGGAAACTCCAGTGAGGGGAGAGGAGCTGGAGGTTGGATCAATCACCAATGGCCAATGATTTAATCAATCATGTCTATGTAATAAAGTCCCCAGCTTGGTGAACATGTGGAGATTCAGGGAGAGTGGCGTGCCTGGGGAGGGCATGAGAGCTTTGCACACTTTCCCACATATCTTGTTCTATTCACCTCCTCCATCTGGCTGTTCCTGAATTACATTCTTTTATAATAAAGTGGTAATCTAGTAAGTAAAATATTTCTCTGAGTTCTGTGAGCCATTCTAGCAAATTAATCAAAACTAAGGAGGGGATCTTGGGAACTTCTCGTTTATTAAATTACCAGAGATTAAATTACAAGGTAGAGATTAAATCACACAGGTAGTATATAGTAAAGCCTGCCTTTAAACCTTGATTGGTCTGATTTCATAATCATTTTCAGTAGACTAGTAGAGGGATATATACAAACTGACCACATATCTTAGAGAATTAAATTTCTTTCTCCAAAATTTAGTGCCTACCAGTTGAAGGCTGGAGTGGGGGACTGCAGCAGGTGGAGGGTGGTATGTTTTAGTGCTCCTCAGTACCATGGTCAGTTATTCAATTCTTTGATGATTCACCATTCTTTGCAAGCCATGTGGGCCAGCCTTAGGTCTTCTTTGATTTATGAGAGCACTCAGAATGCAGTCTTTGATTTTAAAACCACAGCTCTTCCCACAGAGCCTCCAAATCCAGTGTTGATATATGCATTAACAATAGCTCTTTTTTTGGGAAGGTTATCATGCAATGGTATTGGTAAAATTAGACCTGACCAATAACTCCTCCATAGTTCCTACTTGCATGCACACATCCGTACGTGTGCATTTACATCTGTACATGTATACATACACATGCACACATACATAAATGCATCGACAAATGCACATGCACTCATGTTACAGTTCACCCTAATTAAGCCCTAAGCTGTAGAGGTGGAGGCAGAGTCCTCAAATGTTACTGCAAAGTCTCTCTCTCTCTCTCTCTCTCTCCTCCAAATGAAATATTACTTTAACACTTTTTCTGTAGGACTGGTGACATCTCTGAAAAAAGGTACTGACTCTGACTTACCTGATGTAGGCAAATACAATCCTGCATGGCTTCTTTAGTCTCTGGAAGATGTTTTTAGTCACCTGGGTACCTGAGGTCTAAGGAATCTTGCACATAGCCATGCCTAGGAGCTGTCCCCCTGCAGGTGGGACTTTGTGGGTCCACTGCTCCATATGCCAAGTTACAGACCAGTGCAGGTCCCTAGCAGAATTATCACCAGTCCCTGGCTGTAGGAGAAGAACAAAGTAAACAAGCAGTTAATTTTTCATAATATAAAATATTCAATTTAAAGAGATTTTTTTTCTCCTCAGATTATATCCTTTTTATTTTTTCTTGTTAAAAGGTCTTTTCCTTTGTGAAATGATGGTTATAGTAGATAGCATTTGTTTTTTTTCCTTTACATTGCAAAGGAAATATCAATATTCTCTCATTCCTCCATTAAAATAATATTATTGATCCAGTAAATACAAAAATCTGAAAAATATGGTCTCACCTACCCACGAGGAGGAGGAGGAAGACAAGAACAAGAAGGGGGCCTTAGAGACCTTGTATTAGTTTAGCAGGGCTGTCTGCTAAAATATGAGCAAGCAGGATGGAGAAGGGTAAGACACTGAGAGAAGATACTGTGTTCTCATTGCTATGATTGGCACCTGTATATTCAATATCTTGGTCCCTTTTTAGAGAAACATCCAAGGAAGTTCGTATTACCTCTGCTTTACAGATTAGTAAACTAATGCACAAAAGTTAAAATAAATTGCCTAAGGTGACATAACAGATAGTGACAAGCTGTAACTTGTACCCAAGCTTAAGATTTTGGTTTTCTCCACTGAAAACTGTGACACTGCCAACTGTAGTCCATTAAATTTCAATAGCCCAACTGAATAACAGGTCACCAGGTACTATGACAGTATTCAGCAAGAGCTCTAGGATATAACCTCTTTGAGATGCTTGTATTTATTCATATTGGAATCATGCTGGGTCGAGGACACTGTGAAGAGCTCTGTAAAATTCCATCAGCTATAATTTACCTTGCTTTTTTGACACCAGTGTTGTTAGTTGTTTTTAATTCCAAGGAATGAGTCCTTAATTGGATCTGTCTTTACCGTTGCCAGAGTCAATTAAAGGGAATATTTCAGAGAAAGAAGTCACCAATTAAAATGCACAGGAACATGGACTATTTCTAAGTATTAAATGCTACAAATAAATTTCATTCTAATTGTTCATAATCACAGTTTAGAGATCTCTAGAGGATGAGATCTCTCAGCATTTAGAATTCTTACATCTAGGCTAAGAGATCTTTGACATCAATTCTCATTTAATGAAATGACTGTATTTGCATAGTCCTATTTTGCTAAAAAGAGAACTGTGGCATTATGAAGTAAGATTAATTTTGCATATTGACATAAAGGGAAAAGCCTAGGTCTCCCAAGAGATATAGGGTAGTGATAATAATACTGAATACAAGGGAATGAATGCAAAATATTCATTCACTCATGAGTTATTTGCTCAACAAATTCACAGAAAATTAAATTGAGAGATTATGCTATTATGTCATTTGGGATCCCAGATAAGGAATAGTTGATCAAAATTCGGAGTTGGGGGATTATTAGGGAAGGTTGCCTATAGGAGGTAATACCTAATTTGAATACTAAAGAATAAAAAAGACCAGTTAAAATGAGAATACCTAATTTGAATACTAAAGAATAAAAAAGACCAGTTAAAATGAGAAAAGGCATTTACAGCAAAGGGGACAGAGTGGACAAAATATAAAGAGGTGAGGACAAAATGTTGCAGGAACTCCAATTGATTCAGGGTAACACAAATCAGAGGTGGACTAAGTCTGGTGGGTACCCAGGGCAAGCTGGTAACGTGGTATTCTTTCTTTAAGAACATGCTCTTCCTTTATTCAGTGGTGATAAGGAGAGAATGATTTTTAATTAAGAAATCATAAATCATTTATCTCTCTCTTCATATTAAAAATAAGGCATGTAAGGGGCACCTGGGTGGCTCAGCAGTTGAGCGTCTACCTTTGGTTCAGGTTGTGATCCCGGAGTCCTGGGATCGAGTCCCACATTAGGCTCTTTGTAGGGAGATTGCTTCTCCCTCTGCCTGTGTCTCTGCCTCTCTGTGTATCTCTCAAGAATAAAATTTTTAAAAATAAGGCTTTTATATATAAAGATGCAACAAAATATTTTAATTTATATGGTCTCACCAGAAAAAACATTTTTGTTTCTATAGAAGGATACTATTTAATAAAAGCAATACCAATAGTTATTTGTTCAGATACTCAAAGGGTGACAGGAACCTGTTATTAATTAGCACCATATTTTTTCACTTATTCTGGTTATGTTTAATAACTCTTTGTATATTGGCAATGGGCCAAGTATCCAGGTGTTTTCCCCTCCTGACAATAATATAGAATTTCCCAATAGAGAGATGATTCCAGACAGCTTCTGGGAAAATAGTATATTTGGTAGGTCATAAAATTCATCCCATAGACTTTTTTTCCCCCAATAAGGCTTTTATATAAAAAGTCTATAGTGAGCTATAAGCCACATACAAATAGATTTATAAATACCATATCTCTTATTTTTTATCATCTATCTATCTATCTATCTATCATCTGTCTGTCTATCAAAGTATAGGATTCATTATGCTTCAGATGACCCCCTCCCACCTGAAAATGAATATTGTCTATCAAATATTAGTTACTAGGCCATCACTTTTCACACTGTGGGGTCATAACTCATAATACACCAACCAGTAAATGAAATCTACTTAGTGAGCAGCAAAAAGTGAGCGCACAAATACACACACATTCACAAATAGAACAGGCTAGAAAATACTAATATAGCACATGTGAAAAGAGGAAGTGTCATTTTTGTAAAATTCTTGTTTCGGTCTTACATGTCTATCAATGCAGTGAATGCTGGATTTAAAAAAAAAAAGCTTAAGTGCCTCTAATTTATGATAGGGATGATAAATATCTGAATTAATGAAATCATAAAAAAGTTGTACACATATATATGTATTATGAACTTAGGTAAATTAATTACCTTTTTTCAACATGTTTCATCATAAGTAAAATGTGAATTATACAAAGTTATCATAAAGGACTATTACAAACAAGAAAATGGGAACATGCTTAGAAAGTGTTTAAAACAGCATCAGGCAAATAATGGATAAATGGTAGCTATTATTATTATATAATTACACAGAACATAAGACTAGAATAAAAAAAAAAAACTGTGACAGAGAGAAAATGTTCTTTAGGCACCTGTATCAGAGATCCCTCATGAGCCACCTCAACTTCTCTTGGCTGCCCTCTGGGCTCCCCTCAGCGGCAAGGGCCAGTTGTGGATAGGCTCAGACCACTGCTGCTCCGTGGGCCTGTCACACTCTGCCCCAGGGTCTCCCAGGTGCCACAGCAAGAGATGTGTGTGGAAACCAAAGGGCAGGATAATGAACTCCTATGGATCCAACCTTAACCAGGCAGGGGGTGGCGGCAGGGGGCCGGGGGTGGGTGCGGCGAGGGAGCAGTGTCTGGGAATTCATATGTAATTTCTTCTCTTCCTTATCCTTCAGGCAGATAGTTCCAATATTCACATCACAAGTTTTCTCAGAAGTTCCCACAGGATGGAGCTTCATCTGCTAGCAGCAGTAGACAACTTGGTAACATATCTTTGTACAGGCTTCCTCCCTTTCCTGTTTCTTTCTCCTGGATCTGCATTCCTCTTCCCTGCAATGACTTCACAACTAAAGCACCTGCATGCAAGCCCTTGTCTCAGGCTCTGCTTTGGAGGATATCCAAGCTAATAAAGACCCTAACCTTCTTTAACACCGCATGCTCCTCTTCCTACCCCTGGACAGTTTCCTTGAAAATCAAAGAAAAATGAGTTCTGAGGGGCTGGACTCTTAGTGTTGTAGCCACACACCTAGAAGAGTGTATTCTCTTGTTCCCAGCCTCTAATATATTTTGTGAAGGAGGGAAGTAGAGAGCAGAGAGGCTAGAAATGTCTTTGACCTTATTAACTTGGAGAATATAAAAAACACGTTTTCTGAAAGATGGAAAACTGCTGGCAGAAAAATGGGTACCAAAAAGGATTTCTGATGTCAAAATGGATGTAACTAAGCTTCTATAAAGAGCATTATTCTTCAATAGGGTGTGTGTTGGCCATGTTTGTAAAGAAAAAACTACATTTCTGCTCTGCCAGAATAAATGGCATATGCAAATCCTGTTAATACTCCTTTTGTAGGAAGCCTGCATATTTGCTTTCACATGTTTGTTTCTGTAAATTGATTAGAAAGGAACTTGTTTGTTTATACCCCAAATAAGACAACGGAGAATTGTAATTATATTTCACTGCTGGCCCACAGTTTCTGCCCTGGAGATTATAGTAAAAAGATGGAAACACCCCCTCCTCCTCTGGAACTGAGAGCTGTGCTTTAGGCTGTTGGCAGGATCTCTGTTATGCATGCCCCACCAACCATCAAATGGGCCCTAGGATTAAGATTCCTATCTTCAGGCTGAGGGCCAAGAGCTGTACAGCAATTGCAGCATGTTGCTTGGAGTTGTGCTTGATAAGGAATTAATGACATGTGAAACATTCTAACTAATTTTGGATATCTCCTGTTTCATTGCGATTAAAAGAATCAAAATGCATTCTGACCTTGGTAGTGGAGGTAGCCTAACTCAAGCAATCATGCGTCATCATAAAAACCATACAGCAAGGTAAGATACTATGATTTCTATTTCAGAAAGCATGGGAGTTGAATCTCCAAGGAGAAATCATCTTCTCAGAGTGACATACTATGTAGGCAGAAGAACTTGCATTCATGCTCATGTTTGCTTGACTCTTCCACACCAGGCTACCCCATTTCATGTTATTATTTGTGGAGTGCTTGTTATATGGCTGGGTGTTCTGCTATATGTTTTATTAGGGTCAGAATATACTCAGCTCTTGAATTTGTACAGGGTGCCTGGTCACCTAGTTCATAGATACATTGCCAAACTTCCTAGCAAATGTGGCCAAAAGTCCAGGTTTTCACTAAAAGAATATGAGCAATAGGTGTGTGTGCAACTCTTACATCACTCCTTTTTAAGGAAAGTTCTTGTTCTCTTCTTATTTTCCCTTTTTCCTCAGCAAGAAGCCTGACACAGTGTCATTGATCCCACGTCAACCATACAGACAAAACAAAGTCCCAGGAGAGGGGAGAAAATCCTGGAAGAAAGCAATGAGAATCACTTACCTGAATCACTTGCACAAACTGTAGTTTTGGGTCTCTTCATTGATATACCTTAGCTTATAAGCTGAATAATTAAACTCCAAGGAACTGTGCACACATTATAAAAGAAAAACTGGAGTCAAAGACATTAAATCGTTTGGTGAAATTCACATAGCTAGTAAATGACAGAGGTAGGATTTAAATCCAAATCCAAACCCATTTTCAGGGCTTTTTCATCAAACTCTGTAACTGACTTGGAAAAGTGCTTCTCAAAATTTAACAGACATTAGAACCTCCTAGAAAGCTTATTATAATGCAGATTCCTTCCCCAGACATTTGGATCAAGGAGGTCTTGGTCCAAAATTTGTAATTCTAACAAGCTCCTATATGATGCTGAGATTACCTGTCTAGAGACTATGGTTTTAGTAGCACTGACAGCCCACTCCTCAAACAGAAATGGTAGATAAAAGAATTAGAGCAATTGGATTTTATCTAGAATATTAAGATATTTAAGTTCAAAAGGCAGAAGCCCTGGGCATGAGTAAAGCAAAGGGATAAAGAAGTGAATGATGATGATGGTAATAATAACGATAATAAAAGCCGGTATGTATTCTGTGGTGGACACTGCTTTAAGTGTTACATGCATATGAGATTCAAACCCCACTATATTCAATAAGGTAATTTGAAGATTGCCTCTCAGGGTGCCTGGGTAGCTCAGTCAGTTAAGTGTGAGACTCTTCATTTCAGTTCAGGTCATGATCTCAGAGTCATGAATCAAGCCCTGCATCAGGCTCCATGCTGAGCATGGAGCCTGCTGAGCATTCTCTCCCTGTCTCTCTACCCCTCCTCCCTTGCTTCCTAGCTAGCTAGCTAGTTAGCTAAATAAACAAACAAATAAATAAATGTTGCCTTTTATATATGAGCTAGCTGAGGCTTGAAGATATTAATTCCTGTGGTCATACAGTTATGTGCTCACATTGGGAGTATGAATTTGTAATCTGTCTGACATCCAAACTGGAGTTCCACTTGATCTCTGAATTTTACTACTTCCTTATTTGTCATGGTGCCTAATTTCAGAACCGCAGTGATTTAGTGCTCATTATTTTAAAGTGTACAAAGCTCATAAAGAAGAGCCTGAGGGATATACTCTATTTCACTTCTCTAGAGAGGTTGAAGTCTAAATTTGCACTGAACCAGACCAGGCAAAATAGACCTAGACTTCTCTAGGCTTCAGATCTGCCCATATGTTGTATGGTGGTACCTTTGCAGATGTGTTACAAGGACTAAAGCTGGCATATGGCATATAAAGACAGGCTCAGTTAATGGGAGATATTACTAGTGTTAAGCAGCAAAATTCTGGGGAAGTGAATGAAGACACATCCATTCCTAAACAGATATCAAAGTCACTTCATACTGAGGGGAGGTAGAAAGCAACCTCAAACCGGCTGTCCAATTCTTTAGTCTCAATGTCTTTTTCCCTACTGTGGCTATTAGAGTAAAATCAAGCTTTCAAGCTCATCTGATCCTCTTCAGCCTCCTCCAAAACCTAGTGACACTTGTGCTCCTCATTCTCCTTCCAGTCAGAACAGGTGAAACACTCATGTGGAGAGCACTTTAATCCTACCCAGGGCCAGAGCTGAATAGACTTAGTGGTGATCTGTCTTGTCTGATAATTTGAAGTTTCCTAAGAACTAACTTCAGGACCTCAGGACCTCAGTGAATGGTCTTTAAAAATAACAAGTTTAAAAAAAAAAAAAAAACAAGTTTAAAAAGACATTGTATAATCCACACAATGTTAAGATGAAGTGATTAACAGGAGTGTTCTGAGCTGAGACATGTGGATGTGTAAAAGCATTTCCTAAAAAGTGTCAGAGCTGCTCAAGTGGCAGCCATAGCATTCTCTATGCCAGAACCAACCCTAAGGACAGTTAAAAGCATCCATCCCCTGACATCACAATCCAGTGGATCTGAGGCCCAAATCTGAAAAGAAAAGTCAAAATGGGTATGATTTTCTCTTAAAAAATCAATCTCTCATTTTTATATTAAAGCTGACTCTGAGCTTTAGACACAGGCCATGGATTTTGGACAAGGCATCAGATGACTGATATTGTCTCTAAATTGAAACAAAAAATTATTTTCTTTATTTTCCCTCTTCTATATAGATCTCACCAAGTCTCTGCTGTAATCCTTGGCAATATTATATACACAATTTTGTCTAGAATAACTTCTCTAGGGGCTAGAGATTGGATCGTTTTCAAAATTTCTTGGGTGCAAGCCAGTGCTGTGATGAGTATGTATGTCCTATTATTTCTTTAAACTCCTCAAATGGGAGGCTTAGAAGAGATTTGGTATTGAACAAATTTGATTTCTAAGGTCATGTAGGACCCCCAGTAATTCTGGTAGATGACCATCTGGACTTCAGCTACTGAAGGAATCCTAACTCTAGCTAGGTATGGGTCACTCCTCTGGTTGAGATTAAGGTGAATATGAATTTGGAGAAGAAATAGTGAAGGCCAGAAAAGTTGATTTCCAAATTTAATTCCTTTGAATTTTGAAGACATTGGACTTAAACTTGTAGAGAGATTTATGCTTCAACATTTATTTTCTACTCTGTATTGAGAAATATTTGTATCCTAATTTGTGGCACTTTTGTCTTGACATTTCATTATTAGAATATTGTAATGTGCTTATTGGATCTCTTAGAAGAACCTATGATTGACAATGCTGGGCAGGATGGCTGGAAAAATTGGAGTAGAAAATAATGGCCTTGAAATAAAATTAATGTGTGCTTTGGATAAATTTCAGAATCTTCTGGGGTCAGAATTTGTACTATCCACTAGTGGTTTCAGGATTATATCCAAAGAATTAGCGATTAATAATTTGAAAATATCATCATGACAGTAAAAATAAAACTGGATTGGGAAATGGCAGATCTGCATATATTAGGGAGATAGTCATACCACAGGCTGGTCATCAGCTTAATTTTAAGTCTAATGTGTTTAAAAAAAAAAAAAAAACAAAAGCTGGGGACTGTGAAGGGAAGGAATGAATTTTATCCACTGATGATATTTCTTTCCAGGTGGAGGAAGCTCTGTAAGTGTCACCCTACTGACTTCCTTCTGCCCCTGTAGGCTACCCTCCCCAGAGAAGGGTAAGTGATTCATTTTGTGCAAAAACTTGGGAAGAATAAAATGGATGAACTCAGCTCAATTTCTTCCTTTCTTTGTTGGTAATGATCTTGTTTGCAGAAATTATGTGCTCTTAATTGCTCTCGGTCATTCAATGGGCATAATGGGAAAAGCCTTGGCAGCATTAACACGGAGGAGAAGGGGATATCACCTGTAGAAGTCTAGGGTAACCTCCCACTGAATGAGTAACTCTCTTACTTCTGAGGTTCTTTACTGGAAACACATTGCCTGCAAATATAAGCCCAATATATTCTTTTCCAGTAATAAAGTTGACATTTTGGTCTCTTGTTTGCCTTAAATTGTTGGGTTCTTTTTTTAATCGGTTCAGAACTCACAAGAGTTAATAGGGGTTCTATTTATTGTGCCTTCTTAATTTCCCAAAAACGGATGCTACACCTTATAATTTCTTTTTATGTTATAAATTTGGTTCAAAGATCCTTACTGCTTTTAGCCATAGCCATTCCATGCCTAAAATGTGGTATGCCAGAGACTTTTGTCTCCAATATCCATTTCCCCTGCTTCATTTTGGTACTAGAACTTTTAAGGTTTGGCTGGGCACAAAGCACCTATCTAGCAACTACATTTTCCAGTTTCCCATCTGTCTTGGAATTGCACTGTGAGTAAGATATGGTCAAAGAGACACGAGAGGAAGTAAAATGAACACTTCAGAGGCATGTCTTTAGAAGGAAGCTGTTTGTCCTACACATATCCTTTCCTCTCTTCCCTGAATTAGGACACATAAAAAGTGATGGTGAGCCAGCCTCAGCCATGAAAACATGGACAACAACACATTCTAACAGTGCAACTCAAAATTGCAGTGCACAAAGAGGTAAGAAGCTTGTACCATAATGTAATTCAAAATACTGCTTCCTTTATTAAGAAACTCTAGCTAAGAAAAAAAAATTTGCTGGACAAAGCAAAGCAATGTGCTTACTTATGTGGTTATTTTGCATACGTGTACAAGCTTCTTGTCTTACTGCAGACCAGTAACAAAAAGTTGGTGGACCATACTTTAAATAGAATTACCTCAGAAGATGGCATAGCAATATCATGAAGAAATCTGGCTCTCTTGAAGAACATGTGGAACAGAGCCACCCTATCCCTGGGGAATACAGACAGTTGGAATTTTTTTTGTGTGAAAACAAAAAAGCTTTCTGTCTTATTTAAGCTTCTGTTCTTTAGTTTCCACTAAAATAGCTGAAATAATATCTTAACCAATACCTTCTGGCAACAACTCTTCTCCCATTAGTCTTGTACTCTGTACTTTGTCCCTACATATGCCCCAAACCTGACCCTGTTTCATCAGTATCATAAGGAAATGTGTAGAACAAATGGCTTGTTTGGCTCCCTCTTTATCTTTTTCCAATGGACTTTGACATGAGTCCTTGTGTAGTGGGAGAGAAGAAGAAAAGCTCATTCAAATTACATTAACAACACAAAAATTATGATTGCCATTCTTCAATTGTACTAAAAGGTGTCATCTCACTGATCATCATCATCTTTGGTGAACTTGGTCACTCTTTCTCCTAAGACAAATAAATGCACACACAGTGCATGACGGAAAGTTGTCATATACAAAAAGTATTCTGAATTCTAAAGATAAGCATTTATTAAAATAGGAATTATCATGAAGTCACCAGTAGGTTAACCACTTTAAAAAACGGATTTGTCAAATGCTACATGTTGCACAGCTATGTTACCTAAAGTCAAGCTAGACATGAACAAGAAAGCCTCAGGCCCTGAGCAAAAATGATCTGATAAGAAAAAAATTATTAAATTATAAGGTCTTTAATTTATAGATTAACTATTATTACTATTCAATTATCAAAATTTTGATTAACCAAAAAGGCAAGTCAATATAATGCAAGCTACAGATCAGGGAGCCTAGAGAGAGACCTCTGAGCTGTATCTGTGCCGGAAAATTCTTTTTATCCAAGATAGACTCAAATTTTAGTACAGAACTGATGCATTTCAAATACATATTTTACTTTCCATGTTTGTGTTTCTGTTTCTTTACCCCATTCCATAAATTAGCATGATCTAGCACAAAGGTCACTGCTTTTAGAATTGGCAATTTGACTTTTCTTCCTATAATGACATTACTGTGGGGTCAAGAGACTCTAAGCTCATATGTAGCCATGGTCAGAGAAGCAGAAAGAATTCTGGAACTGAGGAGGGCTGGGATTCAATAAAGGAGTACCAATCCATAGAACCTGCATAAGCAAAGTCCAAATAAGCATGTAACTCCATGTTCGGTGGGAAGAGCAAAGGTTGTCAGACCTATGAAGGTAGAATCAAGAGATTTCAAAGAAAAGTGATGTCTGCAAAAAGGCTAAAGATGTCTCTCGCTCTGTCCCCTTCCTCAATGATAGTAATTGGGCATCCATCCATAGACCAAAGTACTTTTATGGGAACTGTGGGATCCAGCACCATATACCAAGGGACCTGAGAGGAGTCTTACCTCTCCATGCAGTAGGTAATAGGAATATAGACCTTAGTACCAGCTATGTACTCTCCATGGGTTTTATCCTCACTCTGACATTGTCCAGGAGCCCCTGGAGAACACTAACTTAGACAACACATATGAGAGACCCTTTGTGGGAGTCTGGGCATCCAGTGGAGTGACTCCAGCACACCACTGGAGGAAAAAAAAAATCCGATACTGGATACATTGAATAGGGTAAGAGAGAGTTTGACTTTACCTGCATCACCTCTAGCCTGAGATGGCACAGCCCAGTGCTGAGAGCCCTTTTAAGTTTCTGATTTCTCCTATGGGGAAAATTGAGAGTTTGTGAGTGAGCACATGGTTTCCCCAGCTATATGGGATGCTGCCAAAGAGGACCAGTTCTCTCTTGGCTCATCCAGAGTGCTGAATTGTGAGCTAAATGGCTGGTGGGGGAGGCAATGAGTTACAGGGAGAATAGCCAGGGCTCAGAAAGTATAAAAGTGATAGAGATCCTACTAACCACATCACAGACTCCACTGAGAGGCCTATCCATGAGCCACTGGGATACCTTTCCCTTAAATCTCCCATTTGGGGCATGGGCACTCCCAACATTCTGCATGCTTCAACCATATACTCCCTACCCATAAACGGCTCCCTGTGTATGCTCTCAATGCTCCAAGAGCAAGCTTTGGCAGGCAGCTAATGAGCATGTGCAGAAAGCTGGCTGGAATCTATGTGCCTGGGAGAGATCACAATGAGCATTTATCAATGTCCTTGGGAAAGCAAAATGGAGGCTGTCAGCATCCAGCCTAGTATGTTTCAGAATCAAGAGAAGGCATACAATAGATTCATAAAGAGCTGCTCAACATCACTAATCATCAGGGAAATATAAATCAAAACCCCAATGAGATACTACCTCATAGTGGTTAAAATCGCTATTCTCAAGAAGACAAGAGATAAATGTTGACAAGGATGTGGAGAAAAAGGAACCATTGTGCACTGTTGATAGGAATGTAAATTGGTGCAGCCACTGTGGAAAACAGAATGGAGGTTTCTCAAAAAAAAAAAAAAATTGAAAATAGAACTATCATATGATCCAGTAATTCCATTTCTGAGTGAACAATCAAAGAAAATGAAATCAGGATCTCAAAGAAGTTTCTGACTCCTGTCTTCACTGGAGCATTATTCACAATGGCTAAGATATGGAAACAACCTAAGTGTCTGGCTACAGATAAATGGATCAATAAGCTATGGTATAAGGGATCTCTGGGTGGCTCAGCGATTTAGCGCCTGCCTTCAGCCCAGGGCATGATCCTGGAGACCCAGGATCGAGTCCCACATCGGGCACCCTGCATGGAGCCTGCTCTCTCTGCCTGTGTCTCTCTCCTCTCTCTCTCTCTCTCTCTCTCTCTCTCTCTCTCTCTCTCTCCCTCTCATGAATAAATAAAATCTTTTTTAAAAAAGAAGATATGGTATACACATTCAATGGAATATTCAGCTATAAAAAAGAAGAAAATCCTGCAACAACATGGGTGAACCCTTCGAGCATTATACTATGTGAAATAAGTAAGACAAAGGAAGACAAATACTGTATGTCATTTATATGTGGATTCCAAAAAAAGCTGAACTCTTAGAAACAGAGTAGAACGGTGGTTGCCAGAGGTTGGGGGGATAGGAGGATGGGAGCTGTTGGTTAAAGGGTACAAACTTCCAGTTAAAAGATGACTAAGCGCTGGGGAACTAATATATAGCATGGTGACAAGAGTTAACAATACTATATTGTATATGTAAAAGTTTCTAAGAAAGTAGATCCTAAATGTTCTTACCACAGGCAAAAAACCTAAACGGTAATCATGTGAGGTGATAGAGGTATTAACCCCATTTTTTATTCATTTCACAAGGTATTATTGTATGAAATCTTCACGTTGCCCCCTTACTTAAATTGACACAATGTTATATGTCGGTTATATATCAATAAAGCTGTAACAAAGAACATTCAAAGTGAGAAGATTGACAGGGAAGTGGCAGGGATATAGGCTTATACAGAGAACAGGTTTGAGAATAAGAACAGAGCTGGAGCTAGAGTAAAGTAAGACATTCATCATAGATCCAAAACTTAAGGGGACCCCAAAAATCTCAGTAATCTAGAGAAATAACATTTCAATGCAATATTTTAAAAATCAAAATGCACCCCCAAAATTCTATGAACAGAACATCAACATTTTATAAAAACCAGGTCCAGTTCTGTACTTGAACATCCCTGCCTCATTTGCCTCACCATAACTCTGGTCCTGTTGAACTCTATCTTTATTTTTAAAGATATTGGGACAACTGGGTTGCACAGTGGTTGAACATCTGCCTTCAGCTCAGGGAGTGATCCCGGGGTCTGGGATTGAGTCCCACATTGGGCTTCTTGCAGGGGTCCTGCTTCTCCCTCTGCCTGTGTCTCTGCCTCTCTGTGTGTGTGTCTCTCATGAAAAAACAAAATATTTTTAAAAAATTTTTTAAACTCTTATATTTTGTTCATTATAGAATTTTTTGCATTAATTTGTTTCTTAAAAGTGTTACACTAAAACATTAGTTATCTTGATCACTGAATTGACTGATGCCCTTTTGCATTTTATACCTGGGGTGAGTGCTTCATTCAGATTTCATCAAAGTTCCAGCCCTGAACTAAGAGTCCAAATTCCTGGCTTATCCAGAGCATAAGTGTGCTCTGCTATTTTAGAAAAAGGCATTTATTGTTATTTATTTAATTCTGTATAGTGGAAGATTTAGACTAGACAATTTCCAACATCCCTTCCATCTGTGACATTCTCCAGGTGGTCTGAGAAGAGGTCTGGGAGAAGGAGTCTTAGATAGCTAGGGAATTACATGTATATGGATGTATAAGCACATTGGGACCTTACCCTGACTCTGCAGGGTAAGCAGAGCTGATGGATGAAGAGGTAGAGATTTGAAAGCTGACAGTTGACTCCATATGTCACCACTGAGCTCCTTACATTCAGGGCTTTGATTTTTCCTTTGCTTCTTGGATACTGTGACAAACATTTAAACAATGCTGGCATGAAATGGCAAAGGATAGAATGAGTCCCTAAGCAGCAGTTAAATGTCACTCTCCATCCCTGGTATTTGAAACACAAACAGAGCACCCAAGTGTAGAAAGTCACGGCTGCTCTCAAGTGGGCGTTAAAAAGGCTCATTTCATATCCAGGGCCACATTCCAATGGGGCAGTCCTTAGCGTTGCACAAAGTTCTCCCATCATTTCTCACTCGAGTGATGATTCCTGCCTGGTTATCAGTTTGGTTTTTCAGATGACTAGATTTCAAGCTATTGAAAAGCAATAAGGGAGCAAGGACAAGGTCTCAGAGCTGAGCTATAGTGGATTTAATTGCTTATGAGATGCTCTGGCTGAGAAGGGAGACAGGCGGGGCAGTTCTAGAATGCTGATGTGTTGATGTAGCTGTAATGAAGCAGGAAGAACATTGCTTCAAGGGTGTTTCCAAATGGGTTTATTTTGCTGAGATAAAGTCAGGAAAGGCCAAGAGAGAGCCCTGCAAATTGTGTTTTTGTGTTTAGAAAAGATAGGGCTACCACTAACATATCTCTGCAAATCAAAGGAAACCTGAACTAGTGTGCAATTCAGAAGTACAAAGAAAGTGACTTCAGTTCCTATCACACCTGTTCAATTTTTCTTTATTTTTTTTCTGTTGTTTCTACTCTTGCCTGTATGAATAAGTAACATGGACATAATGTGTTTGTTTAGGTAAGGTCATTGAAAGCTAATGGCTTCTTCCTACTTCAGTCTATAGACATAGAACAAAAGACCAGAGATAGTGGAGTGAGACAAGGGACGACCAGGTTCTAATATGTGGAGAAGTGGGTATGGGTCATACCTACCATTGGGTGAATGAGCTTACGTAAAGTTTTAAAAGGGTCATTCCTGAATTATGTCCCCTTTGTCTATGCCTCACTGACTTACTTTCACTCTACTAAAAAACAACAATATTGTTCTTGTTGAACATGATAGATTGAATATACATATACATTGCCTCTCCCTCTTGAAATCCCACTAAAAGGTTTTTCAAAAAATATTTTTAAATCAAACAACAGCCCACCTGAATGACTTGTAAAGTTTTGGAAGATGGGAAGTACATACATGAATAATTACTGAGGTAGTAATACACAAAAAACTGAAACTTTCCTTCTGAGGAAGTTCACCAAGAGAGGTGGCCACACCTCAACACTGTAGAGTATATTGGAAATAGGAAGGTTAACTCTGATGACTTGGGAATAGGGTGGAGCTGAGAGTAAAGGAATTGGTTGAAAATATTTAAAAGGTGCCCCTCATCCCAGGACTCTTCCCTTAGCACACAGTGCCAGGTGACTACATCTCCTTTATATTTGCTTCAATAAGACAGAAATTCATATTTCTTTTCATGTTAACACATTCAAGGAAATACCCTCTGAGATGACTAGCCAGCTTATAAAAATAGACCTACACCTACTGACATCTGGAGGTCCCTCAATAAAGCAACCAATTCCTCCAATTAATCACATTCTGGTGAATTAAGTCATTTGACAACTCCCAGCCTTGTAAAGGAGATTCCAAAGAGCTTTTTGAATGACTCTTACATATATATTTGAGGTAGCCCTAATGTAAGTCAGAGGTAAAATAAACATGAAAATAAAGGAAAGAAAGGAAAAAGACATATCAAAGAAAGAAAGAAAATATAGGGAGCTAAATAAACAAAAAAATATCCCCAGAGAAATAAGAGAAGATATTTCATCCATTAAGGAACAGGATCCTATCATAATCAGAGAAAAAGAAAGATCTTTTGTTCTCCAGCTTCTAACCATTAAAAAATAACCGTAGAAGATTTGCCCTCTTGCTGTAAACAACCATGAAACTAGAAAAACACATGAAACAGCTATTTTCAGGAACTGAATCATTGACAACTCAGTACTGAGATCTCTGAAATAAGAGAAACACAGAAGGAAAGCCCAGCTTTCCCCAGATTCTCAAAGCTTAGAGGTGTACTCCTCCATGGAGCTGGAAAGTAGAGACCAAGCAGAGTGTGGAAGTCTTGTTGAGCTGAAGACTCAGAGTTTTGAGAAGAGGGCTTCTGAAATGGATGGAATTTAGGGGTAAGCTATCAGAGGGGATGAAGCTGCAGAACTGAGGGTGTCCAGAAGTCTGTCTGGCTCTTCCCCATCAACCTTATCAAAAACTGGCTGTACATGTGAAGGGTGAGACACTGAGTCCCAGAGGAAAGGAACTGGTGCAGGGCTGAGCCCTACATGAAAATACCAGAGGGCATACACTGCTGGAATATATGGGAGTATCAATTCAGGTCAAAGTGAAGAAGCCTTCATGAGCACCATGCTCATTCATTGGAGACCTCAGAAATGTTCCATCTTACAAGTGAGAACTATACCCTATGTTAAGAGGAATGTCCTAAGACAATAAAATAAATAAAATAAAATAAAATAAAATAAATAAAATAAAATAGCTCCTTCATAAACAAAAGTAAACCCAACTCTGATATGATTGATAAAACCCATTATTACTTAACTGTGTGCCAGAATTTTTTTAAAAAAAGACAATGTAGTTAAAATCAGACAACATAATTCAGTATTTCACAATATATTATTGGCAATGTCCAATGCAAGGAAGCAAAACTTGCCACCTGTGTATTTTTTTGGGCATGTGAATTACGTTAGGCTGATTATTTTTAAGAAACAAAGGTGTAGGAAGAAATTGTGACCTTCCTCCTAACTGCTTAAAAGAATTTAGATAGAGTCCTGTCCCAGGAAGGGAGCTCTCCCCATAGATAACAATAGTATAATATGCAGTGGGTAGGGTAGACAGGGAGGATTCTCACAAAGTTCACTTGTTAAAATTCCTCTCTGTGTCCCCATTATTTCTGTAGGGCTCAGAAAACATTTGTTTACCAAATATTTACTCTTTTCCATTTTCCTGTGAAAATGAGCCATAGACCTCTACATACTTCTCTTTTGTCCATAATAACATATATACCTCATTTTGCCTGACTGATTTTTTTTAAGATTTTTAAAAATTTATTTGTTCATGAGAGATACAGAGAGAGAGAGAGAAAGGCAGAGACACAGGCAAAGGGAGAAGCAGGCTCCATGCAGGGAGCCCGACGTGGGACTCGATTCCAGGTCTCCAGGATCAGGCCCTGGCTGAAGGCGGCGCTAAACCACTGAGCCACCTGGGCTGCCTGCCTGACTGATTTTTGAATTTCTCATTTATGTGGATTCCTCATAGGAACATATCAAATTTAATTTTCTCCTGTTACTCTGTCTCTTGTCAATTTAATTCTTAGATCAGCTAAGAAAATCTTGGAATATAGAAAAGTTTATCTTCCTTAACACCAATATAATATTTTGCTAGACACCCAAAGAATTAGGTAGATAAATCTAAGCAAAACAAAACAAAACAAAACAAAAAACAAAAATGGCTAATAGATACAGATTTCAAGATACTCTAGTTCTCATAATTGGCAGGAAAAAAAAAACCCTTTAAAACAAGATGTATATATGTTTAAGGACTTTAAGAAGAATATAAAGAGATAACAAATGGAGAAGCTCATCAGAAAGAAATGGAAACAAAACAACAACAAAGGAACCAAATAGAAACTTTAGAACTGAAAAACCATAAATCTGGGAGGAAAAATGTCATATTGGGCTGAACAACAGATTTGTTATTGTAAAGTAAAGGATCAGGAACTTAAAGACAAATTAGTAAAAAATTAGCCAGTCTTAAGAACAAAGAAAAAAAAGACAAAAAAATGAACAAAACCTCAGTAGAGAAAGCAAAGTTCTACAATATAGTTTTATCTTCAAGGAATAACTCCTTATTTTCATCCAGTGTTTTACTGATCACTTTTATTCACACTGTCTCATTTAATCACCACAATAGCCCTGAAAAGTGCCATTCTTCCTGTTTCATAAATGGGGAAATGATACAAAAAAAAAATGTGACTTGCCTAAGTTCCAACGCAAGATTTAAAGCCAGGTATTTAGAACCTCATCCTTTTTACCGTCCTCAGTTTCCTCTTCAGTGCCAGACCCCTAGCATCTCTTCCATTCCCTGTCTACCTACCCAGCATTCCCAAACATTATAAACTACTCTTTCTCTCTAGAGGTCTCTACGAGAAAGCTCAGGATCAGCTATTAACCACCTTCCCTGACATTTATCTCCCTGTGATTTATTTATTGAGAATAAAGTTGTCAGAGCTACTTAAGAAGACATCTTAGTAATCCGATAGGCTATTCCAGACTGATTTCTATTGTGAGAAGGTATTAAATGGCCTTGCAATTCTGCTTCACCTTCATATATTTTTACTGGAATAAAACAGATGTAGCTCCTACTTAGTATGCATAAGACACTGCATTAAAAGCTTATATTGCATATATTATTAGTTTTTCATTTGGGACTAATTATATGGCAGGCACATTGCCAATTTCAGGGAATACCACATTGCACAAAGTGGGGCTCCTGTTTTCCATTAAAATTTACAGTCTCATTCGATCTAATTTATTCTTCAAAATAGGCCCATCTCTACCAGGGGGATATTATTACTCCCATTTTACAGGTTCAAAACCTGAGCCTTGTAGAGTTTTGACCTGCTTGAAGTAATAGAGATAGATTTTTGTACCCCCAATCTGTATCTGATTTAAAATTGTGTGCTGTTAAAAACTACTCCTTCTTAAGAGTCTCAAAAGATCACTAAAATTGCAGGATTGGGCAGCCTGGTGGTTCAGCAGTTTAGCACTGCCTTCAGCTCAGGGTGTGATCCTGGAGTCCCGGGATCGAGTCCCGTATGGGGCTCCCTCTCTGGAGCCTGCTTCTTCCTCTCCCTGTGTCTCTGCCTCTCTCTCTCTCTCTCTCTCTCTCTCTGTGTGTGTGTGTGTGTGTGTGTGTGTGTCTCATGAATAAATAAATAAAATCTTTTAAAAAAATAAATAAAATAAAATTGCAGGATAGCCAGAACATTTTAAAGTATAAGTAAGCATGAGAATATAGCAAGGCGACTAGCCTTGATATCAATGATTACTACCTTGGCCTGTGCCTATGGGTGCTTTTCTAGGTCTCTTATATACAATATGTCATTTTGCCCTTCAAAATGACCTCCTATTGTGGATATTATAGTTCTCGTATGCCAGTTAGAAAACCAAAGCTCAGAGGGGTTCGGCAGTTTTTCTCAAAGTCAGATGGGAGGTAGCTGATATTCAAACGTAGGGCTGTACAACTCCACCTTTTGTTCTTTATTAAGACATATCATCTTTTGGGAAAGAGACTTTGCTTTGAAAACCCACCCCTTTCGTGTTTAGTCCTGCTTGTCCAGGTCAAAAGAGCCACGGGCACACTTTTTTTCTCCACTCCCTTTCCACACTCTTCTTTCTTAAAGTGTCTCAAACTCTGTAACATTCATCTGAGAGGTGGAACAGCACTTGTATTGGAATCAGAGATTCCCACTGTACTCCTAGCCCTGTGACTAGGAGCCCTAGCCCTCCTAGCCTCATCAGTTTCCCGTCTGGAAATCTGGTCACCAACAGGCATGGAGCAGGTGAGTAGAAACCTTCAGACTGACCCACTGATGCATGAAGTTGACGATCACCCAGGGGCATCTCACACTTCTCAACTGGGGCAGGAACAGAAAGAATCACCACATTGTTCAACTGCTTGGAAGGACACAAAGGGGGCATCTTTCAGCATCTGTATCAGTAGATGGGACCAGCAGCAGCAGAAGCCACCAGATCTGAAGGGAAGGCTGGAGCCAGAAATGTTGGTAACTAACAGAGAGGGAAATGGTGGTCACCAAGCATGGTAAGGAGCCTTCGGGTCTTACTGGGTTGTTTTCCTGCTAAGGTTTCTGTTAAAAATATTTTTAAGCCTGGACAGCTAGCATGTCTGGCTTCATGTTTTTCAGGTTCTGGGTGAGAATTTAAGAAAAGAAAAATTGACTGGTCCTCCAAAATAACCTGGGTCCTTCATCATGTGCACCCAGGCCCCCGAGACAGCAATTACACACACAGCAAATCCCAACCAGCCAGGTAAAAAGCAATATAGTTTTGAAAATCCCTTTATGTTAAAGAAATAGGATTATTTCTTTATTTTAATTAGTATAATTTCTCCACTGCCTACCCTTCTCCTGTGCCCCAGTGGGTATTGAAAAAAAGCAAGCTGAATCTGATGAGGTATTGTTACTCTTCTAGGCTACTGGAAGAATTTTATTTTTTTAATGGGATTTTTTAAATATACACAATTTAAAAATAATTTCCAAGAACCAAATGTGCAGAGAAGTGAATATTGGGTTATAAGGAAGATCCCCTCTGAATTCCCAAAGCACACACATCCCAAAGTTCTCAGGGCTTCAAGATTTCCACTTGCAAAGTGAGGGGGTTGTCCCAGAAAGAGCTTATACCTAAGATTCTTTTTAGTTCTGATAGTCTGTAAACCTATGTTAGAGTTGATTTGCCTCAGAATTCCTATAGGAAACAAACTTCCACTAAGTACCAAAAATAATCCAGAAGGGAATCTTAAATAGTTATCTAATCTTAGATACCTCTGGGAATATCAATTAGCTACAGGGATAGAAAATGAGAACAAGGAAATAAGAGCCTCGATATTAATTGTCCTTGCTTATCTGTCTAAAGCAGGGCTGGGTAAAGCATATTTTATTTGCTTTGGTTCACCGATTTCTTTTGTTTAGAGAGAGTATATGTTCAACAGAATAAAAATGGATATTGTTTTATTTTCTACTAATAACATCCAAGGATGTGGCTTCATGATTGCTTTTTGTTTCTGTTGTTTTTCAGCATTTAGAATGACTGGAACAAAAGGAAAAGAACTGCTTGAGAATGACTAACAGCATGAAAAGCTATGCTGAGGTTTTGTTCTACCTGACTGAAAACCTAAGGATTCAGAGATTTATGTTTGCCTGCAAAATGCTGCAGTGAAACAGTACGAAAAGGGGCCTATGATGGTCAGGATGGCAAGCTGTAAAATCAGTCAGAGAGGGACCCTGCAGAAGGGCTGGGGCTGAGATGGTAAAAAGGAAGGATGCACAGCTGAGTCCTATTCTCCAAGAGCTCCTGGAGCTTGCTTCCTAATGAGGGCCTCACATGTGAACCCTGCCTTGCAAACACCCTGAGCTGGAATGGGATAGCTATTTTTCAAGGCCACGCAATAAAGATTTCATAGAAAGCATATACTGGGATTAAGATCAATAATGTAGGTAAAATGCATAGCACAGTACCCTTTACATATGCTACATAGCTTGCTCAATAAATAATAGCAGAACACCATCAGGGGCAGCAGCAGGGGGGAAAAAAGCCATCATACGTAGAAGTCGTGGTTGTAGCAGTAGTTCTATTGTTACTCTATTCTCAAGTAGGAGGTAAGAGATGAGGGCACATCTGGGGGCATCTCCTCTCTCCATGGAGCTCTTTGGCATCCAGAGGTCAAGGATAATGGGGGCTCTAGTGGGAGAAATGAAGAGGTTTGGATTATGTATACCAGTCCCTACAGTTACTGCTTACGTAGGCTGCCTTATTTCTGTACTCCATGGGGTAGGTAGCATCAACACTGTGTTACAGATGAGAAAACTGAGAATGTGGAATTAAAAAATTTGTTTCCTGTTGGACTTTATTACACGCACAGTGACTGGGGTGAGGATTGGAAGACACAATTTGGAGCCTCTGATGCCCAGCCATGGAGCCAGGTGGCACTGACTAGGGTAACAAAAGGTGCAACCATTAGCGCCAACACTAGAAGTGTCAGTAGGGCTAGAACAGAGCAGTCCTGGATCACAGGGCTTCCATGGGAAATAAGAAATTAGGTATAGGACAACTTTAAAATAAAAAGCTTCTGCACAGCAAAGAAAACAATCAACAAAACTAAAAGGCAACCTATGGAATGAGAGAAGATATTTACAGAGGACATATCTGATAAAGGGTTAGTATCCAAAATATGTAAAGAACTTACATGACTCAACACTTAAAAAACAAATAATCCAATTAAAAATGGGCAGAGGAAATAAATAGACAATTTTCCCCAAGAAGACATACAGATGGCCAAGAGACACACGGAAAGATATTCTACATCATTTGTCATTGCAGAAATGCACATCAAAACTACAATGAGATATTACCTCACTCCTGTCAGAATGGCTAAAATCAAAAACACAAGAAACAACAAGTGTTGGCAAGAATGTGTAGAAAAAGGAAGCTTTGTGCACTGTTGGTGGGAATGCAAACTGGTGCAGCCACTGTGGAAAACAGTAAAACATTAAAAACAGAACTATCCTATAATCCAGTAATTGCACTACTGGGTATTTACCCCCCAAATACAAAAATATAATTCAAAGGGATACATGCAACCTGATGTTTATAGCAGTGCTATCTACAATAGCCAAATTATGGAAACAGCTCAAGTATCCATTGAATGATGAACAGATACAGAAGAAGTGGTATATATACACAATGGAATATTATTCAATCATAAAAAAGAATGAAATCTTGCCATTTGCAACAACATAGATGGAGCTAGAGCGTAGAATGCTAAGTGAAATAAGTCAGTCAGAAAAAGACAAATATTATATGATTTCACTCATGCGGAATTTAGGAAAGAAAACAAATGAGCAAAGAAAAAAAAAAGAGACAAACCAAAAAACACACTCTTAACTATAAAGAACAAACTGATGATTATAAGAAGGCAGGTGGTTGGGGGATGGGTGAAATAGGTGATGGGGATCAAGGAATGAAAACAGAATGATATATACATCTGAAACGAAAATAATACTCTATGTTAACTAACTGGAATTAAAATAATATTAATACAAAAGAAAGCTATGGCAAGCTCTAGAAAGTCATAAGGAGAAAATCCAGGATTGCTGAATGTAGAGTTGACAAGGCAAACCAGTAATCAACAATAGATCCACTTTAACATCAAAGTGCCAAGTGGCACCCAGTTGCCTGGATTTCTTTACAAATTCTCCCTACAATCTTAACTCTTGGTGGAATTTTAATTGCTTTTCTCTTTCTTGTGAAACACATGGCTGGCTAGATCATGGGCTGTTCCTCAGCCATCAGACTGGATGTACAGAAGCTTCAGTTGTTCTCTATCTTTTGCCATCTTCACCATGCAGAGAAAACTAGAGGAGCAGACCTATAAGTGGAAACTCAGTTTCTCAGATACTCCAGAGATCAGCTATTTATATTTAGTCCTTCGGGCAGTGACTCTACAGTATAGGGTCAGATTGTTTGCTTTCAATCCTAGTTCTATCAACTACTTTCTGTGACCTTGGGCAAGTCAATTAAACTCTAGAGCCTCTCTTGGTCAGTCTAATATGGTTTGCGGTGAGGATAAAATGAGACAATCATGCTGGTAAAGCACTTAGTGCATAATGAGTGATCAATAGGTGTTAGCTATTATTTTGATCACTGCCTTGTAGGAGTTCAGGATATGGAAATGTGTTAATCGTACTATTGTGGTGATTTGGATGTTTATTAGATCTATTAAGGGGAACAGTCTTGGGAAGGAGGGGAGAGTAGGTTATGAAAACATTCATCAAATCAAAGCTAATATTGCTTTCTCCACCACAGGCAGTATCCAGTCCTTCTAAAAGGTCCCTTATGGGCTGCTTCATGTCCCCAAGCTATTGGCTTGGTTCAAAGAATGTACTGAATCTTAGAAAAGAAAAATGTTTCAGACTAGATTTTGGCACCCTTTTGAGGCAGCTTGAAGATTTGTTCCCCTCTTCTCTGACCTCTGTTCTGGGCAAAGTATTAGGATCATTGCTGGCTACTTGTGAAGTCGAGCTTGTGGATAAGAGAGAGAAATCCCTTCACTTCTCTGCCATCTCCTCTCCAACCCCTCAGCAGCCCTTATCTTCATCCAATATTTTGACCACTTGGAGTCCTTATTCAGGAAAAGGGAGCCTTGATTTTCGCACTGTCAGCCAAGAGTCAGCAGCTTATGCCTACTTATTCTCTATGACATTATTTTCATAACAAGGATAGCTAACTAATTTTGCAGCTCCCCACTCTTCCACTGCCTAACTGGGCAGCACAGTGTGGTGGCAGGTGCACTACCCAGAAGATTTCAAAGACCTGAATTCCAGGCTATGCACCCTTAGAATTATTGTTTTAACTTTCTGAACCTCAGTTTTCTCACCTGTAACATTAGAATAAGAACCTGCTTCAATAGGGTTGTAGTGAGGACTTAATGTCAGTTAAGGCAAAGGAGAGTAGCTCCTGAGTAAGGAACCTACTCAGATGATCATGGAATCTAATGGAAACAGTTCATATCACTGATATGAAGATATTTTTTGCTTGTGGTGAGGAAAGGAAAAATTTTCTCATGAACTTCCTCCTGGGGGAACAAAGGCTGAAGGGTATATTTTTTTACTCCCAGCAAAAGATCCATCCTGCTTCTTCACCTGGATTTAGGAGTCCATGGTCATTTCCACCTTCACCTCCCAGGGATGCCACAAGGGGGAGCACTTAACCTTCTGGAAGTGCAGAACAGCTCCATTGCTACCTACCACCATTTCCTGGTGTGAATGTTGCCCTACTTAAAAACAGATCCATTAGGGGAGAATAGATGACTATGAATTATAGCTGTTATGCAGCCATTTGATGTAAAACGTAGTCCATGTATTCTGAAGTCAAAAAGCAACTTGCAAAGAAAATGTATAATATTAATTATTGTACTAACAAAATGAAAATTAAAAAAAACAACAACAACAACAGATACATGAAGGAAGAATTAAGAGAGACCTGAACTGAGCAAGAAAAAAAAAATGTTCTTGTGTTGTACTACAACTAGCTTGCTTAAGTTACCTACATTCTTCTAGATCTCATTTTTCCTTATTTGTAAAATGATTCAAAACTTGCCAGGCACTAAACCAGATAATGATGATTCAGAAATGAAAAGATTTAGTCCCTGCCTTCAAAGAATCTGCAGAATCATGGGTTAAACAGACTTGCAAACCAACAGTTCAAAGCAAAGTAATAAATGCTGCTGTGGAAGAAGCAGGAGCTTGGAGGAAGGAGCCCCTAGGGTTTGTTAAGAGTAAGAAAAAAAACACAGACAAGGCAAAGCTTAACTTCGAATTTGAAAGAGAAGCAAGGGTTTGGTAGGCAAGAAAACAAAGATGGGTATTGCAGGCAGAGAGGAGAAAATATTCAGGCACAGACATGAGAGAGGGAAGGTCAGTTAGCTTAGGATTCACATGAGGTCAGAACCTGATTCTTAACCTATGGTCCATGGATACTTTCTCATTTATGATATTGTACATATGTGCTTACTTCCATTTTTTTTAACAGTGGAAATCTATTTGTTGATCTCATATTCCCAAGTTGGCTGGTAATAAGGAGGATATATATATTATATTTGTGTATATATATGCATTTGTATATAATGAGGGAGTTATAAAATGTTATAATTCATATAACTGTCTCTGTCATCCTATGACATTTATTTACAATAAAGAAATTGTGTATAGAAAACTAACCTTGTGTCTCAACGGTTATATACAATTATTTTTATACAATGATTTTTAACCATTTATAGATAAATACATACCCCAGTTTCACAATGGCTCCTTTGCAGCTTCCAGTGCAATCTGCATTTGTTCCAAGACCCCTGCTTTCAACAGCCTTGGCAATTTCAACTCTGTCTCTACATGTTACCCAGAACTTTTTTTCCTCTTTCATTTTTTTTCTGTATTTAAACTAAATTGGCAAATGAGTTTTTTAAAAATATGTCTAAATAGTGGAGAGGAAGGTAGCAACAATTCCACGATATCCTCTTTTTTTAATATATATATTTTTAATTGAAGTTCAATTTGCCAACATATAGTATAACACCCAGTGCTCATCCCTTCAAGTGCCCCCCTCAGTGTCCTCTTTTCTAAAATCTTCATCATCCTCCATCACCTCCTGTCTCTCATCCAAAGACCCTGCTACTTATTTTACTGAGAAAAGGGAAGCACTGAGAAGAGAACTTCCCTGTCTTCCCTCCATAACCTGCAGCCTGCCTTTGTCTATATGATTTACTCGCTAACCTTCCTGCTGTTAGCTCAAGTCAACCCCACCCTGGAACACTAGATCCCCTCCTTCTTATTTAACGATATTTCTCTAGCACTGTCCATTCTTTTCATGTATGGTTATTTTTCTCCTTCTGCTAGATTTCTTCCACTGCCATTCAAACACAATGAAATATCTCTGATCTTAAAAAGAAAATCCCCCCTTTTAACCTCATGTCCCTCTTCTATAATCATGCCATTTATGTTTCTCTCTATAGCAAAACTACTTAAAAGAGTTGTCTGTATTTATTGTTCCCCCCATTTCCCAACTCCTTTTTCTCATTTGAACCTACTCTGTCCCTAGCAGAAACCAGGTCCATTTGCAAATTCTAAGCTTCATTTTTTTTTTTTTCACTGAACAGCAACACTATCATACTCAATCACTTCCATTTCTTGAAGCAGGTTCTTCACTTGTAGGGAACAGCACATTTTCCCAATTTCCCCCTACCTCACTGGCCACTCCTTTTCTATTTCTTTTCTGGGTTATTTTTGTCTTCTCTATCTCTAAAAGATTCAGCACACCACAGTTCATGCCTGTTCTTCTCCTCTCTTCCAACCACTCATTCCCTGGGTAATTTCCATAAATCAATCGGAATACTTCCTCTTCAGTAATGTTTCCAAATTTAAATCAGTAGCTTAGACTTTTGCCTTGAATTTCAGAATCATGTGTCCAACTGCTTCTTTACACCTTTGCTTGGATGACTAACAGTTATTTTTAATTTTCCACCTACACCACCACCCACAAACCTGTTCCATCCCCAGTTCTCCCCATTTTTGTAAATGGTGCCACCATTCCTCTGGTGGCACAGAAATACCTTAGAGTTGTCCACCACTTCTCTTTTCCTTGCACAGCGATATACATCCACTCTTTCAGCACATCTTTTCAGCACTCCCTTAGAAATATACCCACAATCCAATCTCTCCATCTCTGCCACCACCCCCCTGCTTTAAGACATGTCTCCCACCTGCTCTCCTGCAACAGACTTCTAACTATTCTGCTTTCATTCTTTCCTCACCTAGAGCAGCCAGTATATTTATAAAATGTAAATCATATAATGCCATTCCCTACTAAATACAAAAGTCTTCCCATCTAAAGTCTTTGTAATAGTACACGCATGTAATCTAGTCCCTACTTACTTCTCTACTCATATTCTACCCACACCCCCCATCTCCACTCCAGCTCCTTGAATACCCCCAAATGCAATCCTGCCTCAATTTTTAAAATATTACAGCCTTCTCTAATAAGAATATTTTTACCCAAATGTTTATGACACTCTCCTTCATTTTATTTAGTCTCACATGTAAGTTTCCCTGAGAGTGTTCTGTAACCTAGCTAAAATAGCACTCCAATTTTCTTCTTGACTTTCTGGAATTATCCGTATCTGATATCATAGTAGTTAATCTAAATGCATGTATTCATTTGTAGTCTGTCTTCTCCACACACATAGCTCTTTGACAGCAGGGATTTCTCTCTGATTATCACTGAATCCTCATTAGAATAGTGCCTCGTGCGTCGCTAGTGTGTAGAAAGTACATATGAAGTGAGAAAGGACCAAGGTAAATGAGTCTATGTGACGACCTGTACATAGGTCTTGTCCAAAGACGGTCTCTAGCTGAAGCTACTGATGAAGACAACCTAATTTGTCTTTAGCCATTTCTCTCCAGAATATATAAAGTTTATAGAGGGTTTGTAAAATATACTTAAATGGAATAACGTGTTAGGACAAAAATCAGTCTTTAAACTTAATGAAAGCAACAACTTTCCATAAGGGCAGACACTGGGCAGCCCCGGTGGCCCGCGGTTTAGCTTTGCCTTCAGCCTGGGGTGTGATCCTGGAGACCAGGGATGAAGTCCCGCATCCGGCTCCCTGCATGCATGGAGCCTGCTTCTCCCTCTGCCTGTGTCTCTGCCTCTCTCTTTCTTTCTGTGTCTGTCGTGAATAAATAAATAAAATTTAAAAAAAATAAGAGCAGACACCTTGGAATGAGTCTAATAATATTACTAATAATGGTAATAGCAAATTTTTAGAGTACTTATTACATGTTATATGTTAGTTTAAGTGATTTACACGTGTGAACTTAGGTAATCTTCATATTACCATGAGTGAGATGCTCATGGTGACAAGTGAAAAATAGGGTGAGGAATATGAGGGCAAGAGATATTATCATAGAACTAATAAATGACATTTCTTTACTTTCTACCACAGCAAGATGTTTCAAGTTGCATTGTACTCACTCTACCAAAGGTGTGGTTTCAGTTATATCTCCAAGGATTCCAGGTTCATTTTAATAAGGAATGCTGTAGACAAGCCAAGATCTAGGAGGAAAGTATACTGGTAACTACTGATGTGACATTGCTTCTGGCCTTCTCTGTAACTTAATTACATGAATTTAATCATCCATGCAAACAAAAATGCAAATCCAATGCCACAGTGCTCTTTCTCAGTTTTCCATACCAAATTTGCCCATCTATTTTATCCTGCACCACATAAAATAATTTCAAAATGTATAAACTAATAACACTAGTAAAACAGCTTAGTAAAGTTCAAGATATCTTTGTATTCCTTTTCATTCTTAATATATTTTAAGGATCTACATTCAAAATAACATGTAATTTCTTAAAATATTTTTTTTCTATGCAGATGTTATCGTTTAAGGTACAGAGAAGTACATTTGTTCCTCTTTTGCCTTGAATTTTATTAAACGTATCAATGGAGATCCATGTATGATTATTTGCCTCAGAACTATCAATATAATAAGTTATATTAATAGAATTACTATTATTGGGTCATTCTTTGATCCCTAGAATAAATGTCATTTGGCCTGATGACGTATTTTCCTAATACGTTGTTGTTGGAAGATTCTGTTTGCAAATAGTTTATTCAGGATTCTTAAATCACTATTCATAAAAGAAATAATTTTTCCAGCTTTTTTTGTCTTATCTTTATCAGATTTGGTTTTAAATATTATATTTGTTTCAGAAAAATATATAGAACTTTTTATTCTTCTATAATTTCTATACCCTATAAGAGTTTTAGTAGGAATAGTTTTTAAAGGATTGGTTAAATTCTCTATGTAACAGTCTAGTTTGGGTAACTTTTAGAAAGTAGTTTTGGATTTTGTATACTTTATTTTTAAACATTTTTAAAAAGATTTATTTTAGAGAGCATGAGACCCAGTGTGAGCAGGGGAGGGGTAGAAGAAGAGGGGTAGAAAAGGGGTAGAAAGAGAGAGGGAGAGAGGGGAACTCAAGCAGACTCTCTGTTCAGTGCAGAGCCAGATGTGGGGTGCCACAATCCTGAGATCATAACCTGAGCTGAAACCAAGAGTTGGAAACTCAACTGACTGAGCCACCTAGGTGCCCCTATCCTTTTTTTTATATGATATGATCAGTCTTTTAAAGCTTTCTAGTATAAGTAGGGTCAATTATTACCAATTGTATTTTCACTTGAGATTTCAAATATATATCCATAACTCATGTGAAATAATCTTTTATCATCTTAATTTTATCTTTTTAAAATAGTTATTTCCAGGGGCATGTGGGTGGCTCAGTCAGTTAAGTTCTGTCTTCAGCTCAGGTCATGATCCCAGGGTCCTGGGATCAAGCCCTGCATAGGGCTCCCTGCTCAGGAGAGTCTGCTTCTCCCTCTGCCCATCCCCCTCCTCATTCTCTCTCTCTCTCTCTCTCTCTCTCTCTCTCTCTCTCTGTCTTTCTCTCTTTCTAGTGCTCTGTCTCTCAAATAAATAATTACAATCTTTTTAAAAAATAAAATAAAATGGTTATTTCCCTCTGTCATTTTTCATTTTGTTTGTTTAGATACATTTTCATTCTTTATTTTTTGATAGATATATCTATCTATAGTTAGATAATAGTGATTTCTCTTTGATGTCTTTTTCCCAAAGAATGAGTTTAATTACTTTAACTTTTTAATACTAATTTATTGATTTATAAATCATATACAATAAATACTCCTAGAATATACCCATTCTAAGTATATAGTTTAGGCAGTCTTAAAAATGCACTTTTGTAACCATACCACAATCAAAACATGTAACATTGTCATCATCACAAAAACATAATCACATATGCAGTAAATCACCAACATGACCCCCATTCCCAGGAAATAACTCATCATTCATTCACTACATGTTAATTTTGCCTATTCTAAAGAGTCGTGTAAATAAAATCATAATGTAGTCTTTTGTGTCTGCCTTCTTTCACTTAAAATAATGCTTCTGAGATTCATCAAAGTTGCTGCATGTGCCAGCAATTCATTTCTTCTTACTGCTCAATAGGAATGAATATAACTCTATGAATATAACAATTTATATGTACTTTTATCATATATCTTATATATCTTCTTTGTGAAGTGTCTACTTCAGTCTTGCTCTTTATATTGCATTGTTTACCTTCTAAAAGTTATAGGAATACTCATTCACAAAGATATAAAAAAATCATGAAGTGTGTGTGATTAGAGAGAGAATATAAAATATTTTTTGCCTATCTTGCTCTTTTATTCCAGTAATAGACTATTTTGAGGAGCCTCGCCTCACATTCTACTTCTTTCCCATTATCTCTGGTCCTTTAGTCACATAACTCAAGAAATTTCCCAGTGTAACCTGGGATCCTGCCAACCATAAAGAGTCTTCAGTGATGCCTAATGAGTTCAAGGCCATCTAGCAACAGCTTTCCCTGTGTCAATATGTCAAATCAACAAAAATATTTATTGCCATTTGGGAACTCAAGCTCAGAGTAGTGGAGTAGCTGGCTCCAGATCATACAGTAATTACAACATTGACTTTTTTTTCTCTTCTAGGAAGTAGGTGGTATATTTTCCCTCCATAATGTTTATTTTCCATTGATTTGATTTCTTTTTTAAAGCCATTTCAAAATTTAAAAAATAATTTAGAGGTATGTCTCAACTCCCAACCAGGTGAATTCTTCTGTGGCAAAACACATTTCATCACGCTTTGTAAGTACTCCCCAAAAAGGGGGGGGGATGAAAAGCTTAGTACCCTCAACTTGCTCTTTTTTTCTGGTTTTCTATCAGAAAAAGTTACCAACTTTTACTCAATTTTCCCTGTCAGCCATTTGAAAATCATTTCCTTCTCCTTTACCTTTAACCAATTAAACACTAAGCACTGAGAATTCTTTATCTCTAAAATCTGTTGTTATTCCCCATCCTACCAATGTTTATTTAATCCAACACATCATTTCTTGCTTAAATTATTTTTCATTTTCACTTTGTTTTCATGATTTTAGTGAGTGAAATCTTAAAGGCACTTCAAGAAAAACTCTACATTGGAATCAGTAATACTTTTCCCAAAACTATCTCATTCATTTATTTATTTGCCAAAAGTAGAGACTCTGCTATGCTTTCTAATGGCTAGGATTAAAAAGAAAGAGCCCTTAGCTTTAAATTTGCAGGTGGAGTAGACAAACTTAAGAAGAAGAATAAAGAATCAAGGCATCCAAACTTGTAAGTAAGAAGCAAAAATGTCACCATTTGCAGATGACATGTTACTATACATTGAAAACCCTAGAGACTCCATCAAAAATCTATTAAAATACAAAATTAATATACAGAAATCTGTTGTGTTTCTATATGCTAATAACAAAGTAACAGAAAGAAGAATTAAGAAAACAACACCATTTACAATTTCATCAAAAATAATAAAATATCTAGGAATATACTTAACCAAGGAGGCAAAAGACTATACTCTAACACTTTTAAGAAACCAATGAAAGCAATTAGAGATGACACAAACAAATGGGAAGACATTCCATGCTCATGGACTGGACGAACCAATATTGTTAAAATGTCCATACTACTCAAAGCAGTCTATAGAGTCAGTGCAATCCCTATCAGAATACAATAGCATTTTTCACAGAATTAGAACAAATATCCTAAAATCTCTGTGGAACCACAAAAGATCTCAAATAGCAAAAACAACTTTGAGAAAGAAGAACAAAGCTGGAGACAAATTCTGAAAACTGTGACCCAAGATTTCAAAGTATACAATGAAGTTATAATAAACAAAATGGTATGATACTGGCACAAAAATAGACATATAGATCAGTGGAACTGAATAGAGAGCCCAGAAGTAAACCCATGCTTTCATGGTCAATTAATCTAGGACAAAGAAGGCAAAATTATGCAATGGGAAAAGATAGTCTTTTCAATAAATGGGGCTGAGAAAACTGGATAGCTGCATGCAAATGAATGGGACTGGACACTTTTTTATACCATACATAAAAATAAACTCAAAACAGACAGACGATCTAAAGCCAAGACCTAAAACCATAAAACTCCTAAAAGAAAACATAGGTAGCAATCTCTTGGATATTGGCCTTAGCAACATATTTATAGATATGTCTCCTCAGGTAAGGAAAACAAAAGAAAAATAAACCATTGGAACTATGCCAAAATAAAAAGCTTTTGCACAGTGAAGGAAACCATTAATAAAACAAAAAGACAAAGGGTTACAGAAGGGGAGGTGGGCGTGGGGGGGTTGGGGTAACTGGGTGATGGGCACTGAGGAGAGCACTTGATGGGATGAGCACTGGGTGTTATACTGTATGTTGGCAAATCGAACTTCAATAAAAACCAACAAACAGGGGATCCCTGGGTTGCTCAGCGGTTTAGCGCCTACCTTTGGCCCAGGGTGCGATCCTGGAGTCCTGGAATCTAGTCCCACATCGAGCTCCCGGCATGGAGCCTGCTTCTCCCTCCTCCTGTGTCTCTGCCTCTCTCTCTCTCTCTCTCTCTCTCTCTCTCTCTGTCTATCATAAATAAATAAATAAATCTTTAAAAAAAATAAAAACCAACAAACAAAAAAAGACAAGCTACTGAATAAAAGAAGATATTTGCAAATGGTATATCTGACAAAGGATTAAAATCCAAAATATAGAATTATCAGATTATATACAAAATATAACATCTAAAATATAGTTATATGAAGAATTTATACAATTCAACACTCAAACAACCTGATTTTAAAAATGGGCAGAGTAAGAGTACCTGAATAAACTCTTTTCTGAGAATACATACAGGTGGCCAACAGACACATGGAAAGATGCTCAACATCCCTAATCATCAGGGAAATGAAAATTAAAACCACAGAGATATTGCTTCACCCTAGTCAGAATGGCCAGAACAAGAAATAACAAGTGTTGGTGAAGATGTGGAGAAAAGAGAACTCTAGTGCAGTGTTGGTAGGAATGCAAACTGGTGCAGACACAGTGAAAAACAGTATGGAGATTCCTCAAAAAATTAAAAATAGAACTACCCTTTGATCCAGCAATTGCGCTACCAGGTATTTACCAAAGAATACAAATATACTAATTCAAAGGGATCCATGCACCTCAATATTAATAGCAGCATTATTTATAATAGCCAAGATATGGAACCACCCCATATGCCCAGCAATAGATAAATGGATAATGAAGATGTGGAATATATATATACAACAGAATAGAACTCAGCCTTAAAAAAATGAAATCTTTCCATTTGCAGCGCAGTGGATAAATCTAGAGGGTATTATGCTAAGTGAAATAAGGTGGACAGAAAAAAACAAATATATGATTTCACTTACATATTTAATTTAAAAAGTAAAACAAAACAAAACAAACAGACTCTTAAATACAGAGAAGAAACTGATAGCTATCAAAAGGAAGATGGAGGGGGTAGTTGGCAAAAATAGATTATGGGGATTAAAAGGTACAAACTTTTAGTTATAAAATAAGTCACAGAAATCAAGCATAGCCTAGAGGATACAGTGAATAATACTGTACAACTGTTGTATGGTGGTAGATGGTGACCAGTTACTGTATAGAATTCTCAAATCACTATATTGTATAACTGAAACTAACATAACATTGAATATCAACTATTCTTCAATAATAATTTATTTTTAATTTGGAAAAAAAGGAATCAAAGAAAACAACCATGAATAAATGTATTTGGGAGCACATAAATAAGAGGGACTATTTGAGCTGAATCTTAAGAGAAGAATAGAAATTTATGTATTTTGTGTGTGTTCCTTTGCTTTCTATTTGGAGTCAGATTAAGGAGAAATCTGGATTGGGCCTGTGGGCAGTGGGGGTCGGAGGTAGGAATTGTTATTTTTGTTTTTAGAAGATAGTATTAGTGGTGATTAGTGGTGATAGCATTAGACCTGTTGGAACTAGAACATTTTGACCATTTCGCTTTTTCTGTTATATGACAGTGATTATTTGGGATTTAAGAAAACTTACCATTAAAAAAAAATCAGCTTCTTTTTCATGGTGGAGCTGCAAAGCACCATAAATCAGATCTATTTATTCTGCAGAGACTTACTTAACAGGTCCCTTAGGCAAATATTAATCAAATAGGCACCTAATTCCCTAAATCAGCAGAACTGTGGTGTGGGAAAAATGCAGAAAAATGTGCAAAGGGACTTAGGAGCCTCCTGAGAGGAAGAGATTAAGATCCCAGCTTCTTTCTATTTGAGGTTCAATGCTATCACATTTTTACTGCTGAACTGATTATATTCCACAAAATATGCACTGACAGGAAAGGACCTGAAGGGAAAGGTGCCAGGAGGAAAGGGAAAGCCCTGCTGGCCACCCAGGCTCCACAGCAGGGCCTAAATAGAGGTGAGAATGGGTGTGTGGCTGACACTGGATATCTCTCCCTATTGCAGAGGAAAATGGTAGACACAATTGCTGACTTTCATAATTAAACTAAAGAACTCGAACCTTGTACATCCTTTTGAGCACCTGTGAATGAAGAGAATGCTCATGGGAGTAAGATCCATACCAGTAATGATGTCTTTCTTGCATTTATCAGGAAATATTCCATAGGGCAGCATGAGGCCTCAACTGCACCATTTGGCAGGAAAAAAAAAAAAAAAAAAAAAAACAGTCAAAAACTAGCATCTGCCTGTGGCCATGTCTAATTCTTGAGTTTTCTTTCAGCCTAGAAGCAGGACTCTGGGTTGGATCACTCTCCAGGAGTTCTAAGACAATTATTTACAATTGAAGAAGCCTTAGGAGAGATACTCTAAAATCCTTGTGGTGTTAGTTTGCTAGTGCTGCCATAACAAAGTGCCACAGACTGGGTGACTTCGACAGCCTTAGCTTGCATCCTCACAGTTCTGGAGGCCAGAAGTTTGAAATCAGGATGTCAGCAGGATTGGTTTCTTCTGAGGCTTCTCTCCTTGGCTTGTAAGTGGCTGTCTTCTCCCCATGTCTTCTCATGGTCTTCTCCCATGTGCATCTGTGTCTTCTGTCCATAAAGATACCACTCACATGGGATCAGGGTCCACCCAAATGACCTAATTTTAACTCAGGCACCTCTTTAAAGACTCTATTTCCAAATAAATTTCCTCTACTGAGGTACTGAGCATTAGGACTTCAACACATAAGTTTGTAGGGGAAGGAGGGCACAGTTCAGCCTAGAACACTTACCAAGTTCACAAAAGGAGACTCCAGGGAATTTGAATGTTAAAAACTCTTATACTATTTTTAAAAGTTATTTTATTGTTAAATCATTACCCATAGCCAATTTTTTCATATTTAATGCTATGTCAACTTGCTTCAAAAATTTTGTTTAAACATATTAATGAATATAGAAGACACAGTTGAGGTTCCCAGTGAGGCTTGCTTCATTCCCATTGACATATGTCCCTTCACAGAAGCCATTGGTATGTACTCTGACAACGTTCCTATGGATATTTTTTTGTTTTTGTCGTAAACTTACCTGCACTCTAAGCTGGTGAAGTAGATCATACTATCGACATCTGCTTAAAATTCTTATATAAATGGCAGCTTCAGAATAAAGTCCACACTCCCTCGTATGGCATGGTTTTTAAAAAATTTATTTAGTTAGTTTTTGAGAAGAGAGAGAGCATGTGCAAGTGGTGGGGTGGGTTGGGGTTGTGAGGGGCAGAGGGGAGAGAGAAGGAGAGGGAGAGAATCCCAAGGAGACTCTGTCCTGAGCCTGGAGGTGGATGCAGGGCCCAATCTGATAACCCTGAGATCATGACCTGAACTGAAACCAAGCCAGTTGCCAAACTGACTGGGCCACCCAGGTGCTGCTACTATGGCACAATTTTTAAAGATCTGTCCTCATCTGCCTTTCCAGTCCCACTTACTGTCCTCCTCCTACACAGTGATGAACTGAACACATCATTTGCATGTGGATATCTCCATTCCCTTACTTATGCATGCTCTTCTCCTTCCCTAGAATGACCTTGCCTCCTGTCATCTGGTTTCTTGTCTCTCATTTATATTCTTGTATCATTGAATAATGCCTCTGTCACAACACAGATCATATCAGATTAAAATTGTACATTTTACCCAAAGGATTCAGAGTGCCTTGAATGTAAGGAGTGAACCTCTCCTAATTCAATGCCTAAAGCTTGGCACATAGAATATGATTAGCTCAACTAAGATTTGGTAAATGAATGATTAATTGAATGAATTAACTGGTTATTGATGATGTTGGTAATAATATTGCTTGGTGGCACATGTTTGTCCCATGAACTTAAAAAAAATTTAGCTATTGAAAAAAATCTACAAATGAAATATTTCTGAGATTCTGTTCCAACAACAGAAGCAGCACCTAAATAAGGAAAAAAAGATAAATGTATTTTCTGAATATTGTTTCTCCTGCTGAGACTTTCACAACTGCTGCTTTCCTTTGGGGGCTAGGGTGTATAAGGCTGACTGGCTCCAGGATGCCTGAGTTCAACCTTCACTTGACACCTGACAACCAACTCTGTCCCTCCCTGATCTTGCTGGAACTGTTACTATCAGGTAGCAGGGACTTTTATTCCTGCCTTATTAAGATGGAGACCCTGATCCTGGAACCTAATTCCACCAAAACCCGTAACTCAGGAAAGGGAGTGTGGGTTTAGGGAGACATATAAAGAGAGCCCTTCAAATTGAAAAGCCAGTTCAGGTTCTAAAAGTTTAAAAGCCTTTTCATCACATCCATGTTCGATATCTGTCTCTTCTCAAGAGAGAGGGGAAAAAAAAGCAAATTATTTCTATCAAATTGAGGTCACAGGCTTCCCAGGAAAAATACAGGCCAGCTTCCCTCCAGGCAACAGATTCTCCCGTACAGGGCTGTCTCTGCACAGGAGGCAGCCCTTGTGGCTCTCCTTGATACATGGAGCAGCCAGTTCCCGCGTACAGCCTTGCTCCACCACCCACCCAGTGCTAATTGCTTCCCTGGGATGCAGCAAGAAACTGGGGTAGGAGAAGCCTGTCAGTATCCTGAGGTAATTCCTAAGGGCTCTCTTCCTAGACTCATTATTCTCACAGACACTCAGCCTCCAGATCTCCCCAGAGCACCCCAAGGCAGTCATACCAAAGGCATCTTGGGCACCCTTCCCTCCTGAATGATAGAACAAGAGGTTAATCCCCAGGCACGGTGCCCAGGGAGGCCAGAGAGTGCATGAGGGAAAATAGATGAGTTTAAGAGGGAGACCATGTTAGCCCTCTTGCCCTCATTACTGGGGGCAGACAGAAGCTGTCTAGGTTTGCAGACCTGAGGGGGTGCTGGCTGCTTACAGGGTCCTCACAAGACAGAAAACCAGAGACAGCCAAGACCTCATGGGGCTGTTTTGCCTAGAATGAATAACAGCACAGTAAAATAAGACACTCAGGTGGCCTTCTCTGGTAGCACTGACAACATCTGACCCAGGGCTCGGGGCTTAATACAGAATGAACAATGACCACCTCACGTGGCTCAGAAGCTATGAACAGAAATGTGCCCACAGAGGGCAATATAAGAAAATTCAACTGTATAAAACAATAGCTTTGGGGAAGCAACAAGCACTTAAAACATACATAACAGGGACATCTGGGGGGCTCAGGGGTTGAGTGTCTGCCTTTGGCTCAGGGTGTGATCCCGGGGTCCTGGGATTGAGTCCCGCATTAGGGTCCCTGCGGGGGGCCTGCTTCTCCCTATGCCTGTGTCTCTGCCTCTCTCTCTGTGTGTCTCATGAATAAGTAAATAAAATCTTTTTTAAAAAAGAAACATATGTAACATGCATTTTTAAGTTAAGATCTCCCACCATACCCACACAGACACACAGACACACACACACACACACACAGACACACACACACACACACACATACACACAGACACACACACACACATACACACAGAGTGAGCAACAAGGGAATTTCTTTTTTTCTCTTTTCTTTTTCAGAAAAGCAGCAGCTTGTCTAAAGTAACAGCTCTAAAAGACACTGACTGGACTCCAAAGATATCAGAAATCAGCTAAAAGGACCATCTCTCTGAGACATTGTTACACCAATATTGTCCCCGGATTGTTTCAACCCTTCACATGATCATGCCTGTTCACCCAAATAGAGGACAGTGCCTTTAGCTAGATCGGTATTTACCTCATCCACTTTTATATAGTCTACAGTGCCTACGAAAGTGACAGGCACAAAGAAGGCGCTAACTCAACATTTCCGGAAAGGAAGGAAATTAAGGGGAGAAAGGAGAAATAGCAGGATGGAGACAGGAAAGGAGATAGGGAGGAAAATGCATGAGGGATGTTTCAGGGTTTTCCAGAACTCTACAGAAATCCACTCTCTAAGCCAAGATATAGGTTAAACACTTTTTTTTTTTTTTTTACTGCGATGAATACAAAATGGCCAGAAGCTATGAAGTTAAAAAGCAGGTCAACAGTGTTTGTACACAGCTCTAATTCTCCAAATTCAGTGATCAAACAATATTTAGATATATTCTGCACTGCTTTTTACCATCTTCTGACCCAAAGCTGGCCCTGTTCGATACCAAAATCATCCTGGGCCCCCAGAGGGCAAACATGAAGGAGTCCCAAACAAAGGACTGCAAACAGGATGCTTGAGTAGGTTTTCCAGACTTTTTCAAGGCAGATGTACGGAGAGCTGAAGGCATGGCAGCCCTGAACTTGACCCACTTTGCTTAAAACCAGGATCAAATTAATTTTATTTTCAAGGACACAGATATTTACTAGGAAGTCTAGCATGACAGAACTACTTAATGAAATTTTTACTGTTTCTCCCTAGAAATGACTCCCATTGCCCAGCTCTTGCCTCTCCTCTAGCTCCTTACAGCAATTTTGGAATATTCTTCTCTGGTTCTAGTTCTCGTACAGATGGAGTAAGAAACATTCTCTATCCTGTCACTGCCACTAAGCACAATGGTGAAGCCTGCACAGAATGTGTAGAGCAGCTGCTTCAAGACTCTGAAAAAGAAATAGTGGCCGACAGGTGGAGGAAGAAGATCAGAATCAATGTAGCACCATAGCCACACTGCCAGTCCCCCCATCTTTCTGCCATTTGGCACCAGATTGGGCACAGTTGTGGAACTATACAATGGGACAGGACTAGAATTAGGGTAAGATGAGGGAGGCAGGGTCATACAGTACAGAGCCAGATCTTGTCTTCATTTAAAATTGTAATATGATGGGGTTTTATATTAATTTTGATTTTTTAATCATGCATTAAAATGTTATTTATCTTGGTTATGATTTTTTTGGCACCCCTTACATTTTGCACCTATGGCATGTGCCTCACTCGTTTTACCCTAGTCCTGGCCCTGTAGCAAAGTAGGATAACTAAAATACATTTTCTGGGTGGTGTTCCAAAAAGGTGAGCCATGGGGAACTGGAAACTGCCAAAGAAACTAAAGATAAAGAAGAGCTCAGGAAAGTGATCCCACGGAAATTGTATATCAACTCCTAGGCTAAACTCCCAGTTATATGGGTGTGGATCAGATTCTCACCAGCAAACCAAAATCTGTGAGAACTGAGCCAAGGTACATCGCTGCCCAGGACACTGACTGGTCACTAGATAGAGCACAGACAGGACAGTTAGAAGCAAAGGTTTTGAAAGGTCGACTGACATTGGAACCCCAGACAAAACAGTCCCACAGAAGGCAGGATTAACTTGCAGCCAGAAACAGAGTACCAACATTCTCCATAGTGTTTAAATAGGACAATCCAAAATTAGGCAGCATATGAAAAAGGAAAATCTCAACTCACATTGGAAAAGATAGTCCACAGTTACCAAAGCCAAGATGACAGAGGTGTTAGAATTATCTGACCACATCTTTAAGGCAGCTATTATAAAATGTTTCAACAAGCAATCATGAACACTCTGGAAACAAATGAAAATATAGAAAGTCTTAGCAAAGAATCAGAAGATGTAGGAAGAACCAAACAGATATCTTACAGCTAAACAATACAAGTAACTGTTAGAAAGTTTAAAAAATCACCAGTTGGACTCAGTGAGATGGAGATGAATAGAGGAAAATAGAAAAAAGAGTAAGAAAACTTGAAGATATGTAAATAGAAATTATCCAGTTTGAAGAATAGAGAGAAAAGAGATTTTTTTAGAAAAAAAAATTTTTAGAAAAATTTAAAAATCTTTTTTTTTTTTAAGATTTTATTTATTCAGAGTGACAGAGAGAAAGAGGCAGAGACACAGGCAGAGGGAGAAGCAGGCTCCATACAGGAAGCCTCACGTGGGACTCGATCCCGGGTCTCCAGGATCACACCCCAGGCTGCAAGAGGCGCTAAACCGCTGCGCCACCAGGGCTGCCCTAAAATTCTTTTTTAAAAAAGATTTTTTTAGAAATCTGTAGGACAATAAAAAAAAAAAAAGAAACAAGCTTAATATTTGTGTTGTCAGAGTCCCAGAAAGCAATGGGGAACAGTTTGGTCCTGAAAAAAAAAAAACACACACACACACACACAGTTGAAGAAATAATGACCAAAAACTTTCCAAATATTTTGGTATATGGTTCTAACAATTTTAACGCACGTATCAAGGCATATGGCCACTACTACAAACAGGTAACAATAGCACTGGATTTCAGATCTGGGTCTATTCTCAAGAGTTTATTTAGATCCTATCCATATGCTTCCTGAGACTTGCATTTGAATTTACCAAATATTCTCTTATGTAAAATGTGAGGTGAAGGGTACTATTTGGCCCTCATAATATCTTCCATTCTCAAAAGTTCCCGACATTGAACTATCAGTGGGGTCTTAACATCTATATTATGAGCAGTTTCCCTCAAAACTATTTGTTAATTTATCTATATATTTTTATCTTTTTAGACAGAGGGAGAGTGAGGGGGGAGACAGGTAGAAGGAGAGGGAGAACCAGGCTCCCTGCTGAGCATGGAGCCTGATTCAGGGCTCAATCTTAGGACCCTGAGATCATGACCTGAGCTGAAATCAAGAGTCAGACATTTAACTGACAGAGCCACCCAGGCACCCCAAAGCTTTTTTTTTTAATTGATGAAAATCTTCAGGGATCTAAAAGACATTGAGATTGCCTCTGAAAATCAGCATGGAAAACTTTCAGAGTGTAGGGTCTCTTCACTTGATGATTCTTCAGCCAGCAAAAAAGTACATATGCAAATATGAAGTGTGTATAGGTCCCAGCGCTGCATCTGAGAAAACTATCAAACATAAAAGTCATCCAAAAATCATGTCCAATGAAAAAACTACATTTATAAAAACCAGCAGGAGCTTCACTCACATTAGTAAAGAAAATTAAATGAGATCAAGAAAAACCAAATGAGATCAAGAGGGTGGGACTATAAGACCACACCGGAGAACTTCAATAAATTTTATCAAAAGAAATCTGCCAAGGACAAAGTGCCACTTTTGTTCTCAACCAAATGTCCTGTTAGAGAAAAGGGTTAAGCATTTTCTTCTCACAGCAAAGCCGAGAGTAAGGGCAGGGTTGGGGGATCTGAATGAATGGCTGAGATGAGAAAGGCATTTTTATTTATGACACTGCTGCTCATGTAGGGGAGCAAAGGCCAGGTGGTAGAGCACAAAGCGTACCCATTTTGAAATCAGAACTCTTTGTAAAGCTCACATCTCCCATTATAATGAACTTGGGCAAGCCATTATCCGTCTGTCTTGCTTGAACCGACTTTCACAAGTTGTGAAGGAGGAAGATACCATGCTGCCTCACACAACTGTTTTAAAAATTAAAACACCAAGTCCTACCTCTTTGAGCTGGGATATTCTGAAGGAGGTATTTTTCTGCACAAGTGAAGAGCAGTTACCCTTATTGGAAACACCTTTCCCTTCTATCTTGTTTTGTGAGTCTTGAAGAACCAAGCTAGGGTGAAATCAGGTTGGAGTTCACGACATCTCTGGATAGCTTCCTGCATTCCAACAGCCTCAAACTTTATATATTACTTAGAGAAATAAAATACATAATACTTCAGCTTCCTATCTTTGAAACACTATAATGAAACTAGTTGTTTACCTGGATAGGAGTATAGATTTTAGAAAAAAAGCAAAAGGGAAAGAAATATCACCTGGTTGTACATCAAACATGGTTTTAAAGCTAAGAACTCTTATCAATTGTTGAACTTAAGTTGGGATTTACTGAGCACCTACTGGATAAGACATGCTTTCTGCCCTCTAGCTGCCTCAAGCAGACCCAGGGAGGCAGGAATCTCACTAGGTTTTGCAGTATGATAAATCCAGTAATGGGAAAGATATACAAGGAACACATGTGATACAAAGGAAGCCACTAACTTTGTTCAAGAGGGCAGATAGGCGTCACAGAAAAAGTGGTGTCTGAAAACAAAGATGTGTAGGGTTTCTCAGGTTGGAAGTGGGAACAGGCTTGAGGTGCTTGTGTGGTTCAGTCAATTAAGCATCTGCCTTCAGTTCAGGTCATGATCCTAGGGGCTCTCTGCTCATCAGGGAGTTTGCTGGTCCCCCTGCTCATGCACAGGGGGACTCTCTCTCTTTGTCAGATAAATAAATTCTTTTAAAAAATAAAATTTGGGACGCCTGAGTGGCTCAGCAGTTGATGTCGGTCTTTGGCTCAGGGCATGATCCTGGGGTTTCGGGATCGAGTCCCACATCAGGGGTCCCTGTGAGGAGCCTGCTTCTCCCTCTGCCTGTGTCTCTGCCTCTCTCTCTCTGTCTCTCATGAATAAATAAATAAAATCTTTAAAAAAATAAAATTTAATTTAAAAAAGGAAGTGGGAACAGGCTTTCCAGGCAAGAGAAACAGGTTACCCAAAAGCACAGAGCCAAGTGACTGTAGGGAGGTATCAGAAGATCTCCTTAAATCTACCATGTTCCCAGGATGAGACTGTTAGGTTGAGAATCCATTTCCTCTGGCTCAGGATTGCCTGGTTCTAAATTTTGCCCAGATGGGATAATGTAGGGAATAATATGTAGACAAAAGACCTAGGCTAACTACTTGATCTTGGGCAAACCACTTTGGGTATTGGTTTCCTTATCTATGAAATGAATCAAAGGTCATTGCAACTTTATACAGCTGTTGTGAGGACCTGCTGATAGGACAGCATTCCTTAAACTGTAAATCTATGCAGATGTTTATTACTCTGGATATGACTTTAGATACAGTCATTTATAAATCACTCATATTCAATTAATCTTAAACAGATTTATGAAGCAACAGATACACAGTGCCCTGAATAATAGTAAATAATACATTGCTGCCACTAAAATGTGCTAAGAATTGAAATAGGTAGGACAAGATCTTGGTATTCCAAATCACTTTCAAAATGTTTAGTGACTAGGAAGAGAAACATACATCATTTACAACTTCCATCTGCAAAGTGTAGGGGAAAAGCTTTATCATGAAATACGTATTATGATAGAAAAAGTAAAATAAGGCGAGAAAGCATAAGATACTTGAATGCATGATTTATTTAAAAAACATGATAGAAAACCTTTAGAGTGAGACATCTGATATTCAGACTTCAGCAACTCAGAAGAAACTACTACAATGAGAGACTATCAGGGAGGCCCCGGAGGTCCAATGATGAAAACCAACCTATTCTGTTTTACATTGCTTTTGAAGGCCCTCATACTGCTCTTAATGTGCCGCTTCAGAACTTTTGTGATTTTTTTTCCTTTCTTTTGGTGTATGTGTGTACATGTAAGAAGACAGCCTATAATGTACTAATTTGCTTTGAGAACACGGCAAAGTATTTTCCTAGCTTTCCTCTGGATTGTGACTCCCCTAAAAAACTTGTAAATCATCTGACATGATAAGAGCAGCTAAAATATTTAATTAATTGATAAATTTATTCTTTCTTCTATTAGCCCACCAACCCTATTTTATGCCAGCTTTTGGCTGCATACTATGAATACAAAGGTGAGGAGGGATCCATTGCCTCTGCCTGTAGGCTGCTTGCTTTAGGATGTTTCCAGAGGAGTGGGAGCGATAGCCAGCTGAGCAGCAACTACAGGAAGTCTCATTGGTGCTCTGATAGGAATACAATGTTGTAACAATCCCAGGAAAAATTTTGTTTAGTCTGGGGTGGGGGCCAGGGGGAGCGGGGATTGGAGTAAGGATTACCGCCTTAAATGGATTTTTTAATGCAAACATTTAATGAATACCTGAAATTTTCATGCTATTTGGGGTACATAGAAACTATCAAATCTAATGCATTAACATTAACTCAGAATTTTTTAATGATTCATGTGTTCACCTAGTGGATACTTAATGTTACCTCCTTCTATGGGCCAGGCACTGCCATATATACAGCAAGATCAAGACTAACCTGATCCCCTCCCTCACTGACCTTAAATGTGGCCTCAACTAAAATCTTCAGTACACAGCTAGAGAAACACTTTAGCCAAAAGGAACACTTCTCTCAAGTTAGAAGTGAGATATTCCCTTCCCTGGGAAAGTGTGACCAGTACACGAGCTTGAAAACAGCCTGAGAAATCATGGGGCTCTTTCCTCTGCCTGCACAAAGGACACAAATATTAGACCAGGTATTCCTGGGAGGAATGTGCCTCTCTACTCCCCAAAGCCAAACACAAAGCACTCATTCTTACTTTGAAGGCCTCCTTACACCTGTAGAGCCCTAATGCATGAAGGAAAGAGCATGTCTGAAGACTGAGCTAGGTTGAAGTCTCAGCCTCAAAGCTTTGCAGCTGTGAGGGCCCAAATGAAGAATCGATTTCCAGAGTCTTGCTCTCATCTACCTGAAAAATGGGGGAAAACATAGCAGTCTTCTGGACTTGTGATGAGGATTCAAGAGACTTATCCTATAATCTAAATGATAACACCACATGCACTGTTCAACAAATGTTTCCTTGTGCTTCAACATCCTGTGCACTTGTTAACTCTTGTATTAAGATGTTCATTTCCTTTGCCCAAGTATGTAACTGTACTCCCATCATAACTTGAACACAATATTTTTTTTTAAAAAATGAAATTTGTAAAAAAAAAAAAACAAAAAAAAATGAAATTTGTATGTTTCCTCACCAAGCTATGAACTCCTTGAAGATACAGAATATGTGTGGAGCCCTGCCGTCGTTCAGTGCTTGGAACCTTTTAACTGATCTTTACCTCCTTCCACTGCAGGATTTCCATGACTTTCTCATTAACAGGAGGTGGAAACAACAGGAGAGCAGGGTATTCCTTCGAGCATCCTCTCAAACGGAAAACATTGCTTGGCAAATCTCTGACTCAGCCTGAGGTACTTACCTGAAGTGTAAAGTCCAATAAATTTTCAGGTGAGTGGCCATACATTCTTGGCAGCCAAAACAAATAAGGAGGTATGAATATTTATATAATTTGATGTGCAAAAGAGGAAAACAAACCAGAGGCTTTAGGAAGAACACAATTATCCCTAGTATTAAAACCAGAGAATCATTTGTCTGGGGCCTCACACAGAGGAGACTGTTTAATTTAATTAACAATGCCCACAAGAGCATCTTTGCTGTAAATATAACATACAACAAAACGACCATAACTGTGAAATCGAGGGACATTCCCGCTGGCCATTTGCAATCTAGAGATAGATTTTACAATACCTAGAGAAGCAAATGGACAGATAGTCCTGCATAAACACTCCCTGAAGAGTAGAGCAGCAACATTGCACAGTGGTTATGAATGCAGCAGGCTCTGAACTCACACTGACCAACTACTTACTATTAATTCTATGACCTTGAGCAAATCATTTAGCCTGAGTCTTGATTTTTTTCATCAATAGAAAGGGGATAACAATAGGATCTATTTATTAGGTGGTTGTGAGTATAAAACAAAATGTGTGAAAAGCACTTAATTCAGTGTGTGGGATATGGTAAGCATTTAATAAGTATTATTCACACACACTTGGACAAGAAAATTCACTGATTCTCATGATTGGTTATTTCCTTCAATTGAGTTTGGTTATACTTTGCTCTGGTTTGTAACTCCTATTTATTCTATTAGGGCTTTCCATCAGAATTTCTGCTAATTTGAGAAATAGAATTTACTGGATTTTGTTACCCCCTTTACGTGAAACCTTCGGCCTCACTTCTTGCAGAAAGCATTGTCCTTCAGGAATATTCCTACAATGGGCATGAGTAATGCAGCTCAAAGTCCTCCACATGCCCCATTCCCCTGTGGGAGGAGACTATCTTGATCTTTGCCCAGAGCTTTCCCCTTAGGGATCAGAGTCAAATGTTACTAGACCCACTCAGGAGTATTCTCTTTCAGGGTTTCTGCGAATTCATTCAATAATTCTTTATTAAGCACTACACTATGCCAGGTTCTGAGTCTGTTACAGCGAATGAGAGGCATGCTTGTGCTTAGAGCCCCCAGGACTGGATTCTTGGCTTCAATCCACCACAATCGGTGTATTCCAAGAGCCTCATCTGGCTCATGGCCAACACCGGGGCAGGCCTTGAAGAGGGGCCAGTGGGTTGTGGCGGGCACACACATGCATGCCCACCCACTGTGCTGTGCCTTGATTCCCTGGATGGCTTACAATCTCTTTTGGAGGCTCTAGCCTCATTATAACAATCTTGGTAAAAGTAAGCCTTTGTGATTCCATGAAATCAATTAAGCAAACATTCAATTTTGTGGATACTCACTGAGCTTGGGAAATGAATGGAATTGACATCTTTTCTGTGAGCACTTTGGCATGCTTTGGTTTCTCTTAAAGCTCTCTGTCTTCTTGAGAGGTAAAGGCTAACATGGTTAGAGTGGCCACAAATAGGCACATTTGTTTTTCTTCTCCTGTAAGCACAGTTTTGATCATGACTTTGTGTTTCCAAAAATTAGCTAGATCTCTAAGTTTTATTAAGATCTGAGGATCCCTGGATCTTACTATGACAATAATCCCTGCTTTCATCTCTCTCACTGGGTCTAGACTCCTGTAACATTTTATGTCAGACAGAACTTTTGAAAGTGCAGAGAAGTCAAGCAACTTCCCCAGGGTCACAAAGCAAGTGAACAACTGACTTAGGACAAGAACTAAAAGCCATATTTTCTACCTTACCAGGGTCTCTCAACCTTGGTAATATCATTCTGGGCCAGATCATTCTTTCTTGTTTGTATGTCTTATGTATTTGAGGATGTGTAATAGCACCCCAAAACTATATCAACTAGCTGCCTGTAACACTATCCGTTTGTGAAAGGCAAAATTTTCTCCAGACATTGCCAAATGTCCCTGCATTAAAAATCATGGCCCTACAGCCCAGGTGGCTCAGCAGTTTAGCGCTGCCTTTGGCCCAGGTCATGGTCCTGGAGACCTGGGATCGAGTCCCATGTCAGGCACCCTGCATGGAACCTGCCTCTCCCTCTGCCTGCATCTCTCTCTCTCTCTCTCTCTCTCTGTGTGTGTGTGTGTGTGTGTGTGTGTGTGTCATGAATAAATAAATGAAATTTTTTAAAAAAGAAAAATCATGGCCATATAATAGACTAAGGGAAACCATTCATCGAACCTAAATAGTTGAACCTCCTGAAAATTACTGAAATGTTAAATTACAGCAATCTCTTAGGGACTGTGGGGATGCCAAGGCATGTGAAACAGTCTACCTTTAAGGAACTTAATAAAAAGACTTTGGGATGAAGAAAAAGAAGTTGAGATTGTTTCTGGGGACAATCATTTACTTTATTAGGGGAGGGAGTTATTAAAGCACTCTTGTCTACTCACTGATCTGGTCAACATTATCAATACCTTATAATGATATGATAATGTGGATAGTAGTAGTTACAGTTGTGACAATCCTATGATATTTTTACTGATTTTTCAAATGAAGAAATTGACACTAAGGGAAATAAAGTAGCCTGCTTCAGGGGCCCCTGGATGGCTTAGTCTGTTAAGCGTCTGACTCTTAATTTCAGCTCAGGTCATGATCTCAGGGTTGAGAGATCAAATCCTGAGTCAGGTTCCAAGCTGGGTATGGAGTCTGCTTAAGATTCTCTCTCTCTCTCCCTCAGCCCCCACCCCAACCCTATTCTCTCATTTCTCACTCTCTCTAAAAAACAAAAATAAAGTAGCCTGTTTCAGGTGAGGCAGCTTTAAAGAAGAAAGGTCAAGATGGGCACCTATTTCTGTACCATTCCAACTAGTATTCAAGAGGATTACCAATGGTGGATAGTCACAGATGTTTCGAGAAACCCAAGCACAAGCAGTTGGCAGAAGCTTCAGGAATAAAGTGAAAACAGCAAATTACCCATGAGTTGCAGTGCTGAACAAAATGAGAATATTAATCATATATATTTGGAAAAGACATCCCAGATGTCTAGTGACATTAACCTATTTATATATCATAAATGAAGACATTGCTTTATTTAATGACCATTTAATAATCTAATTGCAATATACATGTGCCTCAAAAAGAGGACTGATTCTAACTAGAAACATATTATAGTAGAGCAATTAGAGACATTAAAGCAATAGAAATACACTTTTTAAAAACATAATCTTAATTGTCTATAGGAAAAAAACTTCAAATGTTAACAATATTTTATCCTAGCTTGTTCATAGGCTGAACTCATTCTGGAGATTTTTATGCTCTTTGTGCTTATGAGAAATTTCTGTAGGCTATAAAGACTTACTCTGGATGGTTCAGCACAGGGATAAGACCTGATTTCCTCTCGTGTTATGACTCACAGCATGCAAGGAAGGCCTACCAATCCACTCTGCTGGGGAGTGTGTTTGGCACCATGCAGAGGTGTCACAACAAGAGTAAATGATCAGATTCATTTTGTTGTCATCTTCATATGGCTACAAGCCTTCATTTTAGTGACACAAAGTCTTGATTCATTCCACCCTGAAATAGGGCCTTTTCTTCTTAAAATTTTTTATAGTTTTGGTAAAAGCTTTATCATTTAAACAGATGCCACTAAAAGTGTTTAAAGTACTAAGAGAAATGCTATTAGTATATATAACATAATGAGAAATATTTTTAACACATAAAACATAAAGGACCTAAAAATTTTAATATATAAAGAACTTACATCAATCTGGAAGACAAAATGAGTAACTCAATAGAAACAGGACAAAATATATAAGAAGATACTTTGCATAAAGAAAGCATTAGCCAAGAAATATATGAAAAGTATGCTTACTATCACAAATTTTAAAAGTTAAGATGAGGTACATCTTAAGAAATAAAGACCATATATATAGTATTTATTATGACTATATATATATATATATGTATATATATGATCTTTTTTTCACTTTAGTGCTTTTTTTCAATTTCACTGTTGTAGAATTTTTCATTCTAAATTTCTACCTCTTTGGAACTGTCAGATACAGACTCATGTTTTCCTTTACTAACTATAACAGGAAAAAGGAGAAATTTTCAATAAAGAAAATTAAAGTAAAAATATTTGAAGAAATAGATTGAGGATGTGCCTAGCTGGAGAAAAAGCTACTCTTGATCTTGGGGTAGTGAGTTTGATCCCCACATTGGATGTAGAGATTATTTAGATAAAATTTAAGAAAAAATAGATTGAACAGTTAAACACTAACTTTATGGTACTTTGATTGTACCTATTTTGCAATTGTTTCTATTTTGTAGGTCTCATCTCTCCAGAAACATCTTTAGGCTCCTTACAAAAGGTAGCACTTGTTTTTCCTAAAAAAAAAAGATAAACATATAACAATTGCCTGGTTTAATCACAGGGTCAAAGTGTAACATGGAAGAACTAGACAAAACTCCCACAACTTGTGTTTCTAGTGCTGGATTTCCCACTAATGATTTGTAATCTTCAGCAAGTCACTGAGCTTCTCAGGTTGCATTTGTCTCACCTGGTAAGAGGGTTGGGTGGATACATAATTTAATCCCCCTAAGTCTACAGTAATGTAAGGACTATGGAGTCACAGAGCTTGGTCAAATCCTAGCTGTTAGACCTTATTTAAATTTATTTAACTTCATTTTGCTCATCTGTTACATGAGGAAAATAAAAGTACCTAGCTCACAAGGTTGTCATATGGCTTAAAGACTGTCACATACAATATGCACAATACACTTCAGCTAGTAGCAGTGATAGTACTATTGAAAAGCTTTTAATGTCTGTGGCAATCTTGACTCTATCACTTTTTAACATTTCCTCTCTTCCCTAAACACAGGATCACATGGGGAAAGATGATTTCCAGGGCTTTTCTTGCTTTTGCAGGAAGGAGGAATTACCATTTCCATGGTACATTATTCTTGACAAATGTGTGGATGTTACCCACTATCGGCACTCCAGGAGCTTCTTTCTATCAGATAAGAATTTCATGAAGAGGACCCTAAATACTTTTTGCATTCAGATATCTGGATTCAGCAACAAAATCATTTAGCATACATTTATTAAACACCTATTATATGTTTAGCATTGTTGTAGGCACTGAGACACAATGATGAAGAGGAGAGACAAGATTTCTTTTTTTTTTTTAAGATTTATTTATTTGATAGAATGTGTACACATGCAAGTAGGGGGAGGGGCAGAGGAAAGAATCTTTAAACAGACTCCTCGCTGAGCACAGAGCCCAGGGAAGGGCTGGATCCCACAACCCATGAGATCATGACCTGAGCTGAAACCAAGAGTCAGATGCTCAACTGAATGAGCCACCCAGGTGCCTTGAGAGACAAGATTTCTGAACTCATGTTGAAAACATTGAAGAGATACAGAACAAAAATAAATAATGGAATTAAAATCATTGTGCCAGGAAGAGGGAAAAAAAGTCTGAAATATAGTCTTAGGGAGGACCCACTGCAAAGAATGGTGGTAATCTAATATATTCAAAATACTATGTCCATTAAATGTTAGAGCAGATGTCTATGGGATTTTAATAGATATTGGCTAATAAAGAAAATCCTGTGTTCAGATAGTTAGAAAACTTATAGTTAAGCATTAAATACATTTCTTTACTGCAGTACTTATCAGAGTTTTTATTTACTGACATGCATTAGTTTCCCACAAGAAAGCTACATGGTGCTCTGCTTTCCCAACTTACTTGACTACAGAATCATATTCTCACAAAACATTTTTAATAGGACAAGTGACTCATTAACATATTCTGGGAACTACAGCTTTCAAAATATCACATCAAGCTAAAGAAATACATTATATTAAATGGTGTTTAAAAAATGTTTTTGAAAAGTTCTGAAAATTTTTGCTACTAATGTCATAGAGGCACCACCAGATAGTTTGTACCCCTGATGACAGTAAATATCACTTATGAAATATTCTGGACTTGTTGTCTATGCAGTGTAATAAAATTCTATAAACATAGTGTCTTAAAACAACACATACTGCATTATCTCATAGTTCCTGTGGATCAAGGTTTAGGTATGGATTAGCTGATCCCTTAGCTTAAGAGTTCTCACAAGGTTGCAGTCCAGGTGTTGGCTGGGCTAGGTTTTCAGCCAGAGGCTCAAATGGGGAAAAACGTACCTCCAAAATCATTTAGGTCTCTGACAGAATTTATGTCCTTGTGGAGATACAAATGAGTGGCTAGTTGGCAACTGCCCTTACGTCCTAACAGCCACCTGCAGCTACTGGAAACCACTTGTGGTTCCTTGCCACACAGGCTTTCTCAACGTGGCTGCTTACATCATTAAAGCAAGAAGGAGAATCTCTCACTTCTAGTCTACTATGCCAGAATCTTAAATAACGTCACCTAATCACAGGAGTAATATCTCAGCACCTTTACCATATTCTATTGCTTAGAAGTAAGTCACAAGTCCTGTGCACACTCAAGGGGAGGAAATTACACAAAGGGATGAGCATCATACAGTGACATTTATTTGAGATCATCATGTATCCCTTCCAAAAAAGTAAACTGAACTCTGATCAAGCCTCTAGATCTAATTACCAATTTACAGATAAACAAGTGGCAAGGGAACACATTAAACATCAACATAGAGTCCCAAATAGTAAAATCAAACTATACAAAACTTAGCAAAATCAATTCTCTTTCTTCATAATTTAAATTATGAGGAGAAAAAAAGTAATAAGAATCTCAAGTCATATTAATCAATTGCAATGAATGAACTTCATTTTGACCTTAAACAAATGAGAAAAAAAACCAACTTATCAGATATTTGATATTAGGAAGTGACTGCTTTTTGAAAGTATGAACATTCTTGGTTAAAATAAAAAAATAATTATATTTTTATGATGCATAATAAAATACTTATGGACAAATGATCTGCTACCTAAGCTTTGCTTCAAAACCATAATGTGTGGATTGTGAGAGCCAGTGGGTAAGGGTATAGTAAAACAAGACTGGCCATGTATTAAAGATTGTTGAGCCTGGATAATAGAATGGTTCATTACTCACTTTACTTTTCTATGTTAGAAATTTTCCATAATAATATGTAAGACTTTGATGAAAAGTGTCTAGTAAAATTTCTTAGTTGAATAAAATATCTCAAAGAATAGATCTATTCATACATTGTCCAAAAGTAGCCCCATTTATATCAAGAGCAAGAGTCATGATGGGATAGGAAGAAAGAAAAATAATAAAGCATATTTTAGAACTCTATCTATAATAGAACTTTCCCTGTAATTAGAAGCAAATGGAACATCTTAAAACCCAATATATCAAACCTTACTAAGTTTTTTAGGTAATTGTACTGCCAAAGAAAGCATCTGTCCCCTTAAGTCCACCTCTCCCTGACAGAAAAATCCCTAAAACATTGTTTAAGCTGTGTCATTACCCTTAGATTCCAAATTTTGCATAAGTAGAAGGCAGACTTTGAAATATCTATAGTCCGCAAGGAGAGCACATACCCTTACATACATTTGAGAACAATCAAGGGGAAAAATGTGAAGAGGATATTGTCTTTATGTGAGGCCTCAGTGAACAATGAGTAAAAGAGCAAGAAAACTCCTGTCAGAAAGTAAAACTGGAGCCTAATGAAGGATCTCATCCTACACCATGGGTAGGGGGCTTCCCAGCATGTGCTCAGTGAGGTTTCACAATTGATATGGATCAGCGACTGCTGTGTCCCTTTTGAAATAGGGATGTCTATTTTGGTTGTCCTGGACATGTCCTAGTATTGAAAATGGCTATACTGGGAGCCAGATAACTATAAGGAGCCATATCAGGGATTCAAAGAAGGAACTCATCAGTGGACATTCTAAACTTTGAGATGGATGCAGTGCTGTGATCACATGAGACTCCGGGTCATCGCCTTATGGATATGCTGAGTATATTCTGTGTAGAAGAAAAAGCATAAAGGTATTTGGCACTTGAAACAGTGAAATGTAGCACAGAGTGGATAAGTGCCTACAAGTTCCCCTTCTTCCTTCTGGGCAGAAAGGAAGAATATATTCTCAGCCCCTCTTCTAGTTAGGTTGGAACCATGTGACCAGCTCCTGGCTAAGGGTATGTGGGAGAAAGTGATAAATTCTACTTCCAGACTGGCCCTGCTATGACTTATGAGAACTTTTTTTTTTAATGTTTCTCTCTCTCTCATTCATGTCTCATGAAGTGATGTATAATACTCTGAAATGGAAGGAGCTTAGATTCCTGAATTATCAATTGGAAAAGAGCAACATAGAAGACACTTCTGCCCACTCAGCCTATAACACATATGAGAAATAGACCTTATGCTTCTAAGCCACTGAGATTTAAGGAGTATTTATTGAAGAAGTTAGCATGAATTATCTTAGAGTCACTGCTAGATAGAAACATATCTCTTTAAGTGGCTTCCCAGGAATAAAACAGGAATGCCACATAATTTGAGATACTATGCGCTTGTGATTGTCTTTGAGCTAGACATTTGGGAAATTCTTTGGTCGCAAGCCTTTGCTTTTTTTTTTTTCCTCAACTTTTTTGTTCAATGGACATTCAACAAGCAATTTCTGAGTTCCTTCTATTTGTTAAACACTGCTGTTGGTGCTAGGAATTCCAAGGGGGAAAGCAAGGTGTTTCTGCTCACATAGTGCTTAGAGTTTAGTAAAGAAGTCTTCTGGATCTTGTGAATAATCATTTTCAAGGATTTGTTGAAGTCTCTAGTTTCCTACCCTGTGCTGTAGCATCTATTCCTGGGCTCTCTGATTCTTGCCTTGTCTTTCCTACTATTTCCTTAATGATTTTTTAAAAGATATTATTTATTTATTCATGAGAGGCACAGAGAGAGCAAGGCAGAGACATAGGCAGAGGTAGACACAGGCTCCATGCAGGGAGCCTGATGTGGGACTAGATCCTGGTACTCCAGGATCATACCCTTAGCCAAAGGCAGACGCTTAACCACTGAGCTACCCAGGCGTCCCTCCTTAATAATTTTTAATGGGCAGAGTTCTATCAAGGCTAGCATTTAGCAGGCTTACAGAATTTCTCACTCAGATCAAGGTACAAGGTGTAAACTTTATATTTATTTCCCAGGTTCATGTGTGATGCTCAGGTGTATGCTTGCTTTACAAATATAGGCTCTCCTCTACTCAATGTCCACTAGAGTGGGTTCCATAATTTTGACTGAAACTAAGGTTTTAATTATAGTTTTCTGATCAGTCTAGTACAAGACAGATCACATGACCTGACATCTACTATTGCTAATATTCTTCCTGCCTTAAACCCAGATTTTAATCCCCTGCTTCTGTGTGCAATACCTTGAAGCTCTGAGCTCTTCAAGTCTCTTCAAGCTCAGAGTCTCAAGGATGTTTGGGAATGAGGGAGTGCTCAAAGGGCAAGGTAAAAATGATTAACTCTAGTCAGCGAAGGCCAGTGCCTTCCCAGAAACATCACAGTAGAGATAGGAGACTAGATCAACATGTTTTTCTAATGTGGTGGGGGAAGGAAGAGAATATTTAGTAGTGGGGAATGGAGGGCAGCTAAAGAGGCCTGAATCTTGGCTCTTCCCTCTCCAGTTGTATCATGTATGTCCTTGGTTAAATCAATTAACCTGGGTAACACATTTAAATTTATGAATGGGCAGATTTCTCATAGGACTGCTGCAAGGATTAAATGAGCATATAAAGTGCTTTGCATTAATATTGGGTTTCAGAGGGTGAACCACATAGGTTACAGCACAATAAGGCATTTTTCAGTTTATATTCATCATGACACAGAGGGAGAATGTCCCTTTGATTTAATCAATTGTCCTTTTGCTACATTTACATTGCAGATTCTGTTTTCTGTATATTTATGGCCATTATGTTGGGAAGTTGGGAGGAGAAGTATCATGCAAGGTTATTATTGTAAATTTAAAAGCTGCTGCCTCGTTTAAGGAAGAAATAACCCTGAAGTGACCCAAGCCCTCCAAAGGCATTGCAGACTGCTTTGTTTTGTAATCACCAAAATAGCAAAGGACCTTTGCTGACATTTTTGATTTGGAAATTTAAACATATGCTTTGTAACAGAGGGTGAGATAATAGGTTTACTTGATTGCTAAAACCCTGTCTTAGAGATACTGTTGATTCCTTGCTGGTTTATTGCACAGCAGACATTGGCAGCAGCTTTTATACCATAGGACTTATTGAGCTACCATGCGAATATGCTGCCTGGGGTTACCATAGCTGAGCTATTATTCTCAAAACCTTCCAAAGTTCTTAGAAACACAGGCTGAAAAGGAAGAGAAACTGATTCCACTAGATATATCCTAGGTGACATCATCCTAGCTAAATATTTTGGAATAGATATTTTTTCTAGAGTTTTATCCAAATATACAATTCATATCCCCAGTCAGTAGTCAGAACATTTTAAAATATGTTTCTCTGCTTCAATGTGCGTGATACAGTTACAAAGGATAAAATAAGTTAAATCACAAACCATGGGTCAGGATGCACCTGCCTCACCAGAAGCAGCTTAGCCTGATGGTTAAGTGCACGGACTTGTGTGCTTAAACATACCTACAGTTGATTTTGGTACTACCACCAGTAAATGTGAACTTGAATAAAATGTAAACCTGAACATTCAGGTCCTTGGTTTTCTCATCTGAAAATAGTTTTAATTTCTTTCCCATAGGATGTTTTTTAAAAAGATTAATTTTTTTCTCTAAATTTTTCATCAAAGGATAATTTGACTTTTTATGAAATACCTATATTTTATTTGGACAGTTGATGAGTCTTTCAAATGCTTTTGGACTTCTATCAAGATATAGTCCATTTTCATCACCTCAGAAACTTCTTTTAGTTTCCTTCCTAGTCCAGCCCTGACTATCCCACTTTGAAGACAACACTGTTCTGATTTCTTTTATTACAAGTCATCCTTACTTTTAAAGAATACTCCGTTTGAAATGAAATCATGCCTATAAAGTGCTCAAAATATTTCTGGGTATCTATTAAGTATTCAATACATTGTATTAAGTATGATGACTAATAGTTCTTCTGAGCTATCATTGGGGTAGCTGATGCACAGTAGACACTAGAGGAAAAATTAAGAAAAGGGAAAAAGAAAAATAAGAAAAAGCAGGATATTCCTTAACCATCACTGAATTCTTTCAGATGTCAGTGCTTTAAGAGTTTACATCATTTAATCTCCACAATATTCTAAGAGTTATAACCATCTCCCCTATTAATGAATGGGAAAACAGAGGTTCAGGCAAGCTATGTAGCTTCTTAATATCATGAAGCACTGTTCAGTAGTAAGACTGAGAGTGAAGCCTCTGTCCAGCTCTAGAACTACACTTATTCTAATAGACCACTGTGATCCCTATATTAAAAGACACATAAAAGAAAAGGAAAACAACACTGAGTCATAAAATGACAATGTATTAAACTTGATGCTCCTCATGTATTAACTCATTTAATCTTTAAAGCAGTTATTCCTTCTCCTTCAACCCCCTATCAATACACACACACACACACACACACACACACACACACTGTACATTTCAGGAGTCAGAATTAAAATTTTAGTCTAACTTCAAGTAACAATATCTTCTAAGTGTCTGTCAAAAGGAAGAATGCTTGAGTTAAATCAGGCCACAAATACTCAGATGTCCCAACACAGTCCACAAAAGGGACAACTGAAATCTCAATATTTAGATTTGAGGTTAAAGAAGGTGATCAAAAACTAAGATTGGAAAATATGGTATGATGTCAGGTCTAAGCAGGCACACTCTTACTCACTGTATATACATTTTAAATCATGGGTGGGTTTGCGTAAAATATCTAGATGTTGCCAATTGAATCATAGCTACTTTGGGTGATATATCATCTATACTCTGAGATTTTGTAGCTATTTTTAAAATTCTGTAGTGCTCAGCTTGGCAGCACATATACTAAAATTCTGTTATTTCTTTCATATATGGAGGCATTGTCTGATCTTGGGATCTAGAAATAAAGCAATCAATAACTCAACAACTTACATAATCTTAAAGGAAATGCATTTAAAAACAGTAAATTTCAAGGTTAGAATGCAAGCTGGAGAACAAAACAGAATTTGGGACTCTTAGACATTACAAAAGATCACTACAAATAAGCCATAAGTACCTTCCTTTTTATTCAACTAATATTTAATCAAAATAAAATATTGTGATACTTTCATATTTAAACATTTTTATAAAGCTATTATAGATATACATGGACCCAAATCAGAATTTTATATTCAAGCTTATACTTCCCTTAAAATGGCAAGTCATTTTTAAAATCAGGCTGTACTAAACACACTACTGCTATCTATCTATAACAAGGAATTATAAGATCAAGACATTTGGGAGACCAAGTGAAGTCAAAGGGTCTTCAACCCTGGCATCAACCCATTCTAATTTGATGAAAATAAATATATTGAGGCAATTTTCTCAGTTCACACACAGTTATCTTAAGTAGGGCATTAGAAGGCAACATGATCCTGACCTATTTTAAGAACTTTCCCAGAAATTAAAAATGTGGATGTCCTCCTGGCAATATTTTCCTAAGTTTTAACATCAGAAAGAGACAGAGAGAGGAAAAAAAAAACTAGCCTGAGGATTGAGGTCAAGAATGACATACTATTATCCCAGACGTCAGAATATCAAGATCAGTACAATGGACAAAAATATCACTTTTACTCTGGATGGAGAAAGCAGAAAATGGTGGTCCCATCTGAACAACAAGAAAAAAAAAAAAAAAACCAAGCAGCCTACACAATTATAACTTCTCTTGAGCTCATCAGATAGCTGAGGTTGCAAAACAGTAAGACCTGGACTGAATTTTAAAGAGTGATAAGCTCCTTCAGGGAGAGATAGGACACATGAACTGTGTCACTGTTTCTAGAACATGGGAGGAAGAAGAGACTGACATTATGTTGGTAAGAAAACTTCAAGTAAAATTTTAATGGATTTTTAAAGGCCAACTATGGGCTAGCATGAAAGTTTCAAATACCTGGGAGCCCAAAGAACTCAGGAGGAGTTGGCAAGTACATGGTCAAAAGTTCATTTTTATGGGCCTTAACTAGATGCTCAAATTAAAGATGCAGTTAGGATGGGCAAGCAGAAAGAGCCCTGCTCTGTGAAGCAAGCATTCAAGTTGTGATTCCTGCCACTGGAAGACAAGCACAAAACATTTCCTGCCTTCCAGGACATGTGGAAGGCAAATACTTTAACTCATTGGAGAAGGGGCAGGGAAACTTTGCGTGTGTGCACGGGTGCACGCGGGTGCACGTGCACACACACACACATACACACACACACACTCGCTCACTTCTGGTTATCATTGACCTGTAAGACAGCAGCAGTGGTCCTACATACATGTAATTGAATTGCCAGAAGGAGAAGAGAGAGAACCTGAGTATTAAAATGACTACTTAAGGGGCCTCTGGGTGGCTCAGTTGGTTAAGCAACTAACTCTTGCATTCTGGCTCAGGTCATGATTTCAGGGTTGTGAGATCAAGCCTGGTGTGGGGCTCCACATGCAGTGCAGAGTCTCCTTCAGATTCTCCCTCCTTCTCCCTCTGCCTCTGCCCCTCCTCCTGTGTATGCTCACTCTCTCTCTCTAAAATAAATAAAAGTTATAAAAACCTAAAATAAAAGAATAACTAAGATTTAATTGCAAAGAATTTCCAAAATTACTTACAACAAGAACTTCTGGGAATCCTAGGCAGATTTAATTGTAAATAATAATAATCCATTAAACATCCTAGATCCATCATAGTCAAACTTTTGACAAAGATAAAAAGAAAATCTTAAAGCCACAGGAAATAAACATTACATAAGATGAAACAACTCTCATATTAAGTGTTCTTATCATAATTAAATTAAACATATAAGAATTGCAGTCAACTTTGGAGATTATTCAAGCAAGGAAACAATGGAAGAACATCTTTAGAGTATTGAAAGAAAAGAAAAAAAGTCATCTCTGAATTCTATACCAAGTAAAAATATAATTTAAAGGTAAAAAAAAAATGTTTTAGCAAAAAGAGAATGAGTTCATTGCTAGAAGATCAGCACTTTTAAGAGATGTTAAAAATGATTTCTTCAGGAAAAAGAAACATACTATTAGTTGGAAATTTAGATTTATACAAATAAATCAAAGGTGCCAGATACAGTGAAAATTAGGATAATCATGAAAGATATTCTTTTTTAAATTTGTTATAAAAGAAATGACTTTCTACAGCAAACAGAGCAACAACGTATTATGGAAAGTGTATATACTTAGTAAGATGTATGCCCACAATGGCAAAAAGCCTGTGAGTAATGAATGTGGAGCATTCTGTTGTAAGTTTCTGAAATGATACAGGAAGTGGTGAAACATAATTTGAGAGTAGAGTTAAATTAAAGATGTGTATTGTAAATGCTGGAATAAACACTAAAAAATTAAATCACAGAGATAGAAATACTAAGCTAAAACTAGAGATAAAATGAAATAATAAAAACATTCCATTACTCAAGAAGAACTAAAGAGTAAGATAAAAAATAATAGGTGAAATAAACAGAAAATTAGCAAGGTGTTTTACTTAAATGCAAATGTATCAATGATTTTGTTATACATAAATGTTCTAAACACCCAAATTAAAGGCAGACATTGTGTGATACTATGAAGAGACTCAACTACATATGCTAGTGTCTAGAATTACAGAGAATACAGTGAAATAAAAGAGTTCTTGCTAGTAAAATGAAATGTTAGAAACAGGATTAAAATATAGGTCCTACTGCAGTGACACTTGGAGCCTGGTACCATACCTATTGTTAATAGGACGCGGCTTAATGCATCCAGCATCTTAATAAATTGAAGAAGATTGAAATCACATGAAGCATCTTTTCGGAACACAATGGTATAAAACTAGAAATCAAGTATAAGGAAGCTGCAAAATCTACAAATACATAGAGATAAAACAACTTGTTTCTGAGCCACCAAGGATTCAAAGTGGAATAAAAAAAGAAATAAAAATATATCTTGAGACAAATGAAAATTGGACCACAACATGCCAAAACATATAGGATGCAGGGGGAAAAAACAATCCTAAGGGGTAAGCTTAGAGCAATAAACACCTACGTTAAGAAAAAAGAAAAAATCTCAAAATAAACAGTCTAACTCTACACTTCAAAGAACTGGGAAAAGAAGAACAAACTAAGGTCATAGTTAGTAAAAGAAAGGAAATAACAAAGAACAGAGCAGAAATAAATGAAATAGAGACTATAAACATAATAGAAAAGATCAATGAAACTAAGAGCTTGTTTTTTGTAAAGGTAAACAAAATACAAAAATCTTTAACTAGACTTACCCAGAAAACAGTTGGTGACTAAATTAAACTATAAATAAAAGAAGTGCCACTACAACTGATACCACACAAATACAAAGGATCATAAAAGATTACTATGACAAGAAATTATCCCAAATTTCATGGCTGAAAATGACAGAAATTTATTCTTTCACCAGTTGTGGATGCCAGGAGGCTAAAATGAAGATATCAGTAGAGTTAGTTCCTCCTGGAGGCTGGGAGGAAGAATTCATTCCCTTCTTCTCTCTAGCTTCTGGCGGCTGTCTGCAATTTTGGTGCCCTTTAATTATAGATACATCACTCCAATCTCCGCATCTGTCTTACCTGGCCATCTCCCTTCTGTGTCCCTGAATGTCTTCTCCTTCTCCATCTCTTGTAAGGACACTCATTATTGGACTTACAGCCTACTCTAATTCAGGATACTCTTATTTCAATATCCTTACCTTAATTACATCTGCACAGGCCTTTATTCCAAATAAGGCCACATTCTGATGTTCTAGGAGGACATGTCTTTTGGAAGGCCACTATTCAGTCCACTATAGTGGCTTTATTCATAATCACCAAAATCTGGAAAAGCCCAAATATATTTCAACTGGTAAATGGATCAATAAATTGTGGAACCTACCCCTATAGCTCAGCAGTAAGATGGAATAAATTCCTATTTACATGTAACAAATGGATAGATATCAAAGGCTTCATGCTAAGTGAGACGCTCCAGACACAAAAGCTACCTACTCCATGATTCCATCTATACAACATCCGAGAAAAAGCTAGAAATTAGAAACAAAATCAAATCAATAATTGTCAGGGTTTGGGGATGAGAGATGAGAATTAAGTACAAGATAGAACTTTTAGGGATGATAGAACTGATAAAAATTTTAATTGTAATGGTGGCTACATACACCATTACAAAGACACTGAAGAGACACTGAAAGTTTTTGAGTAAAGATGTTAATCACCTTTGTGGCATATAGATATGTGTATATCTTTTTATATGGTTTATGTGGGTGTATATATTATATATAATATATAGACACAATGGAATATTATTCAGCCATAAAAAGAATGCAATTTTGCTATTTGCAACATGGATAGAGCTAGAGAATAGAATGCTAAGTGAAATAAGTCAGTCAGAGGAGGACAAATACCTTATGATTTCACTCCTATGTGGAATTTAAGAAAGAAAATAAATGAGCAAAAGAAAAAAAAAGATAAACCAAAAAACATTCCTAACTATATAGAACAAACTGATGGTTACCAGAGAGGAGGTGGATGAGGGGAATCAATGAAATAGGTGAAGGGGATTGAAGAGCGCAGTGAGTAATATATGGAATCGTTGAATCACTGTATTGTACACCTGCAACTAATGTAACTGTGTATGCTAATTATAATGGAATTAAAATTAAAAAATAATAAACATGTTAATCACCCCAATCTTAAAAATAATTTGTTGAATAAATCAGGACATGCAAAGTCTAGAGAGAAGGAGCTCAGTTTTAAGAATCTGAGCAGGAAAAGTGTCAGACTGGCAGAAGCAATAGGGAGTAAACAGTGTCAGAAAATTTAACCACTGGGATACCTGATAGGACTCTCAAATCTAAGACAGCCAAATTTAAACTTTTAACCTTCTCCATCAAACATGCTTCTTTCATAAAGTACATCACCTCAGGAAACAGCAACTCCACCTTTTCAGGGTCCCCGATCGAAGACAGAGGTGTTAATCACTGACTCTTTCATCTCAATCTCAATCTCAGACATCATCAAATCCCAAAGCTCCATCTTTAATACTTGCCAAAAGTCTCTCGTTTCTTACTAACTTTATTGAAGGCATCCAGGTCCAAGCCACCAGCACCACATTCCTAATTTTTCCCATTGCCTCCTAACTGGCTCCTAGCCTCATCTTCTCCAGTCTTTACTCCATTCAGTAGCCAGGGTCATTCTTTTAAAGCATAAATCCGATTATTTAACTTCTCTGTGCAAAAACCTCCTACCATTTTGTGTCACACTAGTAAAAACAAAGGTCCTACAAAGCCTACAAGATCCTACATAATCTGGCCTATTCCTTCTGACCTCATCTACCACTCTTCTTCTAGTTTACTCCTTGCTCCAGTCATACTGGATACTTCACTGTACCTTGAGTGTGAATAGATGTACTCCTGCCTCAGGGCTTTTGTATTTACTATTTTGTTTGTTGATCTGTTTTTCCCTCAAAAAAACAAGGCTGACTTCCTTTTAAAATATGATTTCTGCAATGGGACCTTTCTGAATACCCTGTTTAAAACTACATCTCTCATCCCTAGCTCTCCTTATCCCTTTTCTCCACTTAATTTTTCTCCTTTGCACTTCCCATTATCTGAGATATTACAGGCATTTACATTATTGAATTTCATTTATCTAAAGCAGTAAAAATTCATATTTAGTATATTTTAACATCTTTGAAATCAAAACATCTCACAATTGACAGAGTCTTTTTTTGTGGTGATAAATAAAATAGGGATGTATTTGATAGCTATTGGCCTCTTAGATTCAATTGAATAAGGCAACGTTTATTAGCTATTTTCATTTGAATATAAATTTCAAGAATGGTCTCTCTCTTGTGTAGTACCATATTCCTAGCTCCTAGGATTGCCTCTGGCTAATAGTAAGTAGAGGGTGTATCTGAAGGAGCAAAGGCAATATACCACAAGAAATGAAGTGACTTTCAAAGTCACATAGTTCAGAAATGACAAAAGCAGTACTCAAACCTAATTGTATTTCCATTAAATTATGTCACCACCTGGTGCAAAATGCTATAAAGAAGTTAAAAATGATGATGAAGGCTGAGAAAACTTCATTAACTTTAAGTTATGTCTTTAAGGAAAACAGTTTCAGCAATCTACATGGTTGCAAAGAATAAGTTGTGATTTATTTTAAAAAAGATGATTGAGCAACGATCATTGGAAGATTTCTTTATACTAGTAGTCAGCAAACTATAGCTCATAATCCAAATTCACCTGTCAGTTATTTTTATAAATAAAGTTTTATTAGAACACAGTTTATTTTCTTCTGCTTACATATTGTCTATGGCTGCTCTTGTAGAGTTGAATAGTTAGGACAGAGACTATAAAGCATGTGAGGCCTGGAGTATTTCTATCTAACTCTTTAGAGAAAAAGTTTGACAACCCCTGTTTTACAGAAGGACATGAGTTGAAGCTATTCTTACCCCTGAACCAAGCTTTCTTGGTAGATTCAGGGGTAAAGTCCAGAGGCCGGCATTAACCTCTAAGAAGGCAGGTTAATGTAGTGTTGTAACAACTAGAGTCAGTAGGCTGGTTTGAATTCTAGCTCCACAGCCGGCTAACTGTACGATCTTGAGTAAGTTACTTAATCTTTCTAAACTTCCCTTTCTTCATGTGGAAAATGTGATTTAGTATTAAGACTTGTTTTATAAGGTTATTATGAGAACTAAATGATATAATAAATGCATTTCAGGAAATCCTAAATCATAATTATGATTCTGCTACCTTAAGAGATAAATAGGATAGTTAGGAATCATAAAGTATTGCAAATATTATTTTTAAAAAGGAAGTTTTAGGGTACCTGGGTGGCTCAATACATTTAGCCTCTGCCTTCAGCTCAGATCCCAGGGTCTTGGAATCAAGCCTGGCATCAGGTTTCCCTCCTCAGTGGGGAGTCTGTTCCTCCTTTTCCCTTTGACCCTCCCCTCTGCTCATGCTCTCACAGTCTTTCTCTCCCAAATGAATCAATGAAAAATCTTTTTAAAATATTTAAAAAATTTTTTTTAATTTCTCACTTAACAAAACTGCAAAAATATACTAAATTTCAGTAATATTTTATTTTGTTATAACAAGGATTGGCAGATGAGTCGATAGGAAATACATTCTAGTTTACCATGGCAATCTCATAAGTGAGTTAACAAAAGAGAAGAAGTATGGCAGCATGGAAGGTGAAAAGAAAGCAAAAATACTATTATTAGTAAAGCCTTGGTGGGGCACATGGGCTATCTGGTGTACATTCTCCTTGTTGACTTCCTTCCTTCCTTATACATTTCTTATTTTTTCCCCAAAGAAGTCCAACAGTTGCTATGTCAATGGTCCAGGAAGAGTCACTAATGTTGTATCATCCATCACAAGTCAAACTTTCAGTGAAGAAGTAAAACAATCATTGTCCAAGGAGGATATGGGAAAATTGGGGTTGATGCTGTCACTTCCTCCTGTGCCCAGGCACAAAGTAAATGGTCCTCTGCCTCAACACCTAAGTGTTAAGGTTTAAGATACTAAGATTTCCTAATTCTGTTGAGTTTTGGTGGGATGTGGCATATACAATTCTAATTACTGGGCCTTGCGTTTTTCAAAGAGCTGGGTGTTAGGGCTCAGATATAAGCCTAGGTAAGACTACAAGTCAGAGTTTTGGGATCAATCAATCAAATAACCAATTCTGTGGTTGAAATTCTTTAACACCTTAGTAAAGAACAAGGGAATTTGTTGTCAACTAGATGGCCAAGCAGAAAAATACAGATAAATAGTTTCTTATTGCTTTTTCACTGTCTTTTCTTTCTTTTTTTTTTTTAATTTTTTATTTATTTATGATAGTCACAGAGAGAGAGAGAGAGGCAGAGACACAGGCGGAGGGAGAAGCAGGCTCCATGCACCGGGAGCCTGATGTGGGATTCGATCCCGGGTCTCCAGGATCGCGCCCTGGGCCAAAGGCAGGCGCCAAACCGCTGCGCCACCCAGGGATCCCTTCACTGTCTTTTCTAAGACTATCTGTAGTTCAAGTCCCAAACCCTCTGAAATATGCAAGCAGGGCACTTTCTTGTTTATAGGTAACTCAGACTCTGGAAAATAGTCATGGAATAGGAGGACCCTAGGCCCATCTCATCCTATGAATATGAAACTAGGTAGCTATCAAATCACCTTAAATACCCAAAAATTGAACTGAAGACATATAGAACAATCTCCAGAACTAAAGGCTGAGAATAGACCCTATCAAGGAAGGTGGGGAGTATGGAGACACAGTTTGGGAGAGAAACAGAGTGTGCCATTGGGGTGGGGAGCATAGTGCTGTCACAGAGAGTGGGGAGAAAAAGACTAACACATAAGGAAGAACATGGGGAAAATGAATTCCCATAGCAATTGGCTTGTAAAATGAGAGGGCCTGAATTTCATGAGTTCTTGCAACTGGCAGGGCTTAAAGCCTAAAGTTCTAAAGGTCAGCAGGCTTGGCTCAAGGAGAGCCTGGAGGATATTGGGGCTGCTCTTGGAGAGAAGGTGGGCAAATAACCCATGGACATCCAGCCTGGAAAAAGTAATATGAAGAGTGCCTGGGATACACAGTGGGAAGGTTATCTGCTCATCTCAGAGTATGTCCTTGAGAGACAACATTCATGGAGAGACCTCTCCAGGAAGAAAGGAACTGGCAGGCACCATTTCCCTGTCCTGCCCCTCAACATAAACACAGATCCACCTGCAAGGACCAGCACAGTGCCGACACTCTCCATCTAATGTGCTTCACCAAGCCCCACCTCCACACTCCAGTGGAACCGCCCTTCCCACTCATTCTTGCCTCAGTCCCAGTGTGGTGGGCCCCCACCTCCAGAAAACTGGTTCAAGCCCCTGCTCACATCACACCTCCTGACCCAGGAGCTTTGTGGAGCCTCAGTACCAGCACTGCTGGCAACAGGACTCATTTCACAAACAGACCAGAGCACAACTAGTCAAAATGCACCACAAGTAGGCCAGGGACCAAATCCTGACTGCAATAGACAAAGAGAACCTCTGCAGATGGCTGGCCTAAAGGATAAAGTGGCCAAGACAGAACAGCAGAGTATACACAGCACACATTGGAGACACACACTAAAGTATCATGCCCTAGGGAACAGGAGACACTACACTGCAGGGCACTACAGGATCTCTTCTTCATAAGACCATTATGCTCAAGAACAAGAGAAATAGATGAATTTCCTAACACAAAGAAGCAGGCAGAGAATTACACAAAATGAGAAAACTGTGGAATTTGTCCCAAATGAAAGAACAAGACAAGGCCATGGCCAGAGACCTAAGTGAAATATTTATAACTAATATATATGATAGAGAATTTAAAGTAATGATCATAAAGATACTCACTGGACTTGGGAAAAGAATGTAAGACATGAGTGAGACTATGAATACAACAATAAGGAATAACATAGCAGAGATAAAGGGCTCAATAGATAAAATGAGAAACAAGCTTGTTAGAATGAACAGGAGGTACAAGAAGCATAGGAATTAATTAGCTACCTTGAAGACAGTATAATGGAAAGTAATCAAGCTGAACAAAAGAAAGAAAGAATAATTACGTAAAAAGAGAATAGACTTAGGAAATGCAGTGATTTCATCAAAAATAATAACTTTTACACCATAGGAGTCCTAGAAGAGGGAGAAAAGGGGACAGAACTTGTATTTGAAGAGATAATAGCTGAAAACTTCCCTAATCTGGGGAAAGAAACAGATGCCAGATCCAGGAAGCATAGAGAACCTCCAACAAAATCAACAACAGCAGGCTCATACCAAGATATATTATAATTAACACGGCAAAATATAGTGATTAAGATAAAAATTTAAAAGAAGTAACACAAAAGAAAACAGTTACATACAAGGAAAACCCCAAAAGGCCATCAGGGGATTTTTCAGAAGACATTTACCAAATAGAAGGGAAAGGTACAATATATTCAAAGTATTAAATGCCAATAATCTGCAGCCAAGAATACTCTATACAGCAAGGCTGTCATTTAGGATAGAAGGAGACATAAAGAGTTTCCCAGAAAAATAAAAACTAAAGGAGTTCATGACCGCTAAATCAGCCCTGCAAGAAATATTTAAGGGGACTCCTTGAGTGGAAATATAGGTTGAGGAACTCACAAAATAAAAGAATGTAAAATATTACACCATATACCTAAAACATAGGGAGAGAGAAGTAAAGAATGGGTTCAAACTTAAAAGGCCATCAACTTAATATAGACTGCTATATGCAGAAGGGGCTATACACAAACCTAAGTCTAACCACAAATAAAAAACCACTAATATATATGTAAATAATAAAGAGAAAGAAATCCAAATATATCACTAGAGAATAGAAGCAAATCATGAAAGACAAAAAAGGATCAGAGAACATTTTCAAAAACAACCACAAAACAGATAATAAAATGGCAATAAATACATATCTATTAATAATTACTTTGAATGTAAATGGACTGTTCCAATCAGAAGACATAAGGTTACAGAATGGATTTAATAATAAGATCCATCTCTGCTGCCTACAAAAGATTTAGACCTGAAGACAACTGCATATTGAAAATAAGAGAATGTAGAAACATTTATCATGCAAATGGATATCAAAAGAAAGCCAGAGAAGTGATTATTTTTTTTAGATTTTATTTATTTGAGAGAGACAGCACGAGCAGTGGGGAGGGGCAGAGAGAGACAGAGAGAGAGAGAGAGAGAGAGAGAGAAGCAGATTGAAATAGGGCTCTGACTGAGCCACCCATGTGCCCCTGGAGTAGCATTTCTTATATCAGACAAAATAGATTTTAAAACAAAGACTGTAATAAGGGACAAAGACTATATAATAATAAAGAGGTCGATCCAACAAGAAGATTTAACAATTATAAATACTTACAAATCCAACATGGGTGCACCCAAATACATAAAACAATAATAAACATAAAGGAACTCATTGATATTAATGCAATAATAGTGGGGGACTTTAATACCCTACTTACATATGAACAGATCATCCAAACAGAAAATCAACAAAGAAACAATGGTTTTGAATGTCACACTGGACCAGATGAATTTAACAGATAAATTCAAAACATACTATCGTAAAACAGCAAAATACACATTCTTTTCAAGTGCACATTGAACATTCTCCAGAATAGATCACATATTAGGCCACAAAACAAACCTCAATAAATTTAAGAAGATCAAAGTCATACCATAAATTTTTTCTGACTACAAAACTATGAAACTAGAAGTCAACTACAAGAAAAATCTCTGGAAAGACCACAAATACATGAAAGCTAAATAACATGCTACTAAACAATATTAAAGAAGAAATGAAAAATAAAAAATTACAGAGAAACAAATGAAAATGAAAACACAACAATCCAAAACCTTTGGGATGCAACAAAAGCTATTCTAAGAGGCAAGTTTATAGCAATACAGGCCTACCTCAAGAAGCAAGAAAAATCTCAAGTAATCGACCTAACCTTACATCTAAAGGAGCTAGAAAAAGAACAACAAACAAAACCTAAAACCAGGAGAAGGAAAGAAATAATAAAGATTGGAGCAGAAATAGGTGATATAGAAACTTAAAAAAAAACAAACAATAGAACATATTTACAAAACCAGGACCTGGTTCTTTGAAAACATTCGATACTATTGATAAGCCCCTAGCCAGACTTCTCAAAAAGAAAAGAGAAAGGACCCAAATAAAATCACAAATAAGCAAGAAAAAACAACAACCAATGCCATAGAAATACAATTATAAGAGAACATCATGAAAATTTTATGTTAACTAATTGGACAACTTGAAAGAAATGGATAAATTCCTAAATACATATGACCTACAAGAACTGAAACATGAAGAAATAGAAAATTTGAGCATACTAATTATGAGCAAAGAAATTGAATCTATGACAACAACAACAACAAAAACTTCCAACAAATAAAAGTCCAGGAGCAAATGGCCTCACAGGGAAATTCTACCAAACATTTAAAGAGTTAATACCTATTCTTCGCAAACTATTCCAAAAAATAGAAAAGGTAGGAAAATTTCCAAATCTGTTCTTTTTAAAAAAAAAATATTTAATTATTATTTGAAAGAGAGAGAGGGACTAAGGAAGGGGCAGAAGGGGAGAGAGGGAGAGAATGGGGGAGACAGAGGGAGAGAGAAAGAGAATATCAATCCTCAAGCAGACTCTTCACTGGGCACAGCTGAGCACAAATCTTGATGCAGGGCTCAATTCCAGGACTCTGAGATCATGAGCTGAGCCAAAATCAAGAGTCAACTGCTTAACCAACTGAGCCACTCAGGTGCCCCCAGATTCATTCTATGAGGCCAGTATTACCCCGATTCCAAAAGCAGATAAAGACACCACAAAGGAAAGAGAACTACAGGCCAATATCTTTGATGAACGTAGATGCAAAAGTCCTCAACAAAATACCAGCAAACCAAATCCAACAATACATTAAAAAAATCATTCATCATGCTCAAATGGGATTTATTCCCAGGTTACAAATGTGGTTCAATATTCGCAAATCAATTAACATCATCACATCACATCAGTAAGAGAAAGAATAAGAATCATATGATCAATTTAATAGAGGCAGAAAAGGCACTTGGCAAAGTACAACATCCATCTGTGATAAAAACCCTCAAAAAAGTAGGTGTAGAAGGAACATACCTCAACATAAAAAAGGTCATATATGAAAAACTCTTAGCTAACATCATCTGTAATGCAGAAACACTGAGAACTTTTTCTTTAAGATCAGGAACAAGACAAGGATGTCCACACTCACCACTTTTATTCAACATCATACTGGAAGTACTAGCCACAGCAATCAGACAACAATAAGAAATAAAAGGCATCCAAATCGGTAAGGAAAAAATAAAACTTTCACTATTTGCAGACAACATGATACTCTATATAGAAAACCATAAGGCAGGGGATCCCTGGGTGGCGCAGCGGTTTGGCGCCTGCCTTTGGCCCAGGGCGCGATCCTGGAGACCCGGGATCGAATCCCACGTCAGGCTCCCGGTGCATGGAGCCTGCTTCTCCCTCTGCCTGTGTCTCTGCCTCTCTCTCTCTCTCTCTCTGTGACTATAATAAATAAATAAATAAAAATTAAAAAAAAAAGAAATAGAAAACCATAAGGCCTCCACCAAAGAAACTGGTAGAACTGATAAACAAATTCAGTAGAGTTATGAGATACAAAATCAATGTACAGAAATATGTTGCATTTTAATACAGCAATAATGAAGCAATAGGAAAAGAAATCAAGGAATTAATCCCATTTACAACTGCACCAAAAACCATAAGATACCAAGGAACAAACCTAATCAAAGAGGTAAAATACCTGTACTCTGACCACTATGAAACACTGATGGACAAAATTGAAGACAACACAAAGAAGTGGAAAGACATTCTATGCTCATGGATTGGAAGAACAAATACTGTTGAAACATTTATACTACCAAAACAATCTACACATTTAGTGCAATCTCTATTAAATACTAATAGCATTTTCACAGAACTAGAACAAATCTAAAATTTATATAGAACCACAAAAAACTCCAAATAGCCAAAGCAATTCTGAAAAAGAAAAGCAAAGTTGTAGACATCGCAATCTTCAATTTATATTATAAACTTCCAAACTTCAATTTATATTATAAGCTCTAGTAATCAAAACAGTATGGTACTGGAAGAAAAATATATACATGGATTAATAGAACATAAAACTGAGAAATAAACCCACATTTATACTGTCAACTAATCTTCCACAAAGGAGAAATGAATATAGAATGGAAAAAAAGTCTCTTCAACAAATGGTGTTGGAAAAACTGGACAGTAACATGCAAAAGAATGAAACTGGACCACTTCTTATCCTTACACAAATATAAATTCAAAATGGATCAAACACCTAAATGTGAGACCTATAACTATAAAAAATCCTAGAACAGGCAGTAACTTCTCTGACATTCCCCTGAGTCAAGGAAAAGAAAACTATTGGGACAACATTAAAATAAAAGCTTCTGCACAGCAAAGGAATCGATCAACAAAATTAAAAGGCAACCTACTGAATGGCAGGAGATATTTGTAAGTGATACCCAATAAAGGATTAATATCCAAAATATAAAAAGAACTTATACAACTCAACCCCCCCAAAAAAACAAATAATCCAGCTTAAAAATGGGCAGAGATGATGAATAAACATTTCTCCAAAGAATACATCTAGATGACCAACAGACTTAGGAAAAGATACTCACCATCATTTATCATCAGGGAAATGCAAATCAAAACTACAATAGGATATCACCTCATACCTGTCAGAGTGGCTAAATTCAACAATACAAGAAAAACAGTGTTAGAGAGGATGTGGAGAAAGGGGAACCCTTCGCACTGTAGCTGGGAATGCAAACTAGTGCAGCCACTATGGAAGACAGTACAGAGGTTCCTCAAAAAGTTAAAAATAGAACTATCCTAAGACTTAAGATCCAGCAACTGCACTACTGGGTATTTATCCAAAAAGTACAAAAAATATTAAATCAAAGGCATACATGCGCCCATATGTGTATAGCTGTTATTTATAATAGCCAAGATACCGAAGCAGGCCAAGTGTCAATTGATTTATGAATGGATAAAGAAGATGTGGTATATATCTATAGTGGAAAATTATTCAGCCATAAGAAATAATGAATTCTTGCCATTTGCAACAACATGGATAGAGCTAGAGAACACACTCCTTCACTTAGGCGTGAAGTCAGTCAGAGAAAGACAAATGCCATATGTTTTCACTCATGTGTGGAATTTAAGAAACAAACAAAAAAATCAAAGGGAGGAAAAAAAAGAAGAGAGAGGGACAACCAAGAAACAGATTAGTTCCTATAGTTTCTAGTTCCTAGAAATAGGTTTGTTCCTATAGTTCTCTTAATTATAGAGAACAAACTGATGGTGACCAGAGGAGAGGAGGGTAGTAGTGGGGGACATAGGTGACGGTGGTTAAGGAGTGCACTTGTCATGATGAACACAGGATGATATATAGAATTGTTTAATTACTATATCATACACTTGAAAGTAAAATCATACTTGTTAACTAACTGTAATTAAAATAAAAACTTGAAAAACGTGAGCCTTAACCAACTTTGTGGGTTTCACAAGGGTAGGAGATAATAATTTTTAACGGTAGAGCTGGTTTCTAACCAAAGTGAATTGATTTTGGTGGCTGTACTATTAGCTGTACTAATAAATTTGTTCAAAATAGATTATGGGGCCTATACAATTTAGTGGGTGGATTTTCTCAAGGGTCAGTTTGTAGAAAAAGAAATGTTATGTTATGATGATTAACAGAGACTTCATGTTACAACGTAAAAGAGGCCATCCCTTGGGTCAGTAATTAGGATAGTGCTCATGTCACAGGTTGGAGAGGCCTAAGATACCAACGTGGAGTGCTAGGAGACCTGGACGTAGTTATCTCCTCATTGGAGAGATTTTCATTGTTATGATTGGAAGAAGAGAGTATCACCTGCAAAAGCTTTAAAGCTTTATGGAAAAAGAGCACCTAATAATAATCTTATAAAACAAGACATTTACTAATGTCCTTTTCCATAACTACAACTTAGTGAGGTGTATCCACTTGCATCCATGGCTGGAGAAGCAGTGGGGTGTCGTAAAAAGGCAACACCTTTAAATTTACATATATCCAGAACTGATAGTTGGTTCAAACAGTTAATTGCTCTGAGACCTTGGGCAAATTGCTGAATTTATTTAAGACTAGTTTCTCACAAAATAAGACTATATTTACCCCATAGATTTTTGTAGGATTAAATGTCCATTTCTTTCCCTGGAATATCCTGTCCGTTCTTATTCAAAAGACTGGTTCTTTACTCTTTCATAACCTTGCTTAAGCTGCTCATCAGGGCAGCTTTTCTTGCATCCTAAAAGCACCCTATGCTTAAGTCTATCTAAATTATAATCTAGTTAATAGTTTAGTGATACAATTTTCATAGGCTATAAATTGAGGTCTCTGAAAAAGTAACTTTTATTTTTCTATATTGATCATACATTCTCTACCAAACCTTAGTCCATCTTTTAACAGAATCTTAATTTCTTAGTCTTCAGAGTCTTTTCAGTAAAATCAGCATTTGTCACTCCCATCCCCCAGGATTTATCTAATACCACCATTATGTGTGTGTGTATGTGTGTGTGTGTGTGTGTGTGTGTGTGTGTGCATGCGCACACACACATGAGAGGCTGCCCCATAATGGTTTCTGCTCTACCATAAGAGGTTTTGGAAAGCTTGAGAATTCACTCCCAGTACTTTCTAATGGAAACATAGGGCCCTGTGAACTAGAACCCTCCATGGGGCAATCAATGTGCAGGATCCTTCTTCCTGGAACTGCCCATCTTTGACGAATGAATTCCAGGAAAATGTGATCAACAGCTCCTCACTAGAGGCATATGTGTTGAATTTCATAATGGAGCTTTTAGTCAATGTGACCAATTAATGCAAAGGCCCTGAGGACTAAAACCTCCGGAATTCTCTCCCTTTCTTCCAATTCAAGAACTGATTTTATATTACAACACGTGAATGAGTCTTGGGAAGTGTACTCTGTCATTGAGAGAGTAAACTGTGAATTGTGCAATAGGCAGCTCATTGTAAAGTGGTTCTCATGTGAGGTAGTTTGGTTTAGTGGCTGAGAGAAAGAAAATTCAGTCTCCAATCTCTGCGTTCCCTCTCACTAGCTGTGTGACTACCCTGTGTCTCAATAACCTCATCTGTAAATGGGAAGAGTTGGCCCACATCTCAGTACCGATGCAAGGATTAAAAGAGATTATGTATGTATGAACACTACTTGGTGTCTAAAAATGTCAACAAAGTTGGTAATATTATTGTTAATATACATGAAAACAGAATATTAATTTTTGACAAAATGAAAAGTTACTAGATTTATCTTCTAAATCCTGCGAAGTTTTCTGCCAGTTTATATAAAATACTTACACTGTAGATATTTTACCTACTGACATTTACTTCTCTGGGTTAGATTTGCATTTCGGGTACAGTGGACTAGCTAATGGTGGGTCAGTGCCCCTGACTAGAAACTAGAAAAAAAAAACTATAAAATTTAGAAAATATGTTTGAAAGTAGCCAAAAGGTTCAGATGCCTCCAGATATGAAGGGAATGAAATTCCAGGAAGGAGGAGCCTCCTCATGTGGCCTGACCTTCTCTGCTTCCTTTACCCAGGGGGGCATTTGTTGGTTCTTGGTGTGACAGGAGTCTGACAATTCAGGCTTTGAATCCATGGAGGGCACAGAAAACCTGGCAGAGTATTTGGAAGAAGCTTGACAGGGCTTCCAAGCCTCTGCCAGCTTTCCCCTCAGGACTTGTGCTGAATACTTAGGCTACATGGGGCAGAAGGCCGAATTCAAGTGAAAAGCGTCTCAAGAGCAGAGCAGTTTTGGGAGACTCAGGAACAGAAGAGAACATTTCTGTGCTAACGTGGAGGGGTAAGGAATTTATGAAGCTCCCTCTTGAAAGAGGGATAAACAGAACCAAAAGAAGCTCACTCTTGATAGAGCTACATCTCAGCCTTTTTTAAAAAAATTTTTATTTATTTATGATAGTCACAGAGAGAGAGAAAGAGAGAGAGGCAGAGACATAGGCAGAGGGAGAAGGAGGCTCCATGCACCAGGAGCCCAACGTGGGATTTGATCCCGGGTCTCCAGGATCGCGCCCTGGGCCAAAGGCAGGCGCCAAACCACTGCACCACCCAGGGATCCCTGCATCTCAGCCTTGACTCAGAACTGCCCATGAGTAGATTCAGGCCCCCCCCTCCCTCCCTACAAAGACAAGGGTAAAAGATATAATCTGAAGTCTATTTTTTTTAATAGACAACCAACTTTTAAAAAAACTAGTAAGAGATTGCATAACCAAAAAATGTAAAATAGAAAATTACAGCAAAAAAAGACCCACAAGCCATTCAGCTACTGCAGTTAGGTAATGGAGACTCTATGATTAATAGGACTAAGGTTGAGGGGAGATGATAAATAGATCATAAATTAGCTAAACATTAGTCTTAAGGATAACCATCAAATGCAGATTGTAGAATTAAAATATGTAACATCTAAAACATCTGAAATTAATTGATTGCATTAAATTGAAATTTTAAAAATAGAACTGATAAGATAAATTGAGAGATTTATAAGAGATTGATTAAGAGATTGATAAGGCATGGTCAGTATCTTCAGAGGAGATTACTGTATAACGAAGAACCTAAAAGACACATTAGAAATTCAGGAGAGTGGCTTCTAGTCTTCTTATTAACTAACCATGAGGCCTTGGGGAAGACTTTTTCTCTAAACGTCAATTTCATCATGTTGAGAATAAGAGGGTGACCCAGATATCTATGTCTAAGATTCCTTCCAATTCTGAGATTTAAAACAAACTGAGACAATAAGACATAGGTCTGAAATCCCCAATTTAATTATAGGAAAATCTACTCATGGTTTTCCTGAAGATGTTTTAAAATTAGCTTTGCTGTGGTATAGTTTACATGAAATCTATTTTCATTATAGGTGTGCAGCCCAATACTTTTTTGACAAATACACATATGGTTATGTAAACACTACCATGATCAAGGTATAGATCATCTCCAATGGCCCAGAAGTCCCCATGTCTCTTTATAGTAAATCCTAGCCTCTGGCAATCACTAATCTTTTTTTTTTTAAGTATGCATCTCCTTTGTTTGATATTTTATTTTCAAATTTGAAATCATGTATTCATTTTTATACCTGTCAGATAGGTAGCCATTCAGCATTCTTTTATATATGTTTACATGCACACAAACATATGTAATCCTGTAAAGCAGCAAATCATTTGTACTAGTTCATCTCACCAGGATTTTATCTTTTCTCAACTGCCCTCTTAGTCTTTATCAATATGATACTGTTAAAATAGACCATTATTTTAATCTAGTGGTACATTATTACTTTTTTTTTTCTTGGAATGAGCTAGCATTTTTTGTTAGTTTCAAGTTTTCTTTAAATTCTAGTTAGTTGGGATGCCTGGGTGACTCAGCAGCTGGGTGTCTGCTGGGATCCGGGATGGAGTCCCACAGCAGGGTTCCCCTGGGAAGCCTGCTTCTCCCTCTGTCTGTGTCTCTGCCTCTCTCTGTGTCTCTCACAAATAAATAAAATCTTTTAAAAAATAAAAAAATAAATTCTAGTTAACATACAGTATATTATTGGTTTCAGGGATAGAATTTAGTGATTCACCAGTTGCATATAACACCCAGTGCTCATCACAAGTGCCGTCCTTAATGCGCATCATCCATGTAGCCCATCCTCCCATACCTCTCATCCACCTCCCCTCAGTTTGTTCTCTACAGTTAAGAGTCTCATGGTTTGCCTCCTTCTTTCTTCTCCCTTTCACTATGTTCTTCTGTTTTATTTCTTAAACTCCATATATGAATGAAAATATAAGGTATTTATCTTTCTTTGACTAACTTATTTTGCTTAGTATAATACACTCTAGTTCCATCCACATTGTTGCAAATGGCAAGATTTCATGCTTTTCGATGGCTAAGTAGTATCCTATTATATATATATATATAGACCAGATTTTATATATACATATATATCACATCTTTATCCCTTCATTAGTTGATAGACATTTGGGCTCTTTCTATAATTGTGGTAACCACTAATCTGATATGTCAACATAGTTTTGTATTTTCTAAAATGTCTTATAAATAGATCTGTTAGAAATCTCACAGAGGAAGACATAGACATGGTCAACAAGCACATGAGAAAATGCTCCGCATCACTGGCCATCAGGAAAATACAAATCAAAACCACAATGAGATACCACCTCACACCAGTGAGAATGGGGAACATTAACAAGGCAGGAAACCACAAATGTTGGAGAGGATGTGGAGAAAGGGGAACCCTCCTGCACTGTTGGTGGGAATGTGAACTGGTGCAGCCACTCTGGAAACTGTGTGGAGGTTCCTCAAAGAGTTAAAAATAGACCTGCCCTATGACCCAGCAATTGCACTGCTGGGGATTTACCCCAAAGATACAGATGCAGTGAAACACCGGGACACCTGCACCCCGATGTTTCTAGGAGCAATGTCCACAATAGCCAAACTGTGGAAGGAGCCTCGGTGTCCATCGAAAGATGAATGGATAAAGAAGCTGTGGTCTATGTATACAATGGAATATTACTTATAAACAACGAATACCCACCATTTGCTTCGATGTGGATGGAACTGGAGGGTATTATGCTGAGTGAAATAAGTCAATAGGAGGAGGACATTTTATGGTCTCAATCATTTGGGGAATATAAAAAATAGTGAAAGGGAATAAAGGGGAAAGGAGAAAAAAATGAGTGGGAAATATCAGAAAGGGAGACAGAACATAAGAGACTCCTAACTCTGGGAAACAAACTAGGGGTGGTGGAAGGGGAGGTGGGCCGGGGGTGGGGGTGACTGGGTGACGGGCACTGAGGGGGGCACTTGATGAGATGAGCACTGGGTGTTATTCTATATGTTGGCAAATTGAACACCAATAAAAAATAAATTTATATAAAAAAATAAATAGAACTGTTAGTCTTTTGTGTCTGGCTTTTTTTTTTCATTTAACATAATGACTTTTTAATACAAGTTAATGCATTTATCAATAGTTCATTCATTTTGTATATTGCTAAATAGTATTCCATCCTATAGATATAGCATATTTTATCAATTCACCAGTAGATGAATAGTTGAGTTTTTTCTCATTCGGGGCTGTTATCCTATGAACATGTATGTACAATTTTTGTTTAGACATATTTTCATTCATTTTGGCTACTTAACAATAAGATATCTGGTTCATACAACAGCTCCATGTTTAACTTTTATTTAAAAAATCTACTGAACTGTTATTTTTTTTTACTGAACTGTTTTCAAAAGAGGTTGTACCATTTTGCATTTCAATCAGCAATAAATGAGAGTTCCAGTTGCTCATATCCTAACACATTCACAGCTTTTAACTAGCTTTTCCTAATAACTAATTGATGTTAACTATCTTTGCATGTATTTTTATATGACATATGTAGATTTTTGGCTAAATAAAAGCATGTTAAAATCCTTAGCTCAATTTTCTTATTTTTTAATTGACATTTTCACTGAGACAATTATAAATTCATTTACAATTCTAACAATATAAACTATAGTGCAGGCAAGTGGAGCAGGAAAAAAGAACCCAGCAAGGACTTAATTCAGGAAGTCTCCTTTACTCCCTGTTCTGAAGACTATCTCCTCCTACTTAGAGGGAACTTCTCCATCTCTGAAGGGATGGAGGATCACTGGAGCTTGGGTTTGCTCCATTAGCTCCAGCTATGTATCCAAGTGGTAGATGGTCATCATAGTGTCCATTTTTTCCCATATTCCTCTATCTCCTGAGCTAGTGCCCTCTGCAACCATCCCCAACCCAGATGGAGGAAAATATAGAGATAGTTGCCCTGAATGTACTCCCTTTCCTATTTTACCACCCTCTATTTTCAGTTCTTCTAATATTTCCCTGGAGCAGCAGCATCCCCTTGGGCCATGAGAGGGAAGTGGCCTCTGAGAATATGGAGGCTGGCTCTGTAATGGTTCCAGCTCTGGGAGTCCAGCCTCAGTTGAAGCTCAGTCAGGCACATTCAGCTGCCGGCATAGTCTTTTCAACGACTCTTGCTTGGACAACTGGATATCCATATGCAAAAGAATGAAGTTGGACCCCTTCCTCATATCATACTGAAAAATTAAATAAAAATGGATCACAGACCTAAATATAAGAGCTAAAAGTATTTTTTTAAACTCTTAGAAAGGGGCACCTGAGTGGCTCAGTGGTTGAGAGTCTGCCTTCGGCTCAGGGAGTGATCCCGAGGGTCCTGGGATGTCTGCGCTGGGCTTCCTGCAGGGAGCCTGCTTCTCCCTCTGCCTGTGTCTCTGCCTCTCTCTGTGTCTCTCATGAATAAATAAATAAAATCTCTAAAAAATAAAACTCTTAGAAAAATAGTAATAAATCTTCAGGATCATGAATTAGGCAAAAAGCCTTCTCAAATATGGCATCAACCATATAAAAAAGAAACAAGAGATAAATGAAATGTCATCACAATAAAAACCTTTATGCCTCAAAGGATGCTATCAAGAAAGTGAACAGACAACACATAGAATTTAAGAAAATATTTCTAAATGATACATCTGACACAAGATTTCTTTATAGAATTGTATCAAGAAATCTACAATTCAGTAACAAAAAGACAAGAGACACAATTAAAATCGGCAAATTATCTGAATATTTTTTCAAAGAAGATATACAAATGGCCAATAAACAGATGCAAAGATATTCAACATCCTTAGAAGTGAGTTAAACGTAAATCAAAATCACAATGAGTTACCATTTCACATCCACTAGGATGGCTATAATCCAAAAGAGAAACAATAACAAGTGTTGGTGAAGACATGGAGAAATTAGAAGACTCATACATTACTGGTGGGAATGCAAAATGGTACAGCAATATTGCAAAAGAATTTGACAGTACTTCAAAAAAGTAAATATAGAGTTACTGTATGGGCCAGAAATTCCACTTCTAATTATATATCCAAGAGAATTGAAAACATATGTCCACAAAAATGCTTGTATATGAATGCTAGGTGAAAGAAGCCAGGTACAAAAGACATTATATGATCCAATTTACATAAAATGTCCAGAATAGGCAAATCCATGGATATAGAGCATAGATTAGTGATTTTCAGGGGATGGAGGGGTGGAATTTGGGAGTGATTGCTAATGGTTATGGGATTGCTTTCAGAAGTAATGACAATGTTCTAAAACTGATTATAGTCATCATCAGGCAACTTTGTGAGTATATTGGAAAATATTTTAATCATATACTTAAAAATATATATCTGCTGCAACTTTATACCCCCAGCCATTCCTCTTGCCAATCAAGGCCCTTGCCAATTCTTTTATTTATTTATTTATTTATTTATTTATTTATTTATTTATGATAGTCAGAGAGAGAGAGAGAGAGAGGCAGAGACACAGGCAGAGGGAGAAGCAGGCTCCATGCACCGGGAGCCCGACGTGGGATTCGATCCCCTGTCTCCAGGATCCCGCCCTGGGCCAAAGGCAGGCGCCAAACCGCTGCACCACCCAGGGATCCCCCCTTGCCAATTCTTAACTGTATTATCCTAACTTGTTCTACATCCAGTGCTGCTGTCAATCCATCTTCCATCCCACAGACAGAAGAATTTTTCTGAAATCTAGATCTCATGGTCACTCCGTTGTTTAAGCTCAATGGTGACTCTAACTGGTTACAATATAAGACTTTCTAATGATGGTTTCAACCTGTGTTTCAGCCCCAGTTTTGCAGCTTCTCTGCTACCCATATAGGACTTGCGCTGCCACATCTGCCAATTAAGTCTCCCCTCACCTTCCACTTCATTTGCTACTCTCTTCCTATTCATTTTTCTCTACCAGATGTCCTATCCTCTTTATCTTGAAACATATACTTATCCTTCCAAGGTTTCCTTTCTACTTTATCTGAGAAAGTTTCTCCAGCCCCTTGATACAACAAGCTGTTCCCACACTATGGGGGCTTTCATGACTACTGGATTGCACAGGCTTTGATGATGTGTTCTCTCTCTCATACTGGCCAGAAGCCCTGAGGAAGCAGGATTTTTATTTTATGCATGTTGACATTTCCACTCCCTGATACAAAGATTCAATAGAGACTCAGTAAATGAATGAAGCCAGGTTTAGTGCTTTTTTCAATGTACCACCATTCTTGCCCCTTCCTGGATAGACCAGAACTTCCAAAATTACTCTCCTCCCCTTTATTAGAGATTTTATCATGTAGCTCGACATCACTCTCCAATTCCACCTGTTATGATTACAACATGCACGTGAATAAATTGTCTAGTATTGTGGACCTGATCTTAATACTATTGTTCTACCTACCTCAGCAACTTGCCTCTGAGATCTGTCCTAGCCCTGCCATTACGAATGAGGAGTCTCACTTTCCAATAACCCCATCTGTACCTGTTATACATTGATCTTACCACCCCCTTACTGTCCCTCAACTCCTCCTGTCTTCATTTTTTATTCACTTGAGTTCCACTGTCAATTATTAGATTAATTCTCTTATGTTCATTTGCATATCCACTGCCCCTCTTTCCCTCCACTGCACTTTCTTATTAAATCACTAACTCATGTGGAATCTAAATCTCTTCCTATTTTGACCTAAACCTGCCTAGTAGAATGTGACAGGGGGGAAAAAAGGCACAACCGTACTTACTAACCTCATTTTATTATTTTTTATTTTTATTTTTTTAAAGATTTTTTTTATTTATTCATGAGAGAGATAGACAGAGAGGCACAGATACAGGCAGAGGGAGAAAGCAGGCTCCATGCAGGGAGCCTGACATGGGACTTGATCCCAGGTCTCCAGGATCACACCCTAGGCTGAAGACGGTGCTAAGCCGCTGAGCCATCCGGGCTGCCCTCATTTTAAATTCACAATTACCAACCCTGAGTATATTTTTTAAGTCAAGTCATCTTCCTTCCTCAAATTATCTCACACCTTTTCATTTCCCCTCAAACCTTTTCGACAGCTCCCCTGATTCAGTCCAGCAGCATCTTCAGCATCATCCTCTTGGTTTATCATAATAATCACCTCTCCAGCCTCTCCGCTTTCCCCTGACCCCTATAAACTCTTCTCCATAAAGTACCCAGACAGGCTTTCTTAAGATGCCAATTAAATCATGCCACTCCCTTCCCTCAATACCCTCTATCAATTCCCAATTTTATTCCTATGGAAAGTCAGGGTAAAAGTACATCATCTTCTCCCTACCTACCACTTTTCTTACCTCATTCACTGCTAATTCTTCCTTGCTCCAGGTCTTTAAGTCACATTGTCCCTGGAAAGTTTCATTTATGTTCCCATGTTAGGCCTTTGTATTTCCTTGTCTTTCTGTCTGGGATTTTATTCTCTCAGACATTTACATGGCTTAGTTCATTTTCCTCAGAGCTCTACTCAATTATTGTACTATCATAGAAGACTTATTTGATTACTTTATATCAACAGTATCCCCAACAAACACTCTTCTTCTTAAATGTCCTTATTTTTCTCCATGAAATTCATTAGCATGCAACATATGTTTATTTGTGTATTGTTCACTGCAGGCCATTAGAATGCAACCCCCATGAGAGCAGGGACTTTGATTTACTCACTCCTCCATCCATAGCAATCTCAACAATGTTGACAGCTTGTTGAATAAATAAATCCTTGTTGAGAAAAGGATCCCATTACACAAAAATAATAAAGAAAGGAAAGAAGAAGGAAGGAAAGAAAGGAAGAAGGAAGGAAAGAAGATTTTGTGTTTTAAAAAAAGTTCTGTATATAGAAAAGTTCTGTATACACCTTTTATTTGCAGTAACAGGATATACATAATTTGGTACCCTATTTTTAAAAATTTTTTAAAGAAAAACATATGTATATATATATATACACATAGAAAATAGTCTCTCTATATATGTGTCTATATCTTTACTTTATATCTTTACTTTTATGTGACCTTGTACAATTTATTTACTCTCTCAGAGCCTCTGTTTCTTTATTCACCAACTGTGAAATTAATTCTACATTGAAAATCTGCTATGCCAATTTAATAAATTAATGTAAGTCGAATACGTAGTACCCAATAGACTCTCAGGAGCAGGAGGTATTATTAGAGGAATAGTAGAGATGTGGCTTTTAGCAATTATTCTAAGTCTTAGCTTGTTGTGTAACTTCACATATGTCACTAAACCTCTTTGGACTTCAGTTTCATCAGTAAAAGGAGTGGCTGGGAAGAAAACCTAAAGATAAAGGTTTTCAAAGCAACCTAGGTTTTAAGGGAGCAACCTAGGTTATATATATAGTAAAGTGTTTTTTTTTGTTTTTGTTTTTTTTTTTTTTTTTTGTCTTTTTTTACTGATACCTCACAAGAGCACCTCTGGATCTTTGTGAGTCAAAAGACTCAAACTCAAGGCCAAGGTTGTAACTTGATTATTCAGCTGACCTCAGTTTGCTGCTTCTATTAGAATTCTGGCTCAGTTAATGGCTAAGGGCCTCCTATATATTGTATTTACTCCTGGCATCTCCATCATTACCTAGACAACAGAAGAAACCCTTATGTTATTTAAAAATAGTTCATCTTCATTTTGTATCTTCTTAACAGGCATAATACTAAAAACATTTTTTAAGGCAAAAAGTCTTTTATGGCTAAAATCAACAACACAAAACAACAGGTGTTGGTGAGGATGTGGTGAAAGGGGAACACTCTTGCTCAGTCGGTGGGAATGAAAACTGGTGCAGCCACTGTGGAAGAAAGTATGGAGTTTTCTTAAAAAGTTAAAAATAGAACTATGCTATGATCCAGTAATTGCTCTACTAGGTATTTATCTAAAGAATACACAAATACTAATTCAAAGGGATACCATGCACCCCAATGTTTACAGCAGCAATGTCTACGATTAGCAAATTATAGAAAAAGCCCAAGTGTGCACTAGCTGATGAATGAATAATGAAGGTGTGGCGTATGTATATAATGGAACATAAAAAAGAATGAAATCTTGTCATTTGCAACAACATGGATGGAGCTAGAGAGTATTATGCTAAGCAAATAAGTCAGTCAGAGAAAGACAAATACTGTAGGATTTCATTCATATGTGGAATTTAAGAAAGTAAAACAAACGGGCAAAGGAAAAAGGGGGGGGGGGGGAGGCAAGCCAAAGAATAGACTCTTAACTCCAGAGAACAAACTGCTGGTCACCAGAGAGTGGGTGGGGTGATGGGGAAAATAGGTTATGGGGATTAAGGAGGGCACTTGTTATGATGAGCGCTGGCTGATGTATGGAAGCCCTGAATCACTATATTATCCACCTGAAACTAATATAACACTATTTTAACTGGAATTTAAATTAAAACTTGAACAAAACAACTCTTTTTAGATAAGCTAATTCTACCCTAAATCATTTTTATTCTGAATTGAGCATAGAATGGACCAGTGGAAATGGAAAAGCCTTTCCATGTGTTTGTTTTAGTTCAAATAAAGTTCTTTAATAATGATTAAAACACAAATAGAATTATAACTATGATATAAAACATCATCATCAAACATTTGATGTTTGATATAAAAACATCAAACACAATCTCAACAGAATAAGAAGTCTGTATATGTAATTTCCTATTATGCAAACTGATTCCATGTAATATATCTTTAAATGCAGTAAAATTATGAAAAAGAGACTGGAATTAAAATCAAGCCTGGTTTGTTATTAAATAGTGATGCTTATGTTGTAGAGTTCAAGGAAATTCTTTTCCTTGTCATATTTTTTTGTTTTTCAATTTTCACAAAATTCGTGACCTCTTTTTGAGTCTCTGAGGCCTTCTTTGTGTGATATTCCAAAATCAAAAGAAGGAAGAGAACTTAAAATGGGCACAGGTGGGAATTCTACTTTAATTATATTAACATTCCGTTGCAATCAATTAGAACTCCTGAGGAGAGTAAACTAACCCAAAGTAAGAGCATAGAATTAAAAGACAATATGAGGGGGTGCATGTGTGCATTTATATACATACATATACCACAGTGGGCTCCCTTTCAGGGGAGCTTAATGAATGAGAGCATATGTTAAAATATGCCACATGAACATCCTCCAAAACTTAGAGTGCTTGACATTCTCTTAGGATAAGAGTGTCAGATCTAATTTCTCTAAAAGTATGGTTGCTTCAGAAAAACCCTTGGCACATAGGGATATGTGAAATTGTCTTGCCTTGTGATAATTTGAATTTTAATTCATATCAGAATAATAACAGCACATACTCAATTCAAGATTCTAGGGACTCTTCTAAATGCTTCAAATAGATTTCAGTAGTTTCCCCCATACCTGCCACAATAGGATCCCAAACCCACAGTGGATGCCAGAAATGAGAAACCCTTATGTACTGTTTTATCCTATACATACATTCCTATGTTAAAGTTTAATTTATAAATTAGACATAGTAAGAGATCGACAATAATAATAAAACAATTGTAACAATATACTGTAAATAAAGTTATGTGAATGCAGTTTCTCTGTCTTAAAATATCTTCTTGCACTGTACTGACCCTTCTTGTGATGAGGTGAGATGATAAAATCCCCATGTGATGACATGAAGCGAAGTGAGGGACGTAAGGATTATGAAGCAGTGTTAGGCTACTATTGACCCCGCCACCGTTAGAAGGAGGATATCTGCTTCCAGACCAGGGCATAACTGAAACTGCAGATAAGGCAGGGACTACTGCAGATACCTAACAAGCATTTATAGCAGTGCTTCTCAACCTCTCTTAACCCATCCCCCTCTTTTTAAGTAGGCTACACGCCCAGCAAGGAACCCAACGTGGGGCTTGGACTTATGACCCTGAGATGGGAGACCTTAGCTGACATCAAGAGTCGGATGCTTAACTAAGTCACCAAGGTGCCTCCAACATGCTCCTTTTAATCGGAACTAAATCAGCACTCTCTGCTCTTTCCACCTTCTTTTACTCTCACACACACACCAGATTCTGATATGTCATTTCACCTAGCATCTTTGTACCTTCTACATTTTACTCCCATCAGCCATGACCCTCTATTACAAATCCATCCTGTGTAATTAACTTCTACATATCCCATCCACAGAAGATTTTTAAATCGTCTGAGATTTGTATCATGAAAATATTAGGCATTTTCGTTTTCCACACATAGAACTATAAGATTGAATATCTTCCCTCTTGTCATCACTGCTTTGAGATTTTAATACGTATCCATTTCCTCTTTCGCTCTTGATAATCATTGATTTAAGGCATCTCATACTTATTGAATATTTATAAATTGGCTAATGCTTTATATTTCTTTAAATCCCACAGCATTACTTGGAGGTTGATTTATTATTTTTATATTAAAGATGAGTTATTTAAGACTCAGAGATATAATAACTTGCTTAACAGTAATAATAGACCAAGTATTTGAAATCTAGTGTGGCAGAAATAAGGCTGTTTACTGTCCATTTCATTTTCCTGCAGTACATTTCCGAGCCACAACGAGGTGGAAGGTTGTAAGCTCTGGTCAGTTCACTGTGCGCAAATGTTATAGGATTGGCTTTAAAGTATGCTCCTCAGTCTTTTATGTTCTCTCTTTCTTTCTCCTACTGTACATCCAGAAACAAAGGACTGCAAAGTGGTGGAGCCACATAAGGGAAGAAGCCAAAATAGTTGAATTTCTGCTTGTAGAAGGGTAGCATTTTATAGTTACCTGGGACCAGATCACCACTTAAACGTATGTAGAAGTGATCCTTCATTATGTTGTCACTAATGGTTTGTAGTTATTTGTTTCCACAGTTATTATGACTTATCCTAATTAATACACTTTGCCAGTTATCCATTTATTGCCTCTGTGTTCCAAACCCATCCTCTTTTCCAAACCCATCCTCTTTTCCAAACCCATCCTCTTTTTGATTCTACAGCTGGATGCTACAAACATTTCTCCTTTTCCAGAAGGCACAGTGTAAAGGCTTTGCCAGTGCATGGTGCTAGAGGAACACTGTAGGAAGGAGGGGATTGTTTTCCCTAGAACCACTGCTGCCAGAGGCCATCTTCCTACCAGCAGACAGGTTTCTTGCCAGAGGCACTGGCAATAATGGAGACCTACAGGTGCACACCCTCCAGAGAGCTTCAGTGGGGCACCATCAAGCAACTGCCCAGCAAGTGGTTTTCTGCTCATCAGCCAAGGCATGAGGCATCCAAAAGTGAACTCTTCCACCATCCAATGGGCCTCAGGAATACCTTCTGCAACAAAGTGGGTGGGAAGTGGGCAGGCTCTGACAAGCATTTTCATTCTTTGGATGCTCTCCTTCAGCCACAGAAGTGGTGGCTTTTCCCTACACCTGCTATCCTGTGAAGTTTTTTCTAACTCTCTTAATAATTAATTTGTTTTTGCTAATTAATAATTCCTAATGTTAAATGTTCCCTGCTCAACTTACTGGATAATGTCTGTTTCTTTACTGAACCTTAACCAATATGCATGAAATAAATACACAACTTAAAAATTGGTGCCATCCAAATCTATAGTAATATAAAATATGGCCACATGGAGACATATTGAAAATAAAGTATTTTGAGTAAGCCAGTCTGGAGTTTGAGGACTGATTCTGTCACTTGCTAGTTCTGTGACCTCTAGAGGGTCTCTAAATATCTCTCTTGCTATCGAGATTAAGTAGCATATTGTACATCTTTGGCACAAAGTAGGTACCAAATAAATGGTATTTTATTTTATTTATTTTTTTAAAGATTTATTTATTTATTTATGATAGACAGAGAGAGAGAGAGAGAGAAAGGCAGAGACACAGGAGGAGGGAGAAGCAGGCTCCATGCCGGAAGCCCGATGTGGGACTCGATCCCGGGACCCCAGGATTGCGCCCTGGGCCAAAGGCAGGCACCAAACCGCTGAGCCACCCAGGCATCCCCTAAATGGTATTTTAAACACTAATTCACTATGAGGATTTTTCAGTACCTGTGGTTGAGCAATCTTTCATTCTCTTGTCATATTCAAGTGATTGTGTCCCCCATAGCCTCACTGTAGATCTTTGTGTACTTATGTCAAACAAAGCATTTCTAAGTGTAGCTTAAATTTTGTTCTCTCACGTTGTTTCTTTTGCCAAAGATTATAGTTGAATATCATTTCTGTTAAAATTAATCAGTATTTAAGGTGTTTATCAAATTCCTTCTCATGTTTCTTTGGGGAGATTCTCTGACCCCAATTATGCTTTCATAAGTCTTTTATTTTCCATCCTTCTATGATTCTGCTCACTATTCTTTCTTTCTGAAAGAGAGATTCCCAGATCATACTTTGTGGACTCTTAAGAATAACTGCTTCCTGATTTTTATAGCCAAACACCATCTGGTTAGAGCATTTTTTATATTAATTTTTAAATGTTAATTTAAATACAACATGTGGTATGATGTGTCTATTAGAACTTCCTCTACAGTAATTTCACAATATCACCTAGTCCCCACAAGTATTTATGTGCTTTATTTTTATTCTGTAAGCCTCTTGTCACTATTTATCTATTTATTTTGGGGATACTGACTGTTTAGTTATTATTAGCATAAAGCACCGGTTCTTCTATCAACTGTGTCTTTACACATTTCCCTAGCAGAAGAATATTTGAAGTAAAGTTTTCAATGCCTGTAAGAGTCTTCCATTTAAGTGGAAGCTGTTATTATTTATACATAAACCTTATGGTCAAGAACATGGACCAGGAGGACAATGTACACTGACACATTGGGTAAAAGTCTTAACTCTCCTTTTTAAAATTAAATATAATTAACACACAGTGTTATATTAGTTTTAGGTATACAGTATGATTTAACAATTCCGTACATTTCTTGATGATAAGTATATTCTTAATCTCCTCCATCTATTTCACCCATCTCCCCATCCATCTCCACTCTGGCCCCTTTGTTTTCTGGATTTAAGAGTCTGGTTTTATTGTTGTTGTTGTTGTTGTTGTTGTTGTTGTTGTTGTTTCCTCTTTTCCTTTGTTTGCTCATTTATTATTTTATTAAATCTACATATGAGTGAGATTATATGGCATTTGTCTTTTTCTGACTGACTTATTTCACTTAGCATTATACTAATTCCATCCATATTGTTGCAAATGGCAAGATTTCATTCTTTCTTACAGCATGAATAATATTCCGTTATAAAAATATACCACATCTTCTGTACCCATTCATCTACCAATGGACATTTAGGTTGCTTCTATAATTTGGCCATTGTAAATAATGCTGCAATAAACATGGAGGTGCACATATCTTTTTAAATTAGTGTTTTCATTTTCTTTGGGTAACTATCCAGTAGTGGAATTACTGGAATCATATGGTAATTCTTTTTTTAATTTTTTGAGGAAACTCCGCACTGTTTTCCACAGTGGCTACATCAGTTTTGCATTCCTACCAATAGTGCACGAGGATTCCTTGTTCTCTACAACCTTGCCAACATTTGTTGTTTCTTGTGTTTTTGTTTTAGCCATTCTGACAGGTGTAAAGTGACATCTTGTTGTGGTTTTATTTTGCATTTCCCTGATAATTAGTGATGAGTAGACAAAACAATCTTAAGAAAGAAAAAGAAAGCTGGCGGTATTACAATCCCAGATTACAAATTATACTACAAAGCTGTAGTAATGGAAACAATATAGTATTGGCATAAAAATAGATACATAGATAAATGGAACAGAATAGAGAGTCCAGAAACAAACTCATGATTATATGGTAAATTAATCTACAACAAAGGAAGCAAAAATATATGATGGGAAAAAGCCTCTTCAACAAATGAAGTTGGGAAAACTGGACAGTTACATGTAAAAGAATGAAACTAGACCACTTTCTTTTACTATACACAAAAAATAAACTCAAGATTAGATTAAAGAGCTAAATGCGAGACCTGAAACCATATATAGAAGGAATCATAGGCAATACTTTCTTTGTCATAAGCCATAGAAACATTTTTCTATATTCATTTCCTCTGGGAAACAAAAGCAAAAGTAAACTATCAGGACTACATCAAAATAAAAAGCATTTACACAGTGGAGGAAGCCATCTACAAAACAAAAAGGCAACCTACTAAATGGGAAAAGATATTTGCAAATGATATATCTGATATGGGGTTAATATCCAAAATATGCAAAGAACTTATACAATTGAAAACATAAAAATTACACAAATAATCCAATTTTTTAAATGGGCAAAGGACCTCAATGGACATTCTTCTAAAGAAGACACACAGATGACCAACAGACACATGAAAAGATGTTCAACATCAATAGCTCCACTTTTAATGACCATGTGGCATCTGAGTTACAAGTGGCAGAAAATCAACTCAATCTTCCCTGAAGAGATGAACAAAGAAATCAAAGAGGAATTTATTGCATCACACAACTGCAAAGTTAAAGGTTAAATCAGGATTCAGGCATGAATGGACTGAGGGACTCAAATAGGGCTTTTGTTTCTTCCTGCTCTCCTTTCTCTCATTCTTGGCTCTTCATCCATATTGGCATGTGCTCATCTGTCACACGTCCCGTGGTGTGAGAAAATTATGACAGTTTTCCATGGACCTCTTTCTTAAAGCTTTGGAGGGGAAGACATATGAGAGAACTTTGAATGGTTCAGTTGAATCACTAGCCCAGTCCTAGATCTCTTACTTTAGCCAGGAAGGATAAAGTACTCTGATTAACCCACTGTGGCCAAATGGGCAGATGATATCCTAAGAATCCTGCGCAGAATCATATAACATGTGTGGACATTGTTCTCTACCATTCTGTTTTCTTATCCATAAATTGTGAAATCACCCACCACCCCAGTAGGGGAGATCATGATGATGAAATGGCATTTTGTTTGGAAAAGATATAAGACCTGAGCAATAACTATTAACATTTATTATAAGATAAAAACTAAGAATGTTATGTGGTAGAGACAGAAATGACCTTCTTTTTTTGTTCTGTAACCATATATTTTGCCTGTCTTGTTAACCCATCCCCATCTCCTTAAGAAAATAGCAAAGAGCAGGGACCCATGACTCTTAGTCCTCATGTTTCCATGACAACAACTATCACAGAAAAAAGGAAAGAAACTAGCATATAGTAAGCACTATGCATTTTAGTAGAGCGCTTATTCAGAGCAGTCACTTGATAGCTGTTTGATGAAGTTCAGGGAATGCAAATTGACTGCTGCTCTACGTCTGAATAGGTTACTTCTTAAAAGTGCAGTCCAATCAGAAACAGAAAACAATGTATTGTATTACAAGTAATAGAATGCTTTGATATTTCACATTTGAAAAAAAAAGCCCCTCTCTCATAAGGTTCCTTTAAGCCCATTTATAAGAACATTTTTTTCTAATAGAAAGCATAATCTGGACCAGTTAGAAATTTGAATTCCAGAGTCTTATGTCTATCATTAATTACAGTTTGAAGGAGTACATTGCACTTAGGAAAATACTAAGGCCTGGGCCTGGGGATTCATATTCTGAAAATCATTACAATGGAACAAAATAAGTTGGTTTGTTGAAATGGAAATTTTCAGATTCATCTAGGCAGGGAGATAGTGCATCCACACTTCCCAGACAGATTTTGTCCTCATCTTTGAGAGTTACTTAAGCTTAGTTACTTAAGCATCCTCACCTCTGACCTCTTTTTGTTGGGATGTCTTACACTCTTTTCTCTTCTAGCACTGGGGAATATTCTGTTCCCCGGGGAGCCCAGAAAACGAAGGCTACTTTCACACTGAAACGGCTCGGATGCAGCCAAATCCAAATCCAGGTATAATACTAGTTCTGACATCTGAGAGTAAGTCATGAATTTGGCAATGATGACTCACCGGACAGATGCCAGCGGTGGTAAAGGATTCCTTCCTAGGGAATAAGAGCAGGATGATTCTCCATGGAGGCACAAGATAATGTACCGAGGGAGGTAATAACCACATACTGCTTTCTCCTATGGCCCCAGTTTTTTATTACAACTTTATTATTTACTTGCATACCATACAATTCACCTATTTCAAGTACGCCGTTCAATGGATTTTCGTAAATTCACGTCATTGTACAAGCCTTACCTCAATCAATTTTAGAATGTTACCGTCACCCACAAAAGTAAACCCTTAGCAGCCACACCTAATCCCCTTACACCTGGGCAACAATGAATCTACTTTCTATCTCTATAGATTTGGTATTGTCCTAATTTTGATACCTCCAAAAATCGATGCCATTTTTATCTGTTTTATTTGCATTATTTGGATTTAATAAATAACTAAGCATACAGAATAGTATCATAATAACCACATGTATCAATTACTTGCTATAGTTTAGGTGCTGTGCTAAGTGTTTTTCACATATTATCACAAGAGGACACCACCTCTCCTGATAGGTAAGAGAGGTGCTTAGTAGTGTCTGGCATATGGTAAGCCCTGTTAGCATTTCCTGGACTGGCTAAGAGGAGATAGTTCAGGATAATGTTTAAAAGCAGGGACATTGCCATTGGGCTCCCTGGGTTGGAAGGCTTGCCTTGCCCATCTGTAGCTGTGTGAGTTTTGGCAAGTTGCTCAGTATCTCTGTCCTTCAATTTCTACATATATAAGAGAGGAGATGAGTAATTCCATGTAGGGCAGCCATGAGGATTAAATGACATAATAAAGGAAAGCTTACATATCAGTGACTCTCCCATAGTATGTATTTTATAAATAACAGTTAACATATCACCATAATGCAGCATGTGAGTGATAATGGTCAAGAGCTAAGCAAGTATGGAAAGAGATTTGAATTACGTACAGTGGCCTACAAGGCTACAAGGCCGAGCCATTATGCTGATCCTTGAAGAATGAGTAGGGTTTCCAGGCCAAAAAAAAAGGGGGGGCAAAGGATATTGTTAACATCAGGAAGTGCTATCTGAACACAATAGTCTTGTGTGCCTAGATCCTGGTGTTTTAGGAAGAAAATTGTAGGCACACATGTTCAATTTGCTTAAACACAATTGGAGCTGTGGTCCCTGATTTAAAACCAACTTATGGTTTTGGAAGAGATATCTTAGTTTGGACGTCTGACCTCTCTCTTGATACGTGGTAAATTATTTACATATTTGAGTTGCTATCTTAAGATCTGAGAGCATAGTGCTTGCCTCGGCAGCACATATACTAAAATTGGAAGGATACAGAGAAGATTAGTATGGCCTCTGTGCAGGGATGACATGCAAATTCGTGAAGTGTTTCATATATTAAAGATTATAGGATCTTCTTGCAAAAAAATGTTTTTTAAAAGATCTGAGACCATGATTTAGTCATTTGTATCTCCAGAAAAATACCTAGCCAAATCCTGGAACTGAGTCATTATCCAATAAATATTAGTTGAGGGAGTAAGGGAATCAATAAATCAATGGATATTCATTTTGAAGACCATGAAAATAACAATTTTCTGTGGTGGATTAGGGTTAGAAGGACATTCTAATCTTACCATGCATATTTTAGACACCACAGTTCAGTGGATGTTTAGAAAGAAAAACACTGAATTAGAGATTCCGTGGTAATGAAGAATTGTTGCCTGGATGCTCTGATGTTTTAAGAACTATTAGCAGTTGAAGCTCAATCAAAAATGAAAATCCCTTGGGGTGCCTGGTTGGTTCAGTCAGTTAAGCAACCAACTCATAATTTCAGCAAAGGTCATGATCTCAGGATGGTGAGATCCAGCCCCAAGTTGGGCTCCCTGCTCAGCTCAGAGTCTGCTTGTCCCTCTCCCTCCCTCCATTTGTACTCTTTTTCTCTGTCTCAGATAAATAAATAAATAAATAAATAAATAAATATATATATTTTTTTTTAATGAGAATCTCTTAATTGGGAGATGATCCTTGGAAGCACTGGCAGAGGAGTAGAGAAGTAGGACAGGCAAGGAAAGGAGAGCAAAAAGGTTGTGATAATGAGCAAGTTACCACTGTGTGAAACCTTGCCTCAGTCCCAGGGGGACCTCTGAGCGTTCATAGCATGAGATTCAGATTTATTCCACCTGAGGAGGGGAGGATGCTGAAGAACTTACGTCCCTGTATGCCAGCCTCAGATGAGACTGCTCCTGGGGGTGCTAACTTTGTAGCACTCTGGTCTGTCCAATGTGCAAGACAAACACACCCCATGCATCCGTGGAATGCTTATAAGCAGAGATGCAGGGGACTGCGATTGGAAGCATGGTGCTGAGGGGCGTGGGCATTTCCTCACTATTGTCTCACTACCATAGTCCATGTCTTCCTTTCTCAGATTCATTTATGCCACATGTTAAGTTCAGTCTGTCCTTTCACTGATTTTTAAAAATATTTTATTTATTCATGAGACACGCATACACACACACACACACACACAGAGAGAGAGAGAGAGAGAGAGAGAGAGAGAGAGATATGGGCAGAGGGAGAAGCAGGCTCCATGCAGGGAGCCCAATGTGGGACTCAATCCCGGGTCTCCAAGATCACGCTATGGGCCAAAGGTAGATGCTCAACCACTGAGCCACCCAGGCGTCCCCCTTTCACTGATTTTTTAAAGGAACTTCTTGGTCATAATTCCAAAAGGGAGAGAGAGAGAAATAGAGAACTTAGAACAAAGGGTTGGTAGGACAAGCTAGTCTCCACTGCTGTAGTCAATCTTGAGACGATAATTGATATTCCACATTTCCCTCCTTTACCACTTCCATTCCCCTGACCAACCTGCTCCTAGGCTAGGGTCACCCTGTGGGGCAAATACTCAAGAGTTTTATTTCTAAGAGTATGGGTCCCGGGTTACTTGTCCTCAGCAAGATGCTATCACTGCAATTGCCCTTTCAGTTCTCACTAGGCGTGGAAGCATCAAGAGACACCCCAACGAGTGCCATGATTTCTCGTCAGACTCCTCCTGTTCCATTATTTAGCAGCAACTGTATCCTCTTGGTAATCGGGATGAATTACCCCTGCCTGTGTGCTAACAGCCTTCTCCAACAACAGGCCTGTAGGCACGAGGAGCCAAAAATAATCAGGCAGCAGCTGAAGCTATAGAGTTAGCAGAGCCCTTACTGTGTCCCCTGGTAGAATTATCAAGACCTCTAACTCTGCAGAACCCGGAGTTGCAACAAGGGGAAGCTTGCTTTCTTAAGTTGATTCTTTAAAGTGATGGTAGGAGGCTTCACTCCCAATTCCACCTTTGATGCTAGCTATTCAGGAGCTAGCACTAAATATACTAACATCATCTAAAAGTAGTACCACCTACTGAATTTAACCACATTGGTGTCATTCCCAGTGAAACACAGCAACATATTTACAGTCTCAAATCTGGTACAGAGAAGAGTGACCACTGAGCTTCTCGTTGATGCTGGTATCCCTTTTTGGCGGACACTTCTTATTGTTTTAGTGAAGGGAGTGTCTATGGGCTTTCCTGAGGAACATAATCAGTTGGTAGTTTCTCTGATATCACAAAATAAATACATTATAATATGCCCACCTCTCTGAGACCTTGGAACTCTCTTCTAATACTTTGCCAAGGTAGTTCTGGCATCTCCACATCACTTATTTTAGGCCAACATTGTTTCCAAGCTTCAAAGAGCTATTCTAGTAGCACTTTGGGATCAGTTCCAGGTTTACTTGCCAGAATGTTAAAAATTAACTCATTAAAGAGTGCTCTCCTAGAAACAGATTATCTATCATCTTGTGCTACATTCTGTCCTGATTGCATCTCAAGACCAAATCAAGAACATTCTCCAGATTCCTACTAGTACTTATTAGCCAGGTCCTATAGTTTGTTTGATTAATAATCCATTTTACCCTGCAACATAGAACATATTTTTCTACTCAGTTCATAGTGAGACCTGATCCTAGTTATTTGTCCAAAAGCAATGAGGGCAGTTGGTAGCAGAACTCGAGAAGGAAAAGTATCACTTTATAAAACATCCTATTCAGGTGGAGCATTCATGTGGCAAGTGACTTTTCTCCCCTAGGAATGGGCAAGGGTCTTTTTTTTCTGGGCATGGTTTCAGAAACATCTTTGGGGCCAAGACACTCTAAGAGTATCTATCCAAATATCTCCTCCTATATTCAGTGTCTGACTCCTTTCCTAAAAGAATTCTCATTTTAGTGGAGACTTGCTAGCTCTGTGTAGGGAGTCTCCTTTAAAACTCTGCTTCTCCTAAAATCAGATCTGAGGCCTGATTTTCAGCATCCATCATCTCTATCCTATAGCAGAAGGAAATGAGGATCACTTTGATTGTTGTTTGGAGGTCTTCGAGCTTTTACACCAAATCCTGAGATGAGTGTTGGCTGACTCAAGACTGTAACGTTTCCTCCTACAGAGTTTCTGGAAGTTAGCCAACTCCATGATGTCATGTCTTTCAAAGACAAGAACAATAGACTTTCCTTCCATCCATATATTTTTTAAGATTTTATTTATTTATTCATGAGAGACACACAGAGAGAGGCAGAGACACAGGCAGAAGCAGAGGGAGAAGCAGGCTCCATGCAGGGAGCCCAATGTGGGACTCGATCCTGGGTCTCCAGGATCACATCCCTGGGCTGAAGGTAGACGCCCAACCGCTGAGCTGCCCAGGCATCCCCCTTCCATCTGTATTCTATCCCAATCCACTTGATGACAGTCTTAGTAATTTTGATGCTACACATACAGTTTGTTAGGGATTAGCTCCACCATGTTGTTTATCAGCAAAGTGGTCCTTAGTACCACCTAGCTGCTGAATGATTCAGTTCAAGAAGCTGGTGTTGAGAATCTGCTTCTTAGGTCATCTTTGTCCCAGCTAACTTATTATGCTGGGGTTGGATTTCCCCATAAGACCCTGAAACAAGGACTTGAGTAAAAGTAGTTAATTTGGGAAGTGAACCCAGGATAGACCAGTAGAGGAGTAGAGAAGTGAGGAAAAAAGAAAAGGAAGCTCATGCAGGATGAGTCAGATGGAAGGTTTCCCCTATGAGAACCAGGGGCTTCATCCCACTGGGAACTTCTGTAAGGCTTCATAAAGCATGCCTCAGAACAATGTTCCTGAGGAGCAAGGAACCTAGGGTAGTCATCTCTCAATTCCTGTTACCATTGGTTGAGAGACATTAACTCCTGGAATTTCTCACCTGCCTGCCTCATGTGTCAAGTGCTCCAGAGGCCAGAGAATACCCTCTGGGAATGGGGTCACAAACATTCATAGTAAGAGGCTGAGTGGTTGGTGCTTATAGAAACAGGGAATGCCAAGATAATATTTGGGCAGGACGCTCAAAACATCTGTTACAAAAGATAAAGCTCCCGTGAGTATATTACGAATGTCAGTGCTGCCATTCTTTTCTTTTTTTTTTTTTTTTTTTTTGAGAATGAGAGAGAGAGAGATAGAGAGACTGTCAGTGTGAGTGGGAAGAGGGCAGAGGAAGAGGGAGAGAATACCAAGCAGGCTCCCCGCTCAGTGTGTAGTCCTATGTGGGGCTCTATGTCATGACCCTGAGATCATGACCTGAGCTGAAATCAAGAATCAGATGCTAAACCCACTGAGCCACCCAGGCACCCCTCAGTGCTGCCATTCAATGCCATTAAAAAGTAGTAGCTACCCACAGCATATCAGCACCATATCCATTGTGTAAACCAAAACATTATGATGTCTGTTTTGTTTCTTTGCATGTTGATTGATTTGGTACCTTTCTTGATGAGAATATATGAGAATATATTCCTCTGTCTAACCAAGAAAATATGGATACACTGCTTGGCCTAAATGTTGATATGAACAATAGACAGACTCATCTCAGTATAATAGTGCCCAGAAGTTCCTTTAAGTGTATGTTTCTCATCCTGTTTCGAAAATTCGAAACAGAATTTTAGAAATGGGTCTTGAGAACCATGGATACATAGTCAAAAAGAAAAAAAATCACAATACTAAGACACTTAAAGCCTTTTCAGAAACAGGGAAACAGCATCTTTTAATGTCTTATTTTCCACTTGTGAAAATATATATAATATATATTACATGAACAGAAGAGTCCCACGGCTGGAATCAAAGAAAGCTAACAGAAAGGCACATATGGAGGCAGGTCTTTTCATAAGTTTTCAGTTAAACAACATTTAGGACATCACAAGTGACAATAAAAGCCATAAAAGCTCAGGAAACCTGTGTACTGACTCTAAAGGGCTAAATAGGAAATGACTCTTAGGTCTGTTGAAAATGGAGGTCATCTCTGGAGAAAAAAAGTTGTTTCTACTTAATAGGCCTGTCAGCCCAGCAGAGAATGTATTGGAGTCTGGACAAAGGCATCAGGGGCAAAGTGAAAGCCAGTGCTTAACTTGACAGCTAGACTGCTCTTCTCCCCTTTCTCTTTAAGACCTGAGGCCTTGGCTGATTCCACGAAGCAAGTAACAGGGCCGATGCTGGCCTTGAAGAATTGTGGTCAACTACAAGACAGAATTTTGTAACAGACTAAATATTTAACAAGCCTGTAAACACTGTGCTGGTGTTGGAAAAAACATAAAAAAGAACACTTGCTTTTTTTCTCTTATAGGAAAGGTATAGGCATAGATCTTTGGCTTGCCACATATGTATCCCTATCTTGACATTTACACAAATTGCTAAGAATTAAGACGTGAGATAATGGGATTATTTCTGTCAGATGCCAGTGAAGAAGCCTACTAGGATTTAGCACAGCTGGAGCAGCTGACAATCTTGGGCGATGTGAGGTGGGGCTTCACGATGTCCGGCTCAATGGACTCCATTAGGTCACACTCGTTGGCAAGTATATGTTTCACCAGGCATCTGGAGGCTTCATCAATGTTGATATTCTCCTGTAGGGGGGGAAAAAAAAACTTTTCTTATCAATATACTAAAATAATTCTGGAGCAGGGTCCTATATGTGACAAAGGGCAGTATTTTTGGTAATTCATTGGAATACCTCTTCTATGTCCTACCCATGCATCCTCTTTCTATTCTCCACACTCTCATTCCTTCGAAGAACCTTCCTTTTCAGTCCTTCACAAAAGCAAACATATTTGTTTTGTCCCTTAGGAGAAAGTGTTTAGCAGGCTCACTTACTTTTAATATGTTGGATTTAACTTAGAGGGCAATTTTCTTGTTTTCACGTACTCTTACACACTATAGTGTCAGGTGTAAGACACGTATGTGTCTTCAGTCTGACTTTGGTTCATAATTGCCTACTGCCACATACTATTTTTGTGACCTTGATAAGAAATAGGAATAATAAGACACCTCTTATAGTGGTCAATAGTGATTTCACAAGTATTTTCTGGCTATCTGCCTTTCGATCAAACAGTAGGAGCACACTGCTCTGACCTCTTTGAAGTTACTCATGGACATATGACTTTCATCAGACGATGGAATATGAGGGAAGATGTGGCTCACTTTCATATAGATGTAATAAAAGGCAGTGCTTCTTTCGTCAATCTTTTCTCCCTGCTTCTGCAATCATGGAAGCACAGAGATGGAAATGCTCTTGACCTGGGTCTATGTATGAGGGTCAAGAAGAGACAAGTATCCCATGATGATGTATGTAGCAGAGTCAGAATTATGACCTTGTTGTTCCAAGCCACTGAGATTTAAGGTCATTACTGTTATATTACCTAGACAATCCAGGTGGATATAACTCTTCAAAGGAAAACATGAAACCAGAAATTTCAGTATGTGTTCAAGAATAAAATAAACTTCAATCTGGGGAAAATATGGAGCAAACATTTAAATCTAAAATACATTGTTTATGGAGATGCCTGGGTGGCTTAGTCACTTAAGTGTCCAACTCTTGGTTTCAGCTCAGGTCATGATCTCAAGATGGTGAAATCAAGACCTACTTTGGGATCCATGCTCAGTATGGAGCCTGCTTGAGATTCTCTCTCCCTCTCCCTCTGCCCCTCCCACTTGTGCTCTCTCTCTCTAAAACAAATAATAATCTTTTAAAAAATACATTGCTTATTCAGTTACTCCAGATTAAATCGTTCCTGCTAATCAGAAAACTGAGAAATACGGAATATTTACTACTGGCATACTAAACAAAAAACCTGGATCTCCAGTAAAGTCAAATGTGTAGAACTTCTCTGGGTGTTTCCTCATAGTCAATGTAAAGAGATAAGGATTTTCTTATCAAATTATTTTACTACAAGACCTTGTCCGACCTGAAGTATAACTTCTTATCTCTGAATTTTGTATGTGTGTCATGTTTGTTGATATATTTTGAGATCACTGAAAAAAGTCATACTACATGGAAAATGTAAGAGGTAGTAATGGTTTGCAAATGGTACCTATGGCTAATGGCAGTTGATGCAAATATTCATTAACATGTTCCCCATCTTTCAAGCCCAATCCTGAGTTCACCTGAGACCAAAGTTTAAGAAAATTTTTGGAGTTCCAGGAAACAGACTGATTATTTTCTCTTATTTACAGAGCCTTAGTGAAAATACTTTTTCTAAGTATAAAACAAGGTAAAATTCTGGTTGCTTTTTTTTTTTGCTTGTTTATAATGTTCTCGTTGTTGGTTTTTTTTTTTTTTTTTTTTTTTTTTTTGATAGTCACAGAGAGAGAGAGAGAGAGAGGGGCAGAGACACAGGCAGAGGGAGAAGGCAGGCTCCATGCACCGGGAGCCTGATGTGGGATTCGATCCGGGGTCTCCAGGATCGCGCCCTGGGCCAAAGGCCGGCGCCAAACCGCTGCACCACCCAGGGATCCCTCGTTGTTGGTTTTTATTTCAGGCCAGAATTCATGTCTCTGAGCCTCCCATTCCTCAACTATACAATGGTCTTTTTTTTTTTTTAAGGTTGATTGATTGATTGATTGATTGATGATAGACAGAGAGAGAGAGAGAGAGAGGCAGAGGGAGGAGGGAGAAGCAGGCTCCATGCAGGGAGCCTGACATGGGACTCGATCCCGGGACTCCAGGATCGCGCCCTGGGCCAAAGGCTGGCGCCAAACCTCTGAGCCACCCAGGGATCCCTATACAATGGTCTTGATGACAATACTTACTTAATGAAAAACTGCTTCTCCTTACAGGGTATAGTAGCCATTGATGCTTGCACAATATGTACACGCTGGGCACTTTACACACATAATCTTACTTAATTCCATTTAAAGCCATATAAGGTAAGAGTTTGTTTTTTCTTACTGATTTTGTTGTTATTGTTAGGCTGGGCTTTGTTAGCTTTAGCTCAAGTATGTGCCTCATTCCATGGAAGCCAGTCCACAGAGATCGGCTTCCTCTAGCCCTGTTCCTTGCTGAGTGGATTACTGTGCCTTCAAGTCATTGCCCACGCTCAGCATGCCTTCTGCCACTCTTCCTCTGCCTGGTGTCATGCCCAGGGGTCACACCTGAACTATCTCCTCTCAGAAAGTAATCTGACTTAGATGGGGCCCGGCTCTTTGGGAGAGACCCAGCTCAACATCTGCTTTTGCACCCAGCCACTTGTTTACATGAACAATTAGAAGCCTGGTCCAGGTCTTCTGCTATCTCCAATTTTAAGAAAGTGCTACTGGGTAGCCTCACACAGCTTTCCAGATTTTGGCTTCATGGGCCAGCACATCTCATTGAGGAAGTCCTACTTCTGACTGGTTTTTAGGTGCTTGCCAAGCCATTAATAAACCAACACTTGGGTTCCCATTTGGCTATTGCTTGTGTGTAGGGAAGGAGGCAACAAAATCTCACCTCAAATATTGAACACAAGATATTATTATGTCTGTTTATAGATAAGAAAACTTAAGTTTAGGTAGATTAATGAGACAGGGAAACTAAAGGACTCCATAAATATCTACTTTTTGCTCCTTTCTCTGCTCCTTTGTTGATAAGACCTGCAACCCCACCCCACTTTACAAGTGCCTCAAAATGCATATAGCATATGTCCTCCTTGTAACAGACAAGGAGTTAATGACTTCTCTAGAATAGATAACATCTAAGGTAGGACCAGGTGAGGATGACCAGTTGAAAATAGCATTTGTGTGTTCCAGACCATCAGCACTAGACATCTTGACACCAAGGACTCCTGGCTCCAAGGAATGATGCCTGTGCCTCCATCTAACCAGTTCCTGAATGCCTGAGAGGGTACGTACACCGGACCACTGACCCCAGCAAAAGCCCCCAGACCCTGAATAAAGATGAGACTCTTGCTCCTTTCCTTTCCAAGTCTCCTGGACATTCCATCTATATCGGCTCTCTCAACATCTTCAATAGACTCTGCTTTCACCTCATGCTGGCTCACATTTGATTTCCATCCTATGTACAGCCAAAGACCCTCTTGGCCGGTCCTACAGGACCCCCTCTGGCTCCTTGGACCTGGCCTGCTGGTATCATTAGAAAACTTCCCCAAGATCACACAGTGGGTTGGGGCCAAAACTCACATCCAGGTCTTTCTGACATCAAAGCCGGCTCTTACCATGCCATATTCCTTTCCAAGATTGCTTTGGAAATCAAGTGCAAAAACAAATAAAACATTCTTACTTCAGTGTTAAGGCCCAGTGCTAAATAAATCTTAGTTTCTTTCTCTTTCATACATTAGGGGAAAAAACATGTTTATGTGATAGGAAAAACACATTTTAAGCATTCAAAAGGGCCCCCAGTATTAAGTTAGACTAGTCAGTAGTATTTTTTAAACCTCCACTCATATATTAACATGCCATTTAAATAGGGTTTTCTTTCATTAATGTGCAAACTGGCAAAATCTACTAATGAGGCGAGTGAAATGCAAGTGTGGATAAATTTATAAAACTTCATCGGCACTATGAGAAAGACAACAAAAACCTAAGCCCAAGTAGTGGGACTACTTGGATTATCAAAAGATAAGATGCTGCTGCTGAGGTTGTTCATTAAGTTGAACACACCTAATAAAGGCTAATTGGTGTTAGGACTAGGATTCGGGACCATGGAGGATGAGGCTGTCAATAAAGGAAAGCATCAGAGCCAAGGAGTGTTAACCGCCTGCTTTCAGGTGGTACATACGAATAATGAACAACACAGCAGCTCTATAACATTCATTAGCCCATTCAATTGATATAATTCAGAGTCCCACTAAGCGGTAGACACACAAAGGAAAAGATGATAAAATAAGTCCCATTTTTTAATTGAGCTTCACCACCAGCAAGGTTTGTATAAACAGCAAAAATATAATGAGGTTGGAAAGGGTGTCTGGTATCACATCACTATAGAGCCTCGAGTGCTCAGGGGGCCAGGCAGAGTCACTGAGGACTTTCTGCAGGTGAGGTGTCAATAAACACAATATGATACACATCCATTACTAGAGAGACCCTTAGCACTCTGCTTGATCAATTCATCTATCAGTAAGTATTTAGTAAATACCTATTGGGTGAACCATGGTGCTGTTGCCATGGCATATCCAGTTCAGATTAGAAACTGAAAGCAGAAGCTTGGAAGAGGGGCAAATATGATCATTTATTGCACTCATTCTACAGAAAGGCCTGGTAGCTAGTGTTCTGAGCACGGGCATGAAGCCAAACTCTTAGCTCCTCCACTTTGTGGTTGTGTGACCTTGGAAAAATGACTTTAACCACTCCATGCCTCAGTGTCCTCATCTGTCAACAGGGAATTAAGAGATCTACTTTACAGGTAATTGTAAGTTAATGCATATTCATATTTAGGACACATGAACTATGTAGACAAATACTCAGACAAGGGCATGGTCTACATAATCAATACCTGTTATCACGATATTGTCATTTAATCATCAGTAGAACACAATAATGTGTGCATTCTATTCCTCCATTTTGCAGCAGAGGAGATGGAGTAACTGGCTGATCTCAAGACACACACTGGTAAGCAATGGGGCCAGGTGTGAGATCAAGGAGAAGAGTAAACACGAATACCTACCACAATATTTACCATATGCTTACTACAAGAAGCAAGGTATAAAATGTTAAGAGTGCTGGCATAGAGCCAGACACTCAGCTCCTCCAGAACAGTATAGTCTGAGCACATGTGTCTCGCATTTAAACAGTATGGGCACAGAGCCTCCAGCAAAGTTGATTTCTATTGCAGGTCCTACTCTCTTTGTATCCACCACTGACGTCACAGCCAAGGGCCTAAATGTGGGGAAGGGATGGCAACACAGAGCAAACTTCCCCTCTCCTTCGGTCCACACCTAGCATGGATAATCAAAACTTGCCTGCTAAAACTATAGGTTCAGACTCTTTGGGCAATGATATTGAAATATAATTGATTGAGCTATTTGGCATCCCAGTGGACACAGCCAAGTCCACATTTTCTAGGTGCTGTGAAAACACACAGCTGCTGGCTTAACTGCAAAACACTACCTGGGGACTTTTATTTGGATTTATTCTAGAGAGTACGAACATTTCCAGGAGGAAATGCATACATTCTATGACTTTCAAGATATGTACACTTAGACTGCATCTGACTGATTTATTACAAGTTGCAGGATGGTTATTGTGCACACTGTGTCAGGTTTATGTGTGCTTCTCTTTGTATCTCTGCTCAGAACCTTTTCATTCATATTAATTAAGCATGGCTGAAAAAAAGGCTTAAAATTCCTAACAAAGCAATTTAGTAAAAACAAATAGTTGTAACTATTGCTATTGTTATAGAGTGTCTACTCCATGCTGGGCATATAGCAGGTACTGTAGTTATGAAATAATGCTCACATCCTATCCTCAGAAAAATCTATTAAAAAACTAATCGCCATATTTTAAAGGTAAAGAAACTTTAACCTTTAACAAGGTTAGGTAACTTACCCAGAGCAGTATATGACCTCAATCTGTCTTTCCAGCTAAGATTGGCCTCACTCCACTTCCTATCCTGTTTCCATATATTACATTGTACTGTCTCCCAAGATTAAAACAGATATTAGAATAGTTTCATTTCTAAATCAGTTCTCAATCCTGGCTGCATATTCAAATCATTTAAAGAATTAAAAAAAAAATCTATTGTTGGGGCCCTCCTCCCAGACATTGATATAATTGGTCTAGGATGGGGCCCAGCATGGGTACCTTTTAAAAAGATTCTCCATTTCTTTTCTTTTTTTAAGTTTTTTTTTAAGACTTATTTATTTATTTATGAGAGACACAGAGAGAGAGGCAGAGATCCAGGCAGAGGGAGAAGCAGGCTCCCTGCAGGAGCCCAATGCAGGACTCGATCCTGGAACTCCGGGATCACTCCCCGAGCTGAAGGCAGACACTCAACTGCTGAGCCACCCAGGCATCCTAAAGATACTCCGTTTCTTTAAAATGTCCATCAAGATTTGAAACACACTTGTATAATCAGGAATGTCTTTAATGGCACTTTTTTTTTTTTTTATTTCAATGGTGAACTTTCTGGAAGTATCATTTAATAGAGTGATTTTAAGCTGCAGTGATTTTGATCTTCCTGTAGAGGATGGCATATAAATCTAACTATCTGAGGTCTTGGGTACTTGTCAGTTTTTTAATTAGCTCTTCAGAACATCTGTCTGGTGGCAAATTATTTAATCTCTGACCCCCCAGTGCCAGAGAGCAAAAATATTCTAGCAGAAACCCTTCACATCTGCCTAGTTAGAAACTGGCAAAGATTTCATCCTCCTCTAATCTTTCCAAATGCATCAACCTCAAACAAAACACCAAGTGTACCAGAGGCTCTGAGGTTAGGACACTAAATTCCTCAGCCCTGTGAAATTTTAATTAGAGCAGATGGCCCGCAGGATAACACCACCATTGGAAGTCATCGCGCGCAGAACAGCGGTTTTCATAGCCTTTCTCTAAGATTTAGCACTTGTTCATTGAGCGCATAAGCACTAAACAGTTTGCCTGCTTCCATTTGCTTTAGTTCCTATCTAAATGGGCGGGCACAGCAGACACCAAGCAGTATCTTTGTCTGCTTGGCACCTCTTCCTTCTCTCATCCCTAATATCACTCTCCCCATCCTTCCGATAACTGCTGCCTCCCAATCTTGAGCTTCTACTGGGGCGCCTCTAAATTGAGTCCTCTATCTCAGACGTTGTTCTCAGGAGTTGGCATTTCATTTAATTTTCACAACAAAGCTGAGGCAGGAGGCATGGTCCTCCTTTTACTGATGAAGTGAGGAGCACAGAGGCTAAATGGCATGCACACAAGGTGTCAAGGACTGCAAGGGGCAGAACCTGGCTTCCAGGACCAATCCTTGGGGCTTCTGTATTTTCTTTTCCCTCTCCCTGCTGACTTCTTAGAGTCTATGGCCAACAGTTGGTTGGTGCCCAGGCAAAGGTCTGCCTGAATCCAAACCCCACCCCCATGGTTCTACACTAGAGAGTGTGCTTCAGATAAACCAGGTCCTCATGATGCCCTGTCATCTGGCAGTAACTTTTAGTTTACCAGACAGGCTCTGGGAAGGACAGATGGAGCCATAGTGTCTCTGATTTCAATAACAGGACAGAATCACAGTGTCAACATGTAGATACTGGTGAAGAAGAGCAAAGTTCACAGATAAAATCAGCTCTGAAGACAGTGTCCCTCTGACAACCTCCCCCCACACCGCCCCCACCATAGCCCTGCCCCAGCCTCTGTCCTCCCTTCACTAGGGGTCCAAGTTCATTTCCTGGTCCCTTACAGCTCTCTTCCCCACCAGCCCTCTGGCAGCCCCAGGAACCCCACCTCAGGCATGAAACATCCCCAAGCATGCCAATTATCAGGGAAATCTGATAGCCCTGATCCAACCTGCTCTCATCGACTCATCCGGAAACCAAGGCAACAGAGAAGGACAGTGACTTGTCTGGAATCACACAGACTACCTCTCAGCTCTTGCTGTCTGCACACTTCCTTGTTTCTAGAAATATTATCTCTTCAGAGTAGCCTTCTCTCGGCACTATGAAATGTGTCATCAGGGCTCCTTGGCACTTTCTATCCACCTGGCACTTACCAGTGACTCCTAAGTGCCTATCATCTAAGTCCTTAAAAATGGATTTTATCTTATTATGTTTGTGTTCCTGGCTCCCAGCACAGTGTTTGGTGCATAAGAACTCTTTAAACAAAAATTACCAAAGTTAGCTGACATCTGTGGAAACTTACTGTATGCCAGGTATCTTTATGTACTTCACCTTAATGAACTAAGCTAAAACTCAGGAGAGGAAACAGGGATGGAGACTTTAAATTTTTTCCCAAGATCACACAGCCAGCAAATCAAACTTTTGGGACCTGGTTCCCCAGCCTGTGCTCAAACCCTTCTCCTCTGGCCCTTGAAAGGTCAACAGTATTAAATGGCAAACCTGATCAGAGCCGAGAGCCCTTGCTCTTAACCTACTGTGCCCACTCCTCTCTGTAAATGTCTGCGAAAGGAATGAAGATGCAAGTCCCTTAACTTGATAGCCAGTGCTTTCTTTTTAAATTTCAAAAATTATGAATGAGCAGTTGCAACATGGTATGTTTGGCCCATAGGTGTTTATTTTTTATTTCAAATCTCTTTAAATGACACATATGCATAGTCTACAGCTTGCCACCTACCTGACTCATTTCCTTAACTTCCTGGCTCCTGGAGGAATGTGAGTTCACCATTCCTGTCTCTTCTCTCACACCAGACTGACAACACTAGCACCAAGCAGACACCATTCCCAAGATCTTTTTTTTAGAGTTTACCATTCCTGTGATACATTGCCAAATTCAATATGTAGTGCGCAGATTACCACTAATGGCTATAAAGAATCAAAGCATTCATAGATTTTGCCTCTATTAATATTTGGCTTTAATCTAATGTTTTTTAAATCTCCCTCACAGTGAGTCCTATACTGAAACAGTGGTAGAGTACACAGTAATCAGTCTTGAAAAGAAAATAAAGAATAAACATAAGCAGAAAACCTATCATTTAGCCAGACTTTCTAAATTCCATTAATGAAGACAAAGAAGCCTTCAGTTACAAGGCTTAAGAAGATAAATGCCCCACCAGACACAAAATATTAATAGTAATACTTGCTAACATTTATTGAACACTTACTATCGAACATTTACTCGGGTACTATGCTATGCTATGTATGCTTCGTGAATAACTTCATTTCACCCTTAGTACATGCTGGGAACTGGATATATTACTAATCTATTTTACAGATTAGAAGACTGAGACACATATAGGATAAGTTGTGTGTCCACAGGATTTGCTGGACTTAATTCAACTTAAAGTCACACTTATCGAGTGCTATGAGCAGAAATTACCTAATAATTCATTTCTATCATAATCAAATGCTTTCATTCCAGCACCTCCATGAACAAGTCTGAGGATCGAGACTAGAATATTGTCCCAGGAAGCAGCAGGATATAATGGAAAGACAATGAGCTTTGAGAGAAAAAAAAGAGAGAGAATGAGCTTTGGAGTCAAGCTTTAAAACCTGGTATTGTCACTGACTGCGGGACCAGGGGCAAATCCAAATCCTGAGCCTCCCCTGCTTAATCTAGAAAATGGGGCTAATGATAACTACACATCATAGGGTTCTTGTTAGAATTTATGAATTAAATGATACACAGATGAATAACTTAGACATTACATATAGGTCCTCAGATAAATACAAGCCCCCTTATCATGTCTGCTTCTCTTCATCTTCTCCCTTTGGGTCATTCTTTAGTCATCATTTCTCGTGAGAAGTTGCCTCTGCCTCCCCCGGGCTCAGACAAGCACCCCTCTAATCTGGCACCTGCCACTGGTCAGTATGGAATGGCTTGTTAGTACGTATCCTCCACTGAACTGGGGGCTCCTGTGGGTTTCATGGCTGCATCCCAGTGCATAGCACAGTGCCTGCAGACAGGAGGTACCTGGAAGATACTGGGTAAAATACCTTTGGGTGGATAGCTTTGGAAAATACTGGGCAAATATATTAGGTAAATTTGTTAATTCTAACAAATGAATGAATGAACAAGTTAACAAGGGCCCTCCAAAGAGTAACAAGTCCAGATTTCAACCTGAAAATAACTTCAGATGTGGGCGATATCTGCAGGGAGTGAAAAGGAAAACGTATTCACCACAGAATTTATTTCTCAAGTCAAACTGCCTGTTCTTATCTTGTTTTCCAAGTATGATTTGACACCATTCTTTTTTGGGTGAAATGGAAGGAAGACTGACTGAACCACTTTATAAAAATCAAGCTGAACTATTAAATGCTTTGCAGTAAGGCAGACCTACATTAAATACTGATTTTGCTTTTTAAAAAATGTCTTTATATCCTGATGTTTCAAAAACTATTTCAGGTGACTTCCACTATTTAATAACTATATGGTAAACTTAGGCAAAATACTCACTTTTCTTGCATGTCACCTATAATACAAAGGTAATAGCACCCAACTGACAGAATTATGAGAATGAGACATAATTAGATATGAAGCAAAAGTAGAAATTGGGCAACATCATATATATTTAAGACTATGTTATATATGAATATTTTTATATCATCTTTCCTTAAGAACTTTTATGAAACTGAATGAATGATCAATTCAAGCTTCATGATCACTTCTCAGGCCTGTCCTTTAACTTTATATACAGCCCTTTTGTCCAGCCCTCTCCAGCAGAGAGTTTGAAACCTGTTTTTCCAGATAGCATAAATGAAACTCCAACCATAATTGTTAGAGTACAATTAGCTTGGGAAAAAACATGTATCAACAAAACCATGTGTAAAAGGTGACGTGCTGATAAAATTAAGCAAATAGATCTTTTAACCCCCTTTTTATGTTCGAATGTCATGCTACTAGCTAACTATCAGAACTCTCTAACCCTAGGTCTACACTAAGGGATAGACCTAAGTCTCCACTTCTCTACCACATCTCTGATGTCTAACTCCTAAATTCCACACTCAGATAACAAGTCATTTGTAGACTGGGAAACCTCCCTGAGGTAGTGCTTAGCATGTGCTATTTGATTTTCTTTTTTATGATGGGGAATAACACTTCACTTCTTTTCATTCTACAATTTGTAGTAGCAAAGGAGGAGGAGATATTCATTTTGGAATTTCTATTATGTAATATTGAAATATTATGTAACCAAATGAAATAATTTATTATTCAGCAAAGAGTCATTGATCGTTTTTCATGGACCAAGCACTATTCATCAAAGTATCTATAATCTTCACTCTAATACACTCTGGCGCCAGTCCCTATGTGGTTATTTTACTAGTCCAGGCCTCTCCTGCCTCTGCTTAGACATGATGATAGTGATGTGCTCCATGTCACAATCACCGTGACATTTTGCTCTGAGCCAGGACCTGTGTAATCTCTTCTATGGTCACATGCCTCCATTTTTCTTCCCATGGCAATTTTCTTCCATGTTCCTTCCAGATGGTCTCCTGACTACTCTAACTAAAGTGTAGTAATAGTCATACTTTGCCCTAATTCCCAGCTCAAAAAACTTTGTCGACTCATGTTGCCTGGTCAGAATCAGTCCAAACCACTAAACTGAGGGCCAACCAACAGAACTCCATCTTAATTCTCCTGGCTCATCACCCCTGGTGCCCCTTACTTAGCTGGGCTCCAAATGAACTAAAACTATAGGCCATTCTCTTAATGTGCTTTGCTTGGATTATTCTTACTTCTCTGTCTGTAGGTCCTCTGCCTACAGAGTGATCTCATTTGGAAGTAATTAGCTACTGACATCTAACTGATTCACAAGGATTTCATCTTACTCTGCTTTTAACTTTTAGGTGAAATCTGGGTACATTTCCCAGGTTCAGAATCTTCAGGGTATCTTGAATTTTTACCCTTTGTGTGTTTAAGAGACTATTCTAGCTCTGCCAATTGCTAGCTATGTAACCTCAGGGAAGTAACCAAATGTCACCAGGCAGGCAATCGTGCATAACTGGTGCCTCAGTTTCTTTACCTGTAATTGTGATTTAAAAAATAATGTCAATGTTACAAGGTTGCTGAGGATGTTATGAAAACAAGGTGAGCTATGTGAAAGAACTCAGCAATAGTGTCAGCATATAATAAGCCCTGGGGAAAAAAAAAAGAAGAAGACATCTGAGGAACAACACAGCGACCTGCTTAAATATTAGGTTGTATATGAGATATGTATATGTTTGGGGGGAACAAACATAATTCTTTGTTAGAGTGAGTATGTCTGAGGTTTCATGACATGGTACAGAAAAAAAAAGGCATCTTATGGTTAAATCATTTAATGAAAAGTTAAAAACAATTCAAAAATGTTTCTTTATCACTCCTCAGAGTCCTAGCAGCTCACAGAATGTGGCATGTGGTCAAACTTCTTGCATTAAACGGAAAAAAGCTTTAGCATCTTGGGTGGCAGGACATGAGGAGAACCAGAGCAACACAGAAGAAAGGGGAGCAAAGGGTAAAGGTCTACACAATAACGTGAATCGAGGAAAGGCAGATGCAGGTTGGGATGGGAGGGTTGGAGAGAAGCAAGCAGTTCCACTTTCTTCTCCCATCTCCAAGTCGAGAATGAGTATGCAATATTTCATCAACTCATCTGATCACAGAACCCTTATTTCATGCTCTGTCTTACAGAGCTAGTGTTTGCCTTGGCACAATTTGGCCATTACTGATGAGGAGTTGTGGTGACATATCTAGAAGTGGATGGCTAAGGAGTGGAGTGGATAGAGATATTTATTAACTGACTTTATGTTATACTTGTGGTTTTCTACCTTTACCTACGTAGTGCTAGGTATTTTTGCCATTTTTCATTTTTCTGGGCCTAGGCCCAAATGAAGTTTGTATATTTTTTTTCAACATGACTAAAAGAGTAGACAGAGATAATCTTAATAATAAATTTAAAGACAAAGCGCCTGATTGGTGATGATAATCTGAGCTAGGTAGGTCAAGGTCTCTTAGGTGCTTCCATAGCAGCTTCTACAGTAGCTTTAATCATGCATGGTTACAATGACTTCTAGAAGGGTTACCTTTCCACTAGATATTAAACTTCTTGAGAGCAGAAGTGGCACTTTTAGGCACCTGGAGTGTTACCAGCAGCTTATATAGGGCTTGTTTGCACCTACATGCTCAACAAGTAATTTATGAATGAACTGAGCTGTGAAAGGGAAAGAGAAATGGTCTAATACCAATTAAAATCACAAGAAAATATTGTGATGTCTTTTATGTTGAAGTCTATTATACTGAACTTCCTTTAAACTCAGGACAGCTTTAGACAGATAATTAATTAAGGGAGCTGAGTCCTCGCCCTGATGTTACTACAAACTAGCTTAGTTACTACGAACAGGTTAAGTTTACTCTTTGGCATCAGTCTCATCAGCTGTGAAAGGAGAGAATTTATATTCTGCCTTTTTCCCAAACAGGATTGAAGGTGACTTGAGACTATCTTCAGCCCTTGACTAATGCTTTTGAACTGGTAGAAGTCCCAAGAATAATGTTCCCTTAATGGGAAAGATTTCTCAAATTGAGAGTTTAAGAACAAGATGTTTATTTAAGCAATCATTTACTAGAGCAAGTACACTCTATCAACATGATTAGCTATAAATGTTTGGTTGCAAAAATCAGAAATCCATTGAATTACCTAAGTCATCTGAAGGGTAGTCACCAGGAGTGAGGGAATTACCTAAAAGACCCAGACAACTCCAAGAACCTTAGGAAATAAAATCAGGCTCTCAAATGCCATCAGATCAGCTTCATTTTTCTCTATCTACCCAGCACCTTCTTGCACATAAAGGGGGAGAGAGCTTTTAGCAGGTTCTGGGCTTACATTCCCACAGCTTTGCCACCCAAAAGAAAAGGCCTCCTAACCCAAAACTCAGTTGGAGAAGTGCTGGGGAAGAACATGGATGAGTCTGGCTTCAGTCACATATTCACATTTGAGGATTTTTTTTTTAAGATTTTATTTATTTATTTGAAAGAGAGAGAGTAAGAGCAGGAGCTGGAGAGGGGGTTAGGGACAGAAGGAGAAGGAGAAGCAGACTCCCCTATGAGCAGGGAGCCTGATGTGGGAATCGATCCCAGGACTCTGAGAACATGGCCTGAGCTAAAGGCAGATGCTTAACCAACTGAGCCACCTAGGTGTCCCCATACTCAAGATTAGAGCAATTCTGAGTCCAGGAGAGAATGGCCCCAGGAGAAACCCCACTCAGGTCACGTGGACATTACTGGCCAATTACAATGACTTGAGAGAGAGTATGCAGGAAATGGTAATTTCCATTTGGATAACCTGTGGGGGGACCTGAAAGGGAATGTTTGGGAGTAGAAATACAAAACTGGCCACGGAGGAATCACTGCAAAGTCAGGAACTCTCTGTTGTATTTACTATACAGCTTCATGAACATCATAATCATCTACACTAACATACGTATTTCATGTTCTAGACAGGCATAAGCAAGGTATGATTTTAAAAAGAAACAGAAAAATATTTTTCCATAAAGTTGTGCATTATTAAACAGATACATATCTAGTGGCAGCTGATAATTTTCACATATGCAGAATAAGTGGACATTGGAGTTTTTATATTGGATATGCAAAAAGAGGTAAGTAGAGTTGAAATATAAATGATCTGAAAAGAAGCCCCCTTCAGAAAGGTATGAAGTAGTTGCTTACTAAATTTTTTTAAAAAGGAATAAAAGAGGCTCTTGGCATTTAAGACTTAAAGTTAGTTCTGATTTTCTGGTTATTTTTACAGATTTCCACTGAATTCAGTCAATTCAAAGGACAATAACTTTGCCAGGTAAAGGACATTTGTTTCAAATGCAAACTTTCAAAGTCTTAACTTTGTTCCCGAGAACCATTTAAGATGTATTACCTGCTTTCTTGCATTATAAAATATGATTCAGAAAATGACTTAGCTTTTTTTGTGGTACCCAGGTTCCTTTTACCACCTGTTTCTTCCTTCCTCTACTGGTATTGTGTATATTTAGGTCTACAGCTAATAAGTCAATTCTATGTGTTGAGGAGCTAAGAGTAAATATAGCCTAAAAGGGATAGAATGAGGTTCTTTTTAATAGACCTTTATTGCTGATTAGAAGGCAAATGAAAATGTTAACAGCAAAATCAATTGGTAATTTGATTACAGATAATTTTAATCATCTATTTTATAATTCTGGTTATTTAAAGTTATTTATAAGATGTACATACTATGTTAGCATTCACAGTCAAAGGTGTGAACAGAGGAGTGATTAATCTTGAGCCATGAGTAGGGTAGATCCTAATATCTTTATTTTACTCTCAAAGCCCAGACAACAGGAAGGAAACAGCACATCTATAAATATTTCATGAACTGAAAAATAGAATTATAGAGAATGAATGGAAACTTATGTAGGTTTTTCTCACAGATGGAAAGCAAAGTATAAGATTGAGTCTGGAGAAAAATAAGGACAAGAAGCTCAGAAACAGAAATTCTAACTCTATAGTCACGAGTAACCCAGTGAAGAAGAAAGAGGAAGGAGATCAAAAAGAAACCCGTTTGACTACAGGAACATCTCAGTTAAGATTAGGTTTAAAAATAATATGTACAACAGGTAGGAGAAGGGAAGTAAACTCAGAACAGATTCGAGGGTGGTCTGAACTCATCCAAATAGGTCAGGGTGCTCAAACCAAGTCTAAGGACACGCCTGGAGAAAAAGATAAAAGCAGAAGGAGACAGTACTGGAGTTTATTCAGAGCAAAAGTATAGATCATGAAGGGAAAGCCTAATGTTTAAATAATGTGGTGCAAGGATAACAGATGACACAGAGAAGGCAGACCTAACACAAACCAACTAACTTCCTTTTCTTCTAATAATAAGGATTTCAGATTGAACAATCAGGAGACTGCCTCTCAAATCTTATGTTTAGCATGATGCCCGTCATCACATTCTGTGAACAAGGTGGCTTCACGCAGAATGGGTAGATGGTGGCACAGAGCTCAAATCCAGTTGGGAACTAACCTCATTTTCATCAGAAGTTTGGATGAAGGCATAAGCATAATGAGCAACTTTTTGGTAGACCCACAAGTAACAGACAGAAATGACATGATGAAATTTGGATTTTAGAGTGTCCTCACAGACATACAAATACTTGGCAAGTATAAAGTAGCTCATCATTTTTGAAAATCTATATGAAAACATGTAATCAGAATCATACAAATGTCCATTCCTTTTGATCTAGTAATCTATTAAGAATAAAGCCCAATAAAATAATCTTAAATACATAAAATAACTTATGTATAAAGATGCTCATAATGACATTATTTATCATAGTGAAAACGAAAACTGCCTAAATGCAGAACAAGTACAGGAGGGTCAATAGAGGGGATGTTATGGTGCATCCTTATGATGCAAAATTACTCAGCTACTAAAAATTACATTTACAAAGAGTTTGCTATGAAAAATGCTCATGATAAGTTTTAAAGTTGCATATAATATGATGCAATTAGGAAATGTGAGGTTAACAGTGATTAATCCTGGGTGGGAGCTTATGTGTGGTTTTGTTTTTCATTATTAAGTCCCAATTTTCTTAAACTAGGTAATATTTACTTTCTCCACTTTGGCATTTCCACTCACACCCTGACCATCTACACACTACATAGCATCTCCTCTTCCTTTCTGATGGAATCCTGATTATGTGTAAGTAGCAAAAACTTGATTTCCCTCGCTTCTTTGCGCTAAGCATAGTTAAGACTAATGAAATATAAGCAGAAGACTACCAGGTAAACTTCTAGTAAAACTACTGTTCCCTGAAATTTAGAAAACAGGAGGTGGGATGGGCAAACTCAACTGTTACATGTCTTTTACCCTTAACCCTCCAACATACTTGTTCCTACCTAGAAACCAATAAAGCAGACAGAAGTCTAAACTGTCCACAAGATTCCCACCTTCTGGGGTCCATCGCCATTGAGTAGAGGTAGGACCTATGAATATAATAGGATACTTGGGCAGCCCAGGTGGCTCAGTGGTTTAGCGCCACCTTCCTCCCAGGGCCTGATCCTGGAGACCTGGAATCGAGTCCCACGTCGGGCTCCCTGCATGGAGCCTGTTTCTCCCTCTGCCTGTGTCTCTGCCTCTCTCTTTCTCTCTCTGTGTGTGTGTGTGTCTCTCATGAATAAATAAATAAAAATCTTTAAAAAAATGAAACTGGATTCATAGATTAAGGCCTCAGAAGAAAATTTAATAGACCTTAGTATAAAATCTTACACTTAAGCTTAAATTATCAGCAGTTTAAATCAGTAGAGTAAGACCTTATTTTGACAGCTTATCATTTGCAAAAATAAGGAGGCTTTTCGATGACCATGAGTATAACACATGTCATCAGTTTTGCTACACCTGTTAAATTAATACAATATACTACTATATAAAATTAAAAACACGACATAAGCAAGGTAAGTTAAAGCCTTGTTATACCATGCTCTGTCCAGTCTGTCTGGTATGTTATCAACAGACCTGGCCACTACCTCAAAAAAAGGCAGATGGACAGATTACAGAGTGTCCAGCTCGGGAATGAGAATGATAAGAGTTCTTAAAGCCATTTCCCATGAACAACAAGCAGGAGTCTTAACAAAGAGTTTCACAAAAGAGTGAAAACTCAGAGGATTTGAGTGAAAGCCAATTAAGAAAGTAAATAGCAGCTCTATTCTTCTAACTGCTCAGGCCAAAAACTGCAGAGCCCTCCCCAAATCCCTTCTTTCTTGCATAACTTCCATCCAAATTATTAGGAAATCCTCTCTACTACATGTTCAAAGACACATGTCGAGCATTCCTACTTTCATTTTATCGACATGAAATTTCTCTTTCATAGATGCTGCAATAGAGTCCTAGCTCACCTCCTGTTTCCAGTTCTTCCGACCACAATCCAGGCTCAATGTAACCACCAGAATAATTGTTTAAATCAAATCATATCCCATATTCTGTGTCTTCCAATCTCACTCAGAGGAAAACCCAAAGCTGTTACAATGCTCTAAAGATCAACATGACCCCTATCACCTCTCTGACCTCATTTTTATTGAACCCTCCATAGTGCCTCATCATATGCTATACCCTCTTCCTGGTGCATTGCCCTGCCAGGAATCTATACAGCTCAGTATTGTCCCTCTTTCAAATCTTTAACTTAAACAAAAATTAATTAATTAATTAAAATAAAATTAAATAAAAACACACAATACCTTCTAATGGAACTTTCCCTGGTGACCTGCCCAAAAGTGCTCTCCTTTCTTTGAACTCTCCTGTCCCGTGCATTTGCACCACACTAGCTCTACACTCCTTCCCTGCTTGAATTTTCTCCTGAGCATTTAGCTCCACTGACACACTACACATTGCACTTATTCATCTTTTCATTAGCTGTCTGCACCATTACAATGCGAGCCCCAGGAAGGCAGGCATTTGATCTGTTGGGTCCCCTAGTATAGCTCTGGTGCCTACAAAGTGCCTGTTACATAGAGGAGAGGTGCTCAATGACTATTTTAAGACTGAATGAATGAAACTATAAAATAAGTAGTTAGACCACAAGATGCTTTTGAAGTATTCTCCAAATCTTCTTTTCCTATGTTTCTAGCCAATGGTAGAGGAAGATAGAATGACATGAAAATTTGAGGGTTAAGTATGGGCTTCTCTTACTGTCTCTTTAGACCTTGACCGTTTGATACTAGTGCTCATGTCTGTCATTTACAAAATCTGAAAATTAAGAACTAAACTTATCACCAGATGAACCAGAAGGTGATAATTGTCCTTCCAAGGGAACACTTCCTTTTCAAAGGGACTCATCTAGGGATAGCTGTCATAATGAGCTCCTTGGGGTATTGTTAAAAAGTGGGATTTACATGCAATGTTTCAGAAACATATTGTATGGGTAAAGCTAGGTACCCCATTGCTGACATCCTTTCATCTTGAGACCCTGGGGAATATGAAAACCAGAGGACTTATCTTATGATTCACAAAGATTGTGCTGACCCTAGAAAATTCAAAGGGACCAAGAATTGGAAAACTTCTCCACAGAGAACTTCCTTCTCCTGGAGCAACTTTTGACAGGCAAATGATTCCCAAAGATGATTCCACCTCATTTAGTTCAAGGAAATAGATTTACAACCCTTGATTTTTCTGTCATTGGCTTTTCTACCTTATATCTCAGACAATCTAATCACTTCAGAATATCCGTGGACACGTCAGGCTAACTAGTCTTTGAATAGTGTCCTAGCATGTGAGGTCAATGAACAAGCTGCTGAGAAGCTGCCGTTGCTTCTCATTTATATCTAATGGGATATTGGTTTTTCCTCCAATCCCAGCAGACTAGCCTGAGAAATCAATACCTCACTAGTCAGTGAAGCAAACAGAGATGAAATGGAAGGCCTTGGGAGAGCAGGGCTGCTGCTCACAAATCTAAGACCACTTGCTTCAAAGATGGCAAACAAGATGCATCAAAGAAGGTAAAAGACCACAAAACAGGGACAAACAAAATCAATACTGAAAAAAATGAAGTAACACAGGGAGGGAGAAGGCAAATATGTCTTAGTAACAAAACCCCCACTGACACAGGAAGCAACCCTTTTCAGAAGGTTTCAACAATGGTTCTGATAGAGGAGACAAAGCTTTTGCCTGTGGTTTTTCTTTACAAGGTAGAAAGGTGGTCTAGAAAACACCAAGCATATCCAGAATCAATCAGACCTGAGTTTAAATCCTAGCTCTGAGACTCACTAGCTGTGTGACTTTGGGTAAGTTAATTAAATCCCATTGCACTTCAGTTTCCACATAATCCTAGGATAAAACCTAATTTTAAGAGACACTGTAATGAGTTAAATTATATGACTAAGACTGAGTCAGAAATGAAGGAGACAATCAACAAAAAGCCAAGGAGCATGGGTACCTTCTAGTTAAACATGGCAGACTGAGGAAATATGTTTATTCCCTTTCCTTACCAAAATGCTGAAAAAAAAATTCTATTTCAAAGAAACAAAATATTTCATTTAGACTCCCAAGAATTAAAAGAATGAGAAAATGCACAGCAGCATTCAAGAAAATCCAACACATTTTAAAAAAAGATTTTACTTATTTATTCATGAGAGACACACAGAGAGAGGCAGAGACATAGGGCAGAGGGAGAAGCAGGCTCCATGCGGGGAGCCCGATGTGGGACTCGATCCCAGGACCCAGAAGCTGAAGGGAGCTGAAGACATATGCTCAACCACTGAACCACCTAGGCACCTTCCAACATATTTGTAGAAATCTGAACATAATGGGTAATAGCAGTGGATTTACAAGGACAAGGGCTTTGAATAGAGGGATGTTGGTTCTAATTCTGATTCTGCCACTTACCATATGATAAGGGTAAATTATTCAACGTCTGTAAGTCTCAGCTCTTTAATTTGTAAAACAGGCAGAAGAATAGCACTTCGTTCATTGGGTTTGTGAGTAGTAAATGAAACAAATAAAGCACTTAGGACAAGGCCTAGTAAGAAGAGTAAGAGTGTGTTTCATAAATATAAAGTTTAACTATTATTCTTAATAGTGAGATTCTTTGTGGTCTTGTATTGAGAATTTTCTGATGAGTGATAAAGCTATTAATTCTGCAGTAGTGACATGTTCTTACTAAAGATATCTTAGAGGGGCACGTGAGTGGCTCAGCCAGTTGAGCATCTGCCTTCAACTCAGGTCATGATTTCATGGGATCCACCCCATGTTGGGCTCCCTGCTCAGCGGGGAGTCTGCTTCTCCCTCTCCTTTTGCCCTCCCCCCCACTCATGCATGAGCTCTCTCTCTCTCTCTCATAAATAAATAAAATCTTTTAAAAAAAGATACCTCAGAATAAAGATGAAAAGTTTGGCTTCACTTTTAAGAATCTCCTAATGGTGGCTTCTAACGCCCCTCTGCATAGCATCCCTTAAAAAGGAGTTCCTCTCACCAGTCCCCCTTGGAATTTCCTTTAGGGACTCCCATTCTTGGTGACACAAATCAAACGTCAAGGATGCTGTCTCACTCTTGGGCAGAGGTAGCCACCAGTTTTTATAGAAATTGATACTGTATTACAATTATTTGTTTATGAGTTTCCTTCCAGAAGACTTGGAACTTCTTAATGGGAAGAATCTGTGCCCTTTATCATCAATGCCCCAGTGTCTGGCAAAGAATACATAGTAGCTATTCAAGGAATACTTCAGGAATGAATGAATGAATGAATGAATGAATGAATGAATAAATGAGTGAATGAATGAACAAAGTATAACACAATGCATCTTAACCAGGGTGCATATCACAATTGCCAAAGGACTGTTTTCCAAAAACATACATTCTGCGCCCCTCCAGACATCTCAGGGCAGGGTTGAGCCATGTGCAATCCTAGCAAGCTCCTCAGGAGTTCCTCATGTACAACTCTTGAAGAATCATTGTCACTGGGGAAGCCTGGGTGGCTCAGTCGGTTAAGCGTCTGACTCTTGATTTTGGCTCAGGTCATGGTGTCAGGGTCGCAGGACTGAGCCCTCAGTTGGGCTCCACACTCAATGGGGAGTCTGCATGAGATTCTCTCTGTCTCCCTTTGCCTCTCCCCCCACTCATGCTCTCTCACTCCCTTTCTAAAAGAAATAAATAAATCTTTAAAAAAGAAAGTATTGTCACTGGATAAAGTTCTGGACTAGACTTGAAGTCTCAACCTGGTTTCTCCAATGAAAATCACTGAAAAGCCTCTCTGGAACTCCCATTTTACTAGTTGCAAGAAAAAAACAATATGATAGCCACTGTTCATGGCTCAAATGATGGCAGCTGAAGAAAATGAGAGATGCATGTAAACAAGATGCTGGGAATTTCAATGAGGAAAAAACTGTTAAACTGTGGTCCCGGGGTGTGAAGGAGGAATAAGCTGGATAATCAGATCTACAGGCTCATGGGAGATTCTTGCAGGCTGCTATGTGGCATTACCAAGCAGACAGTCCTGCAGTTCCCAGTCTGCGGCCCAAGGCTTGAAGGGGGGCTGTTGCCTTCATCTTCATTTTCCTTCTCTGCTCCCCCTCCACACTGCAGGGCACTACAACCTCCCCGCTGTGCGAAGTGTCTATAGAGCTTTCTGGATGAAAGGAGTTATATAATGGGGAGTCCTCCTGGGAAATACAGCAGTAAATTAATTTTTCTGCTTCTGCACATCTCTCTCAGGACAGAAATACCCCCACAAAGGATAGGGAAAGAATAATACAGTAAAAGAATCTTCTGAAAGAGTCCTTGAATAGCATTGTGGCAAACAGTTCAGTTCTGTCCAATAACCACAGACCTCTGACCAAGTGACCACTCTGCATGTGTAAGCCACAGAGCTGGTGAAGGACCAGGACGGTTTCCCAGGACAGTGCAGGAACCAGCCCCACAAAGAAAGAACCTTAACATAATTGTGGTAAGGGATGGGGCAAACTACCTGAAAGTCAGCAATGGAGAGTGCTTGAGCCGAGTCCCGAAGGAAGAATTGAGAGACAGGAGAATAACTGTAGGAAAGAAGAGGAAGGAAACTATGTCCCAGGCAGGGGGAATAGCAAGATGTGAACAGGGCATGTGATGCAGTTTCATATCACTCGGGGACACATGGAGGGTCAAGGTAGCCAGAGACAGGCCTGGAGGGGCAAGAAAGAACCTCACTGTGGGGTTTTCTATGCTCAGGAATGGGGAGTTCTGAAGGGTGAGTGACCTAGTTCTAAGAGTGCATGGCTTAGATGTCCAGGTGGATGTGAGGTCTCCGCATCAGGTGATCTGATGATCAGAAAAGCTAATGAATTCAGTTTCAGACATGTAAGGTTTGAAGAGTTGTCTGAAGATATTCAAGTAGAGATCCAGAAGAATATGGAAGTGTGAAGTTTGGGAAGGGAGTCATTGTTGGAGATCAAGATCCAGGAGGAAAGCTGACTCCAGAAACATAAATTAATGAGCATGACTGTGTTCCGGTAACACTTCATTTACAAAATTGGCAGCAGGATAACTGAGCTGCAGGCTATCGTTCACTGACCCCTGTTTAAAGGTGTCTAAACTTGAATCAAGAAGTAGATCCTACAGAAGATCTTGAATTATCTTCGGTAGGTTGAGCTTTTTAGCACCATGCAGTACAGACTACCATGGGCAAAGTCTGGAGATGGACTATTAAAATTGTCCAAGTGTAAGATAGGGAAGACCTAAGCTTTAAGTAATGAAAATGTGAACCATGCAGGAGAGAAGGACATATGTCACACCGTGCCTCCTGCACACCAAGCTATGATGATATCCTCTGAGGATCCATAACTACTTTCCTACAATGGTTTAGTCATAGTTGAATTTCAGCTGTAAGCACAGACCTAGAAAGCCTCTGGAGAACCAACTTAGCTAAAGATAAAAATTAAAATATTATTATTAATTTATACTGATTCTTAAATAGGGTAAGTAGTTTGAGTTTGAGGATATTGTACTTAGGATACTCTCAACTTAAGAAACTATTCCCATTTTTCATCGTAGGGCTTTAGGAATCTGTCAGAAGCAATGATTCAAATGGTTGTACTCCAGACTGGAGTATGAAACAGTTGTGACCATTAAGTACTACCACCATTTCCATTATTTTTAAAAATAATTTGAAGATTTTATTTGAGAGAGAAAGAGCATGGAGAGAGGCAGGGAGAGAGAGAGGGAGAGAGAATCTCAAGCAGAGTCCCTGCTGAGCACAGAGCCTGACACAAGGCTCAATCCCAGGACCTTGAGATAATGACCTGAGCTGAAACCAAGAATCAGCTGCTTAACCAATTTAGCCACCCAGGCCCCTGGCCATCATGTCCTTTAAATGATGTCTTCTAACTTTCTTCCGATTTTAAATTTCAGATGGGGCCCTTCCTTTTATGTCGCTAAGTACAGAGCTCTAATCAAATCAGCTAAAAATCCAGGGTTAAGTGTGCCAGAAGCAAGTAAGTCAGTGAAGGCACATCCTACAACCTCATCTAAATTCTTTGGCAATGGATGCCTAAAACCTGGAATATCTATTTCTTATAGGAAATTCTGACACTTTAAGAGCTGGTACCTCATAGCATGCTTTGAACTCAGAAAGGCCTTAATATACATCATTCACAGCACAGACCTGGACAGTCACTCAGTACAAATTGTGTTGAATCAGTGAATGTACTAGTGACTGTCAAGAATTTTTTCACGGCTTGGCATTTGAAAAATGGGAATAATCAGAGATGGCCTACTACCCAATATAAAAATAAAAGGTTTTTTTTAATGGTATTCTATATTTACTCCATTAAAAAGTGAATTAGAATGACTCTCCACCCATACCCAGGTGCAATTATCTATGCATTTCCAAAGTGTATAAGTACATTATGTTTCTAAGTGCCTATTTTCTAGAAGCCTATAAAATAAATGATATGTGATACTACTCTTCAAGCAGCTCCCAGAAAAACTAGTCACTTTTTAATTGCTGCATATTTCAGCCTGAATAATAACAATAATAATAATAATAATAATAAAGAACTCAGTAAACAATGAAACACAGAAAACTTTCCCTTTAAATAAGAAATCTAGACCAGAATTTAAGCAAGTCCCTCTATTTTGGTTAAGTGGGGAGGAGCCTGCATCTCCCTATGCCTGTTTCTGCCTCTCTCTCTCTTTGTGTCTCTCATGAATAAATAAATACAATCTTTTTTTTTTAAGTGTTCTACATGACAAACATATTTAGGAACTGATGCATGATGTAGTCCCCTCTTGAAGGAGATACTAGAAAAAGCTATTATTTGTCTGGCACACCATTATTTTAGAAATCCACACTGGCTCTAGGGCATATTTTGATTTTGAAATGTTAACATGTGAAAGAACAAAAAGAGTATGTTAGAATAAATAAAAATAAGATAGTAGTTATACAGCTTTAGGGAAGTCACCTACGTCTCAACTTTTTTTTCTTTAAAATGGCAAATAATAATAAAGCCTACTCCATAGGTTCATGCTAAGGATTGAATGAGGTTCACATGCAGAAAAACCTTGTCATAAGCTAACATAGAGCAGAAAGCAAAAAAAAAAAAAAAAAAAAAAAAAATACAGCCATGGTTCTTACTGGAGACTCAGAATGTACATTAGAATATCGAAGTCTGAGAAATCCCACAACAAGAGAAGCAGTTGTTCAGGTTGGCTTTCTCAAATGTATTTGACCATGTGTGTTAATCCAGGTTCTCAGGGGCAAAATACAGAATCTGAAGCTGGCTAAATATGAAACAGTTTATTCAAGGGATATTGTGCAGCTTGCAGAATTATTCAGCAGTGTAAATAAACAGGCTCAAGCCTAAGCTTCCAGAAACTCAAACCCCACATAAAACAAGCCTGATGAGGACACAGCTGCCAGCCACCATTGAGTACTGGGTCCTGTAAATCTATGAAGCTTCAAGGAGCTCAACTTGAATGCAACTGTCCCCGAGGCCAGCACTGATTCTCTTTCTGGGTCAGGCACAAGTTCTGCTGTCTCCAAGGACTGATGCCTGTTCTGCCTCCACCCACGCACCCCACTACCAAAAAGTGGATTTTGACTTGCACCTTCTTCGTCTAGTTGCTCAACCAGTATGACTGGTGGAATCTAGGTCAGATGCCTGTGCTCTGGCTGCAAAGAAAGTAAAAGAAGAAAGCTTTATGGGTTCTTCCTGGAGAGGTAAGTCTGCTATGGCTAGAAGCTCCCCGAAGATAGCAAACGTGTATTAATTGCTAGAAATCCAAACACATGAAAAATATCCACTATACTAAGGACCACCAACTCCTCCCTGAAAAAATGAATAACTTCTTAAAGCGAACACTACTGAATATACTCCTTCTCCCAGAAGGACACACATCAGCATTTTTCTTTTTAACTGTGCGGGGGGGTGTGGGAGACTAAAAGTGAGTGTAGTTTAATGTAAGAAAGTTTCTTCCTGGAGTACTCATTGATTTGAGAACATTCTGAGAAAGGGGGTGGGGCTAAAAAGTCGCTATACATAGGACAGAAATCTGCCAGGAGTAGGGCATGAGGTGGAGGGGAGCATGAAGAAAGGGCACTGTGGTTCTTTCTGTGCCCTTGGTTCCTACCACCACTCCTGGATAAATATTACCATTCTACTACTTCCCATCCACCAAGGCATTTTCCTGGTGTCCTGTTTCTGAACATATCCACACATGGACCCCATCACAATAAATGCAGTGTGGAATAGCCTGGAAAGGGCTGAGATATAGAAACAGACCCTTCCACCAAATGCTGCTGTTGTGTGCATCAGAGCTAAGTATGGATGGTGACATCTACACCAGCAGATGGGCTGTGGGAACAGATGATAGGGACGTTATGTTTGAGGAGTAGGTATGGTGTATATGTGTGATCAGGCATAAAATATACATTACGTCTCTTAATGCTCTTGGCAACCCTAAAAGGTGGGCGGGTGTGGCCAGAAAGTGAATCCTAAAGGAGCAACTGGTGGAGATTCAGGCAACAACACAACATACAGATATATGGGTCAGCAGGTAGCAGGACCCCATCGGCCACTGAGAAGGGCCCAGAAGATAGGACTCCCAATGTTGTGGATGCTCCAACAAGAACAGACCAAGGCTGTCATCCTAAAGAGACAAATCTACCAGTAAAGACTGGCTTGGGCACAGGACTGCATAAAATAGACATTATTAAAGTTAAAGCATACTTTAGCAGTGAGATGTACTAGAGCTCCTGATCTATGGGGTGACTGCATAAATCTAAATTACAAACCAGGAATGGGGGTGTTACCATAATTATTCTAAGACAGTAGGATAAGGCAGGAATGTCCTTGGAAAGTGGGACATGTGATCACCACAAGTATACATTATCTGGTCCTAGTGAGTCTGCAAGTAGAATTCAAGTAAACATGGCTGAGAAAGGACAAGAATGCAAAGGTTGAAAACTAAATAAAATTTGACTTAAGAGAGGGTTTTCCCTTTTATTCCTTTGGTTTTAATATTTGAAGAGATGGTGTAAAAATCAGAGATGCAAGCTAGCATACATTTTATTTTTTCTCTCCTAATTCATAGTCAGAGGCTACCATGAGTGTTCCAGCAACAGCAATGAAACATGAAAACTCTCATGGAGGGATACCTGGGTGGCTCAGCTGCTGAGCACCTACCTTCAGCTCAGGTAGTGATCCTGGGGCCAAGGATCGAGTCCTGCATCAGGCTCCCTGCAAGGAGTCTGCTTCTCCCTCTGCTATGTCTCTGCCTGTCTCTCTTTGTCTCTCATGAATAAAGAAATAAAATCTTTAAAAAAAGACAAAAGAAAGAAAAGAAAACTCTCATGGAAAGTTATTCTAGAAGACTGAAGAGCAAGACAGCAAATTTCCCTCAGCAGGAGTGTCAGCAGCAAGATGGAAGCTAATCCCAAAGACAAAGTCTTCTAACACCCTGGGAGTTTCAGCTTCAGAAATGGCCAGGATACAGGATTGCTTCAGGATGTGGCCATGGGGACAAAGCCAAAGGTGATGGCCTTTGGCTCATTCGAAGTTTTAGAGACTTTAAAAAAAAAAAAAAAAAGGAAATCAGATGTTGATGACCAGACTGAATGATTATGGAATCACACAAAAGGACTTTAATTATTAGTAGATTCACTTTCTTAGACTAAGATCTCTATGGGAAATGCTCTCTGATCCCAAACATTGTAATCAAAGAAGCAGTGGATCACAGTATCCAAATGCTTCCATCTTGTCTTCAGGTAGACAGTCTGGTCTGGGCCTGTTTTGTAAATGCTGTAATACTAGCCTCAGAAATTAAGCAGAGTTTTATCAGAGGTCTTTTAAAAAGACTTTTTGAGCAGTTTGACACTCCAGTGTCAATGCTGCAGTATTGTTCCTGAGATTCTAGATGTTAACTTTGAATACTAACCTGGCATTGGGAAGACATGTTCATTATTAAGACTTTCAGGACAACTTCAATAGCGGTATGTTTGGAGGGAAGATGACATTGAATGCAGTACAATGAGGCCTTGTACCCTTTTTAGCATTTCAGCACACTTCAGGCTTGTGAAATCCCTCCACCCTCTCTCTGTACAAAGCTTCTCTTCAAAGTTTACACTGGCAGGGATTTGGAGGATTAAAAATCCCCTATCTAAGTACAGTGGGTCAGTCAGGCCTTAAGTTAATGAACCTCATGCTCTTAAGCAGAGTTTGAATGCCGTGGTTGAGCAAGAAATGTCAGAGTGAGGTAAAAGAAAATGTCTAGGAGGTCCTTTGGTCCACAAGCAACTTCAGCCCTCCCTACAAATTCATAGTCTTTTCTTTTCTTTCCTCCTCCTCCTCTCTCTCTCTCTCTCTCTCTCTCTCTCTTTGGCTACCACATCCCCTATCCTACCCTATATATTTTACTTACATTTTATTATTTGTTATCATTATCCATGAGGTCAAGATTTTGTCTGTTTTATAGATCTTTGTATTTCCAAAGCCTGGTACAGAAGAGGTGTTTAATAACATTTGTTGGATGAATGAATGAATGAATGAATGAATGAATTAGTGATGGAAGACTCCCTCACCATATTGATATAAGTCACTCATTTCAGTTTACCCTTCAGATGTAAAGTAATCTATTAAGAGAAGAAGTTCTGTAAAATCCTCTTCTTCTACCCCTGTACCTAGAGTTTGCAAGCAGGAGAGCAATTCTTTTGAAAGAAAGAAACGTGAAGGGATATGCAGAAGCCATAGAACAAAACTGAGTGTGGAGCTAAGGAATAAGGGGAATAGGTGAATTCACATACATTTTGCAATTTAAAATGAAAAAGCCAGAAGAATGTCCAAAAATTAAACTATAAAAAATATCCTATTTCTAAGGTACCTGCGTGGCTCAGTCAGTTAAGCAACCAACTCTTGATCTCTGCTTAGGTCTTGATCTCAGAGCCATGAGTTCAAGCCCTGCATTTAAAAAAAAACAAAGTCGTGTTTCTCAAATTCTGTAACCTCATCAGACCTGTGAGTTTGCTCTACATTTCTCTCTTTACAAGAATCATCCCCCAAACAAACAAATCAAAAAGATTCAATGACAAGAAAAGTAGAAAGATGGCAGCAAATGATGGATACTATGTCCTGAATCCAAGGAAAAATCCTAAGAAATAGGGGAAACAAAGGGTTTTGGAAGAGAGAAGGAGAAAAGCATTCTAGTGTGCCAAGAAGGAAGGCAAAACCCCCAGGAACTTCTGGAAGTAGCAACTTCCAGATGCAGGCCAGCTCAGAGACATGACTGAAAGAAGGCAGGCACCAAAAATGTCCAGAATATGGCCAGAATAAAAGATTATCCCAACTATAACCGAAAAGTGACATTAAGCAGTTGCTTAATCCCTGCTGGTGTTCAAACTTCATTGAGGAGTGCCTGGGTGGCTTAGTTGCTTAAGCTTCTACCTTCAGATCAGGTCATGATCTTCGTGATCTCCAGGATCTCCAGGTCCTGGGATAGAGCCCCACACTGGGCTCCCTGCTCAGAAGGGAATCTGCTTCTCCCTCCTTCCTCTGCCCCTTCCCCCTGCTTGTGTTCTCTCTCTCTCTCTCAAAGAGATAAATGAAATCTTTAAAAAAATTAACTTGAAGGAGGAGGGTGGGGGGATGGGGTGACTGGTTGATGGCGCTACGGAGTGCACTTATTGGGATGAGTACTGGGTGTTATACCATATGTTGGGAAATTGAATTTAAATAAAATACTTAAAAAACCAAAAATAAACTTCAGTCAGAGTCTCAAATCAGGTATTTCTTTCCAATCCCTATAGCATTTACCCTTGTTCAAAGCCTTGGTATTTTCCCATAAGAACGCAATGACTACTCTGTTTCCAGATTGACTTGCCTCCCGTCTTTCCCTAGTCCCTGGGAAAATCTGACCATTCTGCTCTCTAGCATAAAACGGGTCAAAGAGTCCTCCTCAGTCTATTTGAATGACATTCGTTATATTTTCAAACCGTTCTTTAATGATTGCATAAATGTTTACAATAAGGCCTTAGTGTGATTTCCAGAAGTAGAGAGACAATATCTATCTTATTCACAGCTGAATTCCAAATACCTAGCCCAGTGCCTATGCTCTGTAAGTCTTAAATATGTTTTCCACAAATAAATAAAAATAGGAAAATTATGATATAAAACTATGCAGAATGTAATCCTAATAATGTAAAATATATTTCCACATTTATATGTAAAAGATACATATTATATAAATATTTCAACATACAATTTATTTATAAATTATATATAAATTTTCATATATTTTATATTTATATAAATATACATATATTTATGTTTTATTTAAAATATGTACATTAAAAATACATTAATGTAAAATATATTTATATGCCCACCAAAAATAGCAAAAAAAAAAATACAGTGAAACATTTACTTTTCTAATTTATGCTTTTTTTTAACTTTCAAAATTTACCGTAAAAACTTTTCTCTCTCTCTCTGATACTGACATGCAAAAATAAAAGCAAAAACAAAGGGAGCAGAGCAAAAGCCACACATCTGACAAATAAGATAGCAGCATGGGGCATAATGGGAAGAATAATATACTTATCATGCCACATCAGATTCTTCATCTTCCAGCCCTGACTCTGCCCCACTCCCTGCTACTCCTCTGTCATCCAGGAGAGTGAGCAGTGCCAAACCACACAATGTTCTTCACTTGCCATCTACTTTCTCACTCCACTATGCCAGTATTCCCAATGTGACAGCTCTGCATTCTTGCTATCTTTTCATTTCTAGGGCAAAGCACAATTCCTGGCAGAGGATCATATTAAATGTTTATGGCATAAATTAATTAATACGTGGGATAAGGCAGTGACACTGCATGTGAACCCATTTCTTTCATTCATTCTAAAAATCATACTTACCTCATAGGGCTGTGTGAGGACTCGATGAGAATATGCATATAAAACATGCCTGACATATAATAAGCACTCCATAAACAAACAAAGTTTTTAGCTATTATCACTGTGACCATGTCCAGGTCACTTTTGCCCTCTTAGCCAAGATCATCTTAAATTGTGGATAGTAATTTCTACCCTGCCCACTCATCCCCTTGAAATCAGAAAGAGCTTCAAGCAATTTGGAAACCATAAACCACTAGACAAACACATATGAGTATCATTATAATGATGCTGATGATGATATGATTATTTTCTGTGGGAATCTTGCCTAGTTAGTTAATCCTTTAAGGTCACATTACCTTTGCTGACGTTTCAAACCATCCTACGAAACCATGCTCCTTGCAGAACTGGTCCATCTTCAGGCCATTGTTTATGAGCACATCCTTCCCCTGGTCACATTTGTTGGCCAACAAAACCACTGAAACTGGTTTGCCATTAGGGAGACTTAACTTGGAGTCCAAATCATTTTTCCACTTTGTCACCGCTTCAAATGTAGCTGGCCTGGTGACATCGAAGACAATAAATGCACCCATAGCTTCTCGGTAATAGACCCTTGTCATGTTTCCAAATCTTTCTTGACCTAACACCAAAAAGAAATAGAAATCAAAACCTAATTACAATTGTAAACTGAGTTCCATACCAGAACCTCATGAGGCCTTTATTATGAGCAGATCACTCAGTAAAGTGCCTCAGTATCTATCTTTAAAGAGTAAGCGGAAGATACAATCACGCAGCTTTGTTTTTCATCTTTGAATCTGGAAGGGATTCGTTCATTTAACAAGTATTTTCTTATAGCACGTAGTGTTCTAGAACTGTGCTAGAACAGCATGCCACTAGCCACAAACAGCTACTTAGGCTTCAATTAATTAAAATTAAATACAGTTTAAAATTCAGTTCCTCAGTCACACTAGCTACCCATATTTCAAGTATTTAGTAACCACATGTGGCCAGTGGCTACAGAATTAGACAACTCCAATATAGAACATTTCCATTATCACTGGATATCCCACTGGACAATACTGTTTTAAGTACTTGGGATACAATGATTAAAATGTGAAAATCTCTGCCATCATGGAGCTTACGTTTTAGTGGAGTGATAGATTATAAATTATAAACATAACAAACATACCTAAATTATGCAATATGTTAAAAGGTGCCCACAGTCAATTCCAATTAAGGGTAGTGGTAGTTGGCATTTATTTATATTTAATAACCATCAGAAATGCAGTTTTCATAAGTAATTATAAAGGTAGAATTACTATCTCCATTTTACGGTGAAAAAGTTGGACCTCAAGAGGCTAAATAACTTGTTCAAAGTATACAGATGATGAGCTTTGGAGCTGGAATTCAAATCTGAACTTCATGAATCCAGAGCCCATAGTCATTTGCCAACATTGAATACTCTCGACTACTAAACCATTAGTCTTTGACTATCTCTCCTCCAGGCTTACATACCAAGAGGGTCACACTCAACTCAACTGAACAGATAACAGATATTTACCTTGATGCCAGTCTCTGCTGGCATCTACCTGCTTGGAATACAACAATAAACTAGATGGCCTCTACCCTTAAGTACTCTACAATCTATTGGATAAGAAAAGTCCTCTGACAGAGAAAAAGAGGGAAACAGAAAGAGAGAGGGGAGGGGAGGAAAGAAGGAATGAAGGAAGGAAGGAAGGAAGGAAGGAAGGAAGGAAGGAAAGAAAGAAAGATTTAGGTAGGCAGGCATTGGTTTTATTCAGACCAATCAGACTCACTTTTGCTCTGATTCTTCATTTTTTAAGTAAATGTTGGCCAGTTTGTTAAACACTGGAAGGTTAGCCTTCCTCATCTGCAAAATGGCAGCAAGAATGTGTACCTCACAGGACTGTGGTGTGGATGAAATGAATCAACATATGGAAAGCGCCCAGCACGGGACCTTAGAACTAACTGGCCCTTGAGATTTCCCTGCCTTTCTCCAGCATGTTAAAAATTAAGAAAGACAATATGAAATCAGAGTTCCAGAGCAGAGTTTATGACGAAAAAATTACTGGGATTTCGGCTGATGAAATGAATCCTATTGCTTGTAACTCTAGCCACTAATAGTAGCTGAAGACAGGAGCTAATGAAGGCAGGGTTTATTTCTTTTTAACTCAAAACTCCAGAAGTATAGGACAAGACAAAGGCCTTTTCTTCTGATTTGGTCATTTATTTATGGTAAGAGTCTTAGAAAGTCATATAAATTAAAACAAAGCAAGGTGTGTATTTAATAAGCCAATTTGTTGCAAAAAAGAATAAAATGCCAAAACTGGCAGGTATCTAAGAATATCCAGGTCAACAGCTCTAAGAACACTTCACACTTAACTTTGAGCACAACGTGTTGTGATGCTGAGTTTTTATTCACATTAACAAATACTTTGGCAGGTTGTTACATTCACATGGGCATGAGCATTACAGATTTGGAGGACATGATCCACGAGCACTTAGTAAAAATGGATGCAGATCAAGGTTCTGCCCTAGTGGGTGAGCCGTGTGCCCACGCATGTATCACTGGAGAGAAGAGCATCCTGTAAGGGCCAGCCACATGATGATCCTAAAACATCTCTTACACGGGATTTACCATAGAAGCTTTTCTTTGTACTCCTCCACAATCGTCTAGCCAATGAAAGAAAGTGGTATAATGCTCTTCATATGACACACAACCCGCAGATGAACTTTCATTTCTCCCAAATGAATTTTAAATTTCTTTTACTTTCTTTTTTTAGTTCCTAATACAAACAGTGATCCCCTTTGATACTGCTCAGGATGGCCATGACATTTCGGGAAGACGGGGGAAAAAAGCCCTCTGATCATTCAGGACTCTGAAGGCCTCTAGGCTTTGTACAGTTGTCTTATGATCCCTTGCAGGGAACTAATCAGATGAAAAGCAAAGTCATGGGTTATTCAATAATCTGCTTGTCCAGAGGTTTTCATAGTAGAATAAGGATATCTTCAAGAAAGAAGACCTTTACAGTTCAAATATATGGCAAAGGGTCATTTTTAAGACTAAGCAAAAAAGCAATATATCGGCTTAACACCTCTGTAGGAATTCAAAAAGGACAATCTGTGTGTTTGTGTGTATGCCTCTGTGTGTGTGTTTGAGTTTGTGAGGGCAAGTGTGCCAGATCAGAAACAAAGAGAAAAAAGTATATTGAGGTCACTGGGCCTGCTGACTTGAAAAGTCTGTATTTCCAGTGTTCTGGCAGGAGGTCACATTCAGACAAGGGCATTTCCAGAGCTCACATTTTATCCTTCCTTTGTCAGCTGATAGTCACTCTGTTGTTTCTTATTAAAGAATGAGAACCAGGTGACTTTCCATGAATGCCTACATATGGGCATTGTAGAGACCTAATGAATTTATCACAGGTAATTAAGATAAACAAAAACCAAAAAAAAACCATAGTTCAAAAATTCCCAGTGGGGCTATATCACTCATTCAAAGCACATTTACTGAATAGCTAATAGGTCCAGGCTCCGTATTTTGTGCTGCAAATACATATCTTTTGCCCTTAAGGAACTTCTATACTAGGAAGTGTCATACTGAATGCCTGCACCAAAAATGATCCGATTCATCATGTAGGTTCCCATTTCTCTTAGGCTCTACACATACATCCATGGCCATGTCGATGTGACTCATGATTCAGTGTCAGCTTCCAGGAAAGTTAAATGACAAAGCAATGAACTGAATCACAAAAGTTAATACAATGGCTGCTGTAATAATTTGGACAATCTTGCTGCAGAAGGCAATAAATTGAATGGTCAGAAGACATGGGTCTTTGTTTTAATCATTGGTTACCAGTGCAGCCTTAGACAAATGCATTTCTCTTTTTGAAACTGTTTTCTCACCTGTAAAATGAATTTGTTCTGGCTGACCTCTAAGTTCCCTTCCTGCTTTCTGCATCTAGAGTTAAAATATTCCTAGTAAATCAATGCTTGGCCCTCTGCCCCAATAGCCTTAAATGGTCCATTTGGTTTCACAGACTCAGTTAAAAATATACACAAGCAATAAAGCTATAATGTGTATTTAATGGTATTTTCACTTGGTAATTAGTACTCTATAGATGTTCTCAGTGGGCATAACCAAGCTGGGAATCTTCTATACAGACATAGAAACAACAGAAGGAAGCGAGTTGGGTTTTCTGTTAGACTGGGCACATTCCCTTACCACTCTACCACTAACCTACTAGCTCTGTGAGCTCAGATGAGTCATTTTATCATTCTGAGCCTCAGTTTTCATCATTGGTAAAATAGGGAGAGTAGATAAGATACCTGAAATGAAATTCATTACTGCCTCTGGCCACGCCTCCCATCAACCTCCTCAGATGCAGGCATCTAGCTCTCCACCTGCTACTACCCAGTGTTCCCTCCAGTTCTCGACATCACTAGTAATATTGCCCCCCTAGTACCTTTATGTCACCTTCTGACTCTTTCTTCACCCCACTGCCTAACATCCTACCAATGTTTCTGTTTTAGAAGCAGGTTGTGATTGGCCCTCCCCCACCATCAGCACTGCCACTGCTCCCATTCAGGCCCTCACTGGGAGCCCTGATAGCTCCCGAACTGAGGCTCCCAGCATCTCAGCTCCATTACCCCTGCTCTCCCTTAAAATAAATATAAATATAAACACAGATGTTCAGACATTCTCATAAGAGATCACCAGATGGGCATACATTGGAAGGAAATGAAATCATTACCTTCAAGAGCTGTCTGCACTCCATGTTCACTGCAGCATTGTTCGTAAAGACTGAGACTTAGAAACCTCCTAAGTGTCCATCAGTGGAGGAATGAATAAAGAAAACGTGTCATATACATACAGTGGAATAATATCAGCTATGAAACGGAAGGAAATCCTGACTTTTGTGACAACATGGACAAAAGAAATGAGAGCATTGTACTAGATGAAATAAGTCAGAGAAAAAAATACTGTATGATCTCCCTTATATGTGGAATCCAAAAAAGCCAAGCTTGTAGGGACACCTAGTTGGCTCAGTCCGTTAAGCGTCTGACTCTTGATTTCAGTTCATGTCATAAGATCAAGTCCTGCACTGGGCTTGGGCTGGTCCATGCCCAGCATGGAGCCTGCTTGGGATTCTCTCTCTCCTTCTCCTTCCTGCCTCCTCCCCACTGCTCAGGTGCTCTCTCTTAAAAAACAAAACAACAACAACAACAACAAAAACATACGTGTAGAAACATAAAGTAGAAAGGTGGTTGCCGGGACTGGGAGAAAGAAATACAGGGAGATGTTAGCCAAAGGGTATAAACTTCCAGTTCTAAGATAAATAAGTTCTGGGGATCTAATGTGCAGTATGGTGATTATAGTTAGTAATATTGTATTATATACTTGCAAGTTGCTAAGAGAGTAGTTCTTAAATGTTCTCACCACATACCAAAAAACAGTAATTATGTAAAGTGATAGAGATATTCATTCTATTGTGATAATCACTTTTGAAATATATATCAAGCCATCATGTTGTACAGCTTAAATGTATATGTTACATGCCAACCATACCTCAATAAAGCCAAAAAGAAAAATCACCTTAGGTATCTCTAGAATACCCATTCTGGGCCCTGCTCTTCAGAGATTTTTACTGTGCTAGTTTTCTGTGGGGCCCAGGAATCTGTTTTTAAGCACTCCCTAGGTGAAGTCTTAAAACTCTATTTCTAGGAGAATTCACTTTCAAAATGTAAGCATTAACAGTGCGCTCTACTGCTTTAGCCCTTACTGACTCTTACACGCTTAAAAACAGACACCTTTATTAACATTGCACGTAAGGAGATTTTGGCTCCAATCACCTTTCCAAACCCCTCTGTCACTTCCTTCAACATACTCCACAGCCAAGCCTCACTGGATTACTTATTCTTCCTAAAACACATCCTACAGTACTCACTGGATTTTCCTGCCTTTTCATACCTCTGTTCCCAAAGCCTGAATTCCTTCTCCATCTTTCCTCCCACTCTGCTCCATGAAATCCTTTGCAAACTGCAATTGTGCCCTGAAATGTCATTATATTGGTGCAACTTTCCCTGGCCCCCCAGCTGAAACTAATAACTCCTTTTCCCACAGCATCTTCTTTATCCTACATTCTTCATATTTGTCATGCTATATTATCTATATATCTCCAGCATGGTACTGTAAAATCAATCCTAAAGAGCAAATTGAAAAAATATATATATTAAAGATAGAGAATGTGAGCAGGGGTTGGTGGAGAGGCAAACGGAGAGGGAGACAGAATATCTTAGGCTTCACAACCCTGTGATCATGACCTGAGCCAAAATCAAGAGTCAGATGCTTAACTGACTGAGCCACCCAGGTGCCTTGATCATATTTTAATGTTGCAAATCTGAGGTCTCTTCTCTACTTGTATGATAGAATAAAAACTCAAGGTACTATTGTAGAAATAAACTGAAATTAAAGTTCTTTCTTCCTCTAAAATACAACATCATCATGTATTCACGAACTAGTGCTATGTACTAATACACTCACTCTATGTTATACTCTCATTTCCAGTAAATAATCAATAGTGGAAAAAAATTAACATTCTGAAAGGGTTATGTGCATATCTGTTGTAACAAGTTTGAGACTGGAATGTTATGTTTTTGTAATCATTCTCATCCTCTTAAAAAATAATCTCTTGGAATCAATTTACTCTATTCAAAATAACATATGTTTTGGGTCACGGCATAATCCAGAGAGTTAAGAGTACCACTAAGATACTCTCTTTATATCTCAGAAATAATAGTATGAAAGGCAGGAAGATGAATCCAAAAGTATATATGGACTTTGGACAGGAATCTAGAGGAAAACAAGTCTATCTAATGACTGTGATGGCCAAATGGACACTGAACTTAAAATAGCTTAACTAGTTTTGAAGACTCAGGGAAACCCACAGACTAGACTCAGAGTTTGGAGGACATCCTCGTGAATAGGTTTCCTCCAGTTTTTAAGAGCCCATCTGACCCTCTGGCCATTGTTTTGAAACTCATTCATCTTCTCTCTTCCCTACTTTGCCCCACCAAGCAAGCAGCAGAAACGCATCAAACCATCACTTTTTTTTTCCAAATCACCTATGCTGACATACTAGCATTAACCATGTGTAATCTTCACTCACAAAATTACAAGCTCCCCCTAGCCAGAACCACCTTTCAGCAGCCCCCATGACAAGTATCTTGAGCAGTCAGTATACAGTGAGTGCTCAATAAGGCCTCACTGAGTGAAGGAATAGCCCCTGATTCTCGCCACCCCCCCCGCCACCTTTCCCAGCAGATACATGCAGGCTTAACAAGATGTTAAGAGTCACCCTCTGCCATGTCTCTTGCCTTCATCATCACCACTCTAGGGAGGATCGCCTCATCTCATCCCATCCATTTACTGAAGAACAAAGTTTTGAATCCTTATTATTTTTCAGGCTCTATTCTAGCAACTAGAAAACAGAATTAAAGGGCCTTGTTCTAATGAATCTTACATTCTAACAGCAAGAGATAAAAAGTTGGTAAGGTACACACAACGCTACACTAGCTGGTTAAGTGTTAGGAAGAAAAATAAAGTAGGAAAGGAGAATATGGTATGTGGGGGTGAAGGCAAAATTAAGCAGGATGGATGATGAAGGCCCACAGAAAAAGTGTCCCTTAAGTAAAGACCAAAAAGAAGTAAAGGAGAAAGCCAAATTGGTATTTTGGAGAAGAGTGTTTTCGACAGAACAACATCAACAAAGACTCTGAGGCACAAATGTGTCGGTTAAGTGTTTAGAGAAGAGCAAGGAGTCTCTGTTGGAGAGGATAGAGCAAGAGGAAGAGTATATATTGAGGCAGGCAGATCTCAAGGTCCAGAGGGGAGCTAATTTCAGGCCATTATATGAAGGTTGCCTTTTATTCTGCATGAGAGAGGAAAGCAGTGAAGGACTGTGAGCAGATTAGAAACATGATCAGAGGCAGGACTAAATGGATACTATGGTTGTCGCATTAAGGAATGACCTATAGGAGTCAAGGTTGGAAGTGGGGAGACAATAATCCAGGCAAGAAACATGGTGATGGTGAAAGGTGGTGAAGATTGGTTGCTTCCTGGATATATCTGGTAATCAAGATAATAGAGGAGACGTTGAATATGAAATGATTCCAGCAGGACTCCAGAACTTTTGGCTTAAAAAAATCAAAAGAACAGAGTTGCTAGTAGCTAAGATAGAGAAGACTTTGGGGGGGACATCTGGGTGGTTCAGCAGTTTAGCACCTGCCTTTGACTCAGGGTGTGATCCTGGAGTCCCAGGATCGAGTCCCACATCAGGCTTCCTTCATGGAGCCTGCTTCTCTCTCTGCCTATGTCTCTGCCCCTGTCTCTTTCTGTGTCTCTCATGAATAAATAAATAAAATCTTTTTTTTTAAAGAAGACTTTGGAGGTGCAGGTTTTGTGGAAGTAGATCAGGACTCTGATACGTTAAGTTTGAGACATCTATTAGGCTGATATGTTGAGTAGGCAGTTGTGTATATAATGCTGAAGTTCCAGAGGATGGTCAGGTCTGGAGAGCTAACTGGTACTTTAATTTCTATATGCCTCTGCCAGATTCACCTTCCAAAGCTCTATTTTCATCCTATCATTTCCATAATTAAACACATTCAGAGAGCCACCACACTAACAGCAGATGCCACAAACTGGTGGTTGGGCTGCTAACATGTTCTATGACCCACACAAAATTAAGGCAATTTGAGCTATTTTCCAACAGTCATAAATTGGAATATCTCTAGGCATGTCTGGGTGGCTCAGTCAGTTAAACCTCCAGCTCTTGGTTTCAACTCAGGTCATGATTTTATGGGTTATGGGATAAATGCTGCGTCAGATTCTAAGCTCAATGGAGAGTCAGTCTACTTGAGATTCTCTTCCTCTGCCCCTCCCCACACTGGTGTGTTCTCTCTCATTCTCTCTCTCTCTCTCTCTCTCTCTCAAATAAATAAATATATCTTTTTAAAAATTGGAAGATCTCTAATAAGACAGATATTGGAATTTCTTAAAAACTCAGAGCATATAGAACTACCAAGTTCACATAATAAGAGTGATGTCTAGAAGCTAGTTTATTTTATTTGAGCTAACTAGTACCAAACACCCAATTTTAAAGGAAAGATAATTTTCTCAGATGCTATTCCTTTTGCATTGTCATATACCACAAAAACACTGTCTTAAATTTAAATGTGTATAATTGCATCCATTTTATAAAAATAACTCTAACAAAATATTTAGAATTTAATGAAATTGATATAATTTTATTTTAAAGTTGTTGCTACTGATCTGTTTTTCTTACTATAAGCCTCTTCCAAATGGTTACCTAGGATTCCATGTTTGTTTATTTTTGCATCAAAATACTCTTTAACCCACTGGGCTTGTTCCAGCTTATTCATCTAGCTAAAAGTGGAGTTTTTTTTTTTAATTAATTTTTATTGGTGTTCAATTTACCAACATACAGAAAAACACCCAGTGCTCATCCCGTCAAGTGTCCACCTCAGTGCCCGTCACCCATTCCCCTCCAACACCCGCCCTCCTCCCCCCTTCCACCACCCCTAGTTCGTTTCCCCGAGTTAGGAGTCTTTATGTTCTGTCTCCCTTCCTGATATTTCCAACATTTCTTTTCCCTTCCTTTATATTCCCTTTCACTATTATTTATATTCCCCAAATGAATGAGAACATACACTGCTTGTCCTTCTCCGATTGACTTATTTCACTCAGCATAATACCCTCCAGTTCCATCCACGTTGAAGCAAATGGTGGGTATTTGTCGTTTCTAATTGCTGAGTAGTATTCCATTGTATACATAAACCACATCTTCTTTATCCATTCATCTTTCGATGGACACCAAGGCTCCTAAAAGTGGAGTTTTGTAGAGAAACAAAACATGATCCAGGATTATGGGGAAGCTGTGTTACCACTTCCTAGGAAAACAAGGAGCAGTAGCTTGAGTGGTCCTAAACTGGGAACAGATTTTTCAGGGAGAAACTCATCAAAAGATGAGTAAGAGTTTGTCAGGTAGACAAAAGAGTTCCCGTATGTTACCCTCTGGGCTCCTATGGGATTTTCAAAGTTGCATACCTTGATATACAAGTTAAAGGCTAATCCTCAGACTGAGGATCCTCGTGCCTGAAACCATGCCTTGCCTGGCTTTCCTCTAAGTTTCTCTTCTTGCTTTCATTCACACTCACTCCAGGGCACCCTTCACTCCTGCTGGAACAGACCCATTCCCTTCCCCTCTACCTAACTAAACCCTAACTATTCTTCAAGGTTGTACCAAGCCCTGCTTCTTGGAGCTTTCTGACTAACTTGACCCCACTCTTAACTCTTTCCTCCATTGTACTCACCTAGCACTGACTGTGTCACTTGTTTGCCCACTTATGCAGCACCACCCCCCATCTTGTATGGCTTTTTATGTGCTGCACATCTCTGCAGCCTATGTCCCTGATTGCACAGAGATGCCTTGAGCCCACTGTTGAATTACTCAATGCTGTTCCCTATGTCTCCACAGCACACACCCTCTGAGACGCTCATAGGCTACTACACTCACAACAAACCTGTGTGATAGAAGGGGACTATAATACAAGGACTCTTCACATAATGAAGCAACAACTAACACTAATTTCTTATTAGTGAGGGGGGAACCCCAGTGGGGAGAACAGTGAACTGAAGAAAGCAAGATCTCTCATCCAACTCATTTGTTATCTATGCCTACTAAACTCCCGCTCATTCTTAAGATTCACCTTGAAAAAAATAATCTACCCTCCCGCCCTGTTCAGAACCACTCAAGCTCTTTCCACAACTTCTTTAGTTCCCTCAGTTCATAGCTAGATAGGGTATGTCGAATGAAGCCAAAGTCTGTGAGAGTAAGATGACATAAAAAGTAACAATTGATTTTTCAGGTGTCAATAAACAATAACATTATGGAAAGGAAGGGTGAATGATTTGTAGTGACCTATTTTTAAAATAATAACAGAATATTCTAATTAAATTCTATATTTAAATTTCAGGCTGTGGTGGGAGCAGGGAGAGAGAGAAACAGAAACAGAGAGAGACAATTAGTACCCCATTATCCCAGATTTTTTGGTCAGAATTTATTTTGACTGAGGTCCAACACTACTCAGATTAGATGAAATAACTCACTTGAATAGAGAATAATGTAATGTCCAATACTGGATAGTGGGAGGAAATGAAACCAAGTCACAGAAGAGAGGTTGGCACAAATTGAGAAAAAAAAAACAAAACCAGCATTCCATGTTGTCACCTAAACAAATTAAACAAATGCCTAACAAATAACCTAAAAATATCTCCACTGAACAAGAAGCTCAAATGTATTCATAAAAAGGTATGTTTGAATTACTTAACATTTGACATCACCTCTAAGTTACCTTCAAAGATACTTTTATAAATAACTCACAAGACAGTAAAAAATTCACGAGTTATAACACTTTTACAAATAAGTCAGAAATCTAGGAATTATGACTAGACTCTAAGGGTTTCACTTAAAGAATTTCCAGATTCCTCTAGAGCCCTAATTCCCAAAACATGTACCAGGTTGCTCTAGGGTGTGTCAGTGAACCCACAGGGGTGCAACAGGATAAACAGGATATTTTAAAATCTCAAGCCAGACACAGCAGTACTCAAGCTCCATCAAGGAACTTGATCTCAGGAACTTCTAGCTTGAGACAGTTCACAATCTGAACATTAGATCATGCTATAGTCCTTCTGACATGATCTTATCTTTTCAAAACTATAGTTTTCACAGTTTAAGTGATAAAAAACCAAGACTCAAGGGCCTGGGTGGCTAAGTTGGTTAAGGGTCTGACTTCGGCTCAGGTCACGATCCCAGCATCCTGGGATCCAGCCTTACATTAGGCTCCCTGCTCCATGGAGAGCCTGCTTCTCCCTCTCCTTCTATCTGCCACTCCCCCTGCTTGTGCTCTCTCTCTCTCTGTCAAATAAAGTATTTACAAAAAAAAAAAAAAGTAAGAGTCATGTGAAACAGGAAATGAGAGTGTTGATGTCTATTCTGACTCAAAATTTTGTGATGTTGTTCCATGGCCCAAAGGCACATATATGCCAATAGTAAATAATTAAAATTATTAAAAATGTAATGAAAAAATTTTAAACTTGTGTTTCAATTTTTTTTCAAATGGCTACTAAGTTGTTAGAACAAAATACTTATTGAATTGTTTGGTGCTAACTACTGACTACATAGAACTTGGCCTGTTAATCCTATTGACCTAGAGGCACCATGAAAAAATTACTTTGACACCTAAGAAGTCTGCTATAGCCTCTAGAGTCTAGAGTGCTGTTTTCTTTAAGTTTATTTATTTTTTTTTTTTTAAATTTTTATTTATTTTTGATAGTCACAGAGAGAGAGAGAGGCAGAGACACAGGCAGAGGGAGAAGCAGGCTCCATGCACCGGGAGCCCGATGTGGGATTCGATCCCGGGTCTCCAGGATCGCGCCCTGGGCCAAAGGCAGGCGCCAAACCGCTGCGCCACCCAGGGATCCCCTGTTTTCTTTAAGTTTAAAACACACATGCACGTATGCACATATACCTCCCCCTCTATCCTACACAAGACTTAATTTTTATTCCAATACCATCAAGCGTCAAAACTATTTTTACCTTTAATTTTCAAACTAGAGACTTGCGCCCCATAGTCACTGTGGTTTTTCTACCTAGAAGGAGTATATTCAAATGGCTGTTGGGGCACCTGGGTGGCTCAGTCGGTTAAGCGTCTGCTTTCACCTCAGGTCATGATTTCAGGGTCCTGGGATCCAGACCCATGAAGGGTTCCCTGCTCAGCAGGGAGTCTGCTTCCCCATCTTCCTTTCTTCTCCCACCCCATATCCCCTCTCGACTTATGCTCTCTTTTTCAAATAAATACATAAAATCTTAAAGAAAAAAAAAAAAGATAGTTGTTATTAAGCCAAGCCAACCCTCTGGTCTCAGCAGTGATATGTGCAAAGAATTCAGCTCATTTAATTCTTAGCTCTATCCAAAAATATAAAGATTCTAAAAATTATAAATTATTCCTTTAAAATATATAATGTGTATCTTCTAAATTCAACTTAATCTCAGGAATGTGAAAATGACTGCACTGCTGTATCACACTCAGGAAACAGTAGAAATGGAGTAGTCAGAAAATAGACAACAAATCTGTTCCTACCCAGCAGTATCCCTCATGACCTGTATGACTTTTGAAAAGTTTTACATGTTTTTTGTCCTTGCCTATGTGTTTTCTAACTCATCTAAGCGTAGTTCTCTCGGGTCTGTGATGGGGCTAGTAACAGGACCCGCCGGATCTGTTCATTGTGAGCAATAAGTGAAATGATACATAAAAACACAGAGTATCATGCCTGACACTCAATAATGATGGCTATTAATAACACATTACATTGTAGGGAAATTGACAAATAACTTGTCAATTTACTTTAAATTTTGCCCTGGAAGTTAGATTCCAAATTGTGTGGACCCCTTCCACAATGGATATTTCCTTTGTCCCCATTAGGCTGAGGAGCTCCATAAGAAGCAAAGTTTTTCATTCCTTTTCTTGAGAGAGCAGTTTTGTGTAAGGCTGATGAGGAAGACAGGTTAAATAATGTATCAGGCTAACAGAGACTACGAAAAGTAGGGATTCAGCACAAAGAAATAATTCTGATTTCTCTCAGATATTTGAAACTATTAACTTGGTTTTCCTTGTTTGGTTATCCCCTGTATAATGCTTTCTCCTTCTCTACCTCTTTGCTCACTCCACAGTCATTTAATTAAACTATGTCACAACTTATGGCAAGGTCGGCTAAGCCACACCAGGCATATCTGGGAAGGTAGGAAATAACTCTTAATACACGGCTGAAGGAAGAAGTGCTACAGGGAGAGAGAGAGAAAAAAAAAAGGTTGCATGCAATTCAAGGGAAGAAGAATGAGAGAGAATTATAGAAGTCTTTATAGAAGAGTTGCCCTTCCAGGTGGATCTCAAACATTTGATAGGATTTGGATATGTGGAAACAAAGGGAAGGGCATGTGAACCAGCAGGAAGAGCAGGAACAAAGTCTCAGAGGCAATGAACTTGGGGTGTGAACTAGGAGGCAAAAAAAAAAAAAAAAAAAAAGGCCAGATTCTTAGCCTCATAATGGAGAGCAGAGGAAAATATTACAGATGTTATTTGAGCCAGACCATGGATGTCTCTGGATGTTCCCAGTCTCTTCACCCTCTCTTCTTCATTGCATGAATTTCCATAGGACTGGGTGCCCACTAAATTCAATTATTGTGTGTCTCAGTGCGTAAGACTATATCAAAACATCTAGTGTTTAAAAAATCAATTCTTCAAATCTCATCATTAGTAAACCAGAGATGCCTGTACTCTTGTTTCAGTTCTACCATTAACTAGCTCTAAAAGCCTGAGAAGCTAATACAAACCCCCTCCCTTTCAGTGCAGAGCTTGGTTTAATGAGCTCTCAAGATCTTAACTCTGTGAAAATTACCCTTCAAAATTATTACTCCATCTAATGTATCAAAAAATCATAAAGATAGCTTTGCCATTTGACCTCCAGATGAATGACACTTCATTCCAAATTATGAAGACTTGGTTAAATGATGAAGTGCAGCTTTTAAGAATGGTCTTTAGGGTGGCTCCCCAATTTTTATGGTGAAAAAATGAGACAGAATGCCACTGTAAGAAAAGTGACTACCATATTTATCAATTTTACAATGTATGCACTTGTAATATATTAATATTCATAAAATTATGAAGCTATTTTTTTTTGCTTTACTGGAGAAATTTTTAGATCAATGATATATCTTGGAATTGAAGCAATGATGGATAGTTGTCTAGAAAACTTCTGAATGAACAAACACTCACTGAGAACCTGCTGATTACCAAGAACTATGTTAGGATTGGGGTTATAGATTGGAAGAAAAAGACATTCCAGAGCAGTAGTAGAAGGCTTCAAATCCACAAAAAGCATGGCTATTATAGGAACAGAGAAACAGTGCCTCCCATGGGCACATGGGCTCAACAGACATTTCTTAAAAGAGGTGAGACGGGTTTAGTGACCAAGAATCCATAGGAGTCATCTAAGTGAAAAGAAGAAAGTGTATTTAGCCACTGACAACCATATGAGCCATAACACAGAGGGTGAGGTAGGTGAACTGAAGCCACAGTAAGATGTGTGGAATGGTCAAGAGTCAGAGGTATGAGAAATGGGACTGGAATGAGTAACCTCAATTTCATGGTAAAGTTTAGCCTCTAATTCTGAAAGTGATGGGGATCTACTGAAGAATGCCAAACAGGAGAATGAGGCCATGTTCAAAAACTTGAGGAAGGGTCGGTATTAGGCAGCTGTTACAGTAGTCCTGATGCATCGTGAAGAAGACATGGCCACTCACAGAGGGATGAGACAGAGTGAGTTTTCAAGACAGAAGAGATAGAATTTGATTAATATCTACCTGTAAGAAACTAAAAGGAATGGGGAATGGGAGGTTAAAACCTGAGTGTTTTTCAAAGAGTAACTTAAAATCACATAGATAGTTTCTTAATTAAATTTTCAAACAGCTGGAAAAAAAAATAGTCGAACTCAATGATTTCAAACCCAGGCTACAGTCATAGTCTTGGCCTTGCCAAGTCAGACGCTACGCTGGTACATCAACCTGGAAGATGAGTGTCATCCGTTGGTGGAATAAATATGATTTTCACCCCAGGAGCAGCAGGGCCAGCATATCCTCCTGGCAGTTTCCATCTCAGAATCAAGAGAAAGAAAGAGGGGCACCTGGGTGGCTCAGTGGTTGAGCATCTGCCTTTGGCTCAGGTCATGATCCTGGGGTCCTGGGATCGAGTCCCACATCAGGCTCCCCATAAGGGAGCCTGCTTCTCCCTCTGCCTGTATCTCTGCCTCTCTCTGTGTGCCTCTTATGAATAAACAAAATCTTAAAAAAAAAAAAAAAAAAAGAATCAAGAGAAAGAAAGAAAAACAGGGGGATGGGGGCAGGGCAGTTCTTAATGACTTGAAAGCTTTTCAGGATTCCACAGAGTAAATCATCAGAAGAGGGAGAAAAAGTCTAAGCCTTGCTACAAAGCAACCATTCTCAAAAACTTTTCAGGTGAGCGATGACTCCAGTATCAAACCACTTTCACTGAGTGACCACTACACACCAGGCACCATGCTTTACTTAGGCTTGGCCCAGTTTCCTCACCTCCAAAATTGGAACTAATAAGACCTATTTGCCAGAATCACTGTGGTGTTTAAATTGCAAAAGTTGCCTTTACAAACTGATAAATGTAACGGATCATCACTTTTAACCTTTAGCTTAACATATGTGTCCTCTCATGGTTTGTAAGCTGCACACTCCCTTCTCACACCCCCTTCTCACACCTTGTAACCTGTAGCTATGTCAGATTATTGCTGTCCATGCCATGTCTCCTCACAGCTAGGGTAGGTGTCCTGTTTTGACTTCCTTTCAGTATCTGACAATTCCCCTTCAGAGCATTCATCAAAACAGAGATTAAATAATTATCTTTCTGTTTTAAATATTATGTCCCACTAGACTATCAGATTCCATAAGTGCAAAAATGGATCCATTTTGTTTACCCCTAAATCCCTCTGCTTATCAAGTGAATGAGTAAATTTTCCCAGGCAAAATCTTACACTTCTCAAATCCTCAAATTTTAAAATGACCTTTTCAATAAGATTCAGCAAAATAAAACAAAAAAATATTTAAGTACCACTTCAACCCTCAATGAGAATAACTGTATTCATGACAATAAGCCACAGTGAAATGGATCCTGGGTTTTCTTTTGATCTAGTCAGGACTCAAGGGCACCATTCACTTCTACTTGCTAAGAACCCCACTCCTCCCTCAATGGCTCTATGACCTGAAACCTGTCCTCTTTCTAGCCATCAGCCCTCCTATCACCTCATCTCCAGTGGGGTTTTTTTTAAGATTTTATTTATTTATTCATGAGAGACACAGAGAGAGAAGCAGAGACACAGACAGAGGGAGAAGCAGGCTCTATGCGGGGAGCCCGATGTGGGACTTGATCTTGGGACTCCAGGATCACGCCTGAGCTGAAGGCAGACGCTCAACTGCTGAGCCACCCAGGCTTCCCATCTCTAGTGTTTTAATTCCTCTTTTCATGACACACATAATCTATAAGCAATGGGAAGCCACCAAGGCAATGTTCTGGAAAGATGAATTTGACCCAGGTACACATAACAACTGAAGAAAGAAGAGACTAGAACTAGCCAGGTGGCTATTATGGAAGAACAGGGAAGTAATAATACTGCTGTGCTTGGTCTAGAGCAGTGGCAGGAGAAGCATAATCACTATCTGACTTGGAGGGTCAAAGAAGAAAAGATGGCAGAGGCTCTAAGTCCAAGTGACTACGGGAAAGGTGTATACCAAGTCCAGCGAGCGGGGAAGGATGCCTAGTTTAGACTTACAAATAGCATCCTTTACTACTTATCATTAGGAAGGGTTATTGTGGCTGTTCTCTGTACTCCTTTGTTGTTGTTATCATTTCCTACTTTCCAATTTTGATACATTGAGCATATATTACTTCACCAATAGAGAAAAACCAACAATCTTTGGGTTTTTTATGCCACTTTCCTATGATATATTGATCTTGCAATATAAGTGAGCTATCATGAAGGAGATGCTCAGCAGGAAGACCAAATGGCAGGTCTGAAGATCGTGGGAAGTCAAGGTCACATGCACATTTTTGGAGTTGTCTGCATGGAATTTAAAGCCGTGGGAATGTGTAAGATCCTCAAGAGAAAGACAGAATTGAAGAAAGCCCCAGGTTGCATGGCCCTGAAATCACCCTCAGGGAGTAACTGGTGCTGGGTAAGAGCACTAGAAATACCCTAGGAGTCAGAGGCTTTATCCAACCTGCTCAGTTTTAAGCTCAGAAAGCAGACATATGTGGTGCAGGCCGGACCCCCTCTGCGCCACCAGAATATTTTCAAGTGGCCTATTTCAATACAGTTCATTCACTATTATAGTGATTTGCTTTGGTGCCATCGTGCCCACTGAACTGTGAATTTCTTGAGGTCAGGAATCAGGTCTTATTCGATTTTTTATCCACTTTTGTCTTCCTCTCACCTAGAACAGTCTCTAACACATTCATACACACTGTGCCACTTCATACCATCTGTGCTGAAGAACCCAGATGTACACATTAGAGCTCTTCCTCCTCATCTCTTCTTTCTCTCAAATGACTTAGCACTCCTTGTGCAGACTGCTATGTGCTCTCTTGTCAGAACTAGTCCTCTAGGGACACCTGGGTGGCTCAGTGGTTAAGCGTCTGCCTTTGGCTCAGGTCATGATCCTGGGGCCCTGGGATCGAGTCCCGCATCGGGCTCCCGGCATGGAGCCTGCTTCTCCCTCTGCCTGTGTCTCTGTCTCTCTCTCTGTGTGTCTCCCATGAATAAATAGACAAAATCTTAAGAGAAAAAAAAAAGAAAAGAAAAGAAAGCTCCCCATCTTGCTCAGTGTACATACTGCTTACCTCTAAGCACAGACCACGTTAGTCCACATGGTATTTAGAAAATCTATAATTAGCCAGCCTAGAAACAAGGCAATAAACTGCCCAGAAGAGAGTGGCCCAGACTTGACATGCATTTTTATTTATTTATTTACTTATTTATTTTTGGCTTGATGTGTGGTTGCCAAATTTAGCTCCCTCTACATTTCTAGATCTATTAACATTTAAGACCCTTCTTCTAAAACCTTGGAGAGTTACAGTCTTTTAGAAATAGACACCGAAGAGATAAAGTCCAAAACCTTCCCCCCATTGAATTTCACGAGGTGTAAGAACATTTTATAAATTCTGAAACAACACAGCACTGTGATCCAGATGAACCTCCTGGCCACTGGCTTGACGCTAGGCCCAGGCCACCTCCCCACCACTTGGCCTGTGGGACAGTCAATGTCCTCCAATGTCTGTCACAGAGTTCAGTCAGGGAAAGTTAGCACACATGCGTGCCCTGAGGGAATTATTTTTCCTCAGCCACTTTTCCTCCTCTGCCACTTGCTAACTCCTACAACCCTGGGCAAGTCCCTTACCTCTCTGATTCTTGTTCTTTCTATTATGAAATAGATTTTTTTTTCAAGATTTTATTTATTCATGAGAAACAGAGAGAGAGGCAGAGACATAGGCAGAGGGAGAAGCAGCCTGATACAGGACTGGATCCTGGGACTCCAGGACCACACCCTGAGCTGAAGGCAGACACTCAACCACTGAGCCACCCGGGCGTCCCAAATAGATTTCATACCACCTGATCCATCTATATCCTTAGCCGTATTGGGCAGATCAAGAAGGAAATTGTATGTGAAGGTAGTTAGAAATGGCAATTAAGAATAAGAGTAATAGCTAACATTTATTCAGCATTTATTATGTGTCAGGCACAGCTCCACGTGAATTACCTCATTTCATTCTTTTAACAACACTAAGGAGCAGGTTCTGCTATAGTCCCCTGTTTACAGACAGGAAACCAAGGCAAAGAAGTTTAAGTGGCTTGCATCAGTCCCAAAGCTGGCAAGGAAAGAAGGTGGAATAAGCTGCGGCATGCTACCTGGGCACACTCAAGATATATCAGAGCTGACAGCAACCGCAGGAGACTACATAATACAAATACGTGACATCGCAGGAAAATGAATCAGGAGCCAGTTCATAGATGAGGGAACTGAGGTTCAGCAAGCTCTCACGGCCTGCCCAACGCCAAGTAGTATATTTTAAAAATAATTTCGAATATATCTAAGGCATTTTACTTTTATTTTTATTTTTAAAGTTTTTTTTTTTCAAGATTTGTTTATTTGAAAGAGAGAGAGAGAGCAAGAGTGGAAGAGGGAAAGAGAGAAACTCAAGCAGATTCCACACCCATCTCAGAGCCCAATGAGATGATCTGAGCTGAAATCAAGAGTCAGATGCTCAATCAATAGAGCCATCCAGGCACCCCAAAGTATTTTATTTTTAAATCGTGAGAAGTAGAGCAAAGCTGTTAGGAAACTGGTACTGGATTCCACAGCCAAATTTTAAATTCCAGCAGTACCACTTAACCAGCTATTTTACTGGGGAATTAAAAATTAAATATGTATGGACAACTGTAAGAATAAATGCTTGAGAAATGTTAGCTACTATTACTATGACTGACCTAATTCCTGCAGCTAGGGTCCCAAAGCACATCGAGAATTCTAGACAAAATTGTATAGTTCTCTTTGAAAATGCTAATGGAATAATTATAGTATTAGATTTGGAGAGGAATAGAAAAGGAGAGTCTGAAAGGGGAACCTTTTCTTTTACTTTTTTTCCTGATACATCTATTTTAAAAACCCTATAACTTAGAGTCAAATTTTCAGAAATAGATTTTCATTCTATTTCTTCCCACTGCCCGCACAGTCGTTCTGATTAATATCCAAAAATATGTTAGAAATAGGAAGGAGAAGCCAAGGATAACCTTTAGTAAATCTAAAGAAGTAGCAGCTTTAAAGAAGAGGAGGGTATAGCCCCAGTGGGCCGACTGTGCCTGAGGCACTCACAGGCCTATGGTCTTGAAGAGCATGGCTTGATTCCAAATCACACAAAATTCTATTAATCCGGCTCTTCCACTTATTAGGTGACCTTGGGCAAAGTGACTTAATTTCTCTTGATGCCATCAAGAGCCTTGGAACCCTGAGCTGACCCAGCTGCTCCTCTATGATGGAATCTTTGGGATTCAGGGTGATTGCCATTCCCTGTGAGGTTTGTGTAATTTACCATATTGGTTTTCAGGCCTACTTCACAAGCCCTGAAAGGTATTAAAAAATATATAATTTTTTTTATTAAGTAATCTCTATGCCCAATGTGAGGCTCGAACTCGTGATCCAGAAATCAAGAGACTCATTCTCTACAGGCTAAGCCAGCCAGGCGCCCCCTGAGAGGTATTTTTTTGGAGTCTTTCAGGAACAGACTGGCCAGTTGAAGTGGCTACAAGAGATTTATCAAGTAATTTAGTTGGACAAATAGGCCCTGACTTGGCATTGAATCAAATGAATATCAAAAATCTAATGAGCAGAGCAGCCCGGGTGGCTCAGCGGTTTAGCGCCGCCTTCAGCCCAGGGTGTGGTCCTGGAGACCTGGGATCGAGTCCCACGTCAGGCTCCCTGCATGGAGCCTGCTTCTCCCTCTGCCTGTGTCTCTGCCTCCCTCTCTCTTTCTCTGTGTGTCTCTCATAAATAAATAAATAATAAATAAATAAATAAATAAATAAATAATCTTTAAAAAACAATCTAATGGGCAAAGATATGCTCTATAGCAGATGGATCTGATATTCTATCAAGGGTGCACCTGGGTGGCTCAGTGGTTGAGCATCTATCTGCCTTTGGTTCAGGTCATGATCCTGGGGTTCTGGGATGGAGCCTGCTTCTCCCTCTGCCTATGTTTCTGCCTCTCTCTGCATCTCTCTTGTGAATAAATAAATAATACCTAAAAAAAGAGAAGATATTCTATCAAGACAGAGCCATCCTCTTCATCTCATCCACATTCCCAATCATCTCAAAGTGAAGCTCAACCAGTTATCTTTTAGCCTCACCTCTTCTTTCCACACACACCCCAGAGTTGAGCCAAAGGAGAGAGCGAAGCATTCCCATGTTTGGACAGACAGGCTGATGTGCAGGTGCTTAAGGTACACTTAGCTGACTAGAGTCTGAATGGGCCCTTGAGGCTGGATTTCATATGAATTCACTCCTCACAGGGCTCTCTATGTCACCGCGACACACCAATCATCCTTTCCCAAAAGGGTCCTGCTTTCCCACAACAAGCGGCGCCTGATGCCCTGCTTCTAACTCAGCTCACGGGGTCTCTGGGCTGTAGGCTGCCAAACACAGGTTCCCACTGAACTTCAGAGTTCTGGGAAAAAGAAGTTCCCCTACTGAAATGCTACATACCATTGTACCCGTACAACTGACTTTCCAAGGCACCTCAGATTTCTTATTTACACAGACTTCTGTCACTAGAGCCTTCACAGCAACTTCATTCAATCCAGAACCTGGCTCAGGAGGCATTTCTTTTTTTCTTAAGATTTTATTTATTTATTAGAGAGAGGAAGCACAGAGGGAGAGGGAGAAGCAGACTTCCCACTGAGCAGGCAGCTGGACACAGGGCTCAATCCCAGGACCTGGGGATCCCGACCTGAGCCAAAGGCAGACACTGAAAGGACTGAACCACCCAGGAGGCATTTCTAAACTTGGGACTTAAACTGCTCATGACAGGGCAGCCCCGGTGGCGCAGTGGTTTAGCGCCGCCTGCAGCCTAGGGCATCATCCTGGAGACCCGGGATCGAGTCCCTCGTCAGGCTCTCTGTGTGGTGCCTGTTTCTCCCTCTACCTGTGTCTCTGCCTCTCTCTCTCTCTCCTTCTTTATGAATAAATAAAATAAAATCTTTAAAAAAAAGACATTTTAAATAAATAAATAAATAAACTGCTCATGACAGCATGTTGTAATATGGATAAAGTTGAAAAATGGTGCTGGGTATTCGGGGACAGATTATGTGTGTAATATAGGACTCATCATTTATTATGACTTTGCACATATATATCATGGCCTTTTTGCCTACCATTTATATATGTTAGTGTAACAATAATCCTTGCAGTTCTCCTCGATAGTAGGGAGCACCACCTTTAGCTGGCTACTCATTTCTCATTTACTAGGAGGAAGCGTTCTCCCTAATTTATAGATAAGGTAACCAAGATCAGGAGGTTAAGGAACTTGCCTAAAATCGCCCAGGATATGTGGGGTAAAACAAGGATTCAGTCGAAAACAGTTCAACTCTGGAATTTAGGCTCTTTCTTTTTTTTTTAAGATTTTATTTACTTATTCATGAGAGACAGAGAGAGAGAGAGAGAGAGAGAGAGAGAGAGAAGCAGGCTCCATGCAGGGAGCCCGATGTGGGACTTGATCCCAGAACTCCAGGATCACGCCCCAAACCAAAGGCAAACGCTCAACCGCCGAGCCACCCAGGTGTTCCTGGAATTTAGGCTCTTAATTACTATACCTTTCTGTCTTCCCTGTTAGGTGAGGACATGAGACACATGGACATTCTCTAACATGCCTGAGGTCACATCCTTATTTGCATTTGACCCAAAGGTCTACATGACAGCTACATGGCCTTTGAAACAGTAAGCTAATTCTAAGCTTCAGTCCTGGATACATACATCAGTGCAGCCAGAAGAATTCTGTCTCAGATGCTAAAACATGCATCAACCCAGTGCAGAGCCTCACAGTGGCTTTTCCAGATGAAAAGCCCAATCAGATAGTGGCCGATGACATCTTCCGGTCTCTAATAACCCCTGTGCTACTAGAGCTGCCGAAGATGAGTCCAAGTGCGTGAATCTGTTCACATGTCAAAAGTTGTATCATAAGACTTAGCAGCTCATGATTAAAGAGGCACCGGGGCCCTCAAAAACAGAAATGCCCTTTCAGAAATTTTCCACATTTGTTCTTGCTTCAAGCCATGATAAAGTGTTTCCAGGCAAACACACCAGCTAAAAATGACCCTATTTTCTGAAAGAGAAGTGGCCAGTTTGCATGCAGCACTTATAAAGGTTCCTGGTACCACAGACCACAAAACAGGCAGAGGTGAGGTGGCTCTGTTCGCAGAGAATCCCAGAGGATCTTGCAACCTCAGAGCAGGAATATTCCTGAGCTGCCCAACCCCCTTCCACTCAACAGGGATGCAAGTGAGCTGAAGCCACTTGTCTGAAGCCATTGAGCAGGTTAGTGAGTGGCAGAGCCAGGATCTGTACCAGGGGCCTGACAGGCAGGGGTTGCAAACAGCTTCAGTCCAAGCAAGGACTCACTCTTGCCGTAGACTCACATTTGCCCAACTCCCCCGCCTACCTCTGGAGACAAATTCTGGTTTCAGACATTCTAATGAAGCTTCTCATTTCCCAGATCTCCCAGTGGAAACTTTAAGGACAAATCAAGAAACCTTAGGGCTAATGTCATCGACTCTTTGACAAAAGTGACCCCAAGGCATGTGCACAGGCTCCTTTTCATAGACCACAGGGATCTCGAGAGAGACCGAGAAATAATACTTTGCCCCCAACACCTACATACAAGGACCCTTGGCTCCTCAAAGCTGAGAGCCTCCAACTCGCTTGACTGAAGAGTGGACGGGGCGGCAAGAGCTGGAACAAGGTGAGCGATGGAAAACAGCTGGAGGACAGATCCCTCTAGCCTGGAGCTCTCCTGGCTGCAGCGGTTAACCCGCCCAGGGGCTTCCCCCTCGGTGGCCGTGGCCTGTGGCCGGCAGCGTCGCCCAAGTCCGGAACAAGAGCTGGGGACCGAGAACTGCAGATGGGCTCCCGCTGGGTCCCGGGGAGGCCGGCGCCGGGGCGCGAGGCCCCAGGGGAGGGTGTGGGAGGCAGCGCCAGCCGCGGCCCCAACGCGCCGGGGAGCGGCTGCGCGGGAAGTTGCGCAGGGAAACTTTGGTTTTCTTTTGGAAGCAAGTTCCGAGCCAGCCGGAAAAGCCTGGCCCGCACGCCCTGCCCCGGGCCCGCAGAGCCGCCGCCAGGCCCCGGCCCGGCCCGGCCCGGCCCTCCGCGGGCGCTCACCTGCGATGTCCCAGAGCTGCAGGCGCACCACCGTCTCCGGGTCCCAGTGCAGCACCTTGAGCGCGAAGTCCACGCCGATGGTGGCCCGGTAGTGCGAGGAGAAGTTCTGGTGCACGTAGCGCTTGATGATGCTGGTCTTGCCCACGCCCAGGTCGCCGATCACCAGCAGCTTGTACAGGTGCTCCTTGTGCGGGGCCTGCATCCTGGCGGGCCGCCCGCGCGCCGAGCCGACGGGGAGGCAGCCGGGGCCTGGGCGGCGGAGCGAGTGGCGGGCGCGGGCGCGGGGACGGGCGCGCGGGGCGGGGCGCGCGGGCCGGGGCGGAACTCCTCCCGCCGCCGGGGGAGCGCGGACCGGCGCCCCGGGGCTCGGCCTGCCTCCCTCGGTCCCTCCCCGCGCCGCCCCGCAGGGCGGAGACCCGAGCGGCCCGGGCCCGCGAGGCGGGGGCTCGCGTCCCAACGCCGGCTGCGAAGCCCATTGGCGCTGCACCTGGCGGTTCCCAAAGAGCCCCCCGCGCCTGTGAGCCTCAACCCCAAGCTGTGAGGCGTGGGCTCTGCTCTCCCTGTTTTGCGTGCGGGAAAACTGCGTGGGAACGAGCGGAGGTGACCCCGGGTCCCGAGCCCCCGCCGCCCGCCGCCCGCCGCCCGGGCCCAGGGGAGACCCGCAGCCGGTCATGCGGGTGGAGGAGGCAGGACCGTCACTGGGGTCTGCTTCCCTGAGCTCTGGGGTTTGGAGGCGAATGACCCTGGGTAAGTCATTTGACCCTGGGCAAGCCTCTTCCCCAGCGCGGCGCTAATGCTAATCGGGCTGCGCTGCCGCGGGGCGAGAACTCATGGGCGCTCCCCCACCTGCGCAGCTGTCGCCGGCCGTACCGGGGGACCACCTGGGCGGAAACCGCAGCCGGCATCCTTGGCTTTTAGCCGCCTCCTCTCCTAAAAGCTCCGGGAAGCCCCGAAAGACAATGTCAATAACTAGTCAGATTATTTTAAGTGATAATAATAGCAGGCATTTATCCAGACTTGCCATGTGCCCGTTTTTATATACATATCATCTTATTATCCTAGCAGTCTTTTTTTTTTTTTTTTTAAGATTTTATTTATTTATTCATGAGAGAGAGAGAGAGAGAGAGAAGCAGGCTCCATGCCGGGAGCCCGACGTGGGACTTGAACCCGGGACTCCAGGATCACGCCCTGGGCCAAAGGCAGGCACTAAACCGCTGAGCCACCAAGGGACCCCCTATCCTAGCAGTCTTAAAATTGATACCATGATTCTTCCCATTTTACAAAGGAAGAAACTGAGGTCTAGACATTCTACGTAATGTCCCCAGTATCAATCACTAATAAGGAAAAAAAAACAACAAATTAAAACTCAATTTTCTGAACCAAAGACTTTGTGTGTTTCTGTTCAATGTATTCCTTTAGCCAATATATATTTGTGGTTGGGATGCTACAGAAATAACACGAAGACTCCTCACTGTTGATCCCCCAGAAACCCCGTTCCTGTTTCACCTGACCTGTCCGTCGTTGGCCGTGTTTGCATTTATACGTTGGTAGGTTTGGTGGCTTGTTAACGTATTAGTTTGGGATTTTTTGAAAACGACTTCTATACCAGGAGAATATAATTTAACGCTAATAACAACCTAAAACAAGAAATGGAAGCTACTGGTTATTCTTTTAGCTTTTCACAGGATTAAATACAGATTTTTTTTTCTGTTTCTTAAGTGCAATTTGAGATAGACTGGCCAGAGAGAACACTTATAAAAATAAATACTTTTTAGGGAACACATGGATGGCTCAGTGGCTGAGCATCTGCCTTTGGCTCAGGGCGTGATCCCGGGGTCCTGGGATCGAGTCCCACATCAAACTCCCTGCAAGGAGTCTGCTTCTCCCTCTGCCTGTGTCTCTGCCTTTCTCTCTGTCTCTCATGAATCAATAAGCAAAATCTTTAAAAATAGTAAAAAATTTAAAAACTACCTTTGAATAGCTTCTTTGAAAAAAAAACTTTACATCCTTGTGGGTGGAGGCAGACAAGACAAACAAAAAGAAATAAGTACGATTTGTAACATATTAGTGGGTGATAAAATAAGGGAAGGGAATGGGTATGAAGAGTTGGAATGGGATTGGTTGCCAGGGAAGGCCTCGCCGAGAAGGGAACAATTGAGTAAAAACATCCATTTCTCTGGAAGTGGCATGCAGATCTAGATGATGAGGATCCTGTACCCGAGTGAGTCATTTTTCACCTGAATATTCCAGGAACTCAGCAACGTCCACATTGTCATCTCATCATCCCAGCTATGTCAGGGAGGATTTCATCCAGTTTATGAAGAAAGCAAGACAGAGAGCAGCTTTCCCAAACCCACATGAAGTGTTAAAACGGAGATTCCAATAAAGGCTTGTGTGAAATGGAGAAGAGAAAGGTTGGTGGGCCCATTGGCTTTCTGCCTCCATCTGACACTGCGCTTGAGGCCTTCCTCCTCTATAAGCCCAGACGAGCAGAGGGGGACCCTCGCTGCCTGACCTGGATGAATCACATAACCTCTCTGAAGCTCAGTTTCCACATCCACAAAATGAGAAGAAGGAGATCTACCTTCTAGAGTTGTTGGTAAAAGTAGAGACCATATAATAAAATGCCAAGGCTGTAGAAGGTGCTGAATGACAGCTATTAATAGCAAATGACCGACAAGCTTTTCACACGAGGGTCTCTGGAATACTGGAGACCCGCATCATGTCTGGTCAGCTTTCTATCCCCTCAGGGGGTAACTCAGAAGCTTTGCTCATAATGGGCACTAAATGAAGGTGTGCAGAATTGCCCTGGTTTGTGTTTTATTGAATGCTTAGATAGGTAGACATCATTCTTTGGTTTCTGCCCACGCAGGGACACACCAAGCAGATTATATCTGATGAGCGAACCAAGTGTTCTACCTACCTTAAGTGCTGGCCAACGCTGTGGCTTCATTTTGCAGGGAGGGGGGTTCACAATCCTGAGGGGCCTTAGGCCCTTCTTAGAGCTTGAAAACAGCAATAATGACAAAGGCCCTCCCCAGATCTAAAATCGTGGCTCTGGAGATCTGAAGACAAGTTTGGTCTGGGCGAGGAGCTGGTGGTGGATACAGGGAGGGGTGGGAGTTTGAGGCACAACATGAGCCAGCCCTCAATGTTAGGCCTGACCCAGATGCTTACAGGCCCCAGCCTGTTTTCCCAGCCTTGTCCAAGCTGAGTCATCCCCACCCTCACCTGGCCTCCTCTGCCGATCAGGAGCATGCTGGAGCGCCAGACGGTGAGATTACCGCATAGGACAGGTAGACCAAGATTCAGGTTTTCTGAGACCTAAAGCTTCTAAAATTGGGGGGCGGGCAGGGAGTAGCCTTTAAGAACACAGAATTAAGGAATAAGTCCTAAAGATTCAGCCTCAGGTGCAGGAGAGCCCTCTGTCTGGGGCAGTGGCCCACGAGCGAGAGCAAGCTCCCTGGCTAGACAGGAAGTATTGCAACTAGTTTCCAGGGTCACTCATTTAGGTCTCATGATAATTCTTCACAGTGGGAAGAAATTACTCTTGGTTTATATTTTTTAAACCTTTCAGACTAAAGCAGCTCAGTGAGCTTGCCAGGCTAGCAGTTCAGTGAAATCCTGAAAGATTCCAAGTAAAATGAGAGAATTGGGTTGCAAGATCTCCGGGGTGTACTGCTGACTAACATGTCAGACTCAAGTCTGGGCCTTTTAGACACCTTCCGGCAAGGAGTGACACCCCAACCAATTCTAACCACCCCCCACAATGGCACCATTACCCGAGCTGTGGTATTTTCTCCCCTGCACTCCATCTGCTCCCCTGACCAGTGAGGACATTCGGGAGAAGCCTGTGGAAGGGCCATTTCAAAACAAACATCATGGCACGGTTCGCTTCCGGTTTCATGGCTCCATTCTCTCCCCAGCTCTGCTACATATTTGCTCCACAGATAAGGGCCCTCCAAGCACATTTTTTTGGATGGCAAACCTTTCTGTGTCCCCTTTCTTTGCTTTGAATTTTTCTACCCTCAGAACTAGGCTGCAATCAGGAAACCGGGTAGCTGAGGACAGGATATCAGCTGGATTCAGGGTAGGGCACCTTTAGATGAAGGGGACATTAGCAAACAAGTAGACGTCCTTTCCTCTTATTCTCCCCTAGATTATGAGAGTCCATAAGAACCCATCTGTCCCGACCTGAGATTCCATCTGCCTCAGATACCTCGGGACTATCCGGAAGGATGCCTGGCTTTATCCTGACAAGCCGGCTCTCCTGCCTCCAGAGAGAATGGCTGGGGTTGTGCCATGGGGCTCCTCCCAGCAGCCACCTGCACCATGGAAACCCGTTTTCCTGCAGTAACTCTTAAAGTATCTCTGGCGATGTTCTGATGGCTTACTACCCTCAAGTTGCTACACCACAGTACACCCTCTCCTGAAGAACAGGAAGGGAGGTGACTCAAGTCTGTAAAAGCTGTATGAGACCACAAAGGGCTCAGAATTCAAGCATGGAATGGCACTCCAGAAAGCACAGATTTAGATTTCTCTCATCTCCATTCCCTTGCTATCCAATGCAGGTACATATTCTTGCACGGATTCAGGGGTAAAACTAATTAAAATGGTTGGAAAATTGCTTTGCAAACATAAACATGAAGCCTACATGTTTCTCTCCCAGGACTGTTGTATTAGACGGGTCCCTATAAGGTTACCTTATTTGCCTTCACCAAGAAGAGAGCAGTAAGAAGTTATTCATCAGTTCATATGGCTCTCTTCTTCTTCTTCTTCTTCTTCTTCTTCTTCTTCTTCTTCTTCTTCTTTTTTTTTTTAGATTTTATTTATTTATTCATGAAAGACACAGAGAGGGGGCAGAGACATAGGCAAAGGGAGAAGCAGATTCTCCTCGGAGAGCTGGATGTAGGACCCCAGGACCCCAGGATCATGATCTGAGCCAAAGGCAGACGCTCAACCACTGAGCCACCCAGGTGCCCCTTGTTCATATAGCTCTTAATTATAGATCTGGAGAATTACTTAAATGACCGCAAGGTAGGGTACCAAAGACTAGGTTGGAGGAAAAGTAAAGTACTTTTTCTTAGATTAATGCAAGCAATAGATCTTCTGAAAAAGGTCTGTAGAAGATTGCCATAGAATTTATCATCCAAACAGGGACTCTTGAGAGTGAAAGGGGGACATATTAATAATTACACCAAACCATAGGAACAAGCCAGAGCTGTCTAAAAGAGTGTTTAGTCCTGAAGCGGAGGGCTGGAGTTCTCAAGTAAAATCCACAATTAAGAGTGACATTTGAAAAATCTCTTAAATCACCATTTCAATAAATAGTTCTGCCAAGTTAAGGCGGAGCTAATTTCTTGTTGTCTTCAAAGAGTCCCCCTTTTATCTACTAGTTTGTCAGAAGCCTGTGCTGACTTGCAGTGGGAGTTATCCAGTATCCACACTGGGCTGAAAGTAGACCTCCAGGTGTCTGGAGGAAGGCAACCATTTTCAAAGTATTTGGAGAGAGGCCAAGATAGATTCTGTATGGAAAATGCTTGAATTGAATATACTTCAGTCTAAAAGAATTTTGATGTTGGACTTTTTACCCAGAAAGGAAAACTATATTAGGATTTTTACTGGTTATCATCAGAAATTGATTGCAGGTGAGTTTTTTAACGTACCATTTAGTTGGGACCAAGAAAAGCAGATTATACCCTAAACCATTTTCAGCAGTAGATTTATTGTCAGCTAAACTTATATGCTAAAGCTGCATATATTTGATTTGCATTCAACAGATGGGGCTGAGCTGGGATTCATTTTCCTTCTAACCCACCCAACATGGATGAGTATAAATGGGCTATGGAATGGCCTAAAGGCAAGCATCTGAGAACACTGAGTGAAATGATTCAATATGACTCACAGTTTCAACTTCCTTGTACTGAGGGCCTACAATGCACCAAGCCTTTGTCTTAATTTATTTAACCTTCAAAACTAAACTGTTGGTAGGTTTCCCCACTTTCTGAAAATGAGGGAAATGGGGATCAGAGGATTTAAGTAATTTGCCCAAAGTGACAGAATGAAAATTGTAACTCATGATTCCTAAATCACCCCTGCTTTCCCTACTCTACACATTCCTATAGATGCGGTAAAGATCCAGACTTCTCCACCTTTGTTTCTGCTATGATACCAGATATCAAGGCTGTTAAAGGGGAAGGGGAGGTGATTCTATTTCTGTTTTACAAAGTCCTAAGCATGGAGGGAAGAACATCCAATAAAAGAGTAAAAGATGGACACGTCTGGGTAGCTCAGCAGTTGAGCATCTGCCTTTCGCTCAGGGCGTGATCCCTGGGTCCCGGGATTGAGTCCTACATCGGGCTCCCTGCATGGAGCCTGCTTCTCCCTCTGCCTGTGTCTCTGCCTCTTTCTATGTCTCTCATGAATAAATAAATGAAATCTTAAAAAAAATAAAAGAGTAAAAGAAAGATGTATGATTCAAACATAAAAGGGTACATGGCACACTCCCTCAAAACTCATGCAAAACGGCATGCTATCCATTTGTGGGAGTGAGCTGATCAACATAGGTAGAGGGCATAAAACAAGGAGTCTACTTCTGATGCTCTCAGAGACGGCAATAGTTTAGTAATGCTCAGGATCTCCCTGGAGTGAGCCCCCAGCCATAACAAGTGGGGACAGCAGGACTGGTATGGTCTCACTGAGAGGGTAACTCAAGCAAATTACTGACAGTGTCAATCAAAGAGTATTTGTGTGCAAAGCTCTGTGACAGGAGTTTTCTGAGGCTCCGGGGCAGGAGGGGGGTCTCAGCTTTATCTACAAGAATGTCCATGGAATCTAACCATTTACGTCGACGTAGACAGAACTGGAGGGTATTATGCTGAGTGAAGTAAGTCAATTAGAGAGAGACAATTATCATATGGTTTAACTCATGAGGAATATAAGAAACAGTGCAGAGGATCATAGGGGAAGGGAGGGAAAACTGAATGGATAGTAATCAGAGAGGGAGACAAACTATGAAAGACTCCTAACTCTGGGAAAGAAACTGAAGATTGCTGGAGGGGAGATGGGCGGTGGGGATGGGGTAACTGGGTGAGAGGCATTAAGAAGGGTACGTGATGTGATGAGCACTGCATTACCGAACTCTACATCTGAACTAATGACATACTGTATTCTGGCTAATTAAATTAAAAAAAAAAAAAAAAGAGGGGCATCTGAGTGGCTCAGTGGTTGAGCGTCTGCCTTTGGCTCAGGTCGTGATCCTTGGGTCCTGGGATCAAGTCCCATGTCAGGCTCCCTGCAGGGAACCTCCTGCTCCCTCTGTCTATGTTTCTGCCTCTCTCTGTATGTCTCAAGAATAAATAAATAAAATCTAAAAGTAAATAAATAAAAATGTTTTAAAAAGCATGTCCCTACCCTGGTTCCCACCATCTGTGACCATGGACGTCGTGTTTCAATTCCAGGCAAGGCTCCAACACATTACAATGACTGAGCCCTCAGCCCAGGGGACACACTCTGTCATCTGGACTAAGGGGCTCATGTGCAGTTTCTTTGCTCCCTTTTCCAACTGTTCAAACTCCCTCACATCCCTACCTTCCTGTTTTCTCTCTTCGGGGATACGGGGTCACACCTCCTTGGAGCAGTGGATGGAATGATGTCACCCTGTGCCCCGTCATGGACCCCAGACTCCTAGATGACATTCTCTGCCTACAGGAAGGTGCTGTCGCTCTGGGGTACAGTTTACTGAGCTGTGACAACACAGCAGTGTGGTGTGGCCGCCGTCACAGTGCCGTATAGGAGAGTGACATCACGACAAATACAGTCACCTCACACACTCACCCTCCTCCTTCCTCTACCTGCTGTCAATCACATGCCTGCTTACCACCTCTAGATTCCCCCCTCTTCCAAAATACAGTGAGATTCCAATGATGTGGAAAGTAGCCTTAATATGTTTTTCTTCCCTATGAAATGTGCACTTAAAACTCATATATATTTTTGGACTTGAGAGCTTATTTCCCTAAAATTTGACTAATATCCCTCTCTCTAAATATACATCATATTGGAGGATATCTTCTTTACCTAAATTGCTAGTCATTTTATAATAAGCTGGTATAAAAATAAAATAAATAAAATAAAATAAAATAAAAAATAAAATAAAATAATAAAATAAAATAAAATAAAATAAAATAAAATAAAATAAAATAAAATAAAATAAAAAGCATGTCCCTGCACTCTGGTTAGAGCACTGGTCAGCAGGTACACAAGTGGCCTTCCTCCCTCCCCTCGGCCTCCTTGCCAGGTTCCTTCTCTGGCTCCCTCCTTTCTCTGCTGCCCACCACTCGACTGTGCTAGTCTCCATCCGTGGGACTCTGCCTTTCCCTGCCTGATCGCTTCCACTCCTGTGGCAATGGAGCCAATGAGGCTATCAACTTAACTCTGGAACAGGCCCACTAGGTAAGCACATTGGAGTTTCCCCACCATCCAGCTCTGCAGCTCTACAGACTTTGGCAAAGAAACACAGCCTTTGGAAACCTGCCTCTTCAGATGTAAAATGAGAATAATCATTTCCACCTCCTGAAATCTTTAGGACATCTGCATGAGATTAGCAGTGAAGTGCCTCTACCTGTGTTTGACCCAGGATATGCACTGAAAACCAAATGTTTTTCACCTATCAAACGTTTGCCAATGAGTTCTAGATCTGTATTTAAGACTCCAACCTTACTCCTGCATTCCATACCCTGTTCCAACAGCCTTCAGGGGATCTCTGCTAGGCTCTCTGGCAGACATGTCAAGTGCAGCATATGCAAAACTGAACACATTATCTACCCTAACAGACTTGTTCCTTTTCCTGTATTCCTGGTTTTGGTCAGTGGTTCCACCCTCACCAAAGTCTACCAAGCCTGAAAACTCAGTCACACTCCACTCGTCCCTCTGAATTACCTCACATCCCATCATCTGAGTCCTCTGATTCTATCTAGGACAAATTCTTGAGAGTATTTCTTCTACTCCATAAAAGTACTATTAGAACATAGAGGTGAATACCTATTCAATATTATTGTGGGCAAAGGATTTTTAAGCATTATGCAAAAGGCAGAAATCATAAAAGGAAAAACATCTTAAATGCATATATATTAAAAATTACCAGAGGCAAGATGAATGGTAAATGCAAACTGAGGAAGAATTTGCAACTTTTAAGACAGGCAAAAAAGGAATATACTTTATATATACAAAGGTCTTGTAAATTATTTTTAAAACTCCAAATAGGTAAAGGGACAGAGATATAAATAAACCACCACCACACAAGAAAAATGAAAAGCCAGTAGTAATAGAAGTAGGAAAATTAAACAATGAGATACCATTTCCACTTTTCAAATAGGCCAGTATGTTTTGATATTAGAAATATCCAATATTGAAGAAGATGGAAAGAAATTGAAATGATCATATGATCGTGGTGGAACTATAATTTGAAAAAAAAAAAAGCTGTTGGAGGGAAATGTGGTTATATGTACCAAAAACCTTAAAAATGTATGTGTCCTTTGACCAAATGATACCATTTGTATGAATTTGTGATAATGAAATCATTAGAGGTTTGTACTCATTTAATCTCATGGATGCATATTACAGTGTTGTTTATCATAGAACAAAATGGGAACTTCCTAAATATGCATCAGGTTAAATATAATAATGGCATAAATATGTAATGGCACATTATATAGCCTTTATAAATGAGATAAAAGAAAAATACTGAATGACTTGGCAAGGTATTCATAATATTTTTCACAATATTTTAAAATTGGAAAAAAATAAAAATATTTAATATTAAAAATATAAAATATTAAAATACCCCATTTGGCATATCTATCTAATTTCCATTTTACATATATACATAAATACACATACCAGAAAGGTGTGGAAAATTACCTATTTGTTCAGAGATTATCTCTAGATGATGAGGTTACTGCTTTGCTGTATTGTATTTTTTTCTATTTATATATATATTTATTTCTTTTTAAAACAAAAACATTGATTTCAAAGGAAGAAAAAAATATCTTTAAATGAATGTACACTGTACAGGTTTTGGGGCAGGATGGCAAACAGCCCCAGTTCCAGGCTTCAGGGGTCATTGTATAACAGCATTTTCTAGGCCTCTCCACCAGTTGCTTAGAATCAGTGTTTTAGGTTTGTCTTTTTCTAGCCAATCTTTCTCATCCTGATTTCACTGATCTTATCAGTGCTGAGATGTTTGTCCTGACAAGGGTACCAAAGAACCATTTCATGGGAGGCACAAGCAGGCCCACGCTCCAGAATGTCAGGCGAGGTCCCCTCGCGGTCCTGGAGCCCCCACCACAGAAGCCCAGGCTCAGCTCACGAGGCACTGATGGAAGCTGTCCCCACAGGCTCCACATGCCCGAAAGGAAACATCATCTTTCCGCTAAAGAGATGGCCCTCTCAAACCTTGATATCATCTTCGTCTCCTTCCTGCTTGTGTCCTGTTTTTCCACTTGGACACCAATTTGCTGATTCTTCCTTCCAATATCCCTCTGATTCGCCCTGTGCCTTTCATTTCAGCCCCTCTTAGACATCTCATCCAGTGGCCGCTTCCTAAGGAAATCTCCCTGCCTCTGTTTCCCCTTCTTAGGCCTGTCTGTTACCACTGAGATCAATTTTCTTCAAAAATAATTTCTTTCAGTAGGGCACTCCTCTAGTCACAACCTCTAAACTTATTTTATGCTTGAGAGGAATAAATTCGGTCTTATTCAACCCTTCTTGAGTTGTTCTCCGTTGTATGCAACCAAACTGAATCCTAAATGATAAAGCTCCTGGAGTCCAACAAGGTCGCCTCCTTCCGTAGCACACCTATGTGACAGCAGGTTCTATGGATGCCTTTCCCTGCTCTGCGTCCTACCAGAATGACTTTTGTGGATTTCCTCCCAGTCTATCCTACTGATCATGTACCTTACCAGCACCTGCCACAGTACCTGCCATGTCACACCCATGGACTTAAAACAAGGTCTGTCTTCTTCAGACAGGGCTGCATTTAGTGTCCTGACTTGTGTAGACAGTAAATGTTTTAAAGACAATGGAAAATATAAACCATGTGAGACCATGTCTTATGTTACTGCCAACCACTTCGAGCCCTGGATGCAATAAGCTGCTTGTTTTCCATACAAGGGACTTGAGCATCGCTGCTGGCTTCCAGAGAAAGCAAAGGGAAGGGAGGGGGAGAGTCCCATGACTGCTAGACTAGAAGTTTAAGGGCTCTGTTCCATTTTTAACTCTGGCACTAACTCCCAGGTCAGCCCAGTCGCTTCACCCTACACCATCAGACCCCCTTTGAATACCTTCTCTAAATTGATAAGAACTTCTCTAAGACTATCTGGCCCTATACATTATTAAAAGTCTTGAAAACAGGCATAATTATGCAACAAATAGTAGCCTTTTAACTAGTTGTTCCTTTTTTAAGAATCCATCCAAAAATATAATCAGTCTTTCAAAGATTTATGCACAAGATTTTTAGTAGTGACTCAAGTACAATCAATAGAAAATTGGTTAAAAAGACAATGTCAGGGGCACCTGGATGGCTCAGTGGCTGACCGTCTCCCTTTGGCTTGGGGCATGATCCTGGGATCGAGTCCCACATCGGGGTCCCTATAGGGAGCCTGCTTCTCCCTCTGACTATGTCTCAGCCTCACTGGGTCTCTCGAATGAATAAATAAAATCTTTTAAAAAAAGACAATGTCATAGCCACAAAATTTAATATTTTGTAGCTATTAAATATCACATTTGTAAAAAAATAGTGCCATGTAATGTTTAGGATATTATTTGGGAAAAAAAGCAAACTATGAAATTACACTTGAAACACATCCATGTTATCATTTGTCTATTCACAACACTCCTGGGAGCTTCCCAGGTGTAATCTGAAACCAACCCCCATACTTGGAAGGCAGGAAGAGGAATAGAGCCTGCCACTCCAGGTTGGTAGGTGGCAGTTCTAAAAAGCAAAGGGAACTTACATATAAGGCTTGTCTTGAGCGGCAGCAAGACAAATGGATCCCCACAGCCACCCTCCAAATCTTAGAAGTTTAAGAAGAGGTTCTAATTAGAGCCCTTCAGGTATACTGTGCAGTTGTTTTCAGCCCCTTACTAAAACCCTTTTTATTTTATTTACTCTTGGTATTTTGAAATTTTACAGTAATATATCTTTGTTTAAGTGACTATGTGATCTCCTGCCCTTCGTTTTGGCAGCAGCATTCTTGCATTATTCCTTTGATAATTTGGTCTTCTTTTCTGTTTTGCAGTATCTTAAATTGTTTTAATCTAATTTTAAACCACTATTATTATGGCTTTTTTTTTTTCTTTTTAGTGTTTTTTAGTGTTTTCTTTTTATTTCTGTATCTTACTTTCTGGAAGACTTGCTCAACTTGCTTTTCCTTTTCCAAGTATTCCACTGAAAGTTTTTTTATTAGCTACTACTTTTTAAAAATGTGACGGCTTCCAAAAACATAAATACAAACCTTGATCAATAAGCTCTCTTTGCTGATTTTTGCGAAGAATTTCCTAGCAGCTCCCTAAACATTATTAGAGAATTCACCAGCTCTCCCCATCCCTACCCCACTACAGTGGAAGTGTTTAAATAGCACTGGAATTTTATGATGCCTACAGATCTATAAGCTCTGACAATCCCTAGCATTAGCAATAACCTAGGAGTTTTGTGAAGGAGGTAATAGATGGCCACTGGGGAGCAGGAATTCTTCAATTGCCTTGATTGATATTGGAAGACCATTTCATTGAACTCAGCTCACTTTGGGGCAAGGTAGAAGGCAGGGAAAACTGACTAGTTTTTGCTGTTTTTCCTCCCACCTACCGAATGGCCCTCTTTGTTTCAGAAGTTTGAATTAGGAATAATTCAAAGGAAAGAGAAAATGTGGACACAGAGGAAGGATGGGAGTTGTTTTTGTCATCGTTCTAAAAAAATAAATAAACCTCTTAGCTCGAGTCTGTTTAGACTCCAGTATGCCCCTTAAAGGGGTTTGGAAATATGTTATTGATCAGGATCCCAGATTTTTGTCAGCAGCTGGGTACCCAGGTCAGATTTTTGTCAGCAGCTGCCAGCCTCCCTCGGCCAGTTCCTCTCGGAGAAGAGATACTTAGTATGACAGGTGGGATCACCTTCCTCAGGAAGACACACTGTTACACAAACTGGCCTATGTTATAAGGAAGAGAGCCAAAAAGAGGACCAGAGGTCTCCCAGACATGTCCGTTGGGCTTCTTGAGCCTGGCAATTCCATGATAAATTTTTAAAAAAGGAAGAAAAGAAAGAAAAAAAAAGGCTCAGGCTCCTTAGGTTGTTGGGTACCAGAAGGCAGGAAGATCAAGGGCTACAGGCATTTAAAACTCTGGGACCCATGGGCAAAGTAAGGAAGAGGGACTCCGCCACTGAGTTTAGAGTTTCTGGTGACAGCCATTGCTAGGTGTTTTTGGCTGCTACTTCCTTCATTCAATGAAATAATTCTTCAACCAAGCCTTTACTACTGATTCATTAAAGTCAAGGTACCCTAAGGTAATACAATCCAGGCATTCGACTTGGATGAGCACATCTTCCAACACTCTCAACTGTTCTGGGATAAAATTTGTGCATCTCCAATGAGCATATCTTGGCTGTGCTGACATGGGATCCTTTTGGAGTGCAACAGTTCAGTCAGCTGCATCATTTCTGAGTCGTAGTACCTCATTCTACTCAATGTTACATAGTGTGGTTTTAATAAAAGGTTTTACGGTTTGTTAATTCTCTTCCCCTTATGAAAACTTTATATTGCGAGGAACTTTTCTTGAGCCCTTTTCAAAGCAGTCCCCTTGGAGAATAACCATCAGAAAGCAAGCTCCTGCTGCAGCCCCATCTCCACCCCCATCAGGGTCATGTCCTCCCCAATCCATGGTCCAGTCTTCCAGCTCCTGGTATGCAAGGCTGGCATTCTTTCCTACTGATACAGACTCCCGAGGCTCAGCCTGGGGGATTAGACAGCCCCTTGCCCTCCAGAGAAAAGGGCCAAATAAATAATAATTGAAGATGAAAGGGATTTTCACAGTTTCAACTAAGGCTAAGAAGATTACATGTATTCTAACCCTAATCACAGTGGTAGCTTTATTGCCACCAGGGTTCACAGTGAGGTCACAAGTCACTGGCAGTAAATAGGGGCCTTGGAAGAGTAAGTTATGTATCAACGTGCATTGTCTGCTGTTTGCTAATTAGCTAGTGCCGCCTGGCATTTATTATACAGAAAAGTTAGCAGAACTAAGAAAAACAAGATTTGGGACACTGGGCTGACAGGCATTACTGAAAAGCCTGTAATTATGGGTCCCAGCAAGAGAAGTGACGGCCATCTTGGCTGAGAGAAGGAAACATCTATAGCAGATCCCTGGTACACACAAGCAGGGAGGCCAGTGGATACTCTTAACTTTTCATTCGTGCCTTTTCAGGTTCCACTGAAAAAGACAAATTATTTGCTCTAGTCTCAGCTCTACAATTCACTTGCAGTTTGACCTTGGGCAGTCCTTGGATCTCTCTCAGCCTCAGATTCTTGAACGGTAAAATGTGATGAATATTATCTGTCTTCCCTCATTGTAAAAATCAAATTGGATAAATGAGCAATTATTTAGGAAATTAAAGAGATTACTATACAAAGGTGAGTTATGATTTCTCAGTACTCCTGTTGCCCACACTATAAAACCAAAGGAACTCTGCTATATGACTAAGTACTAATACTCTACTAAGGCCTTTATTATAAGGCTAAGAGAACTTTATTGCCCAGGCTATAAAACTTAAAAACCAAAAGAATTCAACCTCTTCTAAGAAAATGTCACTAAACATTGCCGACTAGAGTGATTCTCTAGCCCCTCTAAAAGTCTGTGACACATGCTGCTGATGGATCATCAAGCAGAGCTGAGTTCAAATTGTGGTTTTCCCACTCACTATCTGTATAATCTTGGAGAAGTCACTTAGCCATGGGTCTTGGAGTTTTCATGTCTGTATCCAGTAGGTATTGCAAGCCCCATTCTTTTTTTATAGCTGAATCTTACCATTATCCCCTTTCATTTATGAAGGAACTCAGACTGGGAAGCTATGTTCCTGCTCCAAAGTCACACTACATAGAAATACTTGCATTGGAATTTAAACCTAGAACTGTCCAGGTCTGAGATATTCGTGCTTACTGTCAAGCAATCATGCATAATCAAAAGTTCAGAACACACAGTAGATATTTGGCAAGTGCAAGCATGGTATGCTGGTTAATAGTGAGGGTCTCTCTGTGCCTCAATCTCTTCCCCTGTAAAATGGAGATAAAAATAGTGCAACTTTGTCAGGTTGTTCTGAGTACTGAGTTAATGCATATAAATGCTTAGAATAAGTACATAAAAAATATGATCATTGCTTGCGGAGCCTGGGTGGCTCAGTCCATTAAGCATCTGACTCTCCATTTCAGTATTTCAGCTCAGGTCTTGATCTCACAGTCCTGGGATCCAGCCTAGAGACCTGCCCCCAGCCCCACCCTTTGTGGAGCCCAGTGTGGGGCTCCGCCCTCAGCAGAGAGTCTGAGGATTCTCTCCCTCTCCCTCCCTCTGTCTCCACTCGCTCAAATAAATAAATAAATATTTTAAAAACTATATAATCATTGCTTAATAGCAATGATTTCTGAACTTTTTCTCACCAGTCTGTACTATACATGCATCATTATCTAATTTATGAAGGAGCAAAACATAGTCAGTAAAAAAGAAATAATTTATTTTCTTTCTTTTATTCATCACACTGAGACAAACAGATTATGTTTAATTTTTAAAAATTATACACTCATATAAGCACATTTTCAGGAAGTGTGGCAAATACAGAAAGTACAAAAAATAAATCATTCATAATTTCATTGGCTAATAATCACTGCCAACATTTTACTGCGTTGTATTTTATTACTTATTTCTATGTTTATTCCTCTGAAGTGTATATATGCATAGATATGTAAATACAGTTACAACAATATCATATAGGTATCTTGATTTCTTAAATCTAATTGTTTACATAATGGGGATTTCCTTTGTTTCAAGCATTATGAAATGTATTTTTTCCAAACAGTCATCTTCCATTGTCCCTTAAAAGTGTATTTAAGATAATGCTCAGGAAATTATTAGTTTTGAACCCAAATAGAGCTTTTTAGGTATAACATCACTACAGTTAAGGAGTTTTTTCTATTTTTAACCCCATATGTATGAAGTGATATATCACAGGAAATGGCATGTTAAGGAAATATCATTTCCTTTTTCAAAAGATAATAAAACATCTGTGGGGCTTTTTTTCCAAACTGAAATAGGGAGTAATAAAAATAGTCTTCTTGAGCTATATAAATTATCCTTCATATATTTTGGGAGTTCATCCAAAATGCAAATTTCACAAAAAAATCAATGTGGTCTTTGAACATAATTTTTAGCATGTGCAAATTTGCTAAATCTAATTATACTTCGCACTTAGCACTTCTTATCTTAAGAGCATCAAAGCATTTCACACATCTTAATAAAGACTCAGTTTTTTTAATTAAAGATTTAATCCAGAGTGATATTCAACAAAGAAAAATCTATAAAAATATCCTTTATATGATGCTACATATAATATATGGTAAGATTCAATTTATCGAGCACTAAAATAAATGCTCTATTTCAAGATGAATATTATAGCAAATGGAATCAAATAAACCCATTTATTCTCATTTTTTACCTATGATAATTATATTAAAATAAAATAGATGCAAATAGTAACCTTCTTTTTTTTTTTTTTAAAGATTTACTTATTTATTTATTCATGAGAGTCACACAGAGAGAGGCAGAGACATAGGTAGAAGGAGAAGCAAGCTCTCGCCCGGGAACCCAATACAGTACTTGATCCCAGGACCCCGGCCGGGGTCATGCTCTAAGCAGAGGCAGAAGCTCAACCACTGAGTTACCTGGGCGTCCCGCAAATAGTAACTTTTTATCAAATATAGTAAATTAGATAACTAAATGGTTTTTAAAATTTTACAAAATTCTCATGCTTTTATGTCTCTCATTTAAAATATTTTCCCCTGGGATCCCTGGGTGGCACAGCGGTTTGGCGCCTGCCTTTGGCCCGGGGCACGATCCTGGAGACCCGGGATCGAATCCCACATCGGCCCCGGGTACATGGAGCCTGCTTCTCCCTCCGCCTGTGTCTATGCCTCTCTCTCTCTCTGTGACTATCATAAATAAATAAAAATTAAAAAAAATATATTTTCCCCTGTCAAGCTGCTAATCTTGTGTGCACCTAATCTCAGCTGGTCCTCCCAGCTGCGGGCCAACTCTAGTGCCCCTGTGGGGTCCCATTTCCACTCCATGGAGATGAAAGGAGCTATCCTGAACCAGGAGAAACTTGCCAAACTGCAAGCACAAGGGCGCAGTGGTGGGAAAGAAACTAAAAACATGGCTCAACCAAAGAACATGGTTCATAGAACAGCTACAGTGGATAATAAAAATCTTCAGTTTTTCTTTGAAAAGTGAGGGGTAAATGATATCTCCTAGTATTGAAGAAGTGAACTTGTTCCCAAACCAAGGAACAGGATCCACTTTCACAGCCCTAAAGTTTGGACATCCCTGGCAGGAAGGCTTTCACCATTTCTGGCCAGGCTGAGCCAGAGCAGCCGACAGAAATGCTACCCAAGGTCTTCAACCAGCTTAGTGCAGACAGTCTAGCTAGTTTAAGAGTGGTTAAAGCTCTGCCCAAACAATCTGGTAGCATCACTTGCTACCAGACAGGAGGAGGAGGAGGAGGAGGAAGATGAAGTTCTAGATCTTGTGGAGAATTCTGATGAAGCTTCCAAGAACAGAGCAAACTGAATTGAGTCAACTTCCGAAGAAGATAAAAGTTGAAGAAGTTACTGGGAGCTGCTATTTTATAGTATGACTGCTTTTTAAAATTTTGTTCATGGATTTGATAAAATCTAGACCTCTAACATTTTTAAGCCCAAGCTCCTTGGACACTGCAGCTCTTTTCAGTTTTTGCTTATATACAATTCATTCTTTGAAGTTAATTAAGCTGAAGAAGCCTGGAAATAAAGTTTGAAACAAAGTTAATAAAGTTCTTTGCCTAGAAATAAGTAAGTAAGTAAGTAAGTAAATAAATAAATAAATAAATAAATAAATAAAGCAAGCTTTCCCCTGTCATTTTTTTAAAAAATAGTCTTCAGCCCTCTGGTTGCTATTTTGGATATCTCATTGCTCTTTTTCAGTAACATCTGCAAGATATGCCTGCAAAGTGGCAATGGACATCATTCCAATTGGACAGCAATAGGTACTTCCAGAATCAGAAAAAGAAACTACCCATGCAGCTGTCTAGAATGGGAAGAACATATGGATCTCATAAAGAATATTTTTATTTATATCCTTAATTAGATTTTTCAAAGAGCATATAATCTGGAGCATTTGTGCTAAGGAGTACATTTCAATGTCATCTTGGAGAATGACAATTTAGCCATTAGCATATTCACCTCGAAAGGAAATTATAAAATTAGGAAGCTGGAAAAGAAGGAAGGGAAATAGAAAATGAGGTAGGGAAGAAGAGAAGGTGAAAGAGTAGCGGGCAGGTAAGAGAGAGGAAAGAAAGAAAAGAAAAAGGAAAAGAGGGAGTATTCATTGTACTCCTCTGTGCCAGCAATTTGGCTAGCATTCGATCATTTAATTCTTCTTCTAACCTTGAAGTAATGGTATACCCACATTTTTACAATGGAAAAACTGAAGTTTTCAGAAGGAGAGCTTCATTTCATAATTAACACAACCTGTAAGTAATTGAGTTGGAGCTTAAACTCAACAGTATCTGATTTCAAAGCCTCTACTTTCTCCCATACATCACACTACAATTCTAGAAATTGCCTCAAGGCTCTATTATCAGACATTTATTAAATGTCTGATTTATGGAAGTAGCTAAATCTGACTTTTTTTTCTAGCTTGCTATAGAGTATCTAATACACCACAGACATTCAGCAAACATTTGTTGGCTGAATCAATGAATGAATAAATGATTCCTGAAAGCAGAAAAAGATGGGAAAATGAGCTTCTCCTGTTATAAAGGAAACAAAGGGAAGCAGACACCAGAAGATGAGAACAATGACAACCAGCTCTATTTTGGCCTTGGAAAGTACAACTGTTTAAATTTAGCAGAGGACATGAGTTTGAATTGGGGATCACCAAGAAGTAGGGTTTGGGCTCAACCGATCTAACAGATGGAAAAAAAACAATCAAACAATAGGAGTGAAGTCTGAAACAGAGACTAATCTGTGGATTTTCTTCTGCTCTAGAGAAGTCCAAAGGTGGTGTCACAGATTCTGAGGCCTTAGGGGATCATCACAGACCACATTCCTGCTATAAGATTAACCCTCAAATACACATGAATTCCAAGGGCTCCTTCAGACCTTAGCCTGCCTCTAAACTATCTTACGTATGTTGAAGCTTCATCCCCTGGGCAGAGCAGTTTGCAGCCTAATATACCAGATATTTTACCAGGAACCCAGGCATTAAACATTAAGACTTGCTTTACACAAACAAATAACAGGAAGGCAGCAGGGGGTGATGTTATGTTAAGGAGGGTTTGCTGATGTTAATGGAAAATCCATCTCACAACTGTATTAATTACAATGTTTGACATAGCAAGTAGCAGACATCAAGCTAAAGCAACTTTTGACAATAAAAAAAATGCTACCTAATGTGGTTGAAAAGTCTAGTGATATGGTGAAACTGATCATGAAACTTGATGAAAGACGTCAAGACAGATACCATTTTGTCAGTCTTCCTATTCTATCTTCCACAGTATTGGTTCTGTGCAGACACTAAGCTAATCACCAAAGTTTTTGGTGATTTATCACCAACATATTCCATGTTATTCCTCAACATGGAATAACTTTTCCCTTTTTTAAAAGATTTTATTTATTTATTCATGAGACACACACACAGAGAGAGAGAGAGAGAGAGAGAGAGAAGCAGGCTCCATGCAGGGAGCCTGATATGGGATTCGATCCCAGGACTCCAGGATCATGCCCTGGGCCAAAGGCAGGCACTAAGCCACTGAGCCACCCAGGGATCCCCAACTTTTCCTTTTGATGCAACTGGACTGTATGTATTCCATAGCCTTCCTTACATTAGGTCTGGCCATATGACTGAGTTCTAGTCAAGAAGAAATGGGCAAAACTGATGTATCTATGTCCATGCACAGCCCACACATGATCCTCCATGCTTTCCTCTTCCACAGGCTGATGGAGGAAAGCATCGAAATCTTAGAAGCCATATGGCAAGCCTGGGTAGAGCCACCCGAAGGAAAGATATCTGCCAATGAAGACATTCATTTTGGAAGTCATGTGAATGGGAAATAAATTATAATGTTTAAGCCATTGCATTACTTTACTGATTTACTTTAAAATATTGATACCAGAAGCAGAATGAAACCCAACAACAACCTAAACTTTATAGAGTTGGTTTAGTTGTTTAGTTTTATTTAGTTAATTTAGGCATCGATAGAACACACTGTAAAGCAAGTGATCCATATTATGCAAAACAAAATTTTTTTTATTAAAATAAAATGGTTCAGCAATTGGAAGGGTATGTTACAAGCCTGCAGCACTCAGGAAAGTGTTTGAAAAGATCCAAAATCTTACTGTGTGATGCTATTGTTTGCTGCTTTTAGCAAGTTACTACAAGAAAAAGATCAGCTTAAATGATTGTTTCTCGGACAGCCCAGGTGGCTCAGCGGTTTAGCGCCGCCTTCAGCCCAGGGCGTGATCCTGAAGACCAGGAATCGAGTCCCATGTCAGGCTCCCTGCATGGAGCCTGCTTCTCCTTCTGCCTGCTTCTCCCTCTGCCTGTGTCTCTGCCTCTGTGTGTGTGTGTCTCTCATGAATAAATAAATAAAATCTTTTAAAAAAATGATTCTCAATTAGAAATAAAAGGTAATGTATTGATTCCAGAACTCAGGGCCTCAAAAGATTGAAAAGGATGACTGATTATAGACCTCAAAAAGTAAAAGGTAAGATTGAAAAAAGCTTAACACAACAGTAGGCTAATAACATGTGATATTCCTACAGATCCCTTCAGATGGTTTCCAAGTAACATCATTAAGTCAAGAATAAGAGATACGTGGATGAGAAAGCATAAAACTGAATTGGGCTTCAAAATGGATGTCTAGAAAAGAATGTGTATTTACAGTCAGATGAAATTGTCTAGAAGCAAGGAGATCCACTAATTTTTTAGGAAAATTGATTGCTAATGAAGCCATGAACCAATATTAAAAATGTCTCGAACACTCATGCCTCAAACATACAAGCCCCTTTCATGAACAGAAATATAAAATTTGTGCAACCCCTAAGAAAGGCTCACTCCCCAAAACTAAATTCCTGAAAGATAGTGGAGGATAATTAATAGGGAGGCACCTCCCAGGGGAAGAGTCAGGACATGCAAAAAATAAAAGACAAAATGTTTTCAGAAAGTAAAATAAATGTCTAATTGAGGAATCTTCTCCATTTGTTAGGGAAGAGGGCAGGCACAAAGCCTGCCTGCCAGAATGTTCAACATTGCCAAGGACCACACACTGCAGTAGAATCCTACTCTTTTCTTTGAATGGAAGTTTTCATTGCAATTATCTTATCCCTAGTCCAGTACTACTTATTGGGTGGGCATGGAAGAGCAAAAAACTTACTTTTTGCTTTATATGCTGCAAAATGATTCAAACTTAATGTAGAGAAAAAAAGCATCACCTGAAGATCATAAATACCCGGATGGTAGTCTCTCTTGACATGAAATAACTGTCTTCTATTATGTGGCAGGAAGAGTAAAATAGGTATGTGATGCCCACAAAGGTGCAAGTAGCAGAAATTGGCCAGCCATTCACCGAAACCATTTCCTGTGTTTCCCTGAGATTATAGCTTGACTACTTCGCACTGAACTTTCAGTCAGATATAACTATGTGACCTATGTCTGGCCAGGGGAATGTCACAGATATGAGCAACAACTTTTAGACTTGACTCATAAAATTACCTATGCATAATCCTTCATGTTCTTTCTCTTTCCACAGCTTGATGGAAAAGAACACAGAGATCTTGCAGGCTGTATGTTGAAAATGAAGGAGCTCAGGCACTTCGACTTCTCTGTGGAATGAAGTAAAGGGATCAGATTTTCCTTCCTTCCTGAAACAATTCATAAACTGGACAAAATATTTAAAACAATGATTTACAAGGCAATGAATATCAGGCGGCAAAGGACAGTGATCCCCGAGAGACAGTCAACAAGGTAAGCTCTACAGCTGTCTCAAAAGCTTCCAGGACATGGTTGAGGGGGTGGGAACCCAGAGAGGACCCAGCACACCTGTCAACTGAGAAGTCAGAGATGGTAATCTGGGGACATGCAGGCAGCCAGAGTTTACAGGATAGAGTACTCGAAAGGAAACAGCAAGAGAGAACATAAGAGAAATGCAAAGGGTATCTCCTTTAGTCTTCAGCAAAATACTCATCAGCAAATGTGTGTGAGGAAACTATCTAAGGCTGGAAAAAGAATGTTCTAGAGGAAACAGTTCCTGGAGATCACACAGGGCTAGAAACATCTTATCAGCTAAGCTGGAAGACCTCATAGTTTATGAAATACTGGGGAAAGGTTTTAGAAGGGTCTTGTCCCAGTAGTGGGACAAAATTAGCCTAAGACTAAATGCTTCTCTAGCCCTGCCTAACAAATATTAAAAGCAAGTTCTAAAAGGATAAAACTGTTTCTAACTAACATAACGGTATCCCAGAACAAAGTTCAAGAATGTTTATAGGAATACAAAAAACAGCCGCCAACGAGGTAAAATCTCCCTTGTCTGACATCCGATCAAAAATTGCTAGGCATGCAAAGAAGCAGGAAGATACTACCCATAATGAAGAAGAAAACCAATCAATCGAAAATCAACCCAGAACTAACACAGATAATAGAACTAACAAAGGCATTAAAACAGTAATTGTACTAGCTATACTCTATATGTTCAGAAATTTATTAAATTAATAAACCAGCTATAAGATAAATAATAAATAAATAATATATGTATATATATATTATATGGTATATTATTATGGTATTATTATGATATATATATCATACCATTATGTTGTATACAAACTAATACATTGTTACATTTCAATTGTATCTCAATAAAACTGGTGGAGAAGAGACTAAAAAGATCAGAGCTTCTAGATGAAAGTTACAATGGTTGAAATGAAGACCACATAGATGATATTAACAACCAAATGCAGGAGACTTATTAGTGAATTTGAGGCCATGGCAACAAAAACTAACCTACATAAGCACACAGGGGTAAAGGAATTGAAAAAAAATAGGTAAAACAGAGCAACTGCTTTGGAAATAGTTTAACACCTTCCAAAAATGTTGAACATACACCAACCATACGATCCAGCTGCTCCTAGGTCTTTACCTCTGAGAAATGAAAGCATATGCCCATCAAAGACGTGTATGTGGATGTACATTTATATGTAATAGCTCAAAACTGGAAACAATCCCAATGTCCATCAACCACTGAACAGGGGAAGTGTGTCATATATCCCTACAATAGTACATTACCTAACCATAAGAATGAGTTAAGTATGGATACATGCAATAATGTGGATGAATGTAAAAATAATTATGCTGGGTGCAAAAAGCCAGAAAAATTAAGTGTACATATTGTATGATATATATATTTCCCTCACCCCCTTCAAAATACAAACTAATGCATAGTAACCAAAGGCAGAATAGTGGTTGCCTGGGGAGAGGATGAGGATAAGAATGGTTTGCTGGGAAGAATTACAAAGGAGCACAAGGAATCTTCTAGGGGGACAAATATGTTAATTTTCTTGACTCTGGTGATAGTTTTATAAGTGTATACATATGTCAAACTTATCTAATTGTATACTTCAAATATATGCAGTTGATCACATGTCAGTTATTCCTCCATAAATCTGTTAAGAACAATGTTAAAGATCTTAATCCCTAAAAGTATGGAAAGCAATGAAAAAATTTAGTCTTGATGTAAGTTATAAACAAACCTGTATTGTATTGAGCCATTTATGCCTGTTTGTATGTTATATCCTTACCACTATAGCTTTTTACTAGGGCTTGTCCCAAGATATTAACCTGGTCCCATGATATTAACTTGTAGTAACTAAGACTGTATGCTTTCTAATTCATGTCCAGTTGGACGTAGAGTCTTTTTTAGTAGCTTCCATAGGAGAAAGAGCTTTTATTTTCAAAAGCCTCCATGTATGTATCCTCGTATCTTATTAGTCTAAATTGATTTATGCTACAATGTCAGCACCACCATAGATAATTACATAGGTGATGCCTTGAACAAGGGCATCCAACCAAGGGGGAAAAATGAGGACTCAAACCCAGCATGCGCTCTGCTTACTAAACTTATACAAATCTGATGCTGGACTGCATTCACCTGCAAGAAAGGTACATCTTTCTCTAATTGCACAGAGTTGACATACAACCTTATGTAGGTCTGGATCCTAGTGGTCAGGCAGATAGACTCTAGTAGGAAAAGGAAAGGAACAGAATGGTAGCTAAGGGTGAAGTGAACCAGAAAATGACCACTACAATGCTCGTGGTGTTACGATTGTTGGTATGGCTATCATGCATTTACTATATTCCTATGTCTTTTCTGATATTCTAGATGAAAGCAATCTCACTTATCTGAAATCTTATACAGTTTTAACTTATAAAAAATTTCTTACAGGGGCACCTGGGTGGCTCAGTGTTGAGCATCTGCCTTTGGATCAGGTCACAATCCCAGGGTCCTGGGATGGAGTTCCACATCAGGCTCCCCTGCAGGGAGCCTACTTCTCCCTCTGCCTATATCTCTGCCTCTCTCTGTGTGTCTCTCATGAATAAATAAATAAAATCTTTGAAAACATAAAAAATAAAATTAAATAAATAAATAAATAAATAAATAAATAAATAAATAAATAAATAAACAAATCTCTTAAAGAGGCATCTGGGTGGCTCAGTTGATTGAGCATCCAACAATTGATTTCGGCTCAGGTGGTGAAATGGAGCCCCACATCCAGCCCTGCACTTAAGACTCACTTAAGATTCTCTCTGCCCCTTCCTTTGTCCCTCCCCCTGCTCACACTCTCACACCCTCTAAGTAAATTTTTAAAAAATATTTTTAAAAATCTCTTACAGTGATTATAACTTTCTACCTTTAATTATAATTAATTGCATGCATTTAATAAGTTAGGAATACAACCACAGAGACAGCCTAGGATTGGAAGACTGTGAATCAAAATTCCTGTAGGACTTAATGGAGACAGAAATTTTTGGTCAAGGGACACCAAAGGGTCCCTTTGGTGGCTCAGTGGCCAAAGGGTGGCTCAGTGGTTAAGTGTCTGCCTTTGGGCTCAGGGTGTGATCCCGGAGTCCTGGGATCGAGTTCCACATCAGGCTTCCTGCATTAAGCCTGCTTCTCCCTCTGCCTATGTCTCTGCCTTTCTCTCTCTCTCTCTCTCTCTCTCTCTCTCTCTCTGCCTCTCATGAATAAATAAGTAAAATCTTAAAAAAAAATTTTTTTTGGTCAACAAAGGAAAAGGTGGTCTAATTACAAAGAGTTCCACCAATACCTCTATTTTGAGTGGAAAGTACTTAGGTGCCAAATGTAACTATGCCACCTCCCCTTTTCTCAAGACAAGAAATGACAAGAATTCTTGAGCATATAGTGTGTTATATCTAACAATGACCAAGAGTGCAAAATGTTTTGATGGATGCAGTACCCAAGAAGGAAAGTTTCCTAGACACTTTCAAGATGTAGCAGTGAATCTGGGAGATCAAACATAGGAGTAAATGAATCACCTAGAGAACCAAATTAAACATCAATTCTGCCACTAATTCCAGTGCCAGGTTTACTTTTGGATTTCTACCAGTTTGGTGCTATGTGATGGCTGAAAGTTGTCAAAACATCATGTTAGTAAGTCATGGTGAACTCATACCGAGCTGGTAGCAGAACAGTCAGTGCAGGTTGCAAGCACATATGCTGGGCGGGTCACTTGTTCGCACCTACCAATTTTACAAGTTCACTGGCAGTATATATAGTAGTAAATACAAAGTGAAGGAATTTTTATTAAATGATCCTTTAAATTTTTCAATGTTGTATTTTATAATGCACCACTAATCAAATTGGCCTGCCAAAATAATGTTTCGGTAGTGACAAAAATGTTTCTACTAAAAATGACATTAAAATGATAGTGATAGTGAAAAATAACCAAAGAATAGTCTGGGCATCTCAAAAGAACAAATCAAAAATCAAAATACACAAAATGTAAAATACAGAACAAGCCAATGCTTATTTGTACTATTAAATTCTAAACTGGTATTGAAAAAAATAAAAAAATAAAAAATAAACTGGTATTGAAATTTCAGTGATATATTATAATTTATATACTACGCTAGGTGCTGTGGATGTACAAATGAAAATGATATGATTTATCCCCATGAATAATCACTGTGAGATAGACATAGAAACTATGAAACAGTATGGTAAAAACAGTATGGTAAAAATAAGACAAATATTATAATTTATATATTTATTTTTATATAAAATATGTATTACATATTAAATTATATATATATATATATATATATCCAGAAATTGTTTAGAAGATGGAATAAGTCACTTCAGAATGGTAGCAATAGAGGGAGGAGGGTCAGGGAAACAGGTACAGAGGAGATGTTGGCATTCAGTTTTAAATAAATGGTACAGAGTATGAAGATCATTCTAGGTGGAGGCAGAGTACATGCCCTGGAAACACAAGGGTCAAATTTTTTAAAAGATCGAACTGTATGGAGTGGTGAATTCTGTGACAAAATAAACTACCTAGAAAAGTAATATGCTATGTTTACTCAGACTGAATAGTATATTTGAATTTACCTAGTTGAACATACTATACTTATTTAACTAATTTCTTCCTAAAGTCAAAGAAGAGAAAATTATATTTTAAAATGTTTGGGGCAGCCCCAGTGGCTTAGTGGTTTAGTGCTGCCTTCAGCCCAGGGTGTGATCCTGGAGTCCCAGGATCGAGTCCCACGTCGGGCTCCCTGCATGGAGCCTGCTTCTCTCTCTCTCTCTCTCTCTCTCTCTCTAACAAATAAATAAAATCTTAAAAAAATAAAATGTTTGCATATGGGCTACAAACATTAAGATCTTACACTTCATCTAGCATATTAGTTAGGGTACTCCAGGGAACCAGTAGGAGACAATCCGTTGGACAGACAGATAGAAAGATAGATACACAGGTATTATAGGAATAGGCCACATGATTATGTAGGCTGAGAAGCCCCACAGTCCATTGTCTGCAAGCTGGAGACCCAGGGAAGCTGGTTGTAGAATTCAATCTGAGTCTGAAAGCATGAGAACCAGGGAAGCTGATGGTATAAAACACTATTAGTGATTGGATCTAAGCTAACTTTTCAATCATTGAATCATTAATTGAGTGCCCTTGAAATTACTTGGTAAAGCTTTAAACTGACTGCACTAAAGCTGGGATGACTATTTTAAGAGACACCTGGTAAGGAAAAATAGTCTTATTAAAAAGGAATACCTGAGAAATACAGGGTTTTATTCATCATGACAGTCAGTGATATTCTTTCAGCTCTAAAAACTGGAACTGTGAGCCTGAAAATTTGCAAATGTAAGAACTTGTGAGTGATAATCAAAAGAGATCGTGGCTGAAGAAGTGGAGCATGGCTCATTCAGCTTCTTCCAGGAGTTCCTGCCCTCGCTGGGCCTGGCTTCCCACCCTTCTGTGATTTGCGTGTTGCCCTAATGGCTTCCCCACAGAAAGACCTGCTCTGTTTGTCTTAGTTCCAATTCTCACTCTTCTCTCTCCCCAACTTCACAGCCCTGCTGTGCCATCTGCCTTGAAGCCCTTCAGAACTAATTCCATTGTGTCTTTATTCCTGTTCCAATCAGTCACCTCCCAAAGTTCAGGACTCTTGGATCATTCACTGTCTCCTGCTTGTAGCTCTGAATCCCCTACTGTCATTTCGATTCTTATCTAGTTTCAGCATTTGAAATCCTTCCACTGTGTCCTCAGGAACTCATCCATTATGTCATCCACAAAGTCCTCTACTTCAAAACAGTGTCTCTCAACAGTCTCTCCACCTTCTGGAAACTGACTTTTGCTAAGGATCCTGCCTTCCCCGTCGCTGTCTAACATGCCAATGTAGTCATCATAAGACATTAATATATGGTTAGTAGTTGAAAGAAAAGATTGGTCCACAGGAAGACTTCCAGGATGGTTTCCTTCAACCTCCAGGTAAATGAGCTTCAGTGACCCTAGAATTATCATAGGAGACACTATTTAACTTTCTTATGTATTTTATGCTGCAACTGTAACAGAACAGAACTACAGATAATCTTTGAGTTATAACCTCATTTCACATTTTTATGTGACTAGGAGTCTAGGTTTGTACTTACTTCCAGGGGTCTGAATGCTGGCCCCTCAGTCTCCTACTTGTGTGATTCTATGTAAGATTCCTAACCCTTTGCAGCCCGAATTGTCTTATTTTTACAATATAAAATTTACATGAAAATAGCTGAATAAAAACTGTATGCTCAAAAATGACATTTGTTCTCTTTTGGATTTATATGTCTGAGAAGCCTTTGTTTAGGAGAAGATTGTCTATGACTTTACTTTGGATGTATTATCTCTACAGTGCTTACAAAAATAAATAATATAAAAGGAAATATCCTACTTTTGTTGTTCCACATTATAATAAAAAAACCCTTTGTATTTGTATATCCAAAGCCTATTCATACATATTAGTTTCACAACTCTGCAAATATCAACTCATGTTTCCAGATAGAGACTGAATTTCAAAGAAATCCTTCTATATTGCTCCTCAATGAAAGTGATCTATTTCAATAAACTGTTTGGTGACTGTATCTCTAAATACAAGAAGTTCCCAAAAGCAAGAGAAGATTCATAAAATTAGGATAAACTTAACATAATGAAAGGTAGTCTACCTTCCAAAAATTAATAAAGAAAAGGATCTCTACTTTCAAATGTAGTAGGCTGGGTCACACTTTCACTCCCGCTGGACTCAAAAAACTAAGCCTAGAAAAAGTCAGATAAATTACAGAAATCCAATTTTGAAGACATCAAGATGCTGTGGGAACAAGGATTAGATTAAAATTTCTGAAAAGCTTATGTCCTGGGTGAGTGAGCTAATGATCTTCAGTCATTGTTCCCCCACGAAGGGCTTTGCTCATTCTGACCCCAGGCTGAGGACTAGGAGTGCCCAGGCCTAGGACCTCTCCTGGGGAAAGAGGAAAGAGAAATTAAAAGTTGGTCACAACCATACTGGGCTGGTATAAAACAGTTGGAGATTTGAAGGACCTCAAAGGCTTCAATGATTCTGCTCCCAATTTCCAGTGTGTTGTGGGGGATGGATTTCCACGCCACCACCAATTCTTTATAAAGCCCTAGCTGGGTGGCCTACAATTCAACTGAATTCTGATACTATCTACTCAGAGATAGCATCAGTTTCCACAGGATAAGGGTTCAGTTCTACAAGACTCTTCATCCTGCCTCAGATGCCGGTTGAAGGCCCCAGTTGTTACCTGTGGCTGTGACCAACTGGCTATATAGAGCCTAGAGGTTTCTACCACTCCCTCCATGGATTCAATTAATTTGCTAGAATGGCTCACAGAACTTGGAGAAACATTTTACTTATCAGACCATTGGTTTACTATAAAAGGATGTAACTCAAGAACAGCCAGATAAAACAGATGCACAGGAAAGGTACGAGGAAAAGACCTGGCTTCCAAGCCCCCTCCAAGCACACCACTCCCTCCACATCTCCATGTGTCTACCAAGGGAACCTCTCCAAACCCCATCCCTTTGGGGTTTTTTTATGGAGGCTATTTATGATTTATGATTAAATCTTTGGCCATTGGTGACTGAATTCAATCTCCAACCCTTCTCCTATCACCAGGAGATTGGGATAGGACTGGACATTTCAACCCTCAAATCACAGGGAACCAGCCCCTCTCTTCCACCCTCATCTTTGGGTGCTTCCTAAGTTGTTTTATTAACGTAACAGAATACTTTTATATCTCTGGGCATTTAGGAAAGTCTAAGGATTTTAGGAGTTCTGTGCCTGAAACTGGGCCAAAGACTCAATACATAGATCTTATTATAAATCACAATATCACAAAGTTCTCATAAAATATTTCTTAAATTCTGGGGCACACAGAGACTGAAAGTTAGGCAAAAGATTCTATAAGGGGATGGTAAAACTCCCTTAGTCTCAGGGTGATGAAAATACAAAGACCAGTGGGAGGAAGTTGGATGTAACCACACAGCCAACCTCTCTCTAGAGACATTTTACCAGATTTTGAAGTTGCATGACACAGAAGGCTCAAAAGTTATGTGGAAACCTCTGAAGAACATAGTCGGATCCCCCACAGTTTTTTAATACCAAAGAGACAGAGGTTTGCCAATCCCTCAGTTTAAACCCCAGGATTTAGGATTGTTACGCTTTCTTGGTGAATTGTCCTCTTTGTTGTCATGTGATGGGACTCTTTTCTTTATGGTAATATTTCACCTTCTAAAGTTTACTTTGACATGACTATAGTCACACAAGTTCTTTTGATTAGTTTTAGGTACAAATGTACACATCTCCTTCTCCCACAGCAGTTTCTCTCATATTTTAATAATATGGTACGGTAGCTTCAATTTATTGAGTGATCAGAAAGGCTTCACATTGCATGCCTAATATCCAGCATGGTTATGTTTGCAGGCCACACCATGAAAGGCATGAAGTCGGGTGTGACTCTCACATCCCTTCCACATAATGCTTTCAACATTCACTTTGCAGAGACACATATGAACAATGAGCTTCCCACACTCAGCAATCTCTTGAGCACACTTAAGATGATGCCCAGAAATTCTCAGTGTGCAAAGTTCTAATTCTCTGTTTCTCTCCCAGTCAGAATGCAAAAGAGTGTGACATGACATTTAGTCGATCCATTCTAATTTATTTTTTAAAGTAAATCACAGCTTGGAAGTTTTACTTAATATTAACCTAAAAAGCATGCTAAATTGGTCATTTTCTCAGTACTAGTTGAGGGCAAACCTAAAGCTGAAATCAAACAATGTATGTCAATACCCACTCCCCCAAAATTCCACAAGGATGCTAAACTGCAAGGCAGATTCTTCACAGAATCTGTGGCCTAAAGAGACACCTCCTGAGTTGAGGTTAAAGGATGACAGAAATTTGAGAGGAAAGCAGTTGAGGATGTAATGATACTTTCTCCCCACTACTTGCTCTCAGACAAAAGTAAAGGCATGTTTCTCCTTGTTTCGGGCCTATTGAGAAAGGGCGCAAGAAGACCATGTAGACAATTTGATAGACGTCCCTTGGAGTTTTGGAACTAATGCCTGAGAACTCTGAACCTGGTAGGCTATGACTACTGTCATAGTGCCAGAGAGAAAAGTGGTATCCATGGTGGCGAGCAGCTGAGTTTCCAGTGATGATAGGGAAAGATATATACATCAAAGACCCAACAAGGATTGCATAGTAGGGAGCCAGCATGGAGAAAAAGACTTTGAAATAGACTGCCCAAGAGTCAGCCTCATTATAAATGTGTTTATTAGATACATAAAGAAAAGGGTAGAAGTCATGAGTGGACAGCCAACAGGAAGACATTGCCAACATCAAGGGTGTGAAAATCAGATGTTTCCAACTGAGAAATCTCCGAGGAAGCCACAAATGTGCCTCATGATGTGGGGAGGAACCACGACCATCTAGCATGCCCAAAGACCACTAGCTCCAGGTCACAAGCATACAATTAAAGCATGGCATTTCCTGAATCTGACCTCTTTGTTCTTTCCCTACACCAATCCCAAAGAATTCAAGAATGTCATCTGGTGAAAAGAAGCTTGTCATGGGTTCCTACCCCAGAACAGGCTTATCCTAACATGATGTTCATGCAAGTTGAAGAAAAGGAAAATTTCAGTTTCAAAGGGATTTCATAGTCTTATTTTTTCAGATTGGACATTTCAATGACTAGACTGAGATTTTTCTTGGACTTAAAGTGATGTTTAATTATCTGGGAGTGACTGGAATTGTCTTAATACCTGATCTATTTTTCACAGGTAGCAAAGGAAGAAACAGCTTCATGGTTGTTACATGAATTGGTATTGGTGGTGAGGAGACAGTTGTTTCTTCAGCCTCCTACCACATACTAGCTAGATGCAGATCAATTCCATTTCCTCTTCCAGGGAAACACAAGAAAAGTAATTTCCCAGCTTTCACTGTTGTTGCGTTAAGGTCATGTGACTGGAATCTGGGCAGTAGCTGCCTAGTAAAAAGTGACTGGGGATGTACTACTATATAGGCTACTAACCATCCCAATGATTCTTATCCTAATTTTCTCTAACCTTATGCCTAGAAGGGTGAGGTCTGGGACCACGGATGATGCAAATCATGCTGCATGATGAAAATCAGTATTCCCAAGTCACTGCTTGGAAGACAGTAGTACCCAAAAATCCCCAGCAAATCATCTGACGCCCTGCAGACTGTAACATAAGCAAAAAATAAACCTCTGTTATTTTAATCTACTGAGATTTGTTTTCCTCAGCAGCTAGAGATAATTACCCTGGCGAACACACAGCCTAGCTCTCTTTCTACAATATTAGCAATTATATGCATCATACAACCAATTGTGATTAATCAGTGAATAGTAATACTAAGTAGAGAGTGATTTCCTTGGAGAACCAAAGGTCTCTTCCTAAAGCCAGATGAGAACACAGAATCACAGAACTCTGTCCTTTAGTGGGCAGCCATCAGCACTGCATCTCAAGGCTGCTGTGTGGAGAGAAGAGTAGGGTATGTCTATGTGAGGTCCATAGGAAAGGCTGAGGTCTGTTGGGAATTAAGCCCTATCCATATTTATTTATTTATTTATTTATTTATTTATTTATTTATTTAAGATTTTATTTATTTATTCATGAGAGACACAGAGAAAGAGAGAGAGAGGCAGAGACACAGGCAGAGGGAGAAGTAGGCTCCATGCAGGGAGCCCAATATGGGACTCGATCCCAGGTCTCCAGGATCATGCCTTGAAGGCGGCACTAAACCACTGAGCCACCCAAGCTGCCCAAACCCTATCCAAATTTCAAACAAGATCAACTCCTGGTTTCTCAGTGGGAAGATGAAATTATGACTTTTGGTTGCATTAGAGAAAAATTTGCTTAAGCACAAATTTGAGCTTGGCCTGGAGAGGTAGATGGGATACAATCAGAAAAGAACAGAGAGGGTGTCTGTGGAAGGAAGCACAGCACAAAAAGGATGCAGGGTCTCTGGGTGGCTCAGTCGGTTAAGCATCTGACTCTTGATTTCAGCTCAGGTCATGATCTCAGGGTCGTGGGATGAAGCCCTGCATTGGGCTCTGCGTTCAGCAGGGAATTTGTTTGAGATTCTTTCTCCCTCCCCCCTACCCTTCCCCATGCTGTCTCTCTCTCCCTAAAAATCAATAAATAAAATATTTTTTTAAAAGATTGAAAATAAATAGATAAATAAATAAATAACTGAAAAGATGAAAAGGGACAGAGGAGAATTTTAAATAATGGGTTGATAGCATAGCATAACTATTAGATGATTCCCAGGAATGATATATTGAGAGCTTACAATGTGCCAGTTACTGTACTAGGCTTTGTATTTCTTTTTTTTTTTTTTAAGATTTTATTTATTTATTCATGAGAGACACAGAGAGAGAGAGAGAGGCAGAGACACAGGCAGAGGGAGAAGCAGGCTCCCTGCAGGGAACCTGACGTGAGACTCGATCCCAGGACTCCAGGATAACACCCTGGGCTGAAGGCAGGTGCTAAGCCGCTGAGCCACCCAGGGATCCCCATATGCTTTGTATTTCATTTAATTCTTACAATCCAGTGAGATATGTATTTTATAGACCCATTTTATAGATGAGAACAAAGAGGCATAGGAAAATAACTTGACCTCAGATTAAGACTCCTCAAGGAGTCTGACTCTAGTAAATGTTCTTAACCACTATGTTGTATTTTAATAAGATAATGAAGATTGGAGGCAGTGAGGAGAAGCAGAAAGACCTCTAACTTCGGAATAAACTTGACTTGAATCCCCTCTCTGTCATATGAAATCTCGGGCACGTGAAATTTCTGAGTCTAAATATTTTTTTTGAAAGATGAAAATAATACCACCTACCTACATTTATTCATTCATTCATTCATTTATTTTTAGTTAAAGAGATCTCCAGTGTAAGCGGTAACTTGCACAGTACATAGGGCACAGTTAGGTGGCTGAGTACACAGTAGCTCCTATGATAGCACAACACTGTATGCGGTGGGGAGAAGATTCGGTATTTAAATTTTAGGTATTTTCATTTTGCAATTAGATGATAGAGATGGGCCTGCCTAGAAAATGCCCACGAGATAGTTGGCATTCAAGTGGCACCACCTGATGACATTTACAGACACAGGACTGGAGCTTGGGGTACATGTGAGCTTTGAAACAATAGCCACATGGATAATGTGCTAATTGAGTTCTTAACAGTGAATGAGATTTGTGAGAAAGAAGTGTAAAGTGGGAACTGTAGCTGTTAGGTTGTGGGAGATGAAATGAATCCAGGAAGGAAAGACTAGAGAAATAGTAACGGTTTTGGTTTTTTTAGATTTTTATTTATTTATTCATGAGAGACACAGAGAGAAAGAGAGAGAGAGAGAGGAAGGGGAAGAAGCAGGTTCCACGCAGGGAGCCCCATGTGGGATTTGATCCTGGGTCTCCAGAATCATGCCCTGGGCCGAAGTTGGCGCGGTTTACCACTGAGCCACCAGGGCTGCCCAGTAACTGTTTTGTTAAGCTTAACTAAGAAAGAGCTTGCATGTTTTAAAGGTAATGGGGCTGACTAACCAAATTCTCTCTTACTTGGAATATCTAAATGTCACAGATAAAAAGATTGCTGAAGATGAAGTATTTGTCACAATCCACAATGTGTATTCACATATGGATAGCATTTTTAATTACATTTTTTTAATTTTAAAAAAATGTCTTCCTATTTCCCTAAAAATAATTAATGAATTAGTAGTGTTATTATTCTTATATGTTATCATACATGCATCTTAAACTGCTTCTTCCATTTCTACTGGAATATCTTTTTCAAAATAAGAAAAAGAAAAATATTTCTTTCCCACGGAGAGTTTAAGACCTAATCTTTTCAATTCCTAATCTCTACTTCACTTTTTTCAAAGGAATCTTTCTGTTCTTTATCCAACAACTAAACATTTGTGGAGCACCTACCACATGCAGTGCGTTGCACTAGGCTCCCTAGGGCTTACAAAAAATAAATTTTAAAATAGTCAACTGTCTTTAAGGACTGTATATTTCAGAGAGAAAAAAAGATATTTACAGGGAAATGATGTGTAAAAACCACCACAAAACATGGCTTAATGTTCATGCCATGGGGGAAAAAATCTTCAAGAGCTAAGCAGTGCAGAGATACAGGATCAGGGTAAGTAGAAATGAGATATGAGGAAAGAGAAAACTTCCTGAAAATTTGAGTAAATATAAAGAATTACATTTCTAGATTCTATTTTTCTGGCTTATATAAAGCTAATATACAATTTTGATGTGTTGCATTAACAAATATCAAACAACTTACATATTTCCTCTTGCTTTTGACTTGAAACATTTTTTATTTAGCCATTGAGCACTCTTAGAGAAAAAATTTAAGACAACTGGCAATTTTCCATAATCATCTTCCTGTTTAGAATATACCTACTCAGGTGTAATTCTAAAGTTCATGCAAATATGAAAAGGAAATTATCTTTGATCTGCCCAATCTGCCACCTACTCAGAAGGCAGAAAAAGAGTCCTTTTTTGCAAATCTACCGACCACCTGAATCTAACCCAATCAAGATGGAAGAACTAATTTAGTTCCTAGTAGTATATTTATGGTGCTTTCAGGATTGCTATCTATTAAATAAATTAAGATTTCATCAAAAGTCATCAAATGACTTATACACTGCAAAGACAAAACAATCCTCAGAGTTTTAGAGCAAAACATCCTTCTCTTTGAAAAGTGTCGTGTGTTTTTAAGAGTTTATTAGGATGGGAATATAGTAGAGGGAAAAAGAGCCTGCCACCCAGAATTTGCTAAATCCTAGCTGAAATTTCAAAGGTATCAAATTGCCACCATAAGTGTCACTTCTTAAGAGAAAAGGTTAAAGAAATTTATCTCTACCATGTTTTGCATTATCATTCCTACAGAATTTCATAATATGAACAAGAAACAATCATTTGTTAGATAAGAGATGCAGGCTCTACATCATTGGAGGAAAAAGTAGCCTCCTCTTGAAGCTCAGTCATATTTAAACAATAATAATAGAACTTGTGATGTATCAGATACTGAGCTGAATGGTTTATCACAAAATTCAAGTTTGTAGGCATCATGGTGTAATGAAAAGAGCTAATGTTTCAGAGTCAGGTAAGTTTGAGCTCAAAACTGACCCTTAGCCCTCTGAGTACCTTGAATAAGTTGAATATGCTTTTTGAATCTCATTTCCTTATCTTTAAGAAAGAGACAATAATATCTAACAGATATTACACTATGTAAAACTTCTATTGCACTTGGTACATAATAAGTGCTCAATAAATTCACAGGCCTCACAATTCACACAGAAAATTTGTCCACGCTTGGAGAGCATTGTCCTGGTGTTTCTTGCCTCATGGTCTTAGTATTTCACCAATAAATCCAATTAGACAGAGGAGCAACTATAGATGACTCTTAGTAACAAAAAGCCAGATTTGGGCACACATTAATGCTGAATCAAAAGGCTGAAACAACTCTTAAGACAATGTCTTCATTAGAGCAGAAAAATCAAGTCAGGTGACCTATACTTTGTCTTCAGATCCTGATAATCACTTTATACACAGAAATTAATTTATTCCAACAACACTGTCCATCTTCCTGACCTTTCCCTCATTTGTAGTTTGAAGGTCACTATTAACATTATCTTCTTTATCTCCTCTCATGTTCCAGACATTCACAAGACGTACCACAATGTTTCCTGCCAGACGTGATCAAAGCTTTGAGGTCAGTGACACTTTTCATGGAAGTTTGTCAACAGCTGTTCTATGATGAGCAGCTAATAGGTTGTCTTCTTCTTACTGGGGCTCCTGTACAATTAGTGCTAATGGGTTATAGGGTATCTCTGAATATTTGTGCTTTTGATCTGGATTCTGACTAAATGCTTTCAATCTCTCAATCAAATTTTATAGTGTTCTGTGTAGATAGAGACCTTGCACATCATTCATTAGCTATGTAGTTTTTAAATTTTTTCTACTTACTTTTTGCTGATATATAAAAAGGCAAATTGATACTTGTATGCTGAGTTTACTATATTCACTTGCTAATTCTTAGAGTTTATCTAGAGACTCTTTGGGATTTTCCACATCTATAAGCATGTTATCCACAATTAATGGCATTTCTTCCGTTCCAAAACTCAGGCCATTTTCTTCTAACTAGGAGCCCCAGTACAATTTACATAGAAAAGATGTAGGTGGGCATCTTACTTTCATTCCCTATCTCATGGTGCAAATTTCAAAGATTTTACCATTAATCAGTGGAGGGTTTGCAGATGTTCTTCGTAAGGCTAAAGTAGTTTTTTTCTAGTATGCTAGAATTTTATCATGTGACTTCAGGTTAAGTGGTATCAAATGTTTTCTGCAATGACTGACATAATCATATAATTTTCTGCTTAATTTTCTCATATTGATTTTGAATATTGAAACAATCTGATACAAACCCACTCTGATCTCACTTGATTCTGTTATCAGCCAGTATAATTTGGGATTTTGGCATATGTTTATGACAGATATTAACCTGTAATATTTCTTTCTTAATATGTCTTTATCAGGGCGCCTGGGTGGCTCAGTGGCTGAGCGTCTGCCTTTGGCTCAGGTCGTGATCCCGGGGTCCCAGGATCGAGTCCCGCATCGGGCTCCCCGCTGGGAGCCTGCTTCTCTCTCTGTGTGTCTCTCATGAATAAATAAATCAATCTTTAAAAAAAAAATGTCTTTATCAGGTTTTGTTATCAAGATTATACTGGCTTAATAAAATCCGAAGTGTTCCCTCTTTTTCTATTTTTTTTTTAATTTTTATTTATTTATGATAGTCACAGAGAGAGAGAGAGAGGCAGAGACACAGGCAGAGGGAGAAGCAGGCTCCATGCACCGGGGAGCCCGACGTGGGATTCGATCCCGGGTCTCCAGGATCGCGCCCTGGGCCAAAGGCAGGCGCCAAACTGCTGCGCCACCCAGGGATCCCCATTCCCTCTTTTTCTATTCTAAATTTAGATATGATTGGTGCTATCTTTTTCCTTCAATGTTTGGAATAATTTACCACTAAACTCATCTATGCTTGGAGTTTACTTTGTGGGAAGGTTTTTATTTTCTGTCATGTTTCTTTAGTAGATAAAGAACTAGACAATTTTTATAATACATCTTGTGTCTATTTTCAATAAGTTGCATTTTAAAGTAATTTGCTCCTTTTATCAAAATTGTCATTTGATGGCAAATGTTTTTCATTACCTCTATTTTAATTTCTTTTTTTTTTTAAGATTTATGTATTTATTCATGAGACACACAGACTGAAAGAGAGAGGCAGAGACACAGGCAGAGGGAGAAGCAGGCTCCTCGCAGGGAGCCTGATGTGGGACTTGATCCCAGATCCTGGGTTCACGACCTGAGCCGAAGGCAGGCACCCAAACACTGAGCCACCGAGGCATCCCTCTATTTTAATGTCTTTAGACTCTCATAAGAATGCCCTCATTTTCATTCCTGATATTATTTGTGCACACACTTACTTTAAAAAAAATATTTATTCATGAGAGACACAGAGAGAAACAGAAACACAGGCAGAGGGAGAAGCAGGCTGTCTGTGGGGAGCCTGATGCAGGACTGGATCCCAGGACCCCGGGATCACGCCCTGAGCCAAAAGCAGCTGTTCAACCACTGAGTCACCCAGGTGCCCCCCACATTTACTCTTCATAACAACCCTATGGAGTCGCTATTAGAATTTTCTCAGTCTCCAGAGGAGGAAATGAACCTCAAGGAGCTAAGAAGCTACCCACACTCACTTCTCCAGGAAGCACAGAGCCAGGACTCAAAGCAAGGACTGTCACCTCAAAAGTACCTCAAAGCAAGGTACTTTTCACAAGGGCACCATACTCACTTCGAACATGAATGGCAGTCATGGCCATATGCTGAGTCTAGTCCTTTCGGGGCTGGGGGAACATAAGGGAGCGGGGCTTTTGTCCAAGAAAAAGAGCAATGCGAATAGGAGCAAGATAAATGAACTTCTGCCAGTCTCTAAACACTTCCACACTTGACCGCAGTACTGTGGGGCTCCTTTCCCACCCACCTGTGCCTTTATGTGCTGGGCAGCTTCTCTGAAGAGCTCCTCCTCCTCCCGTTAGAAAACTTTGATCCTGGAGAAAACTACCAGCTTCTGTTCTGTGAAGGCTTCCTTCTATTCTGTTCTAGTGTGCGTCTCCGATCCCAAGAATTCCTAAACTCTCCCAACAAAATAGGCCTCTCTGTTATATTACCACTGTAGTTATTTTTTAAACCTCTATTTTAGCTCATCTGCTGACATACAGCATTGCGACTGTGTTTATAAACATGTGCTCTCCCACTGAATTATCAGTCTCTTGAGGGTAATAGGAACTGTCTCCTGCATTCTGCGATCCCTTGTGTTGAACATAACCATAAAGGAGGTACATAGTGAAAACATGATAAGTATTTTATAGGGCTAATTATTTTTATACAGCCTCTGACCTCCCCTAAGGCCTTTTCCCTCAAGGAATCTATCGCAACCAAACACTGCTTGGCATATATACCAACTGTGCTGTCTACATACAGACTTTCTCAAAAGAAAACATAGTCTAAACTATTTTCATCATTTGATGCTCCAAATGTAATTATTTTAAATAGAAATGCTGACACATAGTACAAAAACTGAAGCCTATTTCAAATGTTTACCTTTAACTAGTTAATGCTTAAGTACACAGCCACAGACTTAATTGTCTGGATTATCTCAATGAGATGCAACATCTAAATTTGGTCTAAATTTGAGGCTTTTACTAAATGTGAGACTCAGAATAAATATTTGTCCTGGTCCCCTTCTTCTCCCCACCCCACTCCATTCTCTCTTGTTTACTAATTATGAATGTCGTGGGATGGACAGACCAAAACCCATCCAGGGCCCCCCTCAAAGAAGGCCTGGGAAAATCTAGTAGAACTTAGAGCTGCGATATGGGGCAAAGCCACTAGGTGGAACCTCATAAAATCTGTTTGCCTCTGGCCTATTATTAATCACTTTAGCCTGAGGAATGCAGAGGCTGAAAAGGGCCAAGGAAAGCAACAAATCAACTCCTTAATTTTCATAGAGGAGGAATGTGAGGGCCAGTTGAAGAAAGGACCAGCCTAGGCCACTCGCTGAATCAATAGAAGAGCCCAAATCAGCACTCAAGAGTCTCTTGGCTGTAGGTCTCTGGATTTGCTACAGTGAGTATTTTGCCTCTAGGGTTATGAAACAGGTAAATAAAAACAGGTGACAGGGATGATCAGTCACCTCTACAGTGAGACAAAGCAGTATTGGCACAACATTAATTAGCTTGTGTTCTGGAGTAGTTAGCAGAGTTCAGGATCCCCGGAAGAAGAAAGACAAGACACAGCTTTCATGACACAGGACAAATCATTTTAAGCCCCTAGCGATTTTTCCTGATCTGTGTCCTACTTGCCCAAACAGACTTTTTGTAGAACTTCCTAGAAGGTATCAGAATTACAAAGAAATGCAGAAATGTAGTTAAGGATTTTAAGGGAACAAAGGGAATGCAAAACCTAACAGTCTCTAGCAGGCCTGGAAACCGCCCCGCCATCTCAGAGACCCTAAGTCAGTGGTAGAAACTCCCAGTGCTGGTGCAAAAGTAAGCAAGACCCTGCCTTTCTGAATCTGAGATCAGGAGCCCAGGATCCCATCCAGCTTACACTCTCTCTGGGAGCCTGCCCAGAGCCTCTCCCCCTCGTCTGACAGTTACCTCTGCTTCCTTATGATGGCAAAGACGCCACCCCAGGAGGAGCACAGCTTCTCAACATAACCCAGGATGCGGGCCTCCGCCACCCTCTGCCCGCCTTCATAGGCGAGGGCTAAAACTCCCCTTCCTGAATATTCATCCTAATCCTAAATTCCAGGCCCTCACTTACCCTGCTCAGGGAGTCCTGGCTTGCAAAGTCATGCCCCGCGATTTCCTTACTTGCTGCCAAGAACATTTCCTTTGTGTGACACTCCACCTGGTGTGGTCCCATCGGTGACTCACCGACAGGTGCTCGCCTTAGCGGGCTACGGCGTTAGCATACTTGGGCCGGAGGGAAGTGGGCTCCGGGGTGAGGGTGTCACGGTGCATCAGAACCAAAGGATCTAGACTTCTCACTGGAGCAGCTGAGACCTTACACAGCGGGTCTGTTTCAGGGGTCAGACCAGGGGTGGGGGTGGGGGTCGGGGTCGGCGGCTGCGGGTCGGGCGCCTGGTCCAGGGCGCGCATCCTGCCGCGCTGCGCCAGAGCGGGACCGGGCCGACACCAGCGGCTGAGCAATGCGCGCGAGGCGAGGCGGAGGTGCCAGCACTTGCGGCGTTAGGAGCAAGGGACACACGTGGCCCGTCTGGCACGAGCGCTGCCGTGCGAAGATGGTTGCGATTTCTAGGCTGCTTCACTCCCCCCAAATATATTTATATTTAAAGGAAAACTAAAGGGGAGCCTGGGTGCCGCCGTCGGTTACGCATCTGCCTTCAGCTCAGGTCCTGACCTCAGGGCCCGGGGATTGAGCCCCCTGTGGCTGCCTGCGGGCGGGGAGTCTGCTGCTCCCTCTCCTCCTGCCCGTCCCCCACCCTCCCAGCCCCCACTCGTGCCCAGCCTCTTGCTCTCAAAATAAATAATAAAATCTTTTTTAAAAAATAAAGGACAACTGGGCAGCCCCGGTGGCGCAGTGGTTTGGTGCCGCCTGCAGCCCGGGGTGTGACCCTGGAGATCGAGTCCCGCATTGGGCTCCCTGCATGGGGCCTGCTTCTCCCTCTGCCTGTGTTTCTGCCTCTCTCTCGCTCTCTCTGAATGAATAAATAAATAAATAAATCTTTAAAAAAAATAAAATAAAGGACAACTAAAGTGAGAATACGTTTTCATCTCTCCAGGTGAAGAGAGCTGGCCTGCTGGACAGCCTTCGTGTCATTGACACATTTATATATAATTGCTAGAAGCCACTCCAAATAGAGATGCTCCATACAGAAGGATTAATTAGGCTTCTGGTCGCTTCACTTTTATTTTATTTTATTTATTTATTTATTTATTTATTTATTTATTTATTTTTACTGAAGGTAAAAAGTAAGGCAGTTAGAAAATATTTTATCCCATAAGATTTACAGAAAGGGTAATATCCAAAGCCAGTTGCCCTCTCACACTTTTTAGTGCCATTCTGTGTTGTTAAACTTCTGTAATCTAGTAAAATTAAAATGTAGGCAATTACAAAGCATTTACTTATTCCAGGCAGTGTTTAAATTGCCATGTATAAAGATTATTTTACTTATTTATTACAATCAGATGTGTGTGTTAGGTAATATTACCACAGCATTTCAGAAGAAAATGTCAAGAACAACAACAGAACAAACTGTGTCACAGGTAAATGTTGATGTTGAGATTTTGCATGGGGTCTATTTGGCTCTAAGACCTGTGCTCCTAACCATGCATACTTAGGTTCATTATTCATTTTCTTGGACTAAAAGCTGGGAAAATAAACTATGAAAAAAGCTACTTGCATATAGAGGTCTATTTATAATAGTGAAAAACTGGAAGCCAAATAAAGATCATACAGTGGAGAACAATGAATGAATTATAAAACAATATATAGCCATCTGGAAGTATATATACATATATATATGTATATATATGTAATAAATATAAACATGAAAAAGGCTTATGGTATAATAACTTTTTAAAATGTGATATAGGAACGCCTATATGGTTAAATGGTTGAGCCTTTGCCTTTGGCTCAGGTCGTGATCCTGGAGTCCTGGGATCAAGTTCCATATCGGGGTCCCCTTGAGAAGCCTGCTTCTCCCCCTGCCTATGTATCTGCATCTCTCATGAATAAATAATTTAAAAATCCTTAAAAAAATAAAATGTGATATAAATTTATGTTAATTCTCTTTGAAAGCTTTTTAATATATGCATAAAAACTTCCCTTCAGGAGATAAAGGAACAAATGTCAAGTTTTCCATGCATGGTATATACTAGAATAAGGAAAGTAAACCTAACAAGCTCACTGTGGTCAGCAAATTCTAAATACGAGAATGTTTTAGTTCCCAGTGTCACTAAGCTTTGTCTCACCAAACAAGAACAAGCCTTTGAGACGATAACAATTATGTCCCTGGTTTTGCTAAGTAGATTTCAGAAGTAATGAAGCCAGTAAGAACAAAACCTCAGCTTCTGATGTCCTGACTTGGGAACCTTCGTGGAGAAGCACCCCCTTCCTGTGATGCCAACGTGGAGGGTGAGCCCCTAAAATGCAGTGTTGCTGCAGAGCACAACCTGCTGATCACAAGGATGCACTGGAAACCAACCCTTTAGCTTCTCTAAGAACACCAAGTAAAGAAGGGAGTTCCTTGTGGTGAAACTACTGACAAAATATTAACTACCACAAATATCGCACCCCTCCCAAGTCATATATCACCGGGCAGTCCTGTGAGAAGACCCGTGCTGGGCGGGAGATCGGACAAATATAGGGATGAGCAGGTGATGCCACGGATTTCTTTTGGGTCCTCTGTACCCTTCCTCTTTCCTTTTTATTTCTTTTAAGAAACAAGGGACAAACTGCTGTCATAATAGATTATGGGGGACTCCTTTCTCTCTCCTTCAATTTTCTATCAAGATATATAAGAACAAGACGGGAAAAATTTCTTACTGCAACAGTGCATGGGATCAGAGGTTTTATATATATATATATATATATATATATATATATATATATGTATTTATATCTCTTTCTCTTGTTTTGTTTTTTACATGTATTTATATTACTTTAAAACTGTCTCTAGAAGAAAAAAAATAAAAGAAGATCACTAAGAATACTGAAAAGCAACTAATGTAAAACGACCTAAGAATCTTGAAAGAGCCAGCAATTTGTCTTTCAATTTCCAAATAGGTCTGAGAGCCTCTTGATTTCCCCTAGATATCCATTCTCAGTGTTCTCAAGCTTTGGCACTACACACGCACACACACACACACACACACACACACACTGCCACATTCCCTACTTTCTATAAATGATGCACATTTAAACTCAACTTTGCACGTCTAGAATCAGCTCTCCGCCTGGCTTCCCTCTTGCTGGGAGATCTGTTCTGGCCCAGTACTATTTCTGTCTCCCAACTTCTACACTTCTTTCCTCATACTTTACAAGCCAGTAATTTAGAAGCACATGCGTTTGTCCAAACATATCAGTGTGTTCAGTAACTCGGTGCCTCAGTATAAACCTCATCTCTGCAAAGCCCCTTCTACTTCCTCACCAAAAACTACTCATTCTTCAGGTCAATCTTCCTGCATGGAGCTTTCCCTACATCGCATTCTCCCTCCCTGTTAGTTGCTTGTTTCTTCTTGAAGGTTTGGCAATCCTTCTGCCACTGTTTTAGACTGTCCATTTTATAAGATAATTATTTTTATATATCTATCTCTTCCTTTGTAATGCAAGATCCTTAAAAGCACAGAACCAGTCTTATTTGGCTTTATGACTTCATATCTTACCACAGAATCTTCACAAAGCAACTTTCAATATTAGTAGTGATGATGGTAATGATGATGAATGGTTGAATGCGTTGAGAATGAAAGACTATACACTGACAAGAGTCAAGATATCTGACTTGACCAACCCAAACCACATGTGGGGCCCAGTGTGGCTCCTATGCTGGCCCTCTGTCTTGCTCTCCTTGGCTGCAGAGTCCATCTGGGGCAGTTGCCCCCACAAGGCCTGTGGCTGGCCTTACTGAACTACCAGCCTCTGCTGGATGTTGTCTAGGGTACAGGAACACTACACAGTGTCACAGAATATTGGGGGGGGAGGGTGTTTCTCAGAAGGATCCTGCCTTAAATGCTTAATCAGAAATCTGCTTTAAATTAGCCTATAACCTTGGGCAAGTCTGTAGTTTCCCTGGAGATTTTTGCTTCTTGGTCTACATTGTGAATAGAAAGCCTGGTCTCTATTTCTTCCACGTCATGTGGTTGTATTAAGAAGGTGCTCTATTTGAGACTACTTGTAACCAATGAGGTATGATGCCATTTCAAAGACTGTTACTGGGGTTCCTGGGTGGCTCAGTTAAGCATATACCTTTGGCTCAGGATATGATACCAGGGTCCCCCAGATCAAGCCCCATGTTGGGCTCCCGGCTCAACATGAACATGAAAGACAACAATACAATGATAAAGCATATAAATGCCTTGTACAGTGAAGTAGGTACTCAGTAGAGCAGAGCATGGATGAGGGAGGAGATACACACCCAGATCCAACGGGTGAAAACTCCAATTGCCTAAGGTAGATAATAATAATAAAACAATTACTATTATAATTAAAAAACAAATTAACTTGGACTCTGCAGAAAACTGACTGCAATTTACTAAGAAATACAGGAAGTGGGGATCCCTGGGTGGCTCAGCGGGTTAAGTGCCTGCCTTCGGCCCAGGGCGTGATCCTGGAGACCTGGGATCAAGTTCCATGTCAGGCTCCCTGCATGGAACCTGCTTCTCCCTCTGCCTGTGTCTCTGCCTCTCTCTCTCTCTCTCTCTCTCCGTCTGTCTCTCATGAATAAATAAATAAAATATTTTAAAAAATAAAAATAAAAACTAAAGATTAAAAAAAAAAGAAATACAGGAAGTATCAATTCTATGGCTCGCATTTGAGAACTGCTTGTTTCCTGACATTCATGCAGCACATCCATAATCTCTATCTGAATACTATCTGCACTATTATTTTCTTCATTCACTAAGTTGGTTTCTACTTAGCCATATCATCTGTGCAATCACAATTTGATATGCTGGCGAAATTTACTCCAATACATGTGAATATATATATATATATATATATATATATATATATATATATATACACACATATATATATATATATATCCCGTCTAAAACACACAATAATAAAGAGCAACCAGCAAACAAGGGAGTGCACCACCTAAATGGTTTAGAGAATTTTGCGCTGCAAGCTTCTTCCTGCAAATGCCTGTGCCTTGAGGCCCTGCTCACAATTCCCTCATTAACTGGATTTAAAATAACCACAGGGAGTGACAGGACCTTATGGCTTGAAATGTTTTAAATCGGTTTTAAAATCTGTACTACACCAAGAGTTTTTTGCTTGCTTAGAATATCCAAATTCTGTATAGTCCGAAGTTGTTTCTAGATCAAGGAAGGACCGGACATAACTCAAATCGATGGGAATCTATTAAAGTAGATGCCTGGAGGACAGAAATGTATCATATGTAGATGTGTATTTAAAGTCCCAAACACTCTGCATGCTAATTTAATCACGGATTCACCTAAGAGTCCATTGCACCAAAAGTTTCAATTCAGTCTCAGAGGCCAGGTAGCAGGGCGATGCAGAGTAACAGGGGTTGCACGCCGGGGGATCCTCCACACCTGGCAAGGGCACAACACTGGGTGAGAGAAAGGAGCCTCGTCTCCCCTCCCTAGAACCGACTCTGTCCCTATTATCTCCATTTCTAGAACCTGAGTTCGGACCTTGAGTAACTTAGGAAGTCAGAGTTCCTAAAGGGCTTCCCTGCCTCTCCCTGGTAGCCTCCCAACTTCAACACAGCCGCCACCGTGTCTCCCCTGGATGTACTCAGTAAGAAGAGCCAGGCCCTGTTCTGCAGCTCCCACCCCCTTAGGAGCCCCAACCTGGGCTCCTCCCCCAGCCTCCCTGTGACAGTCCATATCCCTTAGCTTGGCACGCAGGGCTCACCTCCTGACCAGTCCTTTTCCAGCATCTCAAACTCCAGCCCTGTGCACTCCTTGATTTTTCCTTGGTACCCTGTGATCACACTCCTCATAGCCTTTGCGTGTATGCTTGTCTTCCTTTAGCTGGCTGTCTCCTCCTGGCCTGTCTAAACTCACCCCTTCTGGGAAAGAGAGATTATGAAATAGATGGAATCTCCAAAGGGCATCTACACCGATATTTTTAAAAACAAACAGGGGAGCCTGTGTGGCCCAGTTGGTTAAGTGTCTGCCTTCAGTTCAGGTCATGATCCCCAGGTCCTAGGATTGATCCCCATGTTAGGCTCCCTGCTCAGTGGGGAGTCTGCTTCTCCCTCTGCTCCTCTCCCCACTCATTTTCTCTCTTTCTCTCTCAAATAAATTTTAAAAAATAAAATACAATAAAGCAAACAAAAAATGGTTTCTGTTACATATGCACACAAACATACACAAAAAGGAAAGGCACATTTTCAAGATTGTGGTCATTTCTAAAGAGTGAAACAATGGATTATTTTTTTATCTTCCCATTTTCCTGTATTTTTGAAAACTTTCTCTGATGATCATCTAGTTAATTTCATAACTGACAAACATTTTTAAATTAGGATGGAGTGGAGGAGTAAAGGGCAGAAGCAGGGAAGAAAGATAAAAAGAAAGCTATAGAAGCAAGGAACAAATTTCAGAATGTTAGGTAAGTTACCCATCAGCTAACTGAGCTTGTCTTTCTTCTTGGCTAATAAAAATCACCCACATGGTTCCCATTGATAGCCAGACTTGGTTAATTACAGCATTGTTTGTGGTTGCTTCTGGGCAGGGTCAATACATGTAATTAGATCTTCTACAATCTTTAGAAAGTTATTCTCATTCCCTGTGAAATGTCAATTATCAGACGCAAGGAGACATTGGTGAGCCTCATGAATGAGTAACATGATCCTAAGGTTGGTGAACTGAAAGACTGAGGCAATTAGAAAGATAACTCAGACATGGTTTCTTGTCTCTGAACAATCAAGAGCAAAAGGTCTCAATTCTGAATTTTCGGAAAATCAGTTGCATTAAAGAATCATACATTCTCAGAGCTAGACAGGCCCTTAGAAGTTGTCAAACTTGGTTTTAGAAGTGAAAGCTTTTCTCCAACTCACCTCTTAAATAGGAGCTCCTCCATCATCACCTGTGGGGAGCATGACAGCCGAAAGGGCAGGAGTTACAAGCTTAGTCGAGGGGGCTCGATTTCAGTTCCATCCCTCATAAATCGCTTGGCTAACCAGAACCTCTGCTTTCTTGTGAGTAAAGACAGTAACATCTACTTCAAAGATTGGCTGGGGAGGCCAAATGAAATGCAGCCTGGATATGGCAGGTAGTATTAGTAAATGGGCACCGAAGTTTGTCAGCTCTCTTCAACTAAATACTAGGGAAATGAGTTTGCCCCTTGGAAATTAAAATTAAGGCTGACATATGCAAAAATCACTGAACAAGTCTGAATAATTTACAGCCTAGCAGAACTGGTTTGTATCTGATTGAATTTATTAACATTTAAAGAAAGAATGCAGAAATCAGGAGAGGTTGGGAATCTCAGAGGCATTCCACATGTAAGCATTTTCTGGAGGATTTTTACATTTAGCCAATAATCTGTAAGTGTTATTCATGAGGGGGTGCACAGTGCAGAATGGTTGGAGGGATTTCCTGCCAAGGATTTTTAGATTCCTGTTTTCATAAGCACCACTGCCCTTACTCGCTGGCATGGCTATCAGGGTGTCTGAGTCTAATGCCATTAGACCTCGGGTGCCTCTGGCTTCCCTTGGCCTGATTCCATGCTTTTCATGCAACCTCTGCTGCTTATTTGGAATCGCGTGTACATCAGCCCCTAGCCACAGTACAGACTGGCCACTTAGAGGTCGGGTATTCTATTCCCTGTGGCCTTATTTCCTATGGTAAATTCATAAATTGGTATTTGAGTTTTGTCTCTCAGTTCTGTGAGCTCGCTTGCTATGATCTTGTCCAACAGATGAATCCACTCTATGTGCTGACAGCATCAGCAGGGCCTCAGATCGGCGGGGTGGGGGTGGGGGGTGGAATTCGGCAAGGCAATAAATGTCCCCTAGTGAGAGAGGATAACTGGCAGCCTCCTTTCCCAGGATGGCCCAGTATCACTTTATGACTAGGTTAAATCTTTTTTTAGTTTCCAACCTAGTCACCTGTAAAATATTCATTACATCTCTTTTCTATCCCAAGGAGGAGTCTTTGGTTAAATGTTACCTGAAGACTGGGGAGATGATCCTGGGAGGCACCAGTAGAAAAGTGGGAGAAGCAGGGAGGAAATGCAAGAAAGCCAGAAACAGTTTAGGGACGCTTGGGTGGCTCAGTGGTTGAGTGTCTGCCTTCAACTCAGGGCGTGATCCCAGGGTCCCGGATGGAGTGCACACTGGGCTCCCCACAGGGAGCCTGCTTCTCCCTCTGCCTCAGTCTCTGCCTCTCCTCTTTCTGTGTCTCTCATGAATAATTAAATAAATAAAATCAAAAAAAAAAAAAAAAGCCAGAAAAGTTTACAATATCAAGCAAGCTAATGTTAGGGGCAACTAGGACTCAATCTCAACAGGAACTCAGGGAGGCCATATAGAACATGGCACAGAGTTATTTGCCTCCCCACCCCATAGGCAAGTAAGATGTACATTTATCTGCTAATTTCCATCTCTTTTTGGTTGAGGGCTATTTCTTGGTGCATCAAATCTTGGCACTTCTGGCCTACTAGTAGTGCCTAGGGCCTGGAGATTGCCTTCCTGGGTGAGAATCACAGCGGTCTGCAGAACTATGTAGGCCTGTACTAGAAAGGGAGTGCCAAGGCAGAGGCAGGGCCAATGAAGGGGGTACCCAATAGCATCTGCTATAGGAGGTAGCTCATGAAAGAATGAAAAGCAATTGATACTCTCAAGTGCTTATAATGACTCGACATCATTCTAAGTGAAAATCCAGTTCACTGACAGTGATAAAAACAGTAGAAAATTCTCTGTGTTTCTGGATTTGGCTCCATAAAGGGCACAGAAGGAAGGAAGGCAAATCTGAGATTGATTCCCACTTCTCCACATTCCCTGCGACTGAGGAAGTGATGACTATAGGAACTTATTTATTCCCCCAAGTCAGTGCTGAAACAGAATGCTACGGCTTTGCCTTATATTTACATTCTGTTTCAATGTCTGGCAGAAATCAAAGCTTGGGGGTGTCTGCCAGCTGACCCCAGTTTAACTCAGGTAAGCGCGATGAGATCAGAACATAAGTTCAGAGGTCTCCCTCCTCAGTACTCAAAGTGCAAAAAATGTCACATTTTTAAAATGTTCTCAGTTGTAATCAGAATTCACTGAAGACTCTCCTGTCCATCCAACTTTTGCAGAAATCTAATACCAACTATTTGAAGGACTGTGGGATGGGTTCCTTTCTCTCTTCCCTTTTATGACACAAAAACACTGGCAGGACAGGAGGGAGGGGAGGCTTATACAGACCTGAAATGGTGCCCACCAGGCATCAAAACCGTGAGCAGGGGAGAAATGAGATCAGTGTGCGTGTGTCTCTACTGCCCTTGTTCCTTGTAGCTGTGTGGGGGCCTGAAGAGGTAGCGGTCTCCTTAGCTCTCCTGCTCGAAGCTATAGTAAAGTCTGTTGGCCCACCTCTCTGCCTGGGAAGGCAGCTCTTCAGGGGGACTGCAAACCTCAGAGCTAAACTCAGCTCCTGTTCTTCTTTATACCTTGGTCTTAGGCCAAAACCGCCAGCCCTGACCCGTGTCCCCTACTGCACTCTTCTCCTGAACCCTACTGAGGATGGATCCTCCCACAAAACTGAAAATCAAAAGTACTTTCTTATTGCTTATTCTTGAATAAGAAAGCCTAATCGCTTCACTGGAACTAGAGTCAGCTTTGATTACTTTCAACTTCTCTTTTTTGGTCTGTAAATTCTTAGGCATATGTAAATACAACTTCAGGAAGAAAGGAGAAATAGAGAAGAGTAACAGGGTAATATAGGGGGTGGGGAGTGACACACAGCTCCGAAGTCACTCAACAGGACCCAAAGGAACCAGCAGGCATCAAAGGCATTTCTATCAGTAAAAGCAACAAAAATATAATTTCTGGCCTAGAATTCCACCAGAAAATTTCGGGAGTTATAATTGTTTATTCATATGAATTTTTTGATGGAAGTGTCCCTGACTTGACCTTCACCAGCTATCATCCGGCACCTGTTTTCCAGTCCCAGACCGCCCTGCACCATTCTCATCAGTGATCTTCACTGATCTTAGTCATGGGATAGAGACACAAAGAAATGACAAAGATTTTTCTTTTAGATGTTATTGCTTTGAAGTAGGTATTGCATTCCCCGAAGTCCTCTGTTAAGCCCACTTTGATGCATCTACAATGCAGTGGGTGATACTTTTGTTGATGGTTTTTTTTTTTTCAAGATTTTATTTATTTATTCATGAGAGATACAGAGAGAGAGAGGCAGAGACATAGGAAGAGGGAGAAGCAGGCTCCCTGCGGGGCAGGATTTAATCCCAGGACCCCCGGATCATGACCTGTGCCAAAGGCAGATGCTCAACCACTGAGCCACCCAGGTGTCCCTTCTGTTGATGGTTCTAAGATCATTTCAAGAACCTCACTGAAGGCTTTTCAGCTGACGTGTGTGTGTGTGCGTGTGTGTGTGTGTGTGTGTGTGTGTGATGGAAATATTTAATATTTGCTTAGTATAATAATTTTGAAATCTCAGTGAGGAACTGCTAAAGGGATTTGTTAAAAATGCAGATCACGGGATCCCTGGGTGGCGCAGAGGTTTAGCGCCTGCCTTTGGCCCAGGGTGCGATCCGGGAGACCCGGGAACGAATCCCACATCGGGCTCCCGGTGCATGGAGCCTGCTTCTCCCTCTGCCTATGTCTCTGCCTCTCTGTCTCTCTCTCTCTGTGTGACTATCATAAATAAATAAAAATTTAAAAAAATGCAGATCACTTCCTAAGACTAATTCAGTAGGTCTGTTATGGGCCTTAGGAATCTGTGTTTTTTATAATGATTTTCAGATGCAGGGGGTGGAGTGGGGAACAAGTTTGCCAAAACAGGGGACTCTAGAAAGGCATCCCCTGGTGCCAAGGGGGTCTCCTTTTATGGATAGAAGATGAAATAGACTCTGGAGAAGGGAGCAAAAAAACTACATTTTTGTGACCCTGAGGAACTGGGTAAATCATCACCTAAAATGGGCCCTACTTCTGGACTTGAAGTTTTGCATGTTCCCAGATTCCATAGGTCCACTTGGGTATGATTTCCTGCCCTTATCTATAAACTCACAGTCCTGCTGTGCAGAGAAAACCACTGTTGACATTATAGGTTCATTCTTCTTGTACATTTTTAAAAAGATGTTATTTGAGAAAGGGAGAGAGAGCACGAGTGGGAATGAGGGGCAGAGGGAGAGGGAGAAGCAGACTCCCGGCTGAGGAGCCTGCCGTGGGGCTCAATCCCAGGACCCTGAGATCATGACCTGAGCTGAAGGCAGATGCTCAACCAACAGTCACCCTCTTCTTATATATTTTAAAGCATCTTTTTGATAGAATTAATATTCTTTTTTACTTTTACAAAATTGAGAATATATATATGCACACATACATTCTTCTGAAATATTTCAGTTGATAATACTGTTTACCTTTTTTTTTTTTTTATGTCAACCAAATCTATCATTATCCTTTGAAATTACTTCATAATAGTCCATTCTGGAATATGCCATAATTTAACAAATTTCCTACTAAGGAACATTTGCATTTTCTTCATTTTTCATATTATAAATGTGCCATCCTCATACACTATTTCTGTTATTTATCTAGGTCCTAGAATCATGGAGTGATTCAGGTGCCAGATCATAGAGTATATACATTCTTAAGGCTTTGATGTATTTTACCAGCTTGTCTGCCAGAGGGAACATATAATTTATATTCCCATCAGCATGGAGATTGGTATGTTTGGTGGTTCAAAGTAGGTGACTAATGGTAAAATGCTGGCTAAAAAGAAAATATTTGTTACTGAATATTTATTGTCTCTTATCTGTATACCACTTTGACAGGTGCTGGGGATATAGTGGTGACCAAGGATTCCTCAACTTGTTTCTTTGTATTCTTTCTTCTTCAGTTACTGCAGATTTGAAAAAAGGTCTAGCTTTGTGAATGAATTAACTAACATCACACATCATGATGTTACATAAATGTGTTACATAAATGACATCAGAGAGAGCAGCCTGTAGACAGTGGAGGTACATTTTGGCAACCATCACATATATGTGACGTCCCTATGGAATAATGTTCACCCACACCTTCCTTCCTTTGCTCTCTCCTATATAAATGTGTCTAGAAGCCTGGCAATTTTATTTCCCAAACTCCCTTGCTAGCAGGGTTGAACAGATTATTTCCATTTTTTTTTGTTTAAGATGTATTAATAGAGAATTTCCATATTTGCTAGAATAGAAATGTCCTTGATACTAAAATTTATTTTATAATGTAATGTAATTGAAAGATTTTGAGTTTTGCAATCATGTAAATATAATTTGAATCTCTGATCTATCACATACTTATTTAATGACCTTGAGTTTTAACTTCTCTCAGCTCCCATTTACTCATCTATAAAATGAGGCTGATAATATTTGTGTTATAGCATTGATGTGATGGTTTGATAAAATAAAGCCTGTAAAGCTTTTAGCAAATTGCCTGACACACAGATGATATCAAATGACTGTTTCACAGAAAGTGGTCCTCTCATCCCCTGCATCTCCCCATACCTCTTGCTTAAGTCCTGGGTTTTGCTGTTGGTGCCAAGTTAGGCTTGTGCCCAGTTCTGAACCATCCCTGTAGCTAGGGAGAGAGGACTGGCTTCAACTAGTCTGGGCTTCTCTCTGGAGCCAAGCCTTAGTTCAGCATCCCTTAGGTGGCTGAGAAGGTAAATACCCCAGTGCGAAGTCAAGGCCCCATTATCAGAAGAGGTGAATGGACTCTGAGGAAGCAACCCACACATGTGCATGGAAGTGCATAATTACCTGTGCCATGCATTTGACTCAATACACTTATGTACTTTGTAAAAAAATATCTCATTTAGTCATAAATCATGTTTAATAATATTAGGTTATGCTGTGATAATACACAATGCCTGGAGAGTAGTGACTTAAAACAACTCAGATTCCCTTTCACTCCTGTTCCATGCCCATCCTGAGCTGTGCTGGGGATTCTTTTTCATGTTGTCTTTACTCTGGGACATGACTGACAGAGCCACTACCACCTGGAAGGTCTTTGTGGCACCAGAGGAAAAGAAAGCAAAGGAAAGCAAAAGGCTATTGGCTCTTCGCTCCCATTTCCTCAGCTGAAACACAGGGCATGACCATGCTTCACAACAGGACGGTAGGGAAGTGCAACTGTGCCCTGTGCTCAGAAGGCAGAAGGCTGGTGATATGTGCGAGCAGCACAAAGGTTCACAGGCAAACTGGAAACAAGTAGACTTGGAGAAAGACAGCCTGGGTCAAATTCTGACTTCACCAGATGCTAACGCTACAATGTCTTGAGCAGGTATAATAATGCTTACACCATCGGGTTGTAATAAGGCTATATTTGTAATTTCCAACAGTCAGGTGCCTGAAAACATAATAGATGCTGTCACGAAAACTAGTTGAGTGAAAAATAATCACTTCACTGACTACAGTTACCTATCTACATACCAATGCTGTTTCAGATTCACAGAGTTGTTATTTTATTTTCGCATTTAAATTCAGAGATGGTGTCTAATGAAACCTGGGAAATCACTATGTAGGGAGGATTGAAGGAAGTCAACTCTCAAGGTGAGAAGCTGTCATAGTCTGGGTTCCCCAGTTAACAGACTCTGGGATAAACATTTGTTTGCAGGAACAGTATCTGCAAAGGGATGAGGAAAGTAGGACTGGATAAGAAGAAAAGCTGGCTTGCCAGGTGGTATCACGGAACCAACCTGCCTGGGAGCTCTGGAGCTGGGGTGGCCCTTCCAGGACGTGCTGGATGGTGGCCAGGGAGCCAGGCCTACCCTTGGGCCAGGTGATGCCTGTAGAGGGCAATTTCTGGAGAGGGACTTAGCTGAGAGCCTTAACCAAGCAGCACTCGCTGCAGCTAAGGAAGATGAGGGAGGTACTGAGGGATTCAGATCCAGGCACCAGATCTACTTTAAAAGTGAACCAGGAGGGGCACCTGGCTGGCTCAGTTGGTAAAGCATGTGACTCTTGATTTAAGGGTTACAGGTTTGAGCCCCACATTGGGTGTAAGGATTACTTTAAAAAAATAATAAGGAGCAGCCCGCGTGGCTCAGCGGTTTAGCGCCACCTTCAGCCCAGGGCCAGATCCTGGAGACCTGGGATGGAGTCCCACGTCAGGCATGCATGGAGCCTGCTTCTTCCTCTGCCTGTGTCTCTGCCTCTCTCTCTCTCTCTCTCTCTGTGTCTCTCATGAATAAATAAAATATTAAAAAAATAATAATAAAAATAAAAGTAAACCAGAAAATGGCATACATAAGCTATAATACTGGAAGAACCCAGACTACGACTTGTCATTACTCTCACTGAATTGTACTTCCATTTGAATAATAAATGAGGTATTTAAGTTTAATATTCTAATATATAAACAGTGACATTCATTTTAAAAATTCAGAGTTGGCATAGAACCTACATTATTTGTCTCTTGCCTCTCTTCAGTCCTCATGTAGGAATAATTGTCCTATGCCAGGTCTAATGCCAAAATGCAACTTATTTTCATGGCAATCATCTCAGAAATAATTCCTGGAAGGCAAAAATCATTATTTGGCTTATTTCTACATTGGCTGAAACACTTTCTAAGCCACCAATTCTTAGGCTGGAGTATGGAATTTCTCCAGGACTCCTTAGGATGTCTCCATGAAACACGAGGAGGCCCAAGATAACGGCATGTCTTCTGGAGCACAGATGTGATTCAATGACTTGAAAGGCAGGGAGGAGGGTTTTCAGTGAATGGTAATCAGTTTATTAGTTTTCAATTTAAAAAGCATATATATTAAGGAGTATAAAGCTACATCATTTTAAAGATACAACTATATTCTTTAAATAAATCTCAGGTTCATTGTAGAGCATTCAAACCTCATGAAGACACAAGTGGGTTCTGCTGTGCCTTTAAGGGGACTTCACTGGAAAAGTCTGCAAAGCCTATTCCAAACAGCGACAGCTTTCTCATTACTGGCTGATCAGAGCTTCTTTCCAATTTCACCATTTTTATACCACACTTCCAGCAATTGTTTCCTTGGGAAACAGAACATATAAAGCTCATATTTCTGTTAAGAGTATTAAGGGTGAACATCAGTATATCTTATCCTCTAAAGGGGCTCTATGTTAGCAAGTCAATGACACTCCAAAGAGATATGAAGAAACTACCACCTCAAAGCATCTTTCAAAATAGGGTCACGGTGGAAAAATCAGTGAGAAATAGAACGCGTAATCATGGTTGTTAAACATTTTCCATGGGCCAAAATCTTCTCACAAAGTTTATCTCATATAATCCAGTTTTGGGGAAGTATTTATTATCCTGATTTGGTGAGCGAGGAAAGGGTTTAAATTCAATTTTGTTGGTCTTCAAAAATTATGGCTCCTCTATGTTGTTGGCCAAAATCCCAAATTCTTTTGACTACTATGTAGAGAAGCCCTATAGTACAGAGAAAGGAATCTGGCCTTTGGAATCACACAGAACTTTATTTTTTTAAGATTTTATTTATTTATTCATGAGAGACACACACAGAGAGAGAGAGAGAGAGAGAGAGAGAGAGAGAGGCAGAGACACAGGCAGAGGGAGAAGCAGGCTCCATGAAGGGAGCCTGATGTGGGACTCAATCCCGGGTCTCCAGGATCACGCCCTGGACTGAAGGCAGGCGCTCAACCGCTGAGCCACCCAGGCGTCCCCACACAGAAGTTTAGATACTGGTTCTAGGGGCGCCTGGGTGGCTCAGTGGTTTGGTGCCTGCCTTTGGCCCAGAGCATGATCCTGGAGTCCCAGGATCAAGTCCTACATCAAGCTCCCTGCATGGAGCCTGCTTCTCCCTCTGCCTATGTCTCTGCCTCTCTCTGTGTGTGTCTCTCATGAATAAATAAATAAAGTCTTTAAAAATAAAAAAAAATAAATCCTGGTTCTATCACGTATTAACTCTGTGACAATTTAGAAAGGACTTAATTTTTTTTTACCCTAGGATATTTAATCTGGAAAATGCCAAGACCCAGTGTTGAGTTGTGAGGATAAGAATAATATATAAAAGCACGCAGAAATTGAAATAAATAATAGTAATTTGTTAAGATGCATGGAATAACTTTCTAAGAGTTCCAGATCTAACTTTATATATTATTCATTGAATGTTCAATTCAATGAAAATGACAAGATGAAGGTGCTACTTCTTCCCAGTCTAGTTAGGAATGAAACACTGAGTCACTCAAGAGCCTTGGGCAGAAGAGGAAAATGTTCTGACTCAGGGCCTCCCCTACCTGTATAATTCAGCCCAGCCCTGAATTTCTTGTGCTTCTCTCAGGCAGTTGATGACAATTACATCATTAAATACCCTCCTCCAGTTTTCCCAAAGAAGCCTTGGTAATATTCTCAGTATGCTGTGGCTACTGCTTTTTTTTTTTTTTTTAACCTTCCTCTTTTACCTGACCCACTTTTGTGTGGGATATTTTCTCCACCATTTGAGCCAGTTTTAATTAAAACTGATAATTCTGGGGTGCTTTCTACATGCTCCCTGATGAGTGTGATATAAATGGACACAATAAACAGACCATCTAATATTGATAGAGTCTACAGCTGCCATCTGCTAATTAGAGCCAGTAAAGGCTTTTGGGGCAAGAGTTCCCATGTGACATTTGTTTAATTAAAGCCTTTGTCTGCCCTGCTCGGAAGGGTGAAAAATATCCCACTTAAAAAGGACTGAAAACAAACATAGCTTTTAGAATGCAGAACATTTCATAACAGACATTCCTGGGGTTCCAGGAGGAAACTTTTAGTCTAAAGTAATACTTTTTCTTGATAATATTTATAATGTTGTACTGTTAATGGAATCAGATAATTTATTCTATTTCTCAAGCCACCTGTATACATGGAAGTAGGTCTGATATATAAGTTTGAAGGGGAGAGTATGTTCAGAGATAAGTCAGGGAGGATTGGGGCAGGGACCATGGAGCCAACTGGCAGATTGGATCCTTCCTATATTACCCTATGGATGATGAACTTGCCTTGACCAATTCTGTAATGTTTGCCCTCAATCATGAGTTACTTACTGTAGATCTTTAGTTACCTGTTATAACAGAGACAGGAAGTGTGGAGTTCATCCCTAATTTTGCCATGAATTGAGAAAATTATTCTTTAAGTCTCCATTGCTCTACCTTAAAAAATGGAAGTATGTACATTTAGAAAGGGCTTTCACTTGCTTGATTTCAAGACTCTCCTGCTTTAATTATTCTGATTACACTTTGAGGGGATTTTTCCAAATGTGGTTCATATAAATGACCAATTTCCAAGTAATTAAAACACAAAAGCATATATTAACAAATTGGTAAATTATTCTTTCATGATACATCTTATACAGTTTTTACTTTTTTTATTTTCTTTTTTTTTTTATTGGAGTTCAATTTGCTAACATAATAGCATATCACCCAGTGCTCATCCCGACAAGTGCCCCCCTCAGTGCCCGTCACCCAGTCACCCCAAGCCCCCATCCACCTCCCCTTCCACTACCCCTTGTTCGTTTCCCAGAGTTAGGAGTCTCTCATGTCCTGTCATCCTCACTGATATTTTCACTCATTTTCTCTCCTTTCCCTTTATTCCCTTTCACTAATTTTTATATTCCCCAAATGAATGAGACCATAATGTTTGTCCTTTTCCGATTGACTTATTTCACTCAGCGTAATACCCTCCAGGTCCCTCCACGTTGAAGCAAATGGTGGGTGTTTGTCGTTTCTAATGGCTGAGTAATATTCCCTTGTATACATAAACCACATCTTCTGTATCCATTCATCTTTTGATGGACACCGAGGCTCCTTCCACAGTTTGGCTATTGTGGACATTGCTGCTGTGAACATTGGGGTGCAGGTGTTCTGGCATTTCACTGCATCTGTATCTTTGGGATAAATCCCCAGCAGTGCAATTGCTGGGTTGTAGGGTAGCTCTATTTTTAACTCTTTGAGGAACCTCCATAGTTTTCCAGAGTGGCTGCACCACAGTTTTTACTTTTTGATGATATATGTTGTAAGTTTGCTTTTAATTCACTGTGAAGAATTCCAATTATCAATGAATTATAGATATAGAGAATGAATGGCTAATGAATAGAAAGTATTGACTCTTAGAAACCTAGATAAAATGATGTTTTGTGGCATAAGTGGAGGAATCTGATCTATATGGCTGTCCTTGGTTCATGATTTAGCCTTATGTTTTGCTAAAAATGATAAATAGCACAATGTCTTAATTCTAAGATGCTCTCCCTCTCCATATTTTAATGTTTCTGAAATCAAGATGCTTCTCAAAATCAAAGCCAAAATAGACTAGCCTTAGTTGTAAAATAGCTGTCATTCCTCCAGATATGCAAATTTATGTGTGTGTGTGTTAGAGAGACAGAAACAGAGAGACAAAGACAAAGAGACAGAGGAGATAATTTTTTATTTGCCACTCTCTAAGTTTAGTTACTTGCACTATACTGGGGGCTAAATTTCAATTCTTGTATTTGGAATCCTAATTGTTACTAAATATGCCTTCAAAAATACTACACTAGGAGGCAGTATTGGAATAAAACAATTATTATGAATGTTGATACTTTACTGTCAACCATAGATCAGTAAATAAAAAGATTTCTCAAAAAAAATAAAATAAAATAAAATAAAAAGATTTCTCAACTCTCTCAGGACAGGTCATAAAATAGAGCTAGGATATTGACCTGATCAGGTCACCTGTGTGAAAGACTGAATTTCAGTTCCAGAATTCTCTCTCTGTAAACTTCTTTTCCTCTTTCCTTCCTTCCATTTTTAAATAAGTGACTTTATTCTTGGTATCTTCACATTATTAAAAATTCAATGCAAATATAAGTTCAATGCATAAATAATCTATCAATTGAACAGATTAGAATAGACAAATTTCCTCTGCAAAAGAATTGCAAATAATTTATGCAAATACTCACCCTCAAAAAAGTGAAGCCTAATTTCTGACTATGTAAGTGTGGGCTGTGTATAGTAATTTCCCTCAAAGAGTAAAGTTTGAAAAATGGTACAAAGAATAACTTGACAGTGGAAATCCAGACAGCCACTACCTCAGCCAGGTAAGGTTGACAGTGATACATCATGTTGACATTTTGGGCCTTTGATATGATGTGATGGAAATGACACTTTACCTCCAGGATCTTCTTCCCCGAAATCTGTAACTCCAGCCTCACCATAAAAATACATCAAATAAATCCCAACTGGGGGACATTCTATGAATACCTGACTTGTATTCATCAAAACTGCCAAGGTCATCAAAAATAAGGAAAGTCTGAGAAATTGTCATGGCCAAGGGGAGCCTAAGGACACATGATCACTAAATGTAATATGATATGCTATAGATGCAGCCTTAGAAATGAAAAAAAATAGATAAAAATTAAGGTACTTTAATAAAGGAATTAAACTATTAACTTAGTTTGCATCAATGCATCAATGTTGACAAATGGACCATACTTATGTAAGAGGTTAATAATAGGGAAACTGGCTGTGGAGGTAGATGGGAATTCTCTGTACCATCTTCACTATTTTTCTGTAAATCTCAAACTATTCTAAAGTAAAAAGTTTATTTTTAAAAAGTAAGTACTGCAGGGGAAGTACTGTATTTTTAAATTCTTTGTATATCACAAGAGCTATCTCCTAGAATATATTTCTATTTACTACATGTGCCTTTAAAGTTAAGATACTAGAGTTATATATTTTAGGTATTTTTTTAACTTCAGAATTTCTGATGACTACCATCTATGAGGTAAGAAATTAGTATACTTATATATTATTTCTTCTTTCCTTCTACTGCATTCTTTTAATATATCGTTATATATCATACCGTTATATTTAAAATATACAATTCCTCCAAAAGATGTTTACCTCTATTCCTATATTTAAATAATTGAGTGCTAGCATTTTTAACCCCATTTTTTCTATTGATGAAATTTGTATTTAAAATACATCAGTTAGGGATCCCTGGGTGGCTCAGTGATTTAGTGCCTGCCTTCAGCCCGGGGTGTGATCCTGGAGTCCCAGGATGGAGTCCCATATCAGGCTCCCTGCATGGAGCCTGCTTCTCCCTCTGCCTGTGTCTCTGCCTCTCTCTGTGTGTCTCTCGTGAATAAATAAATAAAATATTTCTAAAAAAATACATCAGTTATCCTCTAGATCTCATTATCAAGTAGAATTTTGTTTTACAAAACTAACTCCAAGATTTTATCTTTCTTGAGATGTGGGATGCCTGTGAACAACAATACAGTGTTATACTTGAAAGAAATACAACCAGGGAAATACAGCCAATGTTTTCTTAACTGATTCTCCCAGCCTATTGTTCTGTATAATGAAGTAGTCCCCTCTTTTTCAGTATCACAGAGTTTAAGTCAGAGATTTTTCACATTCAGAATTGAAAAATTATATTGAACCAATTTCTTTCATTTGGAGTCTTAGGATATATATGAAACTAGAATAATAGAAGAGAAAATGGGGGACTTGGGAAAAAGGAACAAAACAGTACAGCTTAGTTCTAAGCCACCAATAGTTCTGAAATGGGTATCTGGTTTTACAATAGGATTTTCCATAAGGAGTTTAGGCCTTAACTCTTCCGATGTAATGTTTGAAAACATTGTCTATGGGACCGAGCACAGCAAAGGTTTGTAATGGGAACTGGTGTAAGAGGCATGAATATGAGTATGGCAATACTAACAGCACCCATCTCTGGTTACAATGTCCATCATCCTTGCCAACCACAAGAAAGGCCTTAGTGCCTTGGGGACAATGGGCAAGTTCTAGCATTATTGTGTTTCTCTCTGAGCCTTTGTCAATTCGGAGCTTCCGTCTCACATTTATCTATCTCATTGGCAGCCCGCTACACACCTGCTAGGCATGCGAATTTGTCACAGAGCTCAATGTCCGGGGAGTCAGAAATAAAAATTCATGTCTAGAAGTAGAGGCTGCAGGTCCACTTTGAGCAAATATTCAGTATTATGGGTAGAGTTCCCTTCAGTAGCAACTTTGAGATGTGCAAATATAGTGAGACATTTATTGAATTAAGGGAAGGAAGAATAGGATCTCCTGAGGTTCAAAATAGGCTATCTCTTTAATTACCTGTTGGCATACAGAGCTGGCATCTCTTTCTCCTGTGTTTTCTCCAGCAAACCTAATACCTGGTTCAAAGCCTATCTATCATGCCATCTCTGAGACTTTAATCCTCTGTATTCTCCTACAGTAACAGTCAGGACTTTTTAATTTTCAAGGAAAAAGTAGCTTTGGCCAAAACAAGGATTTCAATATAAGGATAAAGGGCAAATTCGGAGAAATGTCAGTGCTGCTGTACCTCAAGAAGATACCAATGCCAGGAGGAGAAAATCGAATGACCTGTTTCTTTATCTCTGCTCTTGCTAACATGTCTGTCTGTCTCTCTTTTTCCACATTGATGTACTCTGTTTCAATTATTCAAGTCCATATGAAGGGATTCCTTTCTCTATAAAGTTGGAATGATAATACATGATGAAGACAACTGTGATTATGATAATGCTGCTGATGATGATAAAATACCTATTTTCTGGGCCTAAATACAAGGGTAATACATATCCAATATGACTGTTGTAAATACTGGAAAAAATCGTCTTATGGAGAAATTTAGCCAATTTCTGACCCACAGTAATTTAAAAGCCAAGTAAGGGTTTGATCACAGAGGGCTTTGCATCCTGTGTCAACAGTGGCATTAATGAGAATTTGTTAAACACTTACTGTGTGCCAGGCAATTTTTAATGGCTTTTGGTAAATTATCTTCTTTAATACTTTAATACTCTGCATAACTGTATGAGTTGGGTGCTATCTGTAGGACCCAGGAAATTTAACAAAAATCCCCTACCCCTGGACAAGCAGAGCAGGACTAACTCCATTTTGTGCTGCACCCGCCACCTCCTGTGTGACCCCCACATAACTTGCATATTGCTTAAGGGGCTCCCCACCCTAGTCAAGCTGCTGGGCACACCCTAATCGGAAATCGGCTCATAACAATGTAACCCTGCTTTGTGCCCGCCAAAACTGCGCGCCAATTCTGACCAAAGTAATAAGCCAGCTCAAATGGATACTTACTATAGGGTACTGTGCAACTTTCTGCGTATCCCATTGGTGACTGGCCCCTATAAAGCTGCTACGCCTTTTAGCCTCGGGGTCCAAGTCCCTGCTCCGCTGTGTCGGGTGCACTTGGACCCAAGCTCGAGCTTGTAAATAAACCCTCGTGTGTTTGCATCGGTGTCGGCTCCTTGGTGGTTTCTCGGATTTGCAATCTTGGGCACAACACTATCATTATCCTCATTGTCCAGATGAGGAATCAAAAATATAGAGATGTAAGTAGGTAGATAGTAGAATCTGGAACTGAAGCCTATCAGTCTGACTCAAGGGGTTGTATTCTTAACCTCTATGTCACACTGACTCTCAAATGGAATTTGAACCCAAAGATAGTGGTGATCTTTTTTTTTTAAAAGCTGAGCAGGGAGCCCAAAATGGGGCTCAATCCCAGGACCCTGAGATCATGACCAGAGCCAAAGGCAGAGGCTTAACAGACTGAGCCACCCAGGTGTTCCAACAGTGTGATCTTGGGTGTTTTAACCAATGAAATTTTAGAAACAACTTGAAACAGATTTGGTTTTTATAAAGATCACTTAGATGATAAAATTGAGAATACCTGAGGATACAAAGGTCAGCTCTCAGCATTGCTAGTAAAACTAAGCATAAAAATAATTCTGTGCCAAGAAATTTGAAATATATGTGCCTCAAAATAACCTAGATAAATATATCACAGCCCTGAAACCATTTGATGATTTTAAAGGGTTCAGACCAAGGTTACCCTACATGTTGGTTCTTTAGAAAGCATTAGTTCTCCCTCTTTTCTCCTGTGAGGCAAAATCTAGCTTAATGGCAGGACTAAGGACTTTTGAATTACTGACACCATGCCAAGCCTTGAGATAAAACATTTTTGGATTCCTGAAGAGATCAGTCAGATATTCAGCATTTCCAGGATCAGACTGAGAGTGAGCTCCAGAGGGATACATGAGGCCTGAGTTTAAATATCTCTGAAGCACAAGCATGCAAAGCAAATGTCTGTGTGCTGCAAATTCTATGTCCTAACAACTGCAACTCAAAGAAAGTCAAATGGACTCAAAATATTTCATCTTCATACCAGGCACAGTCCCAATTTCTATTTGTAAATTGATAAAAACCAGATTTCTCTCAGTACTTGGCCTTCACTTCTCAATTTCTCTTCTTCCTCTCTCTCTCCTACACATACGCCCACATAAACACATGTGTATACATGCATACATACAAAAACACATATACATGTATATGCCTGCATACTTTAGTGATTAATTTTCCTTCAATAATATTGAATTTAAACTGAACCGGATCTGGACTGGAAATTCAGCTCCAGACGATATGGATATGAAATTGTTCCCTTTCATTAAACTCCGAATATTCTTTGGTTCCTCATACTTTTTAATAATTTATTTTTATGTTTTAGATTCCTTCAAAGTCTGCATAGGGTCTCCCTCTATAAGTAAGTAATAGACTCAGGACAACCAAAAACAGCTTTTTTATTTCTTGTAACCAAGTCTGTTTTCATTATATTTTAGTCTATCTTTGCTTTTATAAGGATGAAGTCTTGCTGTTCTGGTTACAAAAAGAAAGAAGTCCATCTTTTCCCTCCTTGGCAATCAGCCTATTTTTCAGAGGTGAGGCTGTTGACCTAGATACTCTGCAGTGACCTGGTCACTTCCCCTAACTATACTTCAAGATGTTACTAAATGGAATATTACTCCATTATATAACCGCTGGATGATCTCTAAGTATATTCCCATCCTTCACAATTCAGAATGTCTGTGCAGTTATCAGAGATCAACATGATGCTTACATAATGAGTATTCCCCATGGATTCACTCAAGACCCAGAAATAAAGTCTGACAAATAAGGCACTTACGGCATTTTATATAAGTGCATGAGGTAAGGATGGTATGGAAAAGGCAGAGAGGTTTCGAATCCACCACAAAAGAACTACAGAGATACTAGCATTTTTGTTAATAGATTTTGTAATCATATTTAGAATAGGTTATCCCAGAATATTTATAATGATCACAAAGTCTTGCTGAGCAGGTTTCCTCTTTCTTTGCCCTGATTTGCCATTATCCAGCACAAGAGAAGAATTATTTTTCCTTTTTATCTACATATCCACACATGACATGCTGGAGTGATTTTTTTAGAGTTTATGTTATTGCTTCTCTCCAAAACAATCTTAGAATTTTAGCAGAGATTAAATCAAACAATTATTTAAAGATATCTAAATAGTAGATGGGGCTATTCATATCGTTCAACCAACAAATATTTTTTTTTTTGAGCAGCAATTAGGTGTTAGGAATTGTGCTAAGTGTGGAAAATGTATCATCTGAGTTCTACATTTCCTCAGGATAGAGAGAGTCAGAGGACAATGCTGTTTCCACTCTAATAATAAGAATAAGCTGGATACTATACAAAACCATAGAAGTTTTAAAATTTATTAGAGAATGGAGGCCATGAACTGAAATGCACAAGGTGATGAGCCTCTCTGATGAGAGAGCAGACCCACCTTCAACAGAGCGGTGAGAGGGAGAGGGAGCTACCATAAATGTGGATAAAAATAAAGTAGATGGAATTTTAATTAACTTTTAAATGCTGGGGCATGGAGATCTCTGCATCCCCTCACTGACTCTTGCCCTGGGCCTTCACAGAGTGCTCACAAGAAAGGCTGAGGACAGAGAAGAGGAAATAAAAGAGATGCTCTCAGTGGTGCCATGCAAATGGCTATCTAAGTGAGGGGAGGAGAGGTAGCCCAGAGGGGGGCCTGCTGTATCCCAGGCCCAAGTTGTGGGAGAAGGCAGTCATGGCTGGAGGAAGGGCAGGAGTACTACAAGAGATCACTCCTCCTGAGTGGCAGGCACAGGACCCACCTGGTCTACAGAACTGCAAGGAGCCTGCCAGTGCTCAGGTCTCTTACCAATTACAACAAAGCATCACTGCCATGGGGAATTTGAGGACTGCCACGCACAGAGGATAACTACATAGGTGGGTACACAGTAGATGGGACAAACAGAAAGTAAACACCAACATGCCAGACTCAAATCCAGCCATTTCAGTACCTATGCTAAGTATAAATGGATTCAACACTCTAGCAAAATTCAAGGATTGTCAGGCAGGATTAATAAAAAGATCCACCTATATACTGTTTACAAGTAACACATAAAAACACAAACAAGTTGAGTGACAAATAAATAAAATAATACACTTTTGAACCTTAAATATAAGTAAGATGATGTAACTTGTGATACAAGAAGTTGCCCACATGATAACACCCTGACTTTGGAATCAACCAACCTTTCACTTTTGACACATTGATATCCTTAAATACAATGTATCTCCATTTCTCTGCCATACTTTGTCATGCTTTGTCATTTTCACTGCAAAGCATCCATGTATTTTTCCAATTGTTGATCATTAACCTGATATAAGCAACCGAAATTAAGTGCATCAAATTCATCAAAGTTTACAATCTCATTAGGGAAGCATGATGTGGAAACAGATAATGAATGTTCAAAGATTTGGTAAGAGGGACTGTTAAAGGTTTCTGGAAAAAAAAGTCTGATAAGGATGAAGGTGAGGCAGACAATACTTTGAAGAAACCAACAGTCTCCTCATCAATTTCACGATTTCCAGTCATCCCTTCCTCTTAAATTTTCGATAACAACAGATGAAAATATTAGCAAAATAACAATTTTATTATATTATTTCCCTGTACAAAACTGTTCTCCCTGCTGATCTATCTTCACCAGCAGGGGTGTCTGTTTAGTATAGTTAAAATACAATGTATGTGGGGTGAAACTCAGGCCCAAACTGCAGCCTTTCTTCCTCTCCAGAGCCTTCAATACTCACTCTTCTGAACTGTATCCCTCAGAGCCCTGACTCAATTCCCTGGGTCCAGATACCATACTTACCCATTATTCTGCTGGGTCATGACATTATACCTACCTACTTAATCCGGGCACTAACTAGAAATCGTTTGCCAAAATTGAGAACCATGTTACTGCCCACATTCGTGCCATGTTCCGTCAATTACAGAAGATGTCCCCTTAGATATCAATGGTGCCTAGATCACATGACCATGTTTCCTTGTAGTCCATATACTGGACTGATGCTTCCCTTTATTCCACACCAACCCACCTTCAAGACCTTAGACTGTTTCCCAAGAATAAGTTTATATAACATCGTTCCATTTGCCTCTTTCTTTTTTTTTTTTTAATTTTATTATTTATGATAGTCACAGAGAGAGAGAGAGAGGCAGAGACACAGGCGGAGGAAGAAGCAGGCCCCATGCACCGGGAGCCTGATGTGGGATTCGATCCCGGGTCTCCAGGATCGCACCCCGGGCCAAAGGCAGGCGCCAAACCGCTGCGCCACCCAGGGATCCCCCCATTTGCCTCTTTCTTTGCCTGCTTCTAATCTCCCTTCTTCAAGAAAAAGAACCAGGGATGATGGGAAGCAATATGCACAGAATTGAACTTAGCCAGAATCATCATCAAACTGAAAGACAGTGAGTTAATGCTATAGGCTTTTAACATAGAGGATAAGTATGTCCTCATCTCAATACAAAGAACCCATTTAGAGATCTCAAAGCACTAAATGATATGAGGTCATGGTTTAGAGGGCAGTGAATTAGAGGCAGGAGATCCTGGTTAAAATGAATTTTCTAGAAAAAAAGAATGTGGGTATCAACATATTTATGACACTAAGATATACTTACTTATGGGCATATTGGTAGACACTCAAGTCCACACTTGTTTTAAGATAACAGATCAGTCATGAGTAGGATGATTACCTTCAAAAATAGTTCATGTACTAATGCCAGGAAAGGTATAAATAATTATCCAAGTCATTATTGGCTAAGAGGAGTATATTTTCTATCAAGTACAGTTAAAGGAAGAATTACTACCTCACTGTCCACTACACTGTATTTCAGATAATAAACACTGAAAATAATGTAGCAAAGTGGAGAGAAAATAGGCTCAAATCTAAAGCCCTGGGTTCAAGTACTGATTCTTCCAAATACCCTGAGTCAGGCTTTTGGTCTCAGGGAATCTCAGTTTTTGTATCTGTAGAGTGGGCTGTTAAAATTTGTCCTATCCCATAGGTTGTTTGGAAGAATAACATAAATGTTACACTAACATGCAAAACATAATTAATTTGTTTATTGTTACTGCCATTTGGACAGGCACAGTGTCTCATAATGAGGTTAATATAATGTCTTATTTTTAACATGTAAATGACCACTGATGTTTTACATCCTTCCTTAACACAGGAGATTTGAAGACCAGGTTTTGAAGCCAGGGTTTTGGGCAGAGACCAAGATAATTCAGCTGCCAGCTACAAAACTACAGCAAGTGCCAGAAACACTATTCATTTTTGAGTTGGGAAATTATCTTTGCCAAAACATGTCTTAAGGGTTTTTATAGTTCTTTTCCACGTGTCACTATGAAAATGTTATTTTTCATATCTCATGTTTGAATGGGGCTGTCAGGATAACAAGTATCAACTCTTTTCCAGGCCTGGGAAATTGATCCAGTTAAACTGAAGCTACGGAGGAGGAGTAGTTTAGGGAATCCAGTGATTTCTGACTTAAGCCATGGGCAATGCAGACTGAAATTAGCACAGGCATCAGGTTTCCAGTTGATAGCTGGTATTCCCAAGTCAGTTTCCTCAAAGGTGGCTCCCAGACAAACATCCCAGAAACTGGCATCAACACTTGGGAAGACATGGCAGTTGGGGAAATGTTTGAAATATGTGACAATTAATCATGTTATAACTACTTAGAAAATGCCATTGTTACTCTCAGCCATCTTTATCTCATGGCCACATGAGAAAAAGGAGATTCGTTCAAAGCAGACCACAACATCTAAATTCTAAGTGACTAGAACTGAAGATGGTTTGGGGAGGAATTAGAGCTCTGAACTGATGTGCACAGGCCCCTGTCACTTCCAGGACCTGCACAGCAATGCCTTCCTGACCTTACACTGCCATCCTGTGCATAAGCAGGGACCTTAAAAGGTTGAAATGGTAGAATCAATAGGTCTGAGTTTCTTAGGACTGGTGTGAAACTTTAATAAATGAAAATACCTGGAAAGCTGTAGGACAGGACTGAAACATTTTCAAGGGATTCAATCCTCCAAGATCATATTTTAAAGAACAACTGATAGACGTTACTGTAAATACAACTGTTTTGAGTTTACATCCTACATACTTGCAATACCACAATAAACCACTTACATCCTATTAATAAGTTTTGATATTAGTCAGATACGAAGCTATGCCCTTCCCAATATTTGTCATTCAAATTTGTGTATCCCTACTGGCCAAGAAGATTTTGCTGAGTTTAAATTTCTGCAGCCTTGCATTCTGAAAACCACAGTTTACTGAAGGTGCATTTTCATACTCTAGCCTTGTCTGCCATTAAATACTCCTGAGCTATGGGAAGTCAGCTGATGACTAAGCAGGGGTGTGACATAGTCACCACTGCTATGGTAAGGACTGGAAGAGGTAAGGTGGGAGTAGAAGGGGATTCAGGAGGCTGGAGCAGTGATGCAAGTTATATAACTCATGAGAACGTAAGAACACACATGTGGACAGACAGATATAATCAGTCTTCAGAAGTGAGAACTAGTAGGAAGTCATGACTAATTGAACATTGGGGGTGGGAAAGAAGAAGGAATCAATAACAATATCTAACATTTCTGATTTTGGAACTTGGTGAATGGTGGTGCCCTTCAACAATGGAGAAGAGCTTATTTGTATGATGATGTATTCAGATTTGTGCATTTTACACTTGCTGATATACCTTTGTACAAGTGGGAAGTGAGATAATCTGGTTTAGAGTTATGTCAGGCATTTTTACATTGGCCTCAAAGAGCTCCACCTCCTGGCCTCCAGGCTTTCTGTATAACTCTCCTTGAGGAATCTGCTTCTGCCAGAAGAATATGGGAACATTGAGGAGATATCTCTTCCGTGATTAGATTACAAAGACTGACTCCTATCTTGGTCTCTCCATTGCCTTCATAGCTTGCGCACTTAGAGGAAGTCAGCTGCCATACTGGAGAGGCCCATGTAGCAAGGCACTCAGGAGGGTCTCTGGCCAACAACCAGTAAGCAACTGAAGCCTTTAATCCAAAAACATACAAGGAACTGAATACTCCCTACAGTTACTGCATGAGCCTTCCCCAGATGAGTCTTCAGATGAAAATGCAGACCATCAACTAACTCTCTGAGGAGAGCTCTATGAGAAGCCATAAAGCAGAAAACCCAGTGAAACTGAACCCAGATTCCTGCCCCACAGCAATTATAAGACAATAAATGTGTGTCAGTTTCAGCCATTAAGCTTCTGGGTAATTTGTTTTACCACAACAGATAACTATACAGGAGGGACACCTGGGTGGCTCAGTGGTTGTGCATCTGCCTTTGGCTCAGGGAGTGATCCCAGAGTCCCAGGATTTTTTTAAAAAAAGATTAATTAATTAATTAATTAATTCATGAGAGACACAGAGAGAGGGAGAGAGGCAGAGACACAGGCACAGGGAGAAAGAAGCAGGCTCCATGCAGGGACCCCAATGCGGGACTCGATCCCGGGACTCCAGGATCATGCCCTGGGCCAAAGGCAGGCGCTAAACCACTGAGCCACCCAGGGATCCCCAAATAAATAAATAAAATCTTAAAAGAAAGATAACTATACATGAGCTTTGTAGATGGAGACTAGATTGGAGACTTATCAGCATATCGATGGTTTATGCTGACAGTGAACAGCTCAACAAAAGATAATGTGTAGTGATGGGGAAAAGGAGATTGTATAAAAGCTGGAGGAATAGCAAATTTTTTAAGATATTATTTATTTATTTGAGAGAGAGAATATGTGTACGAGAGCAAGAGAGCACAAGCAGAGGGAGTGGCAAGCAGAGGAAGTGGGAGAAGCAAACACCCCACTGAGCAGGGAGCCCAATGTGCTGGCTTCATCCCAGGACCCCCCGCATCAGCATCGTGACCTGAACCAAAGGCAAACACTTAACCAACTGAGCCCCCCAGAGGCCCCTGGAGGAAATGTAAAATTAAGGAGAGACAGGAGACCAGGAACCAAGGAGAACTGCATAGAAAGGGAGATCTGAAAGATGGGAATTGCAAGGTTAGGAAAAGCATGACCCAGTATCAAATGCTGAGATACAGACTGAAAACGGCTTTTAGCAGTCAGGTGTTTTTTGCTTACTTTGATGTGAACAATTTCAAAGAAGTGACCTGGCAGAAGGAAGATTTCAACAGACTGAGGAGAAAACACAAAGTGAGAAGAGAAAAGAACCTTCTTTGAAGAAGCATAGCTGTTAAGAGAAGGAAAGAATAATGTGCTATTTGCAGTAAGATGAAAGATGGGTGGCTTTTTTATGAGGGGAGAAAGACTTGAGCGTGTGAGGGCTTCTTGGTCATGCAAATTTTGATTACATTTTCTGGTATTTATAAAATACTAAGCTGTTATAAAAAAACGATAAAAAAATAACGTTCACTCATAATCTTCCTGCCCTTTTGAAGGTACTTATTGTCCATTTGCATTTTATAGAACAAAACATTGTTTTTGTATATAGTATAAATATTTGTTAATGTTGTATATCAGCAGCAGTTGTTTTTAATACTGCATAATACTGTCAAGCCTGCATACTATAAACGATCTGTTTTCTATTTGTTGGACCTCTAGGTTGTTTCCAACTTTTCATGACTGTAAACAACGCTGTGATTAATTGTGCAAAGTTGCTCCAAAACAAAAACAGAGAGGTTCCTCCCAAAAGATGTTTTCTGGATGCCTGCCAAAGCAAGCACTCCTCCTGCTTCACAGGGCTCTGGGCTGAATTCAATAAAAATTCACGCAAAAACTGCAGGGGCTCTTTCTTTTTGCTTCTTTCATTACCCCAAACTTCAGAAGCCCAACAGGTGGCTAGTTCAGATATACAGAAAGAAATCACTGAGGGCCCAGATTGATGTTAAACTTTCAGTGAACCCAGTGTGTTCTCTGAACCCACCTTGAGTTGATGTCTTTCTACCAAAATTTGGGGGTATAGGAAATAGAGCAGAGGGCTTCAACCACCTTTCTTTTTTCACTTCTCTATTTTTTTATATATATTTGAAGAAACGCTGCCGCCCTTAATGCCTTTCTTGCCATTGCACTCCCAATAAAATAATCTACTCTCCCTTGGAGGGCCAAGTGTGCTACCAGAAAATATCTGTCATTCCAGCCTATAGCAATTGTTGTAAATCTGCTAAACATTAGGTTTGCCAAATCCTTTCTAACAATCGCTACCACATTTCTGGCAAGATGCTTTTTGAAAGGAGAAAGCTTTTACTGCTTTTACAGTGGTCAGCAGAAGTTCACCAGGTTTAAAATAGAGTATGTCATACCTTTTTCCTGTTCATCTCCTGATTAACCTCTCTGTCTCTGAGATCACCCTTCTTTTATTCATCCTGGTTTAAGATGATGAAGGAATCTTCTCATCTCTCAGGGCTAGTGCAACTATGATAGTTACCTAAAAAAACATAAGGAAGAAGTAAGCCCTTTACATACAATGTCTCATTCCATTCCTTGTAAGGACTGTTTTACAGATAAGGAATCAGAGTGGTTACGTACCTTGCCCTAAATCACAGAGCTCCATCTACTTGGGATTATAACCTGGGTCTCTATGTTTTAGAAGCACAGCTTTATACTTCCTCCCTCAAGATGTCCTTCCTCTGTCATTCTCAGTTCCCTTGGGGAACTTCCCTGTTGTTCTGCTGAGCAAAATTTTTGGATCAATAAATGATGGTGTTGGTTTTTCTGGAAATCGTTCCCATTATTCCCCTTATCTTTTTGTTATAGGGCATATCACATCACCTGGCATAAAATAAAGACTTTGATAAATGGTAGCTATTATTATCAATAAAAATAACTAAGTGGGTGCAAAAAGTCAAATACATCTGGCAGTCGAAGTTGGTAGAGATAATGGAGAGATGGTGACCACTGGTTGACCCTCAAGCTAGATCTGGACAATTGAAATCTCACCTCCCCCTGCCTCCCTTGGAATGTGCCACCTGCCTGTTCCCACAGTGGGAGCTCTTCCAATGACATAGCCTGGAGTAAGGTGTCGTTGAGACCACCTGGATGATACACGACTGAATCCAGGTAAGTCTTCTTACGATGCTGGCAGGCAAGTGTAGTGACCTGCTCATCTTGTGGCTGCCCAAGATAAGCCTTGTAAGTTCTCTTGCTTATGAAATGTTCCACCTAGAGGGATCCCTGGGTGGCGCAGCGGTTTGGCGCCTGCCTTTGGCCCAGGGCGCGATCCTGGAGACCCGGGATCGAATCCCACGTCGGGCTCCCGGTGCATGGAGCCTGCTTCTCCCTCTGCCTATGTCTCTGCCTCGCACCCTCTCTCTCTCTCTGTGACTATCATAAATAAATTTAAAAAAAAAATGAAATGTTCCACCTAGAGATCCAGAGTGACCTTCCTTTCTTCAGTCCCTCCTTGCCCTCTGTGTATATGGGGACCAGTCTGTGAACCATCAAGGTATCTACAAACTACTGCAAGGGGCAGGGGGCAGCAGTGCGTTCTAGGGAAGAGGAAGTCATAGTGCTGCTCCTGTGAATGGTAAGAGCACAGACATGGGGAATCCTGTGCTGCACAAAATGAAGCATTCTTGAAAGCAGGCAGTGAGGAACAGAAGAGTCTCCCCACTGGTGGAAGGACTGTAGTTGTCAGATGGGGTTTTGCTGCTCTAAGACCACGATTGTAGGAATAAGACTAGCTCCCAACCCCACAGAAACCAAGACAAGCCATGAGGGCTCAGAGAGCAAATGGGGAGCTCGGTGTCCACACAGGATGGGACCAAGAGTGGGGTTATGACTAGAAGCAGAGTTATCCACCTGATACAGGCCCTGGGAACCCCACTTGCCAAGCCTTTTAGACAGTTCCTCCCAGCCTATGGCTGAAAGAAAACAGCTAATATCTGCACTGTGGAATGACTACTTGCTGGGAAAAAAAGCACCTACACACACAAAAGTACACTTCACTATGCTGGGGCTTGTACATCTCCAAGAGGCTGCTGATATTTTATGCAAAATTTAGAACGAGTGTGTGCTGTTTGAAATGGGAAAGAATCCATCATTTTATCAGTCTCAGAAGAGTCCGTGGTCCATGACCTTGTAAGGGCAAAGGATCAATGCTTTAAAGAAATGCTCTCTTTAAGCACAAATATTACAATCTACCTCTTTTCTTGGTCAAAAGTCTGGTGAGTTGGGAACATGTGTTCACCCTCTATGGCAGAATTTTCTCGTACACCTGAGCCTCCAATCATCATTCTATCTTCCCATTTGCTTCCCTCCTGTTACAAAATACGGATTCACCAATTGCTGGCCCACCGATGAGCTCCATTCTTACTACATGGCTATGTGTTTAATAAGTTTAACATCTTTTTCAAATCATATCTGTGGGTTCCAATAGGGTGGAGGCCACTTAAAAGTGGGCTCAGTCTGTGTCCTGAAACTGAGGAAGTGTCCAATCTCATCCCATTACTTCAATCTTCCCCACTGCCTGGGCCTTGCATGTCTTTTTCTCCCCCTCTAGATTCTTCACAGCTCAACTCACATTTCCTAAACTCTCCGGAAACTTCTGGGATAACATTAACCCCTGGAATTCTCTTTCTCCAAAGTCTATACTACAATTAGGCGCTGGGGAAAATGTATCAGGTGGTGAGCATGCTACAGAGCAGGCTTTCTCCACCACCAGGCTTTCTGTCACTACTCACATCTGGGCCTGGATGATTCTTCATTGCTGACTGCATCCCTTCTCCAAACATGACAACCCCAACGTCTGCTAACATTGCCAAAAGTCCCCTAAGGGACAAAATCATTTCTGGTTGAGAACCATGGTGGAAGCATGATCCTCATGTATCATGTAATGTGTTAGACTCTGTACAGACTTTATTCATGGTCCTACCCTACTTTCCTACCTTTATCTTCCTTTACTTTCATTCACTCATCTAATTTGAACTTATTTTGTACTGTACCTTTACCTTTACAAAGCACTTGAAACTGTTTCCAGGGCAGATAATATATAAACAAACACTTATTGCTTCCTTTAAACTGAGCCATACAGCCCACAGAAGTAAATATTACTATTGCCTTTTAGCAGACAAACACTGAAGACTAGAAATCTCTGTTCAGTAACTAAACTAAGGTCTAAATAACAAATGCTAAAGGAGCAAAGACTCAAAGTCAGGATTGCCTGCTTCCAGGGCCCATGATATTTTCAGAGCACAATGCTACTTTGTTTACTTTCTCTCCATAGACTCATTCTTCTTACTACTCAACTGCATTTTAGCCTGCAAAACTGAGGTCTTGTCTACTATCTCTTGGGAATACTGTGAATTTCTTAAGATGACATAGGAATAGTTAATTTAGAGGAAAATTTTTAAAGCTCTTTAAAAACCCACAAAAGAGAATGAGGGTATAAAAATCTGATATTAAAAGCATTCATTTTCTATCACTTAAACTATTCAATACTTTTGAAGGACCATAAAATACATTTTAGGAAAAATATAAAACATCTCAATGATTACTTTAAAGCACAAGACTAGCTTCATGGCATTTTCCTCATTTCTGCAGGGGAAGGCTATTTCTCCAGCTTAATTCTTTTTAATTGATTGCTAAGATTTCAATCTCTTCAGACCTTTTGCATAACAGGAAGGAGCAAATCTGCTTTTCATTTCTCACAACTTGAGGGGTTTGGAGTTTATCATATTCTTTCCATTTTAATGATCTGTTAGAATGGAATTTCAAAAAACAAACACTCTTTTAGGACAGAAAGCTCAAACTCAATGCTATGGATACATATCGCATCCTCAAATTTGGAAAAGTAGAGGTTAAATTTCTCACTTCTGCCCACTTTTAAAAAGCATTTGAAGAAAAGCAATCTTGATAAATGGACTTCTGAAAGGAAAAGGGAGGACTCCAGCAAAGGGACGTGTTGCATTTTCTGTCTGAAGGTTGGTTTCTCTCCGGAGATTTTGGTAGGCTGTCATCACAAGGACATTGTATGGCACAAGAGGAAGGTCTGCTGAGGTTTCAATTATTTTACAGTCCAGGCGATTTCACAGTTTCAATCACAGCAACGGTTCAATGAGACCAATGTTTCACAGCTAATGAAACTAAGGCCCAGTGGCTAACTGACCCACTACCAATATTCAATTTCAAGGCTATGCAATTCCTGTCAGAGCAGAAATTTGATACATCTAAAGTTTTCTAGTTGTGGTCAGGAAGTTTCCACTTAACTTTAGGCCAAAGATAAATATTTATTACAGTTAAGAAGTAGAAATGTTAATATCACTATATTTAGAGGAGAACTGTTAAATTAAGCCTTCCAAACCACCACACATGGATTGAAGCTTAGCGCACTTGCCCCTGAGAGATAATAGGATTTCTGAAAGCTAGAAAATAACTTAGAAATGATTTTACGGAACAAGTGAGTTTATGTGTCTCACAACATGTAGACTTCTGTATTCTTTTGTAATTGGGAGGCAGCAGGAACGGTAGAAAGTTCTGGATACAGTGGAATCTAGATTTAACTTTATTAACTAGAGCCCCAGGTATGCTACTTCACTTCTGTAAGCCCATTTTTTATTTTTTATTTTATTTTATTTTATTTTATTTATTTTTTTAAAGATTTTATTTATTTATTTGAGAGTGTGGGAGTGAGGTGAGAGAGAGAGAGAGAGAGCATGAGCAGGGGGGAATGGTACAGGGAGAAGCAGACTGCCCACAGAGCAGGAGCCCGATGTGATCTCATTCCCAGGACCCTGAGATCATGACCTGAGCTGAAGACAGATGCTTAACCAACTGAGTGACCCTTGTGCCCCTATTTTTATTTTAATGAGCAGTGAACCAGATGATCTTCCAGCACTCATGTTTTGTGACTCTGTTATGCTTATCTTATTTTTATAGGAAAATTCCAAATAGGAAAATAAATGTATTACAACCTTAGTGTTTTTTGCTTAAAGATTGCAATGATTTTTCTCAGTCGAAGCCTTCCAGATTTGATGTCCTCTCACATTATTCCTCTCTCCACAGAGCTGGCAACAGAGGAAATTATATGGTGAAGATGTAGAAACCTCTGTACCAAGGGGTGCCTGGGTGGTGCAGTCAGTTAAGCGACCAACTGTTGGTTTAGGCTCGGTTGCCATCTCAGGGTCATGAGATCCAGTCCCACTGAGCACTGAATCTGCCTGGTTTCTCTCCCCCTATCCTGACATTCCCACCCCCTGACATATGTACAGACTCTCACTCAAATAAATACATCTTTAAAACAAACAAAAACAACTCGGGGTGCTTGGTGGCTCAGCTGGTTAAGCATCTGCCTTCAGCTCAGGTCATGATCCCGGGGTCCTGGAATCAGAGCCCTGCATTGGGTTCCCTGCTCCATGGAGAGTCTGTTTCTCCCTCTCCTCTCTGTCTTTCTCTCAAATAAATAAAATCTTAAAAAAAAAAAAAAAAAAAAAAGCCAAAAAAACCTTCTGTACCAAAAAAATCAAAATTGCCTCCCTCAAGTTTTTGGAGGTTTTTCTGTTTCTTTGTGCCAGTGTTCTTCTGTAGATTCTTTTCTTCCTTAAAAGAAAAATGTCCTAAGCCCCTCCTCAAGTCTCATTGCAGGGCAGAGTTTGCTTATTTTTTTTTTAAGATTTTATTTATTTATTCATAGAGACAGAGAGAGAGAGAGAGAGAGAGAGAGAGGCAGAGACACAGGCAGAGGGAGAAGAAGCAGGCTCCACGCAGGGAGCCTGACATGGGACTCGATCCCTGGTCTCTAGGATCACACCCCAGGCTGCAGGAGGTGCCAAACCGCTGTGCCACCGGGGCTGCCCCAGAGTTTGTTTATTTTTTTATTATTATTTTTTTTTAATGTTTTTTTAAATTTTTTTTATTTATGATAGTCACACAGAGAGAGAGAGAGACAGGCAGAGACACAGGCAGAGGGAGAAGCAGGTTCCATGCACCGGGAGCCCGACGTGGGACTCGATCCCGGGTCTCCAGGATCGCGCCCTGGACCAAAGGCAGGCGCCAAACCGCTGCGCCACCCGGGGATCCCCCCAGAGTTTGTTTATTAATAGAACATGTCTTAGCTGCCTCCTCCTAGCAAACAACTATTTTACTATCTGAATTCAGAAAAATAAGACTTGAGTAATAATAACTAGTATTTACACACTCCTTTCTAGGTTCCAAGCACTGTTTACATGCTCTACATAATAGGGAGGCATTTAACCCTCAGAGAACTCTGTGAAGTAGGTGCATGTATCCCTTACTATTCAAACCTAACCACTTTCTGGCTTCAGTGGTTAGAGGTCAAATAGAGGTCAGTGAGCAAATCTGGGTGGCAGGGAAACTGCATTATCTGAATCTACTTCACTTTCCCTACTGGGGATGGTGAAAGGCCTGAGCTTGAAGAAAGCAAACAATGGTGCCCCAAAGTGCCAGTCTATTAGTTCCTTCATTGCAACAATAAGAGTTTAGAGGGAGAGTTCACACAGGGAGGGTTACCTACCCTGTTATCTCTAGTTTACAGTCCAGGAATCTGAAGCACACGTTGGGTAAGGAAACTGCCTCAGGCTTTATGGCTAACATGAGGCAGGGCCAGAATGCTGACCCAGGCCACAGTCACCCAAGTCAATGCCAACCTTGCACTTGACTGCCCAGCTAACCTTTATTTCCTTTTGTGGACAGTGGTGTCTCCACACACACACACACCAGTCGTTCTTCTGAATACGTCTTCGGGGAGGTTAGCCAGAGTTCCCATCCCATTTTTTGCAGAGCTCAGTCTGTCAACAGACTTTGATTACATGCTCTATTAGCACCGATGTAAACAACTTTTAGATTACAAAGCTTGTTTTTTTGTACAGCTTAAGAGTTTAATCATGTGTTTTGAGGAACCATGATGTTCCACTTAGTCACCATCTTTAGTGAGTTCGGCCACTAGGGATAAAGTAGTGATCAGTCATCTAGAAATGGGAGAAGCAAACTCTCATAGCAGATAAATGCAAGTTGAAGCACAGTGGAACCTGAGTTCTCATTCTGGGTAATCCCTCTTGTAAAGTCAGAAAATTTAGGGCCTCTTCAAACCATTGTTTTCAACTAATGATGCTTATGAGAATTGCTTCCCATTGCCAGTTAGGTTCACACCTATATTTAGTCTTTCAATATTTCCTAAAGTATTTTATGAATGATACCAGCAATGATTCTCCTTTATAGCCCAGCTGGGGCCTCATGGAATTGTGCTAAAGCACAGCTGCCCTACCTCTTCATGACTTATGCGTATGTGTCAGCTGACAGCCATGCAGGTGGAAAACCAGAGAATAAGCTCACATTTCATGTTAAATAATATTTCATCTGTTAAGCTAACAGGTCATATCTCTGTAAGTTTTAGTGAAAAAGAAATTCGTGTTTGATTTCAAAGTCTATTTACACTTTCCCAATAGCAACAAGGCCAGGTTAATAAAGTAAGACTAAGACTGCATTCATACCTCCTTGGAGGTCTTCCACATGACAAGGGCCCTGGCTATGTCTGCCATTCAGAGTGTCTGCTTCTGAGTTACCATGTGGTGAAAAAGTCAAAGGTATGTGGCAGTGGGCCAAGACACCCAAGAAGCCACATCTTAATCATAGGGTATATTCCTTCCATGTCACTTCAGTTCAAGGAGAGAAAAAGACATCACTGTAGTGAACTGCAATACAAAAAAGTACATGAAGTTTCAGACAAAACTTTAACACTTGAACATGTCAAAGTGTGTACGTAGCATCTGGTCGCTTTGGATTTTCTGGCGAAAAGTCCTGAGACTCAGTGTCTAAGGCACTCAAGGAGAACTGGACTTAGAAGATCTCAGTTCTAATCTGACCCTGTCATTCACCACCTCTGTCACCTGACATGAGCCACTTGCCCTTTCCTAAGCCTGTCACTCTTTCTGTGCAAAGACATGAACAGATCACATGAGCTCTATAATCCCTTCTGGCTCCAAGAGGGTTGTGGTTTTTGCTTATGTTTTAGAACTCTGATGGCCCAATCTGCCTGATTGTCACATCATTTCTAAGAGAGGCCATCTGTTTACTCAGGATAGAGATTTTGCATCACTGTGAAATATCCCCTGGAGATCTCATAGATCTGTCCAAATCTAAACTGTTAACATCCCACTAATTAAGCTATAAACACTCAGCCAATGAAGGTGGACCAATACTTCCAAATGCAAAATACACCAAAAGATACTTTAACCAATATCCAGATCTTTATCAAAACTCATTTCTGTTCTTGGACTCTGGCTCATCAAATATCCAGGGGATAATTTTAGGGTTAACTAGTCATTATTCGAGTATAACCCTTGTAAAGGTTCATAGTTTTTTAAATTGAAATACACTCAATTTCTTTCTGTTTTCAAAGTACTTACATAAGTAATACCTGTAAATCTAACTGAAGGGGTCAGTGGTGAAACCTGTTACAATTACGTATAAATTCTGTAATATATATCACCTGAACACTTACAAAAAACATTAAAAAAAATTTAATAATCATTGCCATTTTTTCTTGTGACTTTTATATTTTAAAAATGTCTGTTCTCCCAAAGACTTTAAAAAAATATACTATATTTGAATCAAAATAATGAACAGAATCCTGCATTTTATTACTACGTAGCTATAAAGTAGGCCAGTGATTAATGGAAAGGTATATTTAAATCAAAGGCAATTTTAATTTTAAAGGCAAAAATCTTCATAGGAATCTATCTGTAATCTGAAATTGCTGCTATAAAAGTTTTCGGTCTGAATAAATTGATCCCCTTTCGTGACTAATGGTGGTCATCAGGAAATGCCAGGACCCATATCCTACAATTTAGGAATTGGTGTGGCTGCCACTGCTATGCTTTCAATTGCACATTCATCCGTTCCTCTGCGGATCCGGAAGTAACCATCTTCACCCCACCTAGAGCCCCAGCTGTTTTTCACAATCCAGTAATCCATCCCAGAGGCTGAGTCAGTACCATAGCCCACCAGCAAAACAGCATGATTAGTCAGTTCAAAGGGGTTGAAAGGGTCTCTCAGGCCAGTGTGGTAATAGATTCCCTTCTGGTAGTGGAAGAAGTCATCATAGACTTCAAAAGCAACTGCCATGGGCCCGTGACGGACCAGCTCAAGCTTCATCAGGGCTTCATTGCAGGCCCCATAGAAACCTCCCACATAGTAGTACTCAGAGGAATAGTAACGGAAGCAGTCATTTGGTTTGCATGGAGAATCAGAGCCTGCGTAGGGGAAGCAGGCCTCTTCCACCAGCCCAAAATCTTGGGCATATTTTCCTGCGATGAGGTACGGGAAGCCACCTTCACAGCCTGAGGATGAATAACACACACAATTATTACCCCCCTATTAGAAAAGGGGCGGACACAGAAGAAATGGTCCCATTTCCTTTCTCTCTCTCTCTCTCTCTCTCTCTTTCTCTCTCTCTCTTTCTTCTACTCCAATAGTTCTTTGTTATACTCAGGAGTTGTTCTTAGCTGAAATGCTACTTCCTTCATTCATCCATTAGCCATCTAGCTAAGAATCCTCTCCTCCTCATCTAATTAACAGTAGTTATTTGGCACCTGATGTGGAAGGTACCTAGAGCATAACGGTTAAGTGGGGAGGCTCTGAAGACTGACCATGTAGGTTCAAATCCAAAATTGTGTGAAGAATTAAACTTCTCTATACCTCTGTTCACTTATTTATAAATTATAGATAGGAATAGGACTTTCCTTACAGGATTAAATTAGTTACTTCCTGTAAAAGCAATAAAAGTTGGCTACTATTGTCATTATTAAATAGACACCACAACACGGCTATTCCTGAAGAAAGACTTCTCTGACCACCTCCTGCAAAAAAAAGTCTAAATCAGGTCTATATCACCCTCCTCCAGTCCTTGCTGTATTATACACATCCGTAATCCTGTGGGTTTTTTTTTTCTTCATTGTTCTTTCAAATACTTGACCTCTACTTTCCTCACTTAAGTGTAAGCTTCATGAGGGTAAGGACTGTCTTGATACTTAGTTCCACAGGGCCTAGAAGTCACATTGTTGATGTTTAATAAGTATTTCAGAAAGACCAAAAGGCCCAATGACAAAATAATCATTCCTAAGCAGTTTCATTTTCTAGTGGCCAAATCTGGGGTTGACAGCAGAAAACTTTAAAATGAGAATATTTCATTCTAAATCAATTGCAGCTGGGCTTTCTACATCATTACACACTCCCTGTTCTGAAAGCCCAAGCACAGAATTGTAACATTCTCCTAGAGAGAAACCAGGGTTAGTGTGGTTTTAATGTGAGTTATGTTTTGAAGTGAAACTTTAGCTGGAACTGATACTCTAAATTTATGGCCTTCAAAATATTATAGAATAACTTCATGTCTGTCCCCTGTCTATAAATAGGGATATCTACTTCTCAGGGTTTTGAGCATTGTTGGATAATGTACATAAAAGGCTCCAAAGAGCTCATGTTCATTCAGTGCATACTAACTATTGGCATTTTGCTGAATGGTGCAGTGAATTACTTGAGAACCACTCATTAATAAGTGATTAGGCCAGAACTTGCACCTAGGTGCTCTGACTACAGACACTGTGGTCTCTACTACACCATCCTTTTTCCTTTGCCAACAATGGCCAACTACACCCAAGTAAACAGTGCCTGAAATACAGCACTCACCTTGAGCATACTGGCTGCAAGAGACAATCTCCTGAGGACTCAAAATTGGAGTCTGAGTATTGTTGGTTAGTATACGGATTCTTGCTTCCAACATAGCTGTAGACGCAAATGCGTAGCAGCTTCCACAAGATGCTGGTGATGGAAAAGAAAGATATGTAACCTAAGAGAACTTTGAAGCAATTACAAAGAAACACAGAAAAATCTGAGTGGAGAGACACAATAATATATTTATTTGAGTTCCGCTGTTGTTCATAAGGATCAGCCCAATATAGAAGATTCGATCAACAACACAACCTTATAGGCAAACAAGATTTCAGTATTTCCCCCAAAAGACAAATGTTACTAAATGGGGCTTTCCTTGAGACTATTTTAGGAGGCAAAACAAAATAAGATGAAACTCAAAACACTCCTCTACTCTCTGCAAAGCATGTGATAGTATTCTTGATAATGAAAAAATAATATAGGTCTACAGCATGCTGAGCCATTCAAGTTGAGAGACAGCTATGGAAGGATACATGTGAGCTGACTTGGGACTTGGGACTCTATCCCAGGACCCTGAGATCACAACCTGAGCTGAAATGGAGAGTCAGATATTCAACCGAGTCACCCAGGTGCCCCTCAGGAGCAGCATTTTCTAAAGTTACTTGTTGGGTGGACTTACCCTAAGAGTGGCTCAGGTGTGGATGTATTATAGAAAGTTCAATTTGACTATAGTCAAGGAGGCAAAGTACAACACAGTCCAAGAAAGATAAGAGAGTAATTGTAACGATGAATATGGTACCTAAGGTGGCCAATGAGGAAGTAAAGCTAGAAGGCAGATGGAGGTAATGAAATTGAAAACAACATGGTTCTAAGGGAAAAAGAAGAGCAGCAGAGCCAGGGCTCCCAAAACATGTCACCCAGAGGAAAGAAGAACACAAAAAGTAGCTTGGATAGAGGTCAGAGAAAAAAAGGAAAAAGGAATCGCTTTATTTAATATCTGGATGCTCTGGTGAGGACAAAATATATGTACTTAAGAAGCATATGCTAGAAATATAGTTGCTATTTTAAGAGAAGAAAAATGTATGTGTTTTTTTTAATTTATTCGTGAGAGACGCAGAGAGAGAGACAGAGACAGAGACACAGACAGAGGGAGAAGCAGGCTCCATGCAGGGAGCCTGATGTGGGACTCGATCCCGGGTCTCCAGGATCATGCCCTGGGCTGAAGGCGGCGCTAAACCGCTGGGCCACTGGGGCTGCCCTGGAAAAATGTTTTACTTTGAAGTAATTTATATGAATATTATTTTTCTATGTTTCCTCAGAAGATGTGGGTAAATACATAAATACATTTAAGAAGAAAATATGGGATGTATATAACAAAACTGGGATTTCAACTTGTCATAATTCTAGAAAAAATGAACATAGATTTTAATGTCTATATTACTATAGAGTCTTTTTTTACCACTACCACTGATACAAATTGGAGATTTGGAGATATGCTGTACCAAATCCAAAACATTGATATATAAATATAGTTACATACAAAAGAGGTTATTTAATGTACTAATAAATTATTCACCAAATTATCTGAATGGTGAGCACTCCCTTACACATCATAAGATTATATAATAATAATAATCATATATAATAAAATTAATGAATAGACAGTAAATTCAAAAAATTCATTCTACATAAGGTGTGTGTTGCCTTTGTTCTCTTTAATAAATCAGAATTTAGTAATTTACTACTTAGAGAGAAGAGTATCCAAAAGAACACTATGCATTAGAATACTATCAGGGTACTACCTTCCCTAGGTAATGTCGGTTCATGTTCCTCCCTGAGTGCAAAAGAAAGCCAGATCACTGTTTGCTCAGCCTCCAACATTCTAAACTCTACCTGAATTACTTATATTGTTTTCCTCAAACTAAACTGTGAATCTCCTTGAGTGTACACAGGAAATGTGCCTTCTTCATATAGGTGCCTGATGCAATGAAGAAACTCGATGTATATTTATAGCAGGAAGACCCAAGTTATGAACAAGTAGACATATATTTACATCCATGAAAAAAAAAGGTGACTTTATTGGAAGCCATCAACCTTTACTTGTTTCTAAGCTATAAAGGGGGCACCCTTATAGTTAGGGCTTCTCACCTAAAGTGAGAACTCTCTCAAGTGACTCAATACCACCTCAGGTCCTGGACTGAGCCTATTAGAGCTCAAACCACTCTACTATTTCACGTGTTCCCCAAACTTCTCCCTATAAATATCTCAGATTTATCCATACCATATACTGCTTTTGCTGCCAAGAGATCACCTGAACTATGAAGATTAGGATAAACTCTTGGAAGAAGATCTTGAACTCATTTAGTGTACTACTCACTTGATGATGTGTACACTGAGACTCAGAAAGAAACAATGACCTGTCCAAAGTCACAAAACTAACAGCTGACAGGTGCTAGCAGCTAGGTGTCTCCCAAGGCAGCTTATATTCTTTTCAGTTTATAGATCTGTAACTACTTTAATGAGTTTTCAAATTTTCTTCCCTATCATCTAGTTACTAACTAAGCCAAAATTAACTTGCACATCTTGTTTTTGAAACCATCCAAGTAACCCTATCCCTGGGACCTATCTTTCAAATGATTGAGTGACAAAGAACCAGATCAGAGACAGTTAACAGACAAAGCCAGTGTTCCTTTCATGAGACACCAGAGTCATGAAATAACTAACATCCTGAGAATATGGAAATGGCCCCATTTTGGTCATCCAGCATTCCTGAGCCATGGCAGCAGGGTCAGTAAGCACATTTCCACAATTTCAACTAGGTAACGTGATTTTCACAGCTGAACTGTGTTCAGCTGCACCTTCCCATGGTGGAGAACACTGTGAGCTAAGAATAAGGAATTAGGAATCTTCTCCACCCCTACCCTGTCATTCAGCTGTGTGACCCTGGGCAAATCACTGGAACTTTCTGGCATTTATTTTTATCTTGTATATAAAGTGAACAGCATGGAAGACAACTTAATAAGGTCTCTCTGTTCTAGCTCTAATAGTACAGATGGTATTCAAAACAAGATTTAAACAAACTATATTTTAGACAGTAGGAAAACACTGCATTTACGATAACTGACGTGACCTGAGAAACACACCCCCTCTTTCTTGAAGATACAATAATAAATAACAACAGTATAGCAGAGAGAAGACAGAAAGTCCAAGTCTTCCAATTGCCTAGCTTCTCTTCCCTCTCACACTTGAATATAAATCTAGCTATATGGCTGGTGCTTAAAGCTGCTTTCAGGTTTAACAGTAAAACCTCATTTTGTCTTCCCAATATTTCTTTTTTTGTTAATTTTCATTTGCTCTCTGAATACAGAAAAGTTGTGAATTCCCTTAACTTGGGTCATTCTGAATTCTGGGTTTTCTAGAATGCAATGTTCCTAAAGTTAGTGGAAATTTCCAAGGAGCCCAGTTTTCAAGAAGAGAAAATAATTTTTCCCCAACCTAAAGTAAAGAAAACCAAAAGGAAGTCAAAAGAGGAACCTTTAAAAATTGCCCAGTCTGTACAAATCATATTTATAGCACTCAAACAAGATGAAACATCAGAGAACAACAGTTTTTGCCAAGCTAAGAAAACCAATGTCTGAGAATTTGGTTTTAAAAGGTCTAATTTCCGTCCCCTGGATTATTGTCTCATCACCAGTCAACTGTATCTTTTGGGAAATGAGTGGAACTAAACTTCTCTTTTGACCTTCTCCCATGCTCCCAATGAACCTTAAAAAACACTTTCTTAAAGTAGTTGCCATACTGTATTTTTATATTTTGCTCGCAGATCTTGCTAAACTGCAAGTCTCTAGGACAAGAGCCATGCCGCAGTAATCTTTATATCCTCAGTCATCAAAAATCCTAACACATGGTACTCTATAAAACACTGTATTACAGAGAAAGCAACCATGTATCAGGTTCTCAATAATCAACACTTGACAAGCATTATTTACTTAATCTTGTCAGATAGATATAAGGAATCTGATGACAGAGTACATTTTAATCCTCTCTTAACACCAACCCTTTAATTTCACTTCCCATTCATTTCTCAATTACCTTAAAAGTTCTCTCACTTCCTAAGCTTCCTTTCCAAAGAAGCCCTACCCAGGAAAGAAAAAGTAGGGGAGACATTTCAGGATCCACACTTTCTCTAGAGCTGAAGAGTTTCAGAAGAACTTGTAAAAGCAAAGACAAAGAGATGAGATCTCTGATGTCAACTGCAGGACAGAAGCCTTGCCGGCTGGCAGCTATAAAAAACCTGCTCCAAGCTCTGTACACTCAGAATACTTGGCAAGAATTCAGTAAGCATGGAACTGGAGGGCTGGTGGTGAACACTGAGAAGTGAGAGGGGTTGATTATCACAGAGTTTCTAGGAAAAGGGAAGAACAATTTATCTTTGGGTGTTATTAATTTATAATCCTCAGGAGACACTAATCAGAATGTTTCCAGACAGCAAATACTACACCTATTTTATAGTAACAAATCAGTCATGTGTGCTATAATTATCTTCAAAATGAGCTTAGAAATAATAAACCTGAGTATGGTATAAATGATTCTCCAAGTCATTGTTGGCTAAAAATTTAATATAACAAGATAATTTGCTATCAAGTACTATTAGAGGAAGAGTTATTAAATCTACTCATATTGTATGAAATTTCTGAAAATAATGGGTAAAATGCAATTAGAGTGATGCTTTTGGTAAATCTGGGCTCTGCAAGGCCACCACTCAGGAAGCTGGGTTAAATTGTACCATCATATGTCATGTTCTGACATAAAGTGAATTAAAAAGGTCCTTACACAGCTCAAAAAATCTACCAGAAAAAAAATTTAAGGATCCGTTTTTCTGGGCTCTTATGGTAATTAGAAACTAAATGATGGGGGACAGGGGGAGGTGGAGAGTGGGAGGACAAATAGCATAGAAGGATTCCTCCAAACCACTTGCAGAAGGAAGATCAATTTTAATTCTATGCCATTCTTTGTTTCTACATGAGTCTCTCCTACTGGGGAGGGCAGATGAGTTTCTTCCCATTACTTATTAATTTCATTAGCTAGCTAGAATATATTTTGAGAAGGATACTCAAAAAATGCTGGGCTCAACTGGAGAGATTATCTATTATCAAAGTCTGTCATGGATATAAAAGGAAGAAGGGACCACTGGACATACCTATTCCATTTCTTTACTAAAGTGGATCAGGCCTGTTGAATCTCTGTACCCCCAGAATCTACCCGAGAGCTTGACACATAGTAAATGTTCAATAAATATTTCAGAACAAATGAATGAAAAAAATCAGACTTTTTTTTTTTTTTTTACCTTGGTTTCGAACAGGACTAACAAAATTGGTACCATGAACGTTTCTCCAGTCCCATGATGTTGGCAAACGTGAAATCTCTTCATGTATTTCAGCAGTCAGTGGTGTGGGTTTAGGCCTAGGATGAAAATATACATTTGACTTCAATATATAGTCTTTCCCTTGAAAACGATTTCCTAATCTTTAATTCCATGATTTTAATTACCTGGCTGCCTAGAATCTTGATTCAAGCCCAAAAAGCCCTTGTCCCATCATTGTTTCAAATATACAATATGTCTATTATGTAATGTTTCTTTCTTTTTCTTTCTTTCTTTCTTTCTTTCTTTTTTTTTTTTTTTAAGATTTTATTTGCTTACTCATGAGAGACACAGAGAGAGGCAGAGATAGGAGAAGCAGGTTCCATGCGAGGAGCCAGATATAGGACTTGATCATGGTACTCCGGGATCACGCCCTGAACGGAAGGCAGACGCTCAACTACTGAGCCATCCAGGCATCCCATACACAATGTTTCAATTATACAACTAAGTGTGTCAATGGCTTTCATTATCTGTTTCTTTTTCAGGATCTAGTAAATTTCTTCTATGAAATGACACTGGGTCTGTATATCACTGAGATGCTACTCTTAGTATGCTTAGATAGCTGCATTTTCTTAAACAGATTTTGACCAAGAAAGTAAACACATGGGAATTTAAAATGGCCTATGAAGGACACAAGAGGAAAGAGAGGAACCACCAAGGTTTGACTCAGGAGATGGCTGGTGGCGATAGTGAATTAGTTGTAAAAGAAGTGAAGCAAGCACAGAAATTTGAAGTCTAAGTATAAAGTAGACTGACTAGCTCCATAAACAACAGATGAAAATGCTTACTCATTATCAAACTGCATCCTACATGAGATGGTTAGAAAGGAAGACAGAGGGCAACCCGGGTGGCTCAGCGGTTTAGCACCTGCCTTCAGCTCAGGGCCTGATCCTGGAGACCCGGGATGGAGTCCCATGTCAGGCTCCATGCATAGAGCTTGCTTCTCTCTCTCTCTCTCTCTCTCTCTCTCTCTTCTCTCAAGAATAAATAAATAAAATCTTAAAAAAAAAAAAAAAAGAAAGGAGGACAGGAAAAGAAGAGTTGCTTGGAACGATGAATAAGACACAGTCTGGAAATGAGAAAATTGTTCTACAAGCTTCTCTGTATTAGCAATTTAAAACAAACAGCATTCCAGCTCTAGACACACTAGATTTCTTGGGAGCTTTCCAAGTCTGCTAAATGATTTCAGTGTTCCACGTCTTTGCGCTGCTGCTCCTTTTCTCTAAAGTGCCTATTGCCCACTGCTTAGAAGAAATTCTTTTAGGAGTTTCTCCCTAACTTCTAATGTAAGGACTGCTCACAGAGCAGCCCTTACCCACCACTCCACAAGGAAAATCTCAGTTCTATGCTCTATCCACTCCTGAGTTATGGCACTACTGTTACACCAGGATAACATGTATCTTTCTGATACTGTAACTACTTGAATATCTCATTCAACTTGGCATTGCCAGACTGTACTGTTCAAACTTTTCAGTGATTATCCAGTGCTCTCTACCAGGTTCCAATTTAGTCACTGGCAAAGATAATTTCTGCACTTCTTCAGGTCCTCTGCAACTACTCCCAAGGAGTTCCCTATCTCACACACTTCTTTTAGAGTGGATGTAAGTCAGTGTTAAGACACAATGGAAGTGAGATAAAATAGAGAGAGAGAATAAAGAATCACTCAATAGCAATCATATCTTGAGAATTATAAAAATAGACACAATTCCTTACAGAAATGTCAATTTTTCATTAAAATATTAGCTAAACCAGGGACATTGCTGGAAGCTGTCTATGACAGAGAGATGAACATGAGGTAGTCTTTGACCATATGAGGTACAGCATTAAGAGACATGAAATGGAGCAATTATAATCACAAATACAAAGAAGTTTAACGTTACACATACAACTTGGAAAATGTCCATGGAATAACCAAGGTACTTAAAAAGCTATGCACCATGAAAACTGTGTATATAGGGCAAGGGAGAAAACAAACCAAGCAACAAATCTTGAATATTTTCCTTAAGATTTTTAAGTAAAAATTAGGGCACAAACAATTTTTCGAAGGAAATAAACAGTTTCTGTGATTTCACACTAAGAGGCCAACAGATTTAATCAATCAAATATTAACTAATTGTCCTGTATATACTTAAGAATACATTAAGTAATTTAAAAGATAAAGAATTGAAGTTTGACAGCAAAACGTAATTTCAGAGTAGGCTTAGGGTCATACTGACCTCCAACAAATGGTTTCACTACTCACCAGCTATGTGACATTACTCACAGGGCTTAACATCACAAAACTCCAAATGACTCCTATTAAAATAAGTAGAATCATACATACCTTAAAAATTATAAAAATTCAATGTAGTGGGGCAACCGGGTGGCTCAGTGGTTGAGCATCTGCCTTTGGCTTAGGTCGTGATCCCGGGGTCCAGGGATCAAGTCCCGTATCAGGCTCCCCACAGGGAGCCTCCTCCTCTCTCTGCCTGTGTTTCTGCCTGTCTTTATGTGTCTCTCATGAATAAATAAATAAAATATTTGTAAAAACATCAATGTAGTAAAGATTACTATAGTTCCTGTTTCTGCAAATCCTTAGATTAAGCTCCTATGATGATAACTACCATTATCATCATCATCATCCATGTCATTAAGAGGACTAAATATGTGCAGATACATTTATTTAAGTGATCATCTGGCACACAGCAGGCACTCAAATGTTAACTTCCTTCCCCCTACCATCCTATAAGGCAGGGTATTTGCCTGTCAATGCACAGACAAACCAATCAAACACTGTGACAACCGAAGTTCAATGACGTAAAAATCAAGCTTGAAAGATGAATTTGTAAGATAGAGAACAACTGCAAAGATTACAGGTTCACTACACATTAAAAGCTCTTAATCATTTGGGTCTAGATTATTTCAGTCTGGTAAAAGCTCTGAACTTAGGCAGATGACCATAGCCAATACATTTTTCTATACTTTTGGCAGTTTCAATGACTCTCTAAACCTCAAGTTAAGAATCTCTGAGGGTGGGTTTCTATTATGTCACTGAATTCTATGAGACCTAATTTATATATAAAAATGCTACTGAAAACTAGGCAGCCAGACCACAATGTCTGTTTCAGTATTTCCTGTTTCATTCAATTTTCTCTCCTATCTTTAACTTCTATGGAGCTTTGCCTTAAAAGCAGCCCTTCATAAAGCCAGCCCTTCTCTAACACAAAGGTGCTTGGGTGGAGGGAAGAAGCGTCAAAAGTAAAAGAATTCCTCAGAAGCATGGCCAATGACACAGGGAAAAGCAACTGTGTCTGAGGCTCAAATCTTTTAGGCAGGAGCTCCAGGGCCTTAGGCTCAGATGCTGATATGCCTTCCTCTCATGCTGCTGTGGATTTTTACTTAACAGTTCTCGACTTCCTGTCTCATATACACAGTGTAACTCCTTCACTTTAGCGAACCTGAGAGGGGTTACAACATGTTCCCTTTCCTAACTGCCATTAACCTGGGTCTCACAGACTAGAAATGTCTTAGAATACACTTTGAGAAATACTATACGAGATTCTCTTTAGAATGGGGCAGAATTATGAGAGAGTGCTATTAGATGAGATAGGAAAAATCTCCAGACAGCTTCATAGTTGAAAAAATGTCAGAGTGTTAGGCTTATTAGTCTGCAAATGAAAAAGTTAGAAATGCATTTTAGTTAATTAACCAATCAGTGGCCTGTTCAAACAAATTTTGAACCAGAAACTCTATAGATATTAAGGAAATAATGTATTCTCTGAAAATTGAGTCTCACTACACTCCCTATTGGTTTCCAGTTCTCTGCCCTTTGGTTATACCAATTTCTCCTGAAACACGGAATCATAGGAATATCTTTGGCCATTTAACAAATGTTAAGGGTCTATATATTTTGAGTGATCCAGCTATAGTTGGGAGGATATTTTTTTAAAATTACCAAATTCTTGACTATATAAATTCAAAGTATTTGTGACCCGATCTCCTAAATAAGAAATATGCGATGGGGTGGTATGTAAGCTAATGATGGGAAGTGTCACTTCTGGCTGTAGGTAGTAGAGGTACATTGATAAATATGCAGCAATTTTTTGCTGGATGTTGCAAGAGAGAGGGTTTTGAGATTTTTACAAGTGACAAATCGGACAGTTTTTGTAGACAAGTTGAGGGATATTTGAAGTAAAGGGAGCAGCCTGAATGGAGGTACCTGAAACTAAAGATTTTGGTGATTATGTGTCATTTTGTTAAAAAATGGGTCATGGTACTAAATTGAAGCATAGTCAAATTTAGATGGCTTTGGTTACCAGGTTAATTTATTCATAAGATAACAGGTAGTAGGGACACCTGGGTGGATCAGTGTTTGAGCATCTGCCTTTGGCTCAGGGTGGGATCCTGGGGTCCAGGATTGAGTCCCGCATCAGACTCCCTGCGAGGAGCCTGCTTCTCCCTCTGCCTAGGTCTCTGCCTCTCTCTGTGTATCTCTCATGAATAAATAAAATATTTTTTAAAAAGATAGGTAGTAACACAACCATATCTGGATACAGGAAGATGAAAGTGGCATTTTAGAGAATGGCTGAGAGGGAAAGAGACCAAAGAGGTAGGACTAGAAGACAGGAGGTGTGAGGCTGACCCACAACGCAGCAGAGAATGACAAAACCCTATACCAGTGTGTAGAAAATGGCAGGAGAATGATGGAAGTGGCAGATGCTGTGAAAGCAGAACCCATCAATAGGACTCAGAGCACCAGAAGATCCAAGGAAAGGATAGGGAGACGGTCGGGAAAAAAAATAACATAAAAAGTTTAGGTTGCAATGGCCAATAAAATTGTGGGCAAACTAGGGAGAGCAGAATGGAAGGGAGTATGACATTCAACACAAATACCTTTATTAGTGATAAAGGGATATGTTTTATTACCTTGGGATTTTCCGGACACCACCTCTCCTCATCATGTCTCTCAAGGTGAGAGTCTCATATTCTATGTATCTGGTTGCAGTCCAAGACTTCTGAATGGTATTGATCGCTTTCACAAACTCATAGTTGTATTTGTAGAGCCTATTAGAATTGCTGCCAACAAAAATAAGATAGCCTCAGTTATCCTCTTTATTGATATAATTAGACTCCATTAAAAGAAGCATCCTTATACTGAGCCTGAGTAGAAAGTGGAATAATCTTTTAAGAAGGCAAATTTATTTATTTTTGGTAATACAACTTCAAATATTCAAATCTTCAAAATAATCTTTATTTTACAGTTAAATAAGCTAAGTGCACCACAGTGCAGTGTCATATAATACTGAATTTCCATAATAGTCAATGGTATAGTTAAATATCACATGTACAGAACACAAAATTTAGATAAGCTGAAATTATCAGGTAAAATAAAATCCAACTTCAGAAAACAAAAACCAAACTATTAAGGATGCCTGAAGTATTCTTAACCCTAATAAAAGTTCACTGGACTCAAGTCCTTTTATTGAGGACTTCAGAGTACAACTCCATTAATTTAGCTCAAAAATTCTTGGGAGCCATGAGTAACTGCATCAGACACTAGTAATAAATGTAATCAATTTTTGATCTGAAAAATCCCCTTAATTTGGCTCTAAAGTTATCAGGCTTCTGAAATGCATCCTCTTCCTTACTCATCTTATTTTAAACAAACTGCTGTTTATAGCAGTTTCTGTTGATATCTTTTGCTCAAACAAAGCTCAGTTTTTCTGGCATCAAAGCAAATCTGGGTTTGGTTCATACATGAAGAGACAATCTATGAGGAGGGTCCAAAAAGCACCCTTCAGCACTTTTGGTGGAAGAGATGCACATGTATACTAACAGCCTGGAATTGGTATGTCTCCTATAAAAATAAAAGTTCAAGTTAACTAAGTTGTATATATAAGGATGTTCAATGAAACACTCTTATAATAGTGATAAACTGTAAATAACCTAAATAAATGTTCTCAGATAAGGGATGATAAAAGTAAATAGTTTATTCAGTAAAAATGTACAGATTATTTAGTGTGTAAATGTTAATTAAGGGAAACCTCACTAAAATGGAGTAAGAAGGTTTGGCATGGGAGCTCTCATGTCCTATCACTCTTCATCAATTGCAAATCTAGCTGGAAGATAGGGACCTTGCATGTGGATACTATTTCACTATCCCAGCAAGAGGAAGAAGGGCTTACCTTTTTCCCTGGCAACAGCCCAGACAACTGAGAGACAGTCACAACTCAACCAATGAGAAGCCACTAGACTTTCAACTCCCAGTTTCATCCAATGAACTTTGTTTATAACAGTCCTCCCAGGTCCATCCTTTCCTCTATACAAGAGCATGCTTCTTTTTTGTTCTGTAGCATTGCCTACAGTTTTTGCCTGAACTTGCTTGTCTCAATGACAGTTCTCTGCTATTCCCATATAAAACCAACTTTTGTTGGTAAAATAATCAGCAGTACAGAAGAGTGTTCACACTATATTAAATAATAAGACAGGCTATCAAAGAAGTTTATACAGAATTAACCAATTTTTGTAAAAATATATTATAAATCCACTTTTTAAATGCCAAAAATGGTTATCTCTGAGTGACAATCCAGGATCACCACTTTTTCCCACCCTCTACAATTTCTACAATGCACGTTTATAACTTTGTAATAATAATAAAAAAGGAGAGAACAGGAGGAACTACATGTCACGTGCATATAGCATGGCAAACATTACCATGTGATGCAAAAAAATTATTAAACTGGACCTGGGTTCATATCCGTTACTCAAATTTGGTTCTTGAATCCAGTGTTAGCAGCAGCACCTGGAAGCCTTCGAAATATCCAATCCAAATCACCCAAAGCAAAATCTGCATTTTTAACAAGATTCCCAGTTGACTCACAATAACATTAAAATTTGAGAAGCATTGGTTTCCCTGATAGTAAATGCTTGGATATGGATATAAATAAATCTAACACATAGAGCATGTTTACAAAGCAAAAGGATTGGGGGAGCTGATTAGTCATATAATTCAAACATGTATCAAACCTATGTGCCAGGTGTTAGGAATTATAGAATACACCCTGTTATTTCTACTAAAGAAGAGTCTATCCCTTAAGTGTGACTCATTGTCCAAGACTTCCCAATTATGCAAAGCAAGATACACCTAATCTGAGTAGCATCTACACATACTGTAAACTTCTCTTTCTCTTTTTATTTATATGTTCATTGAGGAAGTATTTTGATATAGTCAAAAAATCTGAGAGCACTGAAAATAATAAGAAAGATGTGCAGTTATAGTGATTCTATTTACATGTGTTTTATCAAAGTTCTTTCCTTCTTGTTGCAAAGTGTGAAACCAGAGAGCTACCTTTACTAGATTTTAAAACTGCCTGTATCATATTTCTGATACACTAATACAACAAAAACAAGTGACAGCAGTTTGTCTCTTTAGACAGGAGGGTAAATTTTAAATTGTAAATGTATATTTTGAAGTATTTTCTACTGATGAGTCACTATTGACTTTTGAGAAGCAGTAGTTCCTTTGCTTTTATCATTGACATCTAGTAAACATCACACACTGACATGTGCTTACAGTAATGACAAGGTAGGTCTTAAACACTCACTTTTAGTGTTTAAGATCCAAGGAAATTAAATATAATGTACTTTACTATGGGATAACAGATCATTAAGAGCTGAAAGGGACCTTGAAGGTAATTTAGTCCCCAGTGCTGATTTTATAGATGAAACAACACAGGTTCTGAGCACTCCCATTAATAGCTTCTTCATTAAATAAAGCAATGTCTGATGTATCAAAAACAGCACATTAGTACATAGTACATTTTAAATGGTAAGTGAAAGTGAACAGGTGAACAGGAGATATATTGTTCAAGGATCAAGTCAAGCAAAGCAATTTAAAAGGTAAATTCAAAATGGAAGGGATGTATTAGTTTAGATCTTGGTGAGTACTTTCCCAGACAAGTACAATTTGTCCCCTTTAAACTCATGTCCCCAGTCTCACTACTACAGAATCATTCATTGCCAGCATGGCCTGGTTTGGGGTGATTTATTCATGTGTATTTCCAGTGGATTTCACAAACTAAATGAAACAGAAAAAGTTGCTGTCATTAATATCTATTTATCTTTTCCTTCCAAAGGAATAAAATCTGAAATCTCGTTTGTGTGGTTCAGTTACTTAAAGTGGACCTTACTTAACAAAAACACTTAACTGCATGTTATAAGTTGAATGGTGTCCTTCCAAAATCCACAGGTTCAAGTCTTAATTTCCAGAATCTCAGAAAATAACTGCATTTGGAGAGAAGACCTTTCATAGGGTAATTACAGTAAAATGAGGTCATCACATGGGTGGTCCCAACCCTGATATGACTTGGTGCACTTGTTTGAAAAAAAGAGGGATGACATGTAAGGACACAGAGAGAAGGTGGCCATGTCAAGCCAGGGAGAGAGGCTTTACAAGAAACCAAACCTGCTGACACTGATCTTGGGCTACTAGCCTCCAGAATTATGAGAAAATAAATTTCTGTTGCTTAAGCCACTCAGTCTGGGGTACTTAGTTATGGCAGCCCTAGCAAACTAATACACTACATAAATACTGAGAATTTTTATTTCAGTTATTCACTGCTTTGTGTAAAATTTATTCAATTAGTATCACCTACATTTGTTGTAACATAAACACATGTATCTATGAGTGCCATACATGTTATTACAGGCAATAATAAAATGATTTTTGTCACTGCAATTCTCTAGTCTTTCATATCAATTTCCTTTAAAGCCATCATTGGGCCATTACTTTTAGAGTGCTGTGAAAAAAAAAAAAAACTTTCTTCTCTCAGTTCCATTAATCAACACAAGTTAAGTTTTAAAGAATATGGGTTACATTTCTAGGTCAAATAAATTTTATAGAATCACAATAAAACTTATCAAGAACTAACCCAGACACATATTTCTACATACTATAAAACAAAACTAAATGTATCTTCCTCTTGTGACAACTCACTTTTCCTGGAGCCTCTCAATGTGTTTTGTGTTCACCTTCGCTTTTTCAGAGGTAGTTCCCATCTTGGTTCCAGTGAAACAAGCCCAGTTCCGGCCCAGCACATCGTGCACCCACCCGGTCATGGTCTCGTTGCAGTAACTGGTGACCCTGTGACCCTCTTCTTTATACTGCAATAAAATTGGGGAAGGAAATGTCAAGTGAATCTGTGTTCATCTCTCAGGTCCATTTCCCTGGCTCCCATTCACAGTCAAGATGCTTCTTCTTCATTTCATCTTGGGAACGAGCCTCTGCCAACCAAAATAAAAACTTCACCCTGAGGGGTTACATTCTGAGAATTAGTCTAGAAAAAGATGAGAAATAAACTTTTCTAAGACTACCATCAATAAGTGCCAAACAAAATTTACATAAGAAAACACTTCTGGGAATCAAAAGCAGGAAAAGAAACATTTTTAGAGCATCTGCCACATTCCAGGCATTTTACAAAAGTCCCTCTTTCAGTCCTCACAGAAGCTTATGAGGAAAGAGGCTTCGATAACTCCATTTTACCAGCAAGAGTGGAGGCCCACCCAGCTCTGTGAGGCTATGGAGCTCGTAAGTTAACAGAGCTGTCAAGTGGCACAAACAAAATTCTGCTCAGGCTGTCAGACTATACTTTTCTACTCCGAGAATATGGACTCCAACAAACTATGAAACAAAGAAGGAAACATTTCCATGTAACCAAACAGAATTCTTTCCTTTGTCAACCTCACAATTTAGTAGGAAATTCTGATTAGGGAAGCGCTAAGAGGGACCTGATTATTAAATACTGTCCTCGTTTAATTTCACTCATATGGCCCTTTGTCTCACTGCAATGTTAATATTGAAAAACACTTACAATGTGATAGATCTGGAATTTCAACTCATACTTTGGCTCCAGAGTTTACAAACCCTCATGTTGTAACATCTCCTCTGGTAGGAGGGACACATAATCCAGAACGACAGCACAGGGTATAGGAGGAAGAAAGGAAAAAAAGTCATGCTAAATTCCAGCAAGGAGGGATTTGGGCTCGTTTCAAGGCATTGACTTAATCTAATGGCACAGAAGCCCAAAAGCAGTCAGATAAAACATAAACAAATTGACACCGAAGTGAGCTGTGTTGCAATACTTTCCTTAAATACACAGGTTATTTTTGGTGCACGGGTCATCATTTGCGAACTTCTAATTAATATGATGGATATTACTTTACCTGTGTGTAGGGGTTAGCAAGCTGTTTTTTTTAAAGCCAGAAAATTAATATTTTAAGATTTGCCAACTATAAGGCCTCTGTCAAAACCACTCAACTCCATCACTGCATTATGAAAGATGTATAGGGAACACAGACAAAAATGAACTAGGCTGTGTGCCAATAAAACTTTATTTACAAAAAACAGTCCTGTGGTTTGCAAACCCTGAGTTTAGAGGAATCTATGGGCAAAACTATACTTAAAGTAAAATTACCTTATTGCATCTGACACTCTCTGAATTTATTTTGGAACGGTGTTAAAAATGTCTGGCTTTAGAACCCCAAAGCACTAGATTTGAATCTTGGGCCTCACCATCCACTAAGCTACCTAGCACAGGATAAGTTACTATGGAGTACTCATAGATTCTTAAAATTTACATCAGTATTGGTGGTTCATGATATTGTGAAACCTGTTTATCCACCTCTGGCTAAGAATATCTTCACTTGCATGAGTTCAGCTCACCACTCCTTATGTCCCTGCCAAAGACCCAACTCAGGGTGAGGAACACTGAATAGAAGCCTAGGATAAGACTGAGCTGCAACAGTAAAGGATATGTCCTGTGAAAAGGCCAATAAAATGTATATTTATTATGTCAAAACCACACACAACTGCTATTTGTATAGCTCAGAACTGCACTAATAGTGGTAACCTCAAATGATGTAACCTAAACCCCTCAGTACTCTATTTAGCTGCTCTCTGGCACAGGCTCCTGATCATGTTCCCTTCCCTGGGGCATGCTTTTCAGACCAGGCCAGGTGGGGTGAAGCTAAGGCTTCCCAACCCCTGCGGTTCTAAAGAGCAATCTGACAAGACTTTCAAGAGTTCTTGAAATGTACCTTATTGAAATTGTCTGATACACATAAATGAAAAAAAGAAGCTAAGTGTAGGAAGACACTCATTGCAAGAGAACGGAAAAGTTAAGAACAAAACAGTGTCCTAAATGTTCATGTATAAAAAAAAAAAATAAGTAAATTAAAAATTCACATGGGATTCTACAGCATTTGAGCTCTGTAGGAGAGAGGTGAGCAAAAGCAAAGCTAGAGAAGGCTGCCTGCTTTTTTTTTTTTTTTTTTTTAAGATTTTATCCATTTATTCACAAGAGACACAGAGAGAGAGGCAGAGACATAGGCAGAGGGAGAAGCAGGCTCCCTGCAGGAACCCGACGTGGGACTCAATCCTGGATCCTAGTATCACATCCTGAACAGAAGGCAGATGCTCAATCACTGAGCCACCCAGGTGCCTGCCCCAAGGTTGCCTACTTCTATGAATATAGTTTTACTGAGCATAAGAGGGCCCACTTCTGTCTACATTGTCTAGGCCTACATTCATGCTACAGTAGCAGGACTGAGCAGTTGCCTCAGAAAACACAAAGGCCCACGAAGCCTGGAACATTTACTATCTGGCCTTACAAGAAAAAAAAAAAAAATACATCAAACCCTCTTCCAAAACCATAAAAAAGAAAACCCATGTTGAGAAGAAAAAATTACAAAACAGTGCTTAAGTTGAATACAAATATATATATATATATCATTTTCTGAAATGTGGAAATAAAAGGTGAAATGGCTCTCTGGGTGGAATTTTCTTATTTATAAAATGAAGATTGTTACATAAACTTTGTGAAATCAATCACTTTAAAAAATACCCTTATTTCCTAAGACTCACAGCCTACAAAGTCCTAGAAGAGGACATCCCTGAGGGATGGTCCAGGTGTTGTTAGTGGCTGCTAACTCTCATCTCTTTGGAATTAGGATTGCATTTTCTGGAAAAAAAAAAAAAAGTTATCTTGTATTTTGCTGAGTTCTTTCATTTATTTGTCAAGTATTTATTATCACATTTTCTCCAGGCACTATGCATGTCCTAGGCATGAACACAAATATGTACTAAGGTGGCTCCAGCCCTTAAGAGGCTCACAATTCAATCAAAGAAACAAATGTAAGTAACTCATTACAACATCCTGTGGTTCAACAAGCTAACCATGCTGAAGAAGCCCGGGAAACTTCCCCATCTAGGCAGAAATTTAGATCACAGATGAAATAACTTTCCCAACATACCAAAACAGTTAGGGGCATTCAAATTGGAAGAACTGGGCCCCATGTTTTTCATCAGTGTGGTTTTGCGCACCTGGTTAACATAACAGAGTCATAGTTAACAAGCACCACGTCTAACCCCAAACTTTCCCTGTGATAGAAACGCCAACTTGTTATTTTGAAAGGGGTAAAAAATTCACCAAAGCATGACTAATTTTGCTGCACTCTCTTACCGTATCTGTTTAAGGACTTTAGATTCTTCATCAACAGCACAGCACTATAGCACTTACCTATCAGTTCACACTTTATAAATAATTTATAGGTCATTCATAAATCTTAGAGGTTCAAGGGAACAGAGCGATAATATAGTCTTAGGGAACAAAAAAGAGCCCTAAATAAAGGTGGTCAAACTAGAATTTATAACCAAGGGCTCCTAGAACCAAGGGTTCTTCCCAATACTACAAACCACATCTTCATACCCTTTGTCTTTGCATGAAGAGCTAGAGAAGTAAACACACTGGTCAATTACCAAAAACAGAGAGGAGATACCTAGAAACCAACAAAGCAAAGGTTTAAATCCCAATTTGCGAAGAGTTTCTGTCATAACATTTGAGCCTCACAATGATTCCCTGGGATAACAGCCAATACTCTTCTCATGAAAAAAAAAAAAAGTGGCTTTGCAAAGTAAATGGAAAAGAGAGAATTCAAATATGGGCTCACAGGCTATAGGATCATTGCTCTACCACTGTGCTTCAAAAAAAAAGTTGGAGAAGATTAATGGACTCCCATGAGTCGAGTCCAAATTGTTGTCCACAGCCCTTTAAAAGCACCTATATTCTCCAGCCGCTCTAACGGGTATGGTCCTTCCTTGCAGTTCAGATATCTATCTTGCCTTGGCTAGTTCAATCTTTTTACTATTTTCTGCCAAGGGTCTTTGATGGGGGTGGGGGGAGTGGACATCACAGACATGGTCTTCAGGCTGGACTGCCTAGACTGTATCCAGCTCTGCCACTTATTGGCCATGTGATCCTAAGCAGGTTACTTATCCTTTCTGTGTCCTCATCCATAAAATCAAGAAAATTATAATAGACCCTACCTCATAGATTCTGCTTTATATATACTAACCCATTTAATTTTCATAGCAGCTTATTAGGTGGTTCTGTCCTTGAAAACAAGTACTGGAAGAGCATGATTTTTTGTTTATTCAGAACTAGGAAACTGGCAGTAGGAAGCAATTAGTTATGGAATGAGTGAATAAATGAATGAAGACAAAGAACAACAAATGCCAAATCCTATTTAGCAATAATACAGAAATTCAGGAAAGATAATGAAGTTTGTAACAGATGGGCAGTGTTTCTTAGATATCACAGAGACCCTGAAATTACCTTATAAAAGGTAGGCCAGGGTTAATATCACTGTGCAGGACTGAGTAGAAAAGAATTTACCACCCCAGAAGCCAAGTGCTCAGGACCTTACAAACTGAGATGGCCACACACTGTGCCATGGAACGTTCTCATGGTATGTCATTTTTGCTGCTATCATTAAATACTTTTTATGTGATTTCTGACATTATTACCAATTGAGAAGTTGAAGTTCTGGCTACACTATCCAGCTCAAAATGTGCCCAAAAAAATTTTTAAGAGTTTTTATTTATTTCATTTATGTAAACATCAGTGTCTGAACAGAGTCTTGCACAGATGGTATAATTTAAGATTCTATTCATTTATGCCAATTTCAACAAACAGATAATTGCATGAAACATAAAGACATTCCACACGCCAGCCCTTAGGCTCAGGAAGCTACTAGGGTTCCATTACTATACATTTGCTTCTTCATGATGACCACTGGATTTCCAAACATTCTCAATGCCCTCTTCAAGTTTCCACTCATTTTACCCAGTCTCCAATTACATTTACCTAGTAATATTAACTAACTGAAAAACAACAGATTGGGAATTTTAGAAATGAAGTTATTTATCCTGGATCTCTCTTCACCTGCTTTTTGACACTGAGAGGTTTAAAACCAACTTGTTCCATTGTTTCCTTGATCAATAACATACTTGGCAAATATCTGCATATTTGATGTAATGCACCAGCTAGGGGAAAAAAGCAGTTTCGTAAAAAGGACTTTGTACTTCAAAATCTCGTTCTGCCACTTATAATTTATGTAAACTTGAGCAAGCCAAACTAAGAAGCCCTAATTTCTTCATCCCTGCACTTCACTGGATTCCTTCGAAGGATCAAGAGGACCCTGTAGTGTGAAGAATTTAAAAAGTTATGAAATACGCAAAATGCAACAATATAAGTACTACTTTCTGTTACCGTGGGGGACACAAAGTTGTCTTCAGACTTCATCTGTATATGGAAGAATTAAACACTTAAGCCCAACCTGTCACCTGAACGGCTGATATGGGTCCCTATCCTGTCAACCAGTGGCTTTCAAACTGAGATGAAAAGATGACCCACTGGAATATTGGGATAAATAGAATATTTATTTACATTTGTAAATTTTATATAAATAAAATTGAAAGCCAACTTCCACTGTTTTTTTTTTTTTTTTAAAGAGCCAGTTGCTCCTTTTTTTTTATTTATTATTTATGATAGTCACAGAGAGAGAGAGAGAGGCAGAGACATAGGCAGAGGGAGAAGCAGGCTCCATGCACCGGCAGCCCGACATGGGATTTGATCCTGGGTCTCCAGGATCGCGCCCTGGGCCAAAGGCAGGCGTTAAACCGCTGTGCCACCCAGGGATCCCTCCACTGTTATTTAATATACAAAGCAACACTGACACCAACATTCAGTTTCAGGGTCTGATGTTCACCTGCCAGGCACAGTATGCTTATCTACGCAATGGTGAGGACACAGCATCTTCCTTTTCACATGTACCTGGTCTAAACTGATATATTTAATTAACCTAATTCTCAAAAAATGAATAAGCAGCTTAAAATACTTGCAGAGAAACCAAAATTTGCAAATAAATATAAGCAGACATAAAAAAAAGGGCAAAGCTTACATTTGCCCTATTCCTAATATGAGTGGTCAGCCACATAAAAATATTGTTTTTGAAATCAGGTGTTTTGAAATGGTTCCATCACTGCAGTATTCAGCTTTTAATCTTATTTATCAATAAAGCAAATGTTTCCATTAAAATCCATCCAGTCACACTTGTGGCTAGCATAGCCTAACACAGAGTTATTGAATCACTGTATTTTACACTTGATACTAGCATAATGTTGTGTGAACTATACATCAATTTAAAAGATTGTCCATTAAATTATTACCAACCCTAACACCAAAAAGTAATCTTTCTAAACTTTATTAAACCTGTGACACTTTCATACTTTTAATAAAATGGATTAATGCTGAAATATTTTAAAGATTTTAAGCAGAAAACTGCTTCCAAATGTTGAAAATTTTCAGTAATGAAAATTATAGTTAATATTCTTATGATAATGAAGCATATTTTTATATTACTTTCAAAGGATGTCATCATGAAAAATATTTTGGCAGGACCCATATTTGTGACAGTAAGTGAATCAAATATTTAAACATTTAATATTATGCCATGTGTTTGATAGAAACATCAGTACAGTAGTACATGTGTATAATTTTTAAAATGTACCTATACACATTGTGGAATACATAATACATCTGGTGAACCAGGTCTCATCCATCAAGATCATTCACCATTTCTGAAAAGAACACCTGAAGTTTAAGGATTTAATGGTAAAGCATGTAAGTAGAGATATTATATTCCAGCAACACTGAATAACAAAAAATATACTCAAGTTTTGCCCTTTGTTTCCTGTATATGTCTACATAAATGTAGATTAACTGTTTTCATTTGCTGTCAGGTCTGGAGTGTGAGTAAATAAAGCAAAACAAATGAGAACAAGGTACATTTTACTAAATCGATACTTTGCCAAACTTATCCAAGAGTACTACATTTTTCCTCAGAAAGAAACAAACCTCCTTCTGTCAATTTCTAGGATTAAGCTCTAGTTTTCTAACTAGATTTAACCATTTGTTTAAAAAGTTGAATTTCTAAGAATTTTGAAACTGCCAGCAAATCATTATAGTGGTTGCAACCAAATACCTTCCAGCATTTTACTGAAGGAACTGTGGAAATGGAGGGTCATAAATTTATTTATTTCCAGTGCTTAAAAGACATTCCGTTTCAACCAAAATATATATTCCAGAACTAGTTAAAACAGCAGTTTAGCTCTCAACAAAGTAGTCAAAATCCTTTGGCTCATTCCTCACTTCCTTGCTCATAAACTGTGAGACTGGAAGCAATCTCAGTTGACTTAATCTCACCTTTGGCTAGGGTCCTTCTCACTGTCCCCAAAGCAGAGTAAGAAGGACAGAACCTACAGCACTCCAGGGTAGTTCTAGTTGTTGCTTCTCCAGGCTGTGGGAACCCCTGCAATCATAAAGCTCACTCTTTACCCCGAGAGCTAACTCAGTTTTGAGTAATTCTGAAAGTTAGAACTTTATTGTTTTTAACTTTGAGCCCCATCTTGGCCTCTACAGTAGTATTAATTAAATACAGTAGTATTAATACTTGGCCTCTACACAAGTATTAAAATGTAAATAAACAAAATTTAAAAGTCTTGTTTCCTACCATGTAATTCAACACCTATGGTCTGAGAATCTGCGACAGACTCTGTACATACAGGTAACAATACTCCCAGAAACATATCAATGAAACAACAGAACAAGACAACGAACATTATTCGATTCCTTTCTTCAACAAATATTTATTGAAGGCCTATTTATCATGTATCACACTATACATAGGGAATAAAATGGTTAGTAATACAGAGTTGATCCCTGCGCTCAGAGTTTAAAGACCAGAGAAGACAAACAAGCAATTATGACCAAGAATGCTACAGTATTATATATATTATGGCACCTCCTAAAACAAATATCCATAATTCTGTACCCACCAAGTCTTCTTCTCCATAATCCAAAAATTTACATGCAAAGTTGCTCAGAGAAATGGAAAAAAACACTTTGGTAGAGATGACTTTAAATTTCATATGAAATATATTCTTAATACACATTAGCTGCTTTATCAATATTCACATCCTGGAAATTAGGTTGAAAATACACAAGTCTTTTAGAACTTGGGAGCCAGATAATCTGGTATTTTTTTTAGAACATAGACCCAAAAATATAAATATATCATCATTCCTGATTTGTGCTTCTAGAATCCTATAGAACCAATTCTTTGTAAACTGGTAATACTTGTGAAAATCTTTTGAAGAGATAAGAGAAGTGCGGTCAACTTTCCAAACACTTATAAAGTCCTGTGTAATTGGATTTTGAAGACACACAGGGAGATTACAGATTTTCAGTCTGAAAGAACATGAAAACATGCTATCCAATCTCTCCACTACACCAATTAACGTAATACAACCTGAGCAGAGGTGATCATAAAGCACAACATGAACCAAAATAATGGAATTTCTCCCACTAATGGAGAGATCTGGACAGGGTTTCACAGAGGTGGCATCAAGGTCCTGAGTGATGAATTATCATGTCCAGAGGTAGGATGGAAGAAAGTATCCAGGTATAAGTAGTCAGGTATGCATTTAATTCACTTTTATAAGACATAACCTTCCCAGAATAGCAGTGCAGTGCCTTTCGGATTTCATAAAACGTTATCTGAACCAATAAAATCGTGACAAAAATTTGGTATCTAGAAATTCCTCCATTCATGTAAAGATACAGGAGGAAAACCCAGAAAAATAGGGACTGGGTGTAGCCCCACATTTTCAGTTTACCAAGGGCGATATTAATCAATTCTGAACTAAGCAGGAAACTAGTACATTGTTTAGTAGGAACAAGTTAAAAGATAGCGATCAGTGTGAACAATAGTGTAATTGAAAGAAGTTAACTTGGCAAGAGCACTTAATTTGTAATTAATTTGAAGCTTACAAAGCTCTCCTTCCAATTTGGAGGACTACAAAAGAAAGTAAGTTTTCCTCTTGAAAATGAAAGAAGGGATACAGTCTAATTTGGTAAGGAAATGTAAGTTTTAAGCCAATTCTACTAAAATTTCAAAAGGAGTCAATGCAATGCAATCATTCCATTAAACTAACATTCGTGATGTTTCTGAACTGGGATTCACCAGAAAATCTACTGAAATGTCACTCCGAGTACCATTACTTCCTTGTGAAATGGCTTTTCTTTTACTCTTAAGCCTTAGGGAGGTCCTTAAGCTTGAGAGACTAAGCCCTTGTCATTTTACAAGTAGACACTGCATGAGCTTAAGCACTGTAAGAGAATAATTTTCTCTATCTATAAAAATAAAGCCAGTAACATCTACTTCATAAGCTTTTTGTAAGATAAGCATGTCAAGACCTTAGTACAAAGCTGGCATCTAAAAAAAAAAAAAAAAAAAAGACAGAAAAAAGTATTAATCACTCCATCTTTCTGGCCAGGGTTATGCAGGCCTAGGAGCTGCAAAGATACCTTTCAGCAGTTTGACTTATCTCAGAAGGCCTGTCCCCCCGCCCCCAAAACAAGTCCTCTGTAGAACCATCTTTCCACCAATAATGTATCTGTCCATCTCAAGATATCATGAAGCATTTTCTCCTTATAGTAAGTGCTGGGGTTCCTGAAGGTAATTAGAGAAAGAAGGCATACACAAAGATAATTTAACTGGGAATAAAATCTGTACTATGAACAAAACTAAACACAAAATTCAAATCCTAATCAGTTTGGAAAAAATTATTTCAATGGAGTAATATTCAAAGGGGAAAAACTTGAGCTGTATATTGTTCCTTTTATTCAAAGGCTGAATGGCGAAGCCTCCTAAGACTTCCAGACTTTTCTTTCCTTTTCCTGTGTAGTCTCTGCTTGTTTCCATTTCAAAATGGCGGTTGCTGCTTTCCAAGGAAATGTTCAGGAGGGCAGCTGCCTTGGAGGTAGGTCACCAGGACTCCTCAGCATTTTACATGCAGAGAAAGACTCCAGAAGGGAATGTAGCTGCCAGAGGCCTCTGCTAGATGTTAGAGTTAGGCAGGTCCACGGCGGCATGCTGCTCTGCCTCTCAGCCCCACAGTCTGTTTTTTGGCTGTTGGTTTAAAAGAGCCCCTCAACAGATGCTCTATTTAACAACTAAAAGACAATAAAAACTAGAGTTACAAGCCAACAAGAATCATACTGTCTCTTAAAAATATTTAATCATATTAATTTAAGTAAAACAAAAAAAATTTTAAAAAAAGTTATAGTATTTGAAATACTGGTAAATTTTTAATGCTATTTAAGACACAAATTTGCCATTCTCAAAAGCTGAATGCTTAAGCCACATGTATCATGCACACAGCCAACATGCTCAAGAAGCACATGCAGATGCATTTGAAATTAATTATCATTGTATAAATCTAATATAATTTTGAAATGCACTTGGAAGGCTAATCTAGCAACTTTTGATCCTTATTTGCAGGTACAAGGCTATTTATCCCATTAACAGAGCAAATACTGGAGGGTGGGAAAGGCTTATCTTCTAATACAGGTATCCCCCTAATTAGAAGGAAGAGTGAGAGTTTTAAGACAGAATTTTGTAAACTACACTCTGAGAATACCTTATTTTTTTGTGAGGAAAAAATGGTGAACTTATTTTGGGAAAGTTTCCTATTTTATCTTCCTCCTAAGCTACCACCATCCAATATATTAAAGATTCTGAGAAGTTCTGAAATAAAGGAAATAATTCAACACAATCTATACTTATTCAACTATCAGGAATTCAGAAAAAAAAAAAAAAGCTTATTAATTTCAGCTCTAGGGATCCCTGGGTGGCGCAGCGATTTGGCGCCTGCCTTTGGCCCAGGGCGCGATCCTGGAGACCCGGATCGAATCCCACGTCGGGCTCCCGGTGCATGGAGCCTGCTTCTCCCTCTGCCTGTGTCTCTGCCTCTCTCTCTCTGTGTGTGTGACTATCATAAAATAAATAAAAATTAAAAAAAAAATTCAGCTCTAATTTCCACTTTAATCTGTCAATAGTGGCCACCTGGAACCACCTCACAAGATGAGGTGAAGAGAATCGATGAGCAATTCCTACCAGTAGATGTGTGGGCCACTGTCTATTGGGCCATTAACAGTTTGGAAAATGCTCATATGGGAAAAGCTATGAACTTTCGATACTTGGCTCCGTTCCCTTTTTCACATCTCCCTTCTCTACTTAGGAGCTAGTAAAGGAGGTAAGGAAAGGGGAAGTAATATTGTATTAAAATGCAAGGAATGGTTAAGTCCCTGTCAACTTTACTCTCTTTTCCCATAAAAATATTAAGACCTTTAACTTCGTGGATCCGGAGACTGCAATGATTTAAACATCTCGTCTAAGTGTGAAGAGAATGTAAAGAGTGAAAAAGATCCTCTTCCTCCTACTCAGTAGTCTATGTTCTGAGCAGGAACCAGTTTGAAAAAGATGGGTGACTCTCCCAGGGATGAGTGGCAGGTATGTCCATTTCTCTGGAAGAGCCACCCTCTCTACTAGAGGACAAACAAATGTCAGAGCCTCACATGGTTCCCTCTTGAGTCCTTTTAGGAAAAAAAATTAGCAATGTGAGGAATAGCACAGCTACTTCAAGGAAGTGAAACAATCTTCAGCTGACCTTTTCTTAGCTGGGTCTTAACTTTTTTGAGTTCAGATCTGCTTAGGTTATGAGCATAAGACTTGGGGAAACCAATTCAATGTGTGCAAATATAATTAAGAGAAAGATCACTTATATAAAATAGTGCAGGCAGGTAAGAATAGCAAATAAGCAGGCTCAAGCAAGAAATGTGTACTAACACCCTAGTCTCTCCAGTATCCATCTCCGTCTCCCAGATCAGTCAACAAACATTGCTGGCCTTTAAGAAGTTAAAAATTTCAATGCAGCTCACCCAGTTTGTTCCTCAGATGTCTCAAATCATGTACCCTCACAGTTCCCAGCTGCATGAACAACTGACTGATAAAATCAGTGACATCCTATGAAGAGTTCACAATGGGAAACTAAGTCATTATGTTAAGATTAAGCATCATCATGAAAGAAAACAAAATTAGGCATGGATTATTAAACTTTGGATCCTTTCTCTAAATTGAAACATTCTTAACAGTAAAGCCCAAGTTGTTAAAATTTTAAAAAATACAAAATCTGGATCTCAGTATACTGAATTTATTTTAAAACAAGTAAATTACCCAAAAAAAACAAGTATTCTAAAAGCTGAACTGTTAGATCTAAACCCAGAACCCAGAAAGCAGAGTGAAAAAATGTGACAAGATTCCCAAATCTTTACTTGTAGAAACATGATGGGCATTTCTGGCTGTTGCAACAAGCTTGAAATTTACATGTCACTAGCACACAAAATGTGCTATAAATCCTCTGGTGTGGCTTTCCCAACATACAGCTCATTTCCAATACCGACTTGCTTAAGAAACACCCACGGAAACGTTTTTTCAGTTTAGAGTTCTACTAAGACTGGTGGGCCCCAAATAAAAATCAATGAAATTTGCTTGATGGTCATAAAATAAAATTTTTAGCCATGAGTCTTGTTTCCCTTGTACACATCTTCTTTATCCCTTGAGTCACTTTATCTTTAAAATGAAATCTTGAGTTCCTGCTCTACTGCTTCTTTTTACAGCCTCTGAGAAAATGAAATGAAAAGCAGGAAAAGGCTAGGAGGTCTATTCTAGTGTTCTTTGGGACTTAGTTTCTTTCATGACATCCTTTATCTACAATTAGACTAGATATGTACAGAGGAGCTTTATACATGTTCATCTTAAAAAATGAATATACATAAAAGCATAAAAAATCATTTATCCACCCAACACCAAGTCAGCCATAATTAAATATTGTTTCATTATGTTCTGTTTTCATTTAAGAGGTTGGCTGCTTTTAATCTGCAGGTGCTCTCAAGGGGTGCCAATCTGTTGGGTTTGCTGATGATAACCAAATGGTAAAGCAATTAAATTTGAGAACTCTAGGAAACTAGCATGCAGATAGTACTGTCATTTATTTTGGCCAATACATTATTTTAAAAGAAAACTGAATATGAATGTCTCTAAGAACGTTTCCATTTTGTCATAGATTTCATTACTTCCTTACTCTTTTACATTAAGGTCAAATGCTTAGGTATGTGGCTGGGTGGGCCCTAAATGCATTTGAGTTCATAACCCCCTATAAAGGGTTCATATAATGGAATGTATGTGGGAAGTTGAATAGAAAAACATATCTTTTAAGAATATATATCTAGGGATCCCTGGGTGGCGCAGCGGTTTGGCGCCTGCCTTTGGCCCAGGGCGCGATCCTGGAGACCCGGGATCGAATCCCATGTCAGGCTCCCGGTGCATGGAGCCTGCTTCTCCCTCTGCCTGTATCTCTGCCTCTCTCTCTCTCTCTGTGTGACTATCATAAATAAATAAAAATTACAAAAAAAAATTTAAAAAAAAAAGAATATATATCTAGTACTTCCTGTCAAACTCCAACTATCCAAAAACTTTCAGTGTCAAGATTTATCTCCTTCCAAGCTTTTACCTAGCTTGAAGTCCTACACAAAAAAGATTATACCCACTTCACTCTTAATTTCTCAAGCAGGTAAAACCTCACACACACATACACACACACATGCACACACACAAAGAACTTACAAACCTCAAATTATGAAAAATGCCCATTTTCCAGGTAAGGCCTGAGAACTTAATAAAGCAAATTCCTAGCAATGGTAGTAGTGTCACAATTGCTTCAAAGTTGGAATGCAGGGAGAATGATGTGGAAGCTATCTGCTCTGTTGAGCTGCAGAAGAGTCTGGGGAAAAGGTTGACCAGCAGTCTAACAAAATGCCCTGCATGGATTACCTGCTCAGCAAACTCAAGCAGCAACAGTAACAAGCAATGGAATGCAAATATGCCATCTTATGAAAGCATATCTGAAGAGGGCAAAAGGAAACAAGTGGTAGGGTCAGGTATGAGTCAATGGACAGAAGTGGAAATCCAATTGATTTATAGACTAACAACATACAAAATAAAGACAATATACATGGCAAAAATGGCAGATGTTTCTTTGACGCTGGTAGGTTGAATAGATTATGTCATAGTTTACAGAAGATATTTTAAATAAATACTGCTTATGCTTTGGCAAATTTTCATTTCTAAAAATAATTTTCATTTAAAAGAGATCTTCTAAGTCTGTAAAAAAGCCACATGCGCTTTGCTCATTTAAATAGGTTTGCATTTTTCTTGAATTAGAACCCAGTTGGTCTCCCCAGCACCAATGCAGGAAATTGCCCTGAGGTGTGAGGTAAAAGACAGCAAGCCTTTCTGGCCAGCCAGTATCACCAAAACTGCTTGCCTCTCCTATGACCTACAGTTAATTCCAGTCTATCGTTTTTCTCAAATTTTTAAAAATTCAGTTCCCCATTACTCTGTCAGTTGAGATTTGCCAAAGGCACATAGATTTTATCACTCTGCAAAACATGTTTACCTAGAACTACTTGATTATATTAAGAGAAATTTTAAAGCCAAGTATCTTATATATATCCTACTCTTTTTTTTTTTTTTAAGATTTTATTTATTTATTCACGAGAATACACAGAGAGGAGAGAGAGGCAGAGACACAGGCAGAGGGAGAAGCAGGCTCCATGCAGGGAGCCCGACGTGGGACTCGATCCTGGGTCTCCAGGATCATGCCCCGGGCTGAAGGCAACGCTAAACCACTGAGCCACCCAGGCTGCCCTCTCCTACTCTGTTTATTGAAATTATGATCCTATCACAAGGTCTGACTATTGATCAGTCAGAGTGATGGATTTCTCAGCACGAGAACAGCCTGATAATGGTTCTGGTCAAATTAGGCACTTAAAAATATATACTGAAATCAGTTAATGGAAGAACACTCTCCCTATTTTTATTCCTATTCAGTGAATGCCTTCCAGGAGCCTAGGATTAGGTGGGCTTCTATCCTACAACAGTATATATATTGATTCTCCCGACATGTGGCTGAATACACTTGTAACCTCATTTGGCTTTACAAAGTGGCTCTCTGTTGACCTATGACTTATGTTCTGAAGCTATGGAAAAATACTGAATCTGCTTATACCGTGATTTAAAGAGAAATACAAAGAGGTATTCTGATTCCCCCTTCAGCCACAAGCTGTTCCCGCTGTCCCTACCAGCTTTGGATTCCTATTTAAGCTGAGAGCAGACAAACTGATGGAAAAGTATTAATATAGGGAAACTGCCAATATCAATTTCTGGTTATGGCTCAGAGAATTAAATGGTGACTTTAGAAGTAGGCCCAACAGTTTTCCCATTCTATAGAAGGGAAGAATGAAAAAATTTTCTAAGCCAAAAGTGTAAAACTATTTTATTTACTCATCTATACTTACATATAACTAACACTTAAATAGTTTTATTTTACTCATCTATACTTATATACACTTAATTTACTCATCTATACTTATAAATAGTCTAATAATTTTTTATTCAACCTCTTTCTCAACTGAGTTCTACTTCATTGATTCATTTCTTTTTAAACAAATGATCAACTAAGTACCTAATATGTGTCAAGCAAAAAAGCACAAGGGGGAGGGAAGGTAGAGTACACAGTGAACAACTGTCTTGAATAGCTCTTTGCTTGTACATCAATTCCATAGGCAAGTGGTTCTCAACCTGCAAAGAACTTTTGAAGCGTTATCGTGGAGTACCTACAATAGGTCTGTAGAGTCCTAGGCTCATCGATATACAGACCAACAATTATATTCAGATTGAATTATTCTTATCATCTACATATTACGATTAAAAAAATTCGTATAGATATGTTCATGGTTTTTTTTTTAAATAAATAGTATCCTGGGGTGATAGTAAAATGTTTCATAAATGGTTAAGCATGGGCTCCAATTAATAAAATGAATAGCCAGCCCTCAACTGGATCCTCAAAATGGACAGATCAGCTCCCACCAGCTGATTATCAGATCAGCCAATCCAGGCAAGAGGGGATAACTTTTTCCTCTTGTTCTCGCCTTCTTTTTCCTCCATGTTAAAGAGGGATTCTCAGGAGAAATAAGCTATTATTCCAAGAAAACTAGTTGGCTTAGATGTTAACACGTAACACCATATCCTAATGATTAGATCATGAGAAATCACAATAAATTTAGAGGTTACTCTCTTGTTGGTGCTTTTTTGGTGCTTTCATCATCTTTAACAGATTCATTCTCCACTTTCCCATGAATCCCTATAATTGGCCAACTCTTACCAGATGTTCTAAAGGCTATAAAACCTTCCTCCATGAAAAAGTCTGTTTGTTTATACTTTATTTATAGTAAGAAACAGTGAGTCTCAGGCTTGTGTCCTCAATCTACTTAAACCAGTGAACACTCTGCTAAGAGGAAAAGTTCCAACTTCAGAAGGATATCTGGGATGGACTGCAATGTGTGTAAACCATTTCATCCTAGAATGTATCTGCAATTGGAAGCACTGTGTTAGAACGGAAGAATGGACAACACTTTGTCCTCCCCAGTGAAAGAAGAAAACAAGCTAGACGGACAGGGCTACCTTTGACTTTAGCCCAAGGAGTAACTCAAGTTCTCCATCTCTTTGTCACAGCTTCATAAAGTAAGTCAGTCACATTTATATATCTAGCACATTATAGCACAGATGGTCCCCAACTTTATAACGGTCCAACTTACCATCTTTGACATTACAATGGTGTGAAAGCTACACACATTCAGTACAAACCAGACTTTGATTATTGATCTTTTCCCAGGCTAGCACTATGCAGTAGCGATGCTGGGCAGCAGCACCATATCAGCCAGCCCAGTGATCACAAGCCCCACAGCAGGGCTCTAACTCAGGACCCCGAGATCAAGTGGGGACACTTAACTGACTGAGCCAACCAGGTGCCCGGTGGTGTCACTTCTGGTTATCTTCTTAATCTAAAATCAAAATTCTGAGGGTTTGATCAGAAGCAGCTTCAGATATCAAATCATTGAAAATACAAACACACTTCCAACAAAACTGACCTTAAAAAAGGCAAACCACTTGTAGTCGTTCAACACAATCTCAAAGCCTTGATTGTAAATGATGGTAAAATGGCCCGTATTGCCAAAATTATCATATGCCGTGTCCAACTTCTCAAGATGCACCACTACTTTTTTTTCTGGTGGTCCTAAAAAAATGCACAACAAAGGAAAATTATTTTGACTTCAAATGGGAGGGGAAATCTCTATAATTTCCATTATTTAAAAATGCTTTCCTTTCATGCTACTGGATTTGGACCAGTCTGGCTTGTGAGGAGATCAGTCTCCACCCTGTTGCCTCCATCTGTACAGTCCCACAGGGGTCTCAGATCTGTGAAGTGAGGGCTCAACAGATACAGATATGGCAAGTAGCCCAGCAGGAAGACAGGCCCCCAAAAAGTACAGCCCCTATCTTCTTAGAGCAACCAAACACTGAAGAAATTTGTCCACTGAGGAAAAGAAGAAATAAGGGATGTTTAAAGTGACAGGCAGAAATGGGTAGAATACAAAATGGTAGTGAAAAAAAAAAGGCAAACATAAACTATAAAAGGATCTGCTATCAGATCATAAGGACAAAGGAAATTATCTCTTCAGAGAAGAAAAGAGGTGTATCTCTCTCTTCAATGGCTCTACATTTCAAAACCTCAGAATCTGAATCCTTCCACAGCATTCAGCAAACTCACGGTTTCTATCCTATACAGCTAATTTGTGCTGACAGAAACTAAGCTTTCAACTTTCAGAATATGGGGGTGTAGATCTGTGTGTTTTTCCACTAGATTAAAGTCCAAGACAGAGGCTCACAGGCAGAGGCTGCCTGAGAGTTCTGCTGTGTCCATCTGGAGATTTCACACTCTGGGCGGGTTTTCCAGGTTTCAGATTAATGCTCTGAAACAGAAGATTGCATGTGACAGAAGAGCACAAATTCTGATCTCCCTTTGCTTTGGATCTCCTAATTCAACGTTTAAAGCTGAAGATGTTTATAATGCCCAGGATTACGAAATGCCACACAGTCATCTGGAGTGGAATTGGACAGTTGAATATGTCTGTTTTAGTATCAAATGACCTGGCAATCTTCGTTCTGCTGACAAGGAGACTGCAGCAGGGTGTTTCACTCATTCTGCACATGCCACAGGGTGGTAAGGGTTTGGGCAGAACAAGAGTGCTTCTTTTGACCTGAGACTGCTTTTTTTTCTTCTCCCTTCACTAAATTATTTGTCCTCAGTGTAGATGTGGTATCTGAGGGCATATGGAATATGCCAGTGGCGTTCTCACACTAGATACTTACTGACAGCCTTCCATGAGCCAGATGCTAGGCTTGGCTCTGGGCATCCCAAAGTATAATTACTGGTTAGAGAGTCATTTTTTAAAAATAACAATAAAAGAAGGAGAAAGAAAAGGAGGAGCAGAAGGAGGAGGAGGAGGAGGAGGAAAGAGAAGGGAAGGGAAGGGAAGGGAAGAGGAGAGAGGGGGAAACTTTTATATCTCTCTGCAGCACATGAAACCTTGTGGAGCCACACCATAAGTTTTCTTGGACTAGTAGCACACGTGTAAACCAAAAACGCGAGGCATAAGGGCTCTTTTCCCACAAACTAACAAAAGGAAAAGTTTCTCCTGCTCTATTTTCCACTGTTTGAGCTCATATTCCGTGGGCACAGTTTTCTTTAAAATGCAGACTGGACAGGGAGCTGAGAAGACTGTCCGGTCTCAACTCTCTTCCAAACTAAACCAAAACACTAAAACCCAGGGAAAGAAAAGTTCCTGAAAAAAAGTCTTTAGGTACTGCAATAAGCAAACGAGAACTGAGAAGTCCCCAGCTGCTGAACTTTGCCTTCTTGGCCCTGGAGCGGGGAGGGGCGCCCCAAAGGGCCCCAAGTGCCCCGGCTGCCCCTGGCAGGAGCGGTCGGGAGGTCGGGAGAGGTCGGGACAGCTCGGAAGGAGCCCGGGGCGGGGGGGGGCGACTCACCCATCACCGAGCAGTTGACGCTGCGGGGCCCCGCGGGGCCCACCTGGAAGACCCACGTGCCCAGCAGCTCGGGGTGGGTGCAGTTGGCGGGCGTGTCGCCGTGCGCGGCGCCCAAGCCGGAGAGCAGCAGGAGCGCGGCGGGCAGCAGCGGGCCGGGCCGGGGACCCATGTCTGCGGTACCGACGGCCGAGGCGAGCCCGCGGCGGGAGCAGGGGCCAGGGCCAGGCCGGCCGCACCGCGCGTGCCTTAAAGTAGCCGGAGCTGCCGGAAACCGGCGGGGCGGGGGGGCGGGGCGGGGCGCGGGCCGGCAGGTGAGCTCCGGAGCCGCTGCTCCGCCCCCGGCTGCGCCCGCCCTGCGCCCGCCCTGCGCCCGCCCGCGCCCGCGCCCGCCCTGCGCCCGCACAGCCGCCCCGACGGCGTCCAGCCGTGGGACGTCTCCAGGCACTTTGACTTTGCTCCCTGCAAAGTAACGGGGCGGGAGGTGGGGGAGCGTGGGGGTTGGGAGGCGACCCAAGATGAGGCAGGGGCGGGGACACAGCCCCGGGGAGGGGGCTGCCGAAGAGGCGGGGCGAGGGCGGCGGGGGGACTCTACTCGGTTGTTTCCCGCCCTTGGAAGGATTGTACTTGCTGCCCCCGCCACCCCAGCTGCTTCAGAACTGCGCTTCCTTCCGTTTTCCAAAACCTTCGCAGCCTTTTTTTGTTTTTTTTTGCTTGATTTGTTCTGGTTTCCTGTTAATGGTGTTTGCTTATTATCCACAAGAGAATTCAGTTGTAAAAAAAAAAAAAAAGAGAGAGAGAGAGAGAATCCAGTTGCAATGCAAACTTGCGGGGTTTAGTTGACACCTATAGGCACACACGCCCTCTCCTTGGTCGGATGACAGCGGGAGGCCCGGAGGAAGGAAGCTGCTGGGACACAGTTGGTCTTAGGAGCGGGCCCCAGTGTGCCAGGCGGCCCGTCGGTAATCACAAGGTAGCTCTCTTTCAAGTGCCTCTTTGCTTAGTTTAAATATCGCCCTTTTCTGTGACTGCTCCTCCGACTCGCCTGGCTGTTGGTGTCAAGTTGGGGCTCCTGTTGCGCGCAGAGGAAAAGGAGTGTGTCCGGCCTTGAGTCAGCATCAAGGGCAACTGAGGAACAAATAGCCTTTTATGTGTCCCTGCACCGTGGGGCTTGCCCTCATCACACTGGTTACAAGTAAATAGGCACATTATTCACATTATTCATCTTGTTCTCCCTAGATTCTGACCTAACAGCACTCAGATTGCCCTGGGGTGTTAAAATAAACGCATAAGTGAAGGGGTTCAGCCAAGTCTCCTCAAAATGTGCCACTTACACATGGGGACTATATTGAGCTGAAGGCACTCAAGACTACAGGGCCAAGAGAAATGTTTTGCTTCTCAACTACCTAGAATAATCTAAACTGGGGATCTTTCCTGGAATTAAGAGTCATTACCAGAGATACATTTTATCTGACCCATCTGTATGGCAGTGCAAACATTTAATTACCAAATATCTACTCTTCTTAACTGCCCTGTGAGTCATACCCCTCCCTTTGAGGCACCAGGCTCCCTATCCCTTCCTTAGCTCAGGTTGGCATATATACCCGGTTTTACCTTTCTGGCTTTGAACTGCTCACATATGTGGGACTCCTGTATAGACAGGAGTAAATTATATTGTATTTCCTTCTGTTAATCTGTTTCGTATCAATTTAATTCTTAGCCTAGCCAAGAAGGTAGAAGAAAACTTTTTTCTCCCCTATATAATCTTATCTTGGTTTCTAAGCCTGAAAGCCAATTTGTTTGGCAAGGAGTTACTTTAAAAAAAAAAAAAAAAGATTTTATTTATTCATTCATGAGAGACAGAGAGAGAGAGAGAGAGAGAGAGAGAGAGAGAGACACAGGCAGAGGGAGAAGCAGGCTCCATGCAGGGAGCCCGACCTCGTACTGGATCCCAGGTGTCCAGGATGACGCCCTGGGCTGAAGGTGGGGCTAAACCATTGAGCCCCCCCAGGCTGCCCAAGGAGTTACTCTTGAAAGCTCAGAAGTGAATATACTCTGTACTGTAGGCACAAACTGCAAAGGCAAGGGTGGGGCCTTTTAGATTTTATAGCCCCATACTTAAGATTAAAAATTGACATTATAAAAAAAAAGTTGAAATCATGTAATAAACTAACACACTTAGAGATATGCTGGCCGGGTAGTATTGCTTTTTTAAGTCCCTGGGAAAGCATATTATTTGTTGTTAGAACATTAAAACTTTTACTCAGTTGTCAATATTGCAGGATTGAACAGTCCCCGTTAGAAATTTCTTTGATAGGTATAATCAAAGTAGCATACTTAATAGAGAAGAGAGTTTAAATAGTCTTTTAAACTCTTTTATCATTCTTTAAAGAATGATAACTAAAAAGGTATCTTGGAGAACATTTAGCCTAATGGGTTCATTTTAATATTAGAAAATGTAAATCCAGAGGTTATAGTAACTTGCTCAATGTCATGTCACACTGCTAGTTACTGAGATTCAAAAATAAACCTTACATACCTTGATTTTAAATTTAGTTTATCTCCAATTATCTACTAATTCCCAAACTATTCCCCCTCAAAACAAAATATTTGTCCTGTCTCCATTAGCAGGGAGGAAAATTAGTGATTCTCATACTGGGCAGTCCCTAAGTTTTATTTTCATAACAAATATTTTATAGAGACCTTTACTGTTCTGAAATGAAATGTACATATAAGCTAGTTACATGCTTAATAAAAAAAAAGAAAATACCAAATTTAATATAAAGAACAAATTAAAAAGATATTTTAAATAAATTTCTAATGCAAAGACATATTTCATCATGGATCAAAATACCCATGGATCAATGTACTGGAAAACAGAATAAGACATTCAGATACTTTTATGCCTGTATGTAAAATTGTAGAATCAGGATAAAAGTGGCAGGTGCCTTTTCTCTGAAGACAGAAATCATTTCAGTAAGTTAGAACACAAATATAGGGGCATCTAGCTTGGTCAGTTTATCCCCCGACCCTTGGTTGTGGCTCAGGTCATGACCTCAGGGCTGTGATATCGAGCCTGTCCTTCAGAGTCTGCACTGGATATGGAGCCTGCTTAAGCTTCTTTCTCTCTCTCTCCCTCTGCCTACCACTCTCAAAAAGAACACAAATATCAGATGGTCGTTGAACCAATATACCTTGGTGTTGATGCTAGATAACTCTTGGTCATGTGTCAATACTAGATAATTCTTGGCCAAGTGCTGATGCTAGATAACTCTCGGTCAAGTTTCAGTGATCAAAATATAATCCTCTGTTGATTTACCTGGAAGTTCCATTCCTAAAATGATATGAAACAATTTTCTATGCAAACCAAAATTTGGTGCTCAGATCATTTTAACAGGTAGGTTTATAAAGAGGCAGTGTTGCTCAGCAGTAATTCCCAAAGCGTGGTCCCAGGACCAAGAGGACCAGCAGCAGCCACAACTTGGAATTTGTAAAAGAGCAAAGTCCTGACCCCTACCTCATAACTTACTGAATCAGAAAATGTCTGGGTCAGTCCCAACAATCTGTGCTTTAACAATCCCCTTTCTGGAGTTTCTGATTTAGTTACAGTTTAAGAATATCTGATTTAAATATTGGCAAGGATTCAAGTCACACTGCTTGAGAGGGAAGCCTGGTCTCTGCCTCTCACTAGCTCTTTGATCTTGAATAAGTTATTTTATTTCTTTTTGTGCCTTGGTTTTCTCATCTATAAAATGTGCATAGTTTATTCCCTATCTGCTTCATCTGGTTTTGAGAAGACTAAATGAGTTAATACAGATCTCTTGGGAGATACGACTGTATTTATTATTGTGCTTATTTCTATTAAAAACCTTATTCCTCTTAATTAACAATAGGTTCCAAATCTTGTTCCCTATTGTAATCTTGGCTCCCTGAGCAGTTTCTGGCACACAATAAAATCTCAAATATTTGTTGAATGAATTAATAATATGATGGGCATGAATATATCTATATCTCATGGTAAAGAGCAAAGAGCATCATGATCTCCAAGTTTGCTGCCTTGAGCATAAGTTTGAGAGCCACTGTTCTAGAATGCATATTAAAACAATGAAAGATCTAGCTTTGCGCGATTATTGCTAATTGAAACAATGAGAGATCTAAGAAATGGAGAAAAAAAAGAACTTGACATATCATTATAGCATGTTATTTGGCTTTGTGTACACCTCTGTCATTGGTAGTCATAATAATCATCATAGTAATTTTATTTAGGACTTTACATTATACCGAGATAATTCACCTATATTAGGTCATTTAATTATCACATAATTGTATGAGGAGGATATTATCTATTTTATCGGAAATAAAACTCAGACTCAGAGAATTTATTAGGAACTAGTGCCCATTAAAGAGTAAGTGGAGAGAGAAGAGGAACAGGAGGGGAAAGCCTCAGATTACAATCTAGTTCTGGCACCTGTGAAAGGAAGGAAGGAAGGAAGAAGGGTTGAAGAGAGACTCAGGAATACAACTCTGAGAGTTTCAACCAGCCTAGCAGAGAACTCTGTTGTCATGGCACCCAAAGATGAGCTTGACTTGGGCAGAAATGGCCAGGCCATAGTACCCATGCTGCTTTTAGTCATCCACCTTGACTGGAAAGCCAAGGTGGTTCCTGAAGTCATTCCAGATGGAGGCGATCAGTAAACTGCACCCCTATATAGGTTCTCTCTTAAAGAGAAATGAGAGCAGTGCAGCGCTATGGGAGCTACAGTGGGGAATTTCTGTTTGGAGGTATGGATGGATCCTCAAGCGTAAAAAGGACTCCAGACCATTTGTTGAGGTCTTGTGATGTTCCAAGTATTGGTTCTTTTTCTGTCCTTCTGATCTCCTAGGCAGATGGCAAAATGCCCTCTTGTGTCACTTCCTGTTCCTGTGTTCATGATTCATTGTCATTATCTACCTGACTGCTTTTTCCACTAGGACCCATGCTCCTTGATGGCAGGACAGTATTATTTTTATACCTCAGAGTTTTTGGCCAATGTATACTCATTCATCCTCTCCATAATATTTATGAAAGAAAGGGAGGATCCTATGCAGGAAGATAAGCAGGAAGGCAGGCAGAAGAAGTAATTAATTAATTACCTTTCTGTACATGAAAACAAGCTAATTAGAGCTTACCCTGCCCCAGATAACAGGGTTGTTTATTAATGCTGCCCAGGTTGGCTGATTGCACTATACCAGTGTTTCTCAGACTTACTGTTCTTAGGACCCCTTTGCATCCTTAAAGATAATGAAGACTCCAAAGAGCGTTTGTGTATATGGGTTATATCTGCAGTATTTACCCTATTAGAAATTAAAAGTAAAAAGTAAGTAATGACTTATTTAGTAATGACAATAAAGTAAAAGTAACACACTTCTAAAAATATAGATATATTTTCACAAACAAAAAATAGAAGAGTAATGTTGTTTTACCATTTTGCAAGCTGAAATGCCTGGGTTAATGGAAAAGTGCTGTATTATCTGCTGCCACACTGCAAATGTTGTGATATGTCACTTTGGTTGAAGAGTATGAAGAAAACTCAGCATTATACAGATATGTAGTTGAAAAAAGAACTTATGAACTTCTGAACAAGTCCTATGGGTCCCCATGGGTTCTTGACCACATGCTGAGAACTTCTTCACTAGAATAATTGTATACCCTGATAGTCTCTCAAAAATGTCTGTCCTTGGTCACAAGGTGAATAGGGGTGAGCAGAAAGTGTGGTTTTCCAACCACAAACAAAACTGCAAGAATAGAAAAATCGCTCAAACCATATTCCCTACTGATTGGGGGTCACTAGTGTCATTTTTGTATATGAGGGGCAGTAATATTCTAGGCTTACTCAGTTAAGATATAAAAATAGGAGGAGGACATCCCTGTGTTTGATGCAATACGGGCTGATGAAGTTAGAAAAAGAATTATGCTTTCTATTTGAATAGCTTATCATAACTTGTACAACACACTCACATGTTATGTAAATCTGATAGCAATCTTCTAGATATCATTACTCCTACTTTACAGATAAGGAAAATGGGGCTCTAGAAAACATAAGTCACTTTTCTGTGGTCACACTGCTAGTGAGTATAGGTCTGATAACCAACCGAAGTTTTAGCTAGACTGCTGGAATGCAATTTTAAAAAAAGAAGCTTGGTCTGCTTATTGATTCAGTCAGATATAAAAGAGAAAGAAAGGTTCTACAAGCAAATTGGACAGAAGATGCATGCTGAGGCAGCTGTGGAACTCTTAAGTTACGGAGATACTCTCTACTTTTTAATCCTAGTCTCACTTCACTATTTCCTTCTGTGAAATAAAACAAATTTGGGAAACGAAATTTTTAAGATGCATTATTCTTACTGATAGACCAGACTTACTTATCCTGTAGGTGATACAGAGGCAGAGCCAACAGACATAAGAATGTGTCCACTTTGCTCCCTTTCCACCAACATACTCTGCTCCAATATGCCATTGTTTATTCCTGAACAACTGTGGTTAACTTCTAATTTCATCCACTTTTTTCGTGAATTTAATGTACAAGCCAGGAACCTAAGTGTCATCCTTGACTCTTCCTTTTCCCACACCTTCCATCTGATCAGCCAACGTATCACAATGAGCCTTCCCTCAATACTGTGATTTTTAACATTTAAATGTAAATCATATCAAGTTACTCCCAGTATTGGAAAGCTGAATCCTTCCCAATAGGTTACCTTTCTATCATATTTGAGTAAAATTCTGCAGGAAAGATCTGCATGAACTGCTACCTATTTCTTTGTTCCTCCAATTGCTCACTGTACTGGAAGCTCTCACCTTCTGTTTGATCCTCAGACCCTCTAGATTTCTTCTCTCTTCTTTACCTTTGTACTTTGCCATCCTCTCTGTCTGAAATCATTTGCGTACTTTTTTCACATGGCTGCTCATTCTCACTGTTTATGAAATTGTCACTGATAAATATTTTACCTTCTCAGGAAGGCCTCCTCTATCTATGCTATCTGAAGCTGCCTTCTCCAGCTATTTAATTTTATTACTCTGTTTATTTCTATATAACATCTAAAACTACTTATAATTACTGAATTTTCTTGTTTATTATGTTTCTGCCTCACTGGAACATAAGCTCTGTGAGGCCTGGGACTTCTCTGTCTTGTTCACTGTATTTCCAACACACAGTAGGAGGTTTGGACTTTAAAAAAATAAATAAAACTGCCAGTTATTTTACCAGCAAAAGATGGGCTTATTCGGGAATAGCAGAGAACTGTAATCCAAGACAAGCAAGCTATGGCAGAACCATAACTGAGGCAGCAAAGGAGAGAAATGCTCTTTTATAGAGGAAAGGGGAAGGTTGGAGAGGCTGTTAGAAACACGGAGTCCACTGGGGTAAACTGGGAATTGGAAGTATAGTGGCTTCTCAATGGCTGAATTGTGAATGTCTCTGGTTGGTTGAACTACTGCAGGGTAGAGAGAGCCTTTCTTCCTTCTGCTGGAATAGTAAAGTAGTAGCTAAAGCAGTAACCACGTGCAACATCTGTCTTCCTGTTGGACTGGCAATTGATGACTAGTGGTAGGGCATGAGAGACCCCACTGCCAAATCTCTAGACTCCATCTTAGTGAGGTTTCCCTTAATTAATTTTCAGTGTTTAATAAATACTTACTAAATGTTGGGGCACCTTGGTGGCTCAGTTAGTTAAGCGACTGCCTTCAGCTCAGGTCATGATCTTGAGGTCCTGGTATAGAGCCCCACCTGGGACTCCCTGCTCAGCTCTGCAGGGAATCTGCTTCTCCCTTTCCCTCTGCCCCATCCATCCCCTACCCCGACTCCCACCCCTGGCTCCTATGCATGCACTCACCCCTCTCTCTCTCTCAAATAAATAGATATATGAAATCTTTAAGAAAGTACTTATTAAATGTTGATTGAAATTCTTTACTCTCCAGCTTTAAGAATCAGGTTGATTGGAAGCAGAGTTTCATTTATGTCTGTAGCAAATGTTTGTGCCATGAGAGGATACATTTTGTATATCTCACTTCATATACTATTCACTTTCAGAGAAATTCAGGTAGTATAAAGGACCAACCTGAAAGCCTCAGCAACATCTGGAATTTTAAATCAATATACCTGTGTGGATTAGTTTGGAAGTTGACCATAGACTGCTCCACAAATGTTTGGCTTGCTATCCTGAAGTGAAGTTATAAACATGTGTTGGGGAATAGGAGGACTAACCCCTATCTCAGCATTTATTTTCAAATTTTTTGTATCTTGATTTGCATTCCCACCTTTTTATATGTTATCATTGACAAGGAAATATGATATCAACCAAGGTGAATTCTAAAATAGCAAAACTAGAGTTTTGGCATGAAGAGCAAAACCAGACTAGGATGACAGGTTTCAAGGTCAATACTATCCATTTCTGCAAATAAAGAAAGAATATCACTTTTCCAAGAATCAGATAACTCACCCAACTAATGATATGGGAATATTTAAAATATTTCATTTTAGTAAGTTGAAAATAAATTGACTTATTATTTTTGTTACTTTTTATTATTTAAGTTGACAAGATTAAGCTGATTTATACATTCCTCTTTTTAAACATTTAATACCCTTATGTATATAAGGGTAATATATATGTATATATAAATAATAGATACATAGTTAAATATATAAATAACTTTAATGTGGATATAATTAATGCAACAACTCTGAAGAAAAAGGATCTCAAATTTATCATTATTTTTATTTGTTCTGTAGGGGCAGAAAACTTCTCCCTTCTTCCCTTCTATGTTCTTTGGATAGTTTAATAATTAATTTGATATAACACAGATTAATGGGAGAAAAACAAAAGTTTCATAACATGTATCTCTGCCGGATAAATGGGAGAGACCCAGTGAGGCATCTGGTTCCTGGGCCTGCTATGAACACATAAGCAGAATTATAGTTGTATTAGTTGCATTATTACCTTAGCTCCAGGGGAGCCTGGGTGGCTCAATTGTTAGGCGACTGTCTTTAGCTCAGGTCATGATCTCAGGGCCCCGGATCAAGCCCCACATTGGGCTCTCTACCAGCAGGGAGTCTGCTTCTCCTTCTCCCTCTCCTTCTGTGCTCTCTCCCCTCCTCTCTCAAATAAATGACTAAAATCTTTAAAACAACAACAACAACAAAAAACCCTTAGCTCTACATTTTGTTTTGTTCCCTACTTAATTATGTTTTATGCCCCTCTTATCAATCATTAATTTTGCCTTTTCCACTCCTACTCTGTGTTTACCCACTGATTGTAGAAACATGATGGGGATCTGACGGTGACATTTGTTTTGAAATTATGTGATGTACTTGGTGTACCAAGTCCCAAAAGGCACCTCATTGTCTGGAAGAATGTATACCTCCAGATTGTTTCAAGCTCCCCCATTCCCCCTCCAGGTTTCAAGAAACCCCTCACCCTCCTCTCATGTATTCACTTCCTTTGCAAACATATAAGCTGTCCCTAGGTTCAACAGGACAGGCAGCTTTGGGAATGAGCCTCTGCCTGCTTCTTGAGCTGTCCTGATAGTAAAGCTTTCTTTGCTTCAAGACTGTTGTCTCAGTAAGCCTACTGCGCAGACAAGTTTGAGTTCCGTAACACCAGGAAAACTGAGGAACTCTCCAAAAATGGTCAAGACATCATTTTAAATACCATCTTCATTCAGCTAAAGACAAAAGATATTCATGGTGGGGAGTCAATGAAAGGAGGTTACCAGGAAAAGCATAGTAAACATGAGTAAGGTGGTTATGAGGAGTTGAGTCTATGCCTTCTCCACTGATAACAGTTTTCAGAGATTTAGAGTTATTCTCATCGTGCAGATACAGTGAGGGTGACACCCTGACAAATGGGTATTTCCCTTGCTAATGTCTCTTCTGACTTCTAATAGGTTTTCAGAGCTTTACCTATTGTCTGCTGTTTCTTAAAAATGACTGGCTTAAAATAATCAAGATGCCAAAGAGGCATATTTTGGGAAGGCATATTTTGTTCTCCTTCAGTTAATACTGCTGATTTTTGTCCCTTATACTTAACTCTATTTATGCTAGTATATGATGAGACATAAAATTCAATAAATTTTATTTAAACTTATACCAACTACATTTGCCATTGTGCTACAACGTTTTTTTCCTCCTTCCCACCCCTCTTCCTTTTCCTTCCCATTCTCACCCTGCTAAGCAAGGTAATCTGTGTTCATATCCTGGTGCATATCCTTCCAGATCTTTTACTAAACTTACTAGCCATTTACAAACATGCACATAATGCAGGACACATAATGTATAAGGGCATGGATTCTAGATCATGGATGCCATGGTTTGAATCCTGGTACCACCTCTAATTATCTGTGTGACTTTCAAGAAGCTATTTATCTTCTCTGATTCAGTTTCCAAATTAGTAAAACTTAGTTAATAATAGTACCTACATCACAGGGTTGTAGTAAAGTTTTGAGTGAAGATGTGAAATGCTTTTAATAATGCTATCACGGAATAAGCACTATAGAAGTGCTATGTGAGTATGGATCATTTCTCCTTGATCTAATTTCGCGTTTAATAAAATATTTTCATTCTTGAGCCCTTGAGTTGGCCTCAGTGTGCTCACGATCTGTCTCAATTTTGTTTTCATTCTTAAAAATAAACTACAGATATCTCTTCACATCAAGAATTTGAATTTGTTTAAGGAAAATAGATGCATGGTACTTAAGGCATTTAACAAATCTATGTAACTTATTTAATGGGCATTTTAGTTGTTTCTAGGCATTTTAACACTAGTACTTTTTTTGCCAGCCATGTTGCAATAAGAAGGTTTTTAAAAAAGATTTTACTTATTTATTCATGAGAGACACAGGGAGAGAGAGGCAGAGATACAGCAGAGGGAGAAGCAGGCTCCACACAGGGAGCACGATGCGAGACTCAATCCTGGGACTCCGGGCCAAGGGCAGGTGCTAAACCACTGAGCCACCCGGGCTGCCCACAATAAGAAGTTTTTGAACATATATCCTTCCTACAGCTGCTAATTGCTAGGTCAAATAGATATTGCAAGATTAAGAGTCCAAAACAGCCCTAGCATATAGCACTTCTCCCAGTGTCATCAGTTAGACTCTAAGATCTGAACTTCACTGCCCAGCTGCTTGTACACACTGACCCTGTCCCACATTTTTCCTTAAGCTCTTTTTTGCAGCTTATCTCTTAACTCAGACAATAAACCTGATAGGCATAGCATCCCATGATGGAAACCAAAACTACCCCTCAAGCAATAATGACTACCCTTATGAAGAGCTCTGGAGGCCCCAACCACCCAGAGCAATTTGAGTTCAACCCTCAACTTACACCTGCTCAGAAGGACCATGAAGTGACCCATGGCATGCCCAGCAGTTACCTTTACCTCATTATAATACTAAAATATCCACCCAAGGAGGAACACAAGCCTCACATCCTTAAGACATATGCAGCACTTTATGCATACCTGTACATAAGATGACAAGGCTCCTTGTTTTAACTATCCATCCTAATCCTAAGTAAAAGGAACCCATTCATGTGGTGTCATGGTTTTGGAAGTTATTCCCTGTGATCTCCTTCTTTGCTACAAATAAAGTTTCCTTTGTGTGGCAATCCCACCTGGCTTAGTTTCTGTGACTCCTCAAGGAGCAGACTCATGTTAATTCAGTTGCATCAGCAACATCAGAGAATCCTTCCTCACTTCTGCCTTGCCTGCTTCTTGCAAATCTCCTCTCCTCAATGAGTTATTATAAATCTTTTAAATTGTTTTAAATTTATATATTTTAAGCTGTATTAAATTGGCTGAAATATTTAAAATAATTATTTAACTTTAACTTTGTATCTCTGAAGTATCTATGTCCATTTTTGTATATTGTGTGATACATGGGTTCAGTTGTCTTCATTCAAGCAATGGTCCCAACACCATTTATTAAACCTTATTTCCCTCTAAATTTATTTATTTTTTAAGACTTTGTTTATTAATTCATGAGAGACACACAGAGAGAGAGAGAAGCAGAGACACAGGCAGAGGGAGAAGCAGGCTCTATGCAGGGAGCCCAATGCGGGACTCCATCCCGGGACTCCAGGACAGGGCTAAACTGCTGAGGCATCCAGGGATCCCATTTCCCTCTAAATTTAAACACCAAGTTTGAATATATTCAATTCCCATAAATATTGGAATCCTTTGTTTTATTTTGTTTTGTCTTACTGATTGACTTTAAAGCAAGTTTGATCCTTATTTTTCTTTTTCATATATTTCTCAGCTTTCTCGGGTATTTCCCTCCTCCACAATGAATTTTAAGACCACTCTATTTGTTTTAAAATTTTTTACCACCTTCAAAATTGTATGTTTTGCTTCCCATCACCTTTGGTTTGTTTTCTTAATGAAGCATTCAATGGATATTATTTTATTTTTTAAGTTTTCATTTTAATTCCAGTTAGCTAACATATAGTATTTTTTAAAAGATTTTATTTATTTATTCATGAGACACACACACAGTGAGAGAGACACAGGCAGAGGGAGAAGCAGGCTCCATGCAGGGAGCCTGACGTGGGACTCAATCCCTGGCCCTGGGCTGAAGGCGGAACTAAACTGCTGAGCCACCCGGGCTGCCCAAATGGAAGGTTTTTATAAAGGAGGGTGGGTCAAGAAAATTATTAGCAAAAGAAAAAGATTGTTCCAGGCAAGGTTTTTATTTGCTTTTGTTAACCTTCAAAATAAAACTCAGTTATTTTACCAGCAAAAGATGAGTTTATTTGGGAATAACAGAGAACTGCAATCTGAGACAAGCAAGCTATGGCAAAAACCAAAGTCAAATCTGCAGAACAAAGGAGAGGTATGCCCTTCTACAGGGAGAAGCAGGAAGTTGAGAAAACCATTATAAATAAAAAGTCCACTGGAGTAAACTGGGAACTGGAAGTCTAGTGGATTCTCATTGGCTGAATTGGGGCTGTGTCTCATCGGCTGAGCTGTTGCCAGGAGAGGAGGTAAGACTTACTTCTTCCTGCTGAGATAGTAAAGTAGTATCCATGAACAAAGTCCCTATCTTCCTGTTGAATTTACAATTGATGAAGAGTGGCAGGGTGAGAGCTCCTCTGCCAAACCTCCCTACTCCATTTTGATGAGGCTTCCCTGAATTATTTTTCACATTTCCCCCTTTTGATCAAGATCTTCCTTTGAAAGCATTGCTGATTAATAGTTAGGTTCTTATATTTAATGAGTTTGCCCTTCAGTGCCAGGAAGGACCTTTTCTAGTTGTCATGCTCTCTGTGAGAGGGAAAGTGCTTAGTAACTGGAAACCACTTAAGGCCTCATTTGAGTAACCAGAAAGGTTAGGAGGGAGAAACTCTGAAGCACTTCCAATCTAAAGTCTGCATCTTCTCAAGGTTGTAGGTATTGGACATTATATTGAAGCCTTGATGTAGCCCCACCTTATTACTCCCTTCTTTCCTTCCTTCCTTCCTTCCTTCCTTCCTTCCAAAGCAAGTTCAGAAGTCAACAAAATACAAAACTTACAATCATTATACAAAACAGAAGAAGTAAGATAATTCCAAATGGTATAATGGTTCTAAATCAGCATTCTAGGTCTGCAAGTAGCCAGCTCAAATATCTATTGGCACATATTCAAATTTTGAGGATAAAGGTTCTCCTTATGAAGGCAAATCTGGGGTCTCTTTTTCTGGAAGACACTGTTTAAAGCAATCACGAAAGCAGATGAGTGGGTACAGTAGGAGCACACTGAAAGAATTAACTTAGTGCATTTGGTAAGATACAGTGTAGATATAAACATAAAGCAGTAGCTGATAAACCTTTCTACAAAACAGCAAAACTTCAAAGAATCTTTTTAAACGGTATTGTTATCTCAGGGGTGCCTAGATCGTTCAGTCAATTAAGCATCTGAATCTTGATTTGGGCTCAGGTCATATTCTCAGGGTTGTGAGGTCAAGCCCTGTGTCCAGCTCTGCACAGAATCTGCTTGAGGTTCTCTCTTTCCCTCTGCCCTTCCCCACGCTCATGCTCTTATATGCATGTATGCACGGTCTCACTCTAAATAAATAAATCTTTACAAAAAGTCAAATGGTATTGTTTTCTCAGAACAAGGACTATTTGGAAAAAAAATAAAATAAAAATAAAATAAAAATTAAAAAAAAAAAAAAAAAAGAACAAGGACTATTTGGAACCAAAGGTGTTATTGACAATACAGCATGTAAGGTTGCAAATTCAGAGACCATGAATTTGGGTAAGAATCCAAAGTCAGTTAATATTTCAGATAAAAGAAGGCTTTTGTGAGTTCTGAACATTTTAACCCTTCATAAAAAGCAAGTAAAAATTTAACTTATCTCGGGATCATGACTGAGGCTATTTCAAAAGAAGAGGTTTCCCCCTTTCATAAGGGTTTGAGAAACACAGACAAGGGTCTTATCTTTCAAACAAACAGAATCAGTCACAGTGATAAAAAGGTATACAGGCCTGGTATGGACATTTTGGGAAAGCTCTCTCGTTGGATGTCAACTGCTTCAATTCTAGGAAATCTCTACTTTCAGGTCACCAGCTAGTGTGCAGCTCTAGTCAGGGTTTGGTGCTTTCTTTGGAAAGTCAGGGTTTGGTGTCACGTGAACCCAAGAGTCTATTTCCTGGAGTTTAGAGGCACAGGGGTTGGTTAGCAGTTCCTCAGAAGGGCGTTTTTCAAAGAGGTTGAAGACAATCTTTCTGGAGGTGTCTATTCCAATAGATGATACTTCAGGTTGCCAGGTATGATACTTAAGGACATTGTCTCTTGGCACTGTGAAAAGATTGCTCTACCAAAGCATGGTTATTTTTAATAGAAAGGATGAGGCCTTTGCACTGTTGAAGTGTATCTCCTTTTATCAACTGTGGGCCAAAGGCGGCAGGGGCCAAATGCATTGGATGCCCGGTGACTATCTCAAAGGGTGAGAGTCTATGGGTTCCCAAGGGCATGGATCTGAAATTAAGGACTAATGGCAACACTTTTGGCCAAGGTATCTGGACAGCCTCTACAAATTTTGCCAGTTGAGTCTTAATAGTGTCGTTAATGAGTGCAACCAACTCTAAGGATTAAGGATGTTATGCATGATGGAAGTATTCTAAAAACTGGCCAAATAGCACAGATTTCTTGAAGAACTTGACTGGTAAAATGAGTTCCCCACTCACTATTCTTTGAGAGGCATTTCTTGGGTAAGAATAATTTTTTCAAACAGAACTTTAGCCACAGGAAGTGTTGATCTGTCTACAAGGGGAAGCTTTGGTCCAGTGAAGAAACATAAACCATCCCTAAAACATATTTATATCCATGATATTGGGAGAGGTGTATGAAATCCATTTACCAAACTTCAAATGATCCATTAATTAATTTAAAATGTCCACAAGTGGTACAGATAGGTTTCCCAAGTTTATATTCTGATTAAGTGGGACAAGCCAGATAGGCACTTTTTGTGGTCTTAATATTTCTCCACCAATATTGATTCATAAGCACTATAATTTTTCAGTAGAACAATGGTTTAATGTATGTACAGTGGAAAGCAGTGTGAATTTTAGAATTCCTGATAGGTCTGGATTGTTACTTGGTCCAAACCCAAATTCCCTCTTTTTATTGAGCCAACAGTCACTAGATTGCCAATACTGTTTCTCTCTCTCTGGGGCTTATTGTTCAATGTCTCTTGGCAATTTTTCCAAGTTCTCATTTGTGAAAGATCTATTTGGGCCATGACAGAAGTTTGGCTACTAGTTTCCTTGACAGGAGCATTTTTGGTGAAAATATCAGTGAGATGGATTAGGTCTCCAAGGAAGGCCTGAGAACCTTAATAACTAGAGAAGCCAATAAAAATATGGCATTGAATGTATTTTGGTTATAGAAGCCATTTTGAATTTTATCCTTCTTGGAGGTGAGGGCATCTTGCTGTTTCCCTAATACTCCAATGTCAGGAGCTACCCCAAAGGCATACCAACGACCAGTATAAATGTTTGTTATTTTACCCTTGGATGTATAGTTCAGCTTTTTGGGCTGAAGTGCCAAAGGTAAAGGAGCTACCCCAATAACTTCAAAAGAGTTGCAGTAGCACACTCAGTACAATTTTTACCATTTTTGCTCTTTAAATAAGAAGCATCAGTAAAGCATGAAAAATCTGCATCAGTTAGAGGAGTTTCCCTGTAAATTGTCAAAGGGAGTCAAAAAGTAATGTCTATTAAGCAGTCATGAGGGTTTTTGTCTGGGCCCAAATGTAGTCTTTATTTTGAGTTCAGACACCTTAAGTATCTATGCTGAGTTTGAGCAAACTGTAATTTTTCTTTGGAGACTTTATGTCCCTTTAAGGCCAAACAGTACATGCTGTCTTCCTTGAAGAGGTTTGAAAAAGAGGGGAGGGGAGCAAATCATCTATATATTAAAGCAAGGTAGAGTCTATAGAAAACTATGTATCATCCAAATCAGTTTTTAAGGTTTGTGAAAAGTAAGAAGGATTCTGTCTGTAACCGTAGGCCATTACTTACTGTCCAGGTGTATTTCTGTTCTTCTCAAGTGAAAGCAGAAAGATATCCTTCTCAACTGGAATACTAAAAATGCACTGCCTAGATCAATTACAGTGACAAATCTGCTTTCAGTGGGAATGGATGTTAGTAGGAGGTGGGGGTTAGGAACAATAGGGTGCCTAGGGATAACAGGGTTATTTATTGCTCAGAGGTCTTGCACAAACCTTTATCTTCAGTCATTTGGTTTTTCTCACAGGTAAAATAAGGGTGTTAGATGGGCTAGTGCAAGGGATATTGAGGTCCTGGATCTTATAATCTTCTGTTATGGGCTTGATGCTCTGGAGGGCTTCTTTATTTACATGGTATTGATTAATTATGGAAAGAGATTTTGGAGGATCTACTTGAATATTGATGGGAGGTGCACTGTGCTTTCTGCCAACATCAATTGAAGATTTTGCCCTTAATTGATTATTGTCCTCAGATTCAACTATAGCGTCTCAGAGACGGAGCATAGAAAGATGTCAAATGATCATTTAATTCCCCTAGTTGAAAAAAAAATAAAAATAACAAAATTAAAAAAATAATTTAAAAAAATAATTCCCCTAGTTGGCTATTTTGATGACTACTCTCAAATTATATAATTATTTCCCCCTTTTGGGAGAAATTCTGACATGATACTCTTCTAAGAAATCTCACATCAATAAATAGACAGGGGTGGAGGAACTTAGGAGAAAAAGGATGGGTAGCTCTCAAAAGGCCTAGACAAAGGAAATAGATTCAGAGACAAGGGTCTGTTGAAGTTGATTAGATTCCCACTATTTGAACTATTTTAGTACTCCAAGACAGGGGTCGCATTATAGCTATGGGGTTAAGCACTGACAGTGTAGCTCCAGTGTCAATATGGACAGAGACTCATTCCCAATCTAAGGAGTGGTTTCTCTCCAAGCTCATTAAGAGAGAGAATTGGGAAACGTTTCTCAGTTCCCAGTGGAGTTCCTGAGAGCAGTTCCTCAAAGCCCCACCATTAGAAATTAGGAGAACCCTAGAAAGGCTGGTTAGAAGGTACCTGGAACACTTAAATTTGTAACAATCCTTTTTTCAATGCCCTGCCTCTTTGAATAATAGCAGAAACTAGAAGATTTGGAGGTTTATTTAGATGGCTCATCTAGGATTCAAGTAAGCAGGTTTGCCATATTAAATCTGGAGTGGGCAATTTCCCATTGCATCCTGGTCCTTCTGACTAAGAGGGAACAATTCTAGTTCAGCTCATTAATAAACAGAATTATACACTAGCAGGTAAATTCAATATCCAAAAGAAGATCAGATATTCTTAAAAGACAATTTGAAGTTGACTGTAATAGTCATGAATAAGTTTCACAAGCTTCAGTATGTAAGCCTGAATTTTGTTCCTATCAACAGGTTTAGAAAAACCTGTTGATAATAGCTCAGTGGAGATTTCCATTGAGTTTTCAGCATGTTGCCTTAAACTAAAGAGTTTGTTTCTTTAAACCCCTTTCAGGATGGTCCCTTCTGGATAGTTTCATATAATGTTCAGCTTGATCCTCACCAACAGGTCTATGCAGACTAACTGATATAAACCAATAGCCAAACTGTGGAAGGAGCCATGATGTCCTTCGATAGATGAATGGATAAAGAAAATGTGGTATCGTATACAAAGAATATTACTCAACCATCAGAAAGGATGAATACACACCATTTGCTTTGATGTGGTTGGAACTGGAGGATATTATGCTGAGTGAAATAAGTCAATTGGAGAAGGACAATCATCATATGGTTTCACTCCTACGTGAAATATAAGAAAAAGTGAAAGGGATTTTAAAGGAAAGGAAGGAAACTGAGTGGGGAAAAATTAGAGAGGGAGACAAACCATAAGAGACTCCTAACTCTGGGAAACAAACAACGGGTTGAGGAAGGGGAAGTGGGTGAGGGGATGGGGTAACTGAGTGATGGGCACTAAGGAGGGCACTTGGGATGATCACTGGGTTTTATACTATATGTTGGCAAGTTGAATTTAAACAAAAAATTAAAGATTTTCTCATTAAAAATAATTTATATAAATCTGAGAAACTAGATTGGTAAATTTCAATAACTATGCTAAATCCTTCAGCAAACATATGAGTTCCCAGTCATTTGAAGGAACTCTAACTGTGATTTGCAATTTAGCTTTAATCTAGGGAACATAAGAAACTTAGGTTTATTTAGATCTTCAGAAGACTTAAAGAGGCAAGTTTCAGTAGATTCAAAAGAGGAATGAGTGGGAGAGATTCAGAAGAAAAGAGAAGTTCAGTGGAGAGAATAGAGAAAAGTGGTGCTGGTTGGGGAGCTTGAGGACAAGATGAATGCCATGTGCCTACAGACAGAGAAGATGGTGGTGGTGGAAAAAGAGGCCCCAGAAATCATTTTGACTTACTCCAATGGTTTGCCTCAGTTAATATACAAATATTATTTTGCAAAGATGCAACTGGAATCCTGAAAACGTTAGGAAGTATCAAGGTACCATTTAAAAACAGGCATTCCATTCAGTTGTATTTTCTCCAAGCCTCCCCCCGCCCCACCCCACTCCCCAGGAACCACAGCTTTCTAATTTAATTTTGAATAGAATAAGTTTGGGGAGGTCTAAAGTTCCCCATAATGGCTGCTAAAGTTCTAAATTGCTTTAGGCAAAAAAAATAAAATAAAAATAAATAAATAAATAAATAAACAAACAAATAAATAAATAAATAAATTGCTTTAGGCTAAGTCAGTCCACTTAGTGAGAAATTCACATGAGGAGGGACCATAGTTTTTAGACAAGAAACCAGCCCATGTCTGAGTTGGGGGGGGCAACCTCAAAGCACTTGGTGACTGGGATCCCATTTTTTAGAAGTTTTTCTGAAGAAAAGACAAAAATTCCTAAATACTAGTTTCAATAGGAACAGCCTGGTTCCAGAAGGAATCAGACCACATGCCATAACAGTTCCAATAGGAATGAATAGCCCAGTTCCGAAGAAAGTGGACCAAAGACTGGCATAATTCCAACAGAAACAGTCTGGTTCCAAAAAGGAGTCAGAATGCTAGCACAGTTTCAGTAGGAACGGTCTGATCCCAAACTGAAATTGGACTGGAGGCTAGCACAGTTCCAATAAGCCCAGTCCCGACCAGAAGAGTCTGATCCCAAACAGTGGGAGTGAAGGCTTATACATTTCCCACCTGATAGTTCTATCAGGAACAGTCTGATTCTTAAAACAAGACAGACCAAAGGCCAGCATGGTTCCATCAGGAACAATCTGATTCTGAAAAGGAGTTAGACCAAAGGCCAAACGATTACTCTGAGATAAAAACAGAAACAAAAACCAAGACCTTAAAAATAGACCCAAACAAAGCCTGAAGAGCTCAAACAAAAAGCATGGAGCTCTAAACTCAGGAGAAAACTTACCCTCCAACTCCAAGGTCAGTGAGAAAGCAGTAAGCGCACCGTCACCTGTTTGCTGTCTAGCCTTGGAGTTGTCGGAGGTCTTCTACGGATCCCACTTCAGATCACCAAGTAATATTAATCTTACAAGTAAAACTGCCAGTTATTTTACTGTCAAAAATTGTCATTCTGGGGAATAGCAGCCTGGGTGGCTCAGTGGTTGAGCATCTGCCTTTGGCTCAGGGCATGATCCCGGGGTCCTGGGATTGAGTCCCCCATCAGGCTCCCCATGGGAGCTCTCATGAATATATAAATAAAATCTTTTTTTAAAAAAAGTAAATTTCACATATGAACTTATTTATCATTAGCCTCTTCTTATAAAATAGGATACAGATACATTACCACAATTTGAATTTTCTAGTTGTTTAGAACCTGAATAAATAAGAATTCTTGGGATATGTTTGAATTTCCTTATTGATATATTTTTTAAATACTTAAGTTTAGTCAATAGGCCTATTGCATAATTGCAAGAGGTAATGAAGAAATTCATCCGCACATGACTCACATGACATGTCTGAAAGTTAAAACAAAACTATTTAATTTTCTGTACAATATGAAGCTCAACATGGCTCCCTAAAGATCAGAAAAACAACTTCATATCATTTCTGATTCAGTTCAACTGAATCCATTAATAGGAATTAAGTGATTTAGGGGTATTATATCTCTAGAGAGAGAAAATAATATATTTAGAGAATTGCTATAATTATTCCTAATGAAGAAACCAATTTGAATGAATGTTATTTTTAATAATAAAAATAATCAAAATTTTACCAATGCATTGACTGTATTTAAAAAAAAAAAGTATCTTCTAAGGGCCAGGAAAGCTGGGTTATAATTATATCACTGCCACTAACTCACTTGGGGAGTTTGAGGAGATCAATTCAAACTATCCCTGTGATTCTTCCTTTGTCAAATTAGGAACAGCTGCCCTACCAATCTTACCTTGTTGTTATGAATTTTGAAAAATATTTTTAAAAAGATGAATTCAGGGATCCCTGGGTGGCGCAGCAGTTTAGCGCCTGCCTTTGGCCCAGGGCGCGATCCTGGAGATCCCGGATCGAATCCCACGTCAGGCTCCCGGTGCATGGAGCCTGCTTCTCCCTCTGCCTATGTCTCTGCCTCTCTCTCTCTCTGTGACTATCATAAATAAATAAAAATTTTTAAAAAAAAAGATGAATTCATTCAAGTAGTACTTATTGTTTACTGTGTCAAGCTCTGTTCTAGCACCAGAGGTTCAGTGAGGAACATACCAAATGAGATCCCTGCTTTTACAGAGCTTAAATTTAAGCCAGGAATAAAATACATGACACATGAGGATGAGTACCACAAAGGTAAGTATTTAGAGGTAATGGCAATATATGGTAGTTTGGGAAGCCAGGGAAGAATTCTCTGAGGAAAATGAGATTTAAGCTGAAGTCTGCAGAGTAAGGGTTTTATATGTTAATAGCATTCTAAGTAGAGGGAAGAACATATGTAAAGGCTGGGGGAATTTGAGGAAGTGTGCAAAGTTCAGAACAGCAAACACAAAGGGGGAGAAAGTGAAAAATAATAATTATGAAAACACACTGTGACATGACTAGTGCGAACATAAATTGGTTTAACTCTTTAGAAGGCATTTTAGTAATGTGAAATACGAATGTCAAATAATTTCTAGCCTTTGACTCAACAATCTCACATCTGACTATCTTATTAAAAATCATATGAAATACATAAAAAATAAGAAAAAAGATATTCACTAAAGTAATAGAGAATTTGTAATTAAGAAAAATCAGAAATACCTAACTCTAAACTATCTAATGCTAAAGGAATGAGCAAAAGTATGGTGTGTGCATATTAGGAAATATACGTAGCTAAATATACATAGCTATACGTCTGCTTATGAAGATTTCATAATAATATGAGAAAATATTTGTTATAATTTATTTAATAATACTAAAAGAAGAAGGGGGCAATAAAGGGGTGGGCCCAGATAAATACTGTTCACACCTGGATCTATATCACAGTTGAGGAACTCTCAGAAGAAGTATATAAGTGTTGTCAATATATATAAGGATTGGGTATATAACAGTTCTTATATAAGGGTTACTGTCAAATCACCCTCATGCCCCTCCTCTCCAGAGAAAGATACTATCTTCATTGCTCTAGAATGTCTCTAGGAAGAAGGAAAGGTCTCATCTTTCTTATTCTGATCAGCAAACAAATCTTTCCTTTTAACTGTAGGGAAACCCAATTTCTGACTTCTGAAGCTTCCTGCTATGGGAACAACCTTGCAAAGATAGTCCACAACAAATGCATAGAAATACCATGGAGGGTAGGGGACCTCTGGGTGGCTCAGTGGTTGAGCATCTGTCTTCCGCTCGGGGTGTCATCCCGGGATCCAGGATCGGGTCCCAGTTCAGACTCCGTCTGGGGAAACTCCTTCTCCCTCTGCCTGTGTCTCTGCCTCTCTCTCTATCTCTCATGAATAAATAAATTAAAAAAGAAAAAATACCATGGGGTGGGGTGTCTCACTGGTTCAGTTGGTGGAGCTTGTGACTCTTGATATCCAGTTGTGAGTTTGAGCTCCACATTTGGTGTAGAAATTATTAAAAAAAAATAAGAATCTTAGGGTGCCTGGTGGCTCAGCCCATTAAGTGTGTGCTTTCAGCCTAGGCCATGATCTCAGAATCCTGGGATGGAGCCCTGCATTGGGCTCTCCACTCAGCAGGAAGCTGGCTTCTCCCTCTCCACCACCCCCTCCTCCACCCCATGCAAGTACAAGTTCTCTTTCTCCCAAATAAATAAAATCTTTAAAAAATGAAGAAAGAAATACCATGGAGAACTGTCTCCCCAAACCCCAATTGTTATTATTTTTTATTATTTTTACTGCTAATATTTTTTACAATGTTTACTTATTTTATTTAGTAATCTCTATACCCAACTTGTAGTTCCAACTCATGACTCCAAGATCTAGAGTTGCATGCTCTTCTGACTGAGCAAGCCAGGCACCCCATTGCTAATAATTCTTTTTTTTTAAAGGGGAAGAGGGGCAGAGGGAGATAGACAATTATTTTTCTTTTAAAGATTATTTATTTATTTATTGTGTGAGTGGGGGCAGGCAGAGGGAGAAGGAGTGGAGAATTTTTTTTTAAAGATTTTATTTATTCATGAGAGACACACAGAGAAAGGCAGAGTCATAGGCAGAGGGAGAAACAGGCTCCCTGTGGGGAGCCTGATGTAGGGATCTCGCACACTGAGATCCTGACCTAAGTCAAATCAAGTGTCAAGCACTTAACTGAGCCACCGAGGCACACTGAATAATAATTCTTAATGCTGTTTTAGCAAGAATTATTATAATGAGTATGTGATAGTCATAGTTGTGTGGAAAATGGAAAGTTGGCTGTATAAAGACATTCCTTCCATAATTATTAGCCAATCTAGGGAAGTTTCTGCCACTAATTAGCTTTCATAATTTCTTTGGGTTCCATTTTCGATTAAATGATTTTTTAAGACTCGTTGGCCATCTAAATTCTAATCTACTTTAAATTCTATGATTTCATTATTCCATATAGAGGCAAAAGAAAAAAAAACACTCTATACCCTAATGAATGAAAACATATTCAAACAACTTTATTGAAGGAAATTGTCTAGTTATAATCTCAGTAGTATAAAGTCAAGTTAATCAAGACACGTGATCTAGCACACTACCTGTATGCAGAAAGAACCTCTATGAATAGATTTTAAACAAAATTCAAGTAGTTTTTTTTCTATGCAGAAATTAATTTCACAAATTATTTCTAGAATAAAACAGAGCTATAGTATTGGAGACAGATGTTAACAAGACATGTTAAAGATTAGGAGAAATTTTAAGCTATAAGAACAAGCAAGGAAACTAGAGAGTTGAAAATACACAGCTTATTATTTTCTCCATTTAGACAGTACAATTTTCCTCAATCTGTAAGATGCTATATAAAGAATTTGGGCTCATCATTCTATTGCAGAAAGAATACTAGTGTTAGAAGACCAAACTTTGGCATCTGCTTACTATTAAACAGTGTATATTATCTTGGGAAATTTCTCTAAGCTTTAGATATACTCATTATAAAACAAAGACAATTTCTACCTTAAAGAGCTGCTATTAGGATCACATGTGATGGTATATGTGACAGTGCTTTGTATATTATAAGATCTATATAGAATGTAAATAAAGGTTTATTACTATTAAACTGGATGGTAATGGTGCTCATACAAAGTTCTCTGATAAAGGATGTATGCAAAGAGCCTAAAGGGGGAGACCATCAGTTCTCCTAGGGGCAAGGAAGGGACCTGAATCAGAGGAGGTGAGGTTCTAGCTAATCCTTGATGGTGGCAGGCTCTATGTAAGGAAAGACTTAGGGGGAGACTGAGACTCACTGCCTTAAGTAGCATACCTTAAGCAGAAGGAAAACTTAGGTGGACAAAAGAGGCATGAACGTCCTCATTTTGTTGGCAAAATGTTTTGATGTGGCAATAAAATAGAGTTTAACTTCTTGGTAACAATTTCCCATCACTGATGTCTGGAATTTTACTCACGTGATTAATTCTAAGCCCTCTCTATTATACCAACTATATTTAATTACTCCTTCTTCTGCACAACTAACAGCTTTATAATGTAGCTGCTTCTACCACCATGCCAATCACAGGGTTCATTTAGTTCATTTATTTGTCTGTGTTCCTAAGCATTTCCTAGGGGTTGGGCATGGTATGGGGAAGGCTATAACAGTACTATACAGGCTAGGAATAAGTTTCAATAAAGGGTTATTGAAATGAATTGCCCTAGTTAAGATGTAAACATCTCTGAGAATTATAACAAAATATGCCTAAATCATGGTGCCTCCACTAAGAAAATTTTAGAACATCACTTCTCACTTCACAGTGGTTAGGATTATATGTTCTACACAACCTCTTTAGCAATAATAGTAGAAAAAGAGGTAAAAAGAGGATTCACATTTGGATTAAGCCCAGAGAGAACATCACAGCAGAGGGGACCCTCATGTACAGGAGATTTCCTGAGAGCTAAAGAGAAGGAGAGGGGAAAGCAACATGAACAACACTGGTATTCATATTTTTTCCCAAGAATCTGCCCTACCTGCCTTCAAGAAACTCATGATTTTTTTGAGAAGAAAACAGTGACCTGAAAAATGACAAAATGAAGAACTGAATACATATAGGAGTCCAAATATAGATCATATGAAGTTGTTTTATGGGTTGTAGGGAGCAAAATGCAACAAAACACATGTAAATGGGCACTAGGTCTCATACCCATGTGCATGGCTCTTTTTCACATGCATGTATTAATAGGTCCTGTTGTTATTAAGCTACAAATTTATGTAAGGTCATTATATAGATATATTTAGTCAAACTATGGTAGCAATTAACTCTAAAGGTAGTGCTAGTGAGATGGAGGTGAAATAGAGATTGTCAAGGACATTAAGAAAAATCATTTGAACGGGTTATTTTCATTAGAAACAGTGGGAAGGACTATTACACACCACCTTTGAGAAGCAGCTATTGGTATTCTCTGCACAAAAGGCAGGAAAGTTTTCAGGCCAAACTTAACTATTATCTAGGTGGTGATATTGGGCAAGTCATTCTGCTTCACTGGGTGTGCCTTGGTTTGACTGACTGCTCTGTGTTAATCAAGTGGCCTAGAATAATCAAGATAGATTATTTTATAATCATGAAAGTCTCTGAATTAGATTTAGGAAGACGAATTTTTATAAAGACATCCATTTTATAAAGACATCAAAATTCCATCCATTTGAAACTTGGTTATTTGAATTTTACTAAGAGAGGAGCACCTATTATTTCATATATTTTTCATTAATTTTTAAAAGATACAATCCTCATAAAAATCTGAGATAGGTATAACAGTGTGCACATTATCACCTTGCAGACAAACCACAGCTTCTAAATAGCAATGTCAGCATCTGACCTAAGTCAACGTCCAATCTCTATGTTCTTTCATTATAACACATGCCTTATGTACCCAATTTTTTATCATATAAAAACAAAAGGGAAGTTTTCTAATCTCCATGGCCTGAAAAATCTAACATTACCACAAGCCTCCACTTCTCTCTGCAATTTATCCTTTGAGAAACTATAACAGTTCAAGAAGCATTGATATTAAACAAATACCTCTTTCATTAGAGAAAGCTTCAGAGTCAAAAAGCTAAACAGTTTGGCAGAGGTCACAAAACCACAAGTCAAGATCTCTCACTTTTGGTGTGTAGTGTTGTTTTTAACTTCCTTTATTTTGAAATCAGAGCAACTACCACCCAGATAGATCCTGTAGCTCATCAGGGTCTACTGTGGGATGTGAGAGGAGCTGAGCCACTCTGCAAGTAGTGGAGTAGTGATTCAAAGGAAGAGTAAACAGACACTGGAGTGGCCCCAAAAAAGAGAAAATGGTTTCTATAGCTTCTGATAAAATCCTCACATGCTCAGCCAGAATACATATGACATCAAGGTACCCAGGTGGCTCAGTGGATTAAGCATCTGACTCTTGATTTTGACTCAGGTTATGATCTCAGGGTCATGAGTTCTACATCAGGCTGTGCTTGTGCTTGGCCCGGGGCCTGCTTAAGATTCTCTCTCCCTCTGCCTCTGCCCTTTCCCGGCTCTTTCTCTCTCTTTCTTAAAACAAAACAAAAAAACAAAAAACAAAACACGAATATATATGATATCAAAACTCTGTACCAATTTCCCCTTTACTTATATTTATTCCTTGCTTCATTTTTTATCTTATTCAAAGAAAAGGTTTGAAAGAAAGGCAGTAGAATGTTTTCAATGGAAAAGTCTTAAATTTTTTGAGTCTTGCTTTCTTCTAAAAGTAGAGGATTAGACTAAGTTTATTCTTTTAGTTTTGACATGCTGAAATCACAGTTTTAAAATAAGAAATTTATTTTAGGTGGGAATTTATAAAACATTTTAAAACATTTCACATTTTTAGGGATAGAAATAGGCTTAATTCTTTAAACATGGAAAGCACCAAGGATCTATTCATTTTTCTGACAAGTTAATACAGCTAAATAGATGAATACTGCTATAAGAACTGTCTATTCCTTGAATGCAAACATCAACCTCTCTGGAATGGGGTGAGAAGAGCTAGGGAGGCTTAAGCCACAGGAACTATTTTCAGTTAACTTTGCTAAATCATTAATAATAAATACTTAATTTGGTAAATGAATATGTTGGAGTTTTTCATTGTTATATTTGAAAAATAACAACCCAAATCCATGTTTACCAGCCCTGAATCTTTTGTCCCTCCCCATTCTGACAAGTTTCCCAAAATTTATTAATCAGTATAGTTATCTCTGTCCACCTTTGCCCCCCATTCATCCCCCTGTCCTTATTCCTCAGCCTCCACTGAAGAAAAGGAAGAAGAATGAGTTCTTTTTCTCTCCAGGTTTACCATCAGCTCAGTGAGGGCAGTGACCATGTCTATTTTATCCTGCTGTATTCCCATTAGCTAGCAATTACCTGTTGAATGAATGAACTGATAGTCCTTCAAGCTGAAGTCTGTGAAGCACTGGAAGAAGTTTCCTTCCCAGTGGAAAACTGAGAGCCCCGTCTAATCCTTCACTTCTTGCTTTTGGGCTTCATGAATAGAAAGTTTCCTTTGCTTATGGGGAAGGAATAAGGGCAAAGCTAGCTCTCACTATAACTGTCAAGTCTGAATTCTCATTCTTTCTACTCCCCTCAGGATTTTTCTTCTCTGCACAGATGTAAATGATTCATTTCTCCCAGGGAAAAGATATAAATTTAACAAGGCTCTTTGGTGACTGCATTTCAATCCTCCTTTTGAACAAATATACATTCTTCATTAATAATGAAAGAAAATCCAATAGAAAGATGAACCAGGGATATGAATTAGCAGTTTAAGTGAAATAAAAATATTTAGATTCTTATCAATTAATTCAAGATGCAAATTAAAATGAGATATTTTTGCCTAGAAGAGTGATAAAATTGAGCAGAGATTGAGCACATTCATTTTGGGTAAAGATGTGAGGAAATAGGTACTTTGCTCTATTATTGATGGGCGAAACAATGGAAATAGCCCTTCTCAAAAGCAATTTGACAATATCAATAAAATGTAGTGCTTTAACTGCAATTCCATGGGTTATGGGTTCATTATAGCATTGATTATAAATATGAAATGGTGAATAATAGGAGGGTGGCTAAGTAAATTATGGAAAATCCATAGTATGGACTGTTTTTGGAGGTGTTAAAAAAAAGAATAAGATAGAGCTTTAAATACAGGCATGGAAAGATTGCCATAATACATGTTATTAAAACAAGTTATGTGGTAAAAGACTATGTGTAACTTCATGTTTGTATTTATAAAGAAATAAATTGTATGAGATAATCATAAAATTCTTGGCAATAGTTACTTTGAGGTGGAGAGGTGTGTGTATGGCGGAGTGGGGGGTGGGGGAGGACTGAGATATGTACTGTGGTGATCCAAATGAGAACTATTTCTAGTATTCTAGGAGGCTATGATTTTTATCACCTAAATTTTTCATTGTAAACTGAATAGAGAAAAATCTCAAAGAAAATTTCAACCTTAATTCATTGAAGACAATTGTTTTTATGTTTCTTTGTTCCTTTTTACCTCCCTCCATACTTGAGTACTTTGTGCCATATACTTTGATGGACAACTCTAGTGAATATGCTAGCACACTTCCCTATACTTACACATATGCATGCACACACACACACACACACACACACACTCAGGTTCCTGCTCTTACAGAGCTAACAGACTTTATCTGTGTGCATACATGTTTTTCTTCACTGTAGTACAGAGCTTTTATCCACTGTTATTTTGCTTAACATTATATTTTATAGTTATTATTCTGAATATTCTATCAAAGACAAGCCCTGAAGTTTACATAATTACTCCCTTATAGTTAGACATTTAGGAGATATAGATAGATAGATAGATAGATAGATAGATAGATAGATAGATACACACACTTTCTTAGTTAAGGGATCTACCATCTAATATGTTGTTAGAATCTACATATAAATTTTTGAGGGTGCTAAGAAGAAAATTACAGATGACGTCCAAGAAATGTTGCCCAGTATTGCTTTTATTGCGCAGGGTGATCCTACAACAGAAACCATTACATTGATGCCTTTTACTTCTTATGTGCCTTCTATAACCCAAGCACTTTCCTGTATATCTCATAATTCTCACAATAAGACTATCGTATTAGTATCTTTATTTTACCAATGAGAAAATTGAGTTCAGAGACATTTCATGAAGAAGGTATGATTTACCACTACTTTATTTATTTATTTATTTATTTTTAAAGATTTATTAATTTATTTGAAAGAGAGAGAGAGTGGGGAGGAGGCACAGAAGGAGAGGGAGAGAGAGCCTGATGGGGGACTCGATCCCATGACCCTGAGAAGATGGCCTGAGTCAAAAATCAACAGCTGGATGCTTAACTGACTGAACCACCCAGGTGCCCCTACCACCACTTTATTTTTTTTATTTTTTTAAGATTTTATTTATTTATTCATGAGAGAGAGAGAGAGAGACAGAGAGAGAGACAGAGACAGAGAGAGGCAGAGACACAGGCAGAGAGAGAAGCAGGCTCCACACAGGAAGGCCAATGTGGGACTCGATCCTGGGACTCCAGGATCATGTCCTGGGCAGAAGGGAGGCATTCAACCTACCACCACTTAAAACAAAACAAAACAAAACAAAAAACACTTTTTACATTGCTTCTTTCGAATGAGGAACTTGATAAATGCTTACATAATCATGTTTAATCCTCCAAACGCTCCAGCAAAATATGTATCTTTATCTCAAATTTACATTTGAGGAAATCCAGAAAAAATAAAGCCTAGGTTTGGCAGGGACTAAATTAGCACACTGCTAGCAAGGGTGTCAAGCAACACTAGCAAGGGATGGCATCTCACAGTGAGAATTGTTTCCCCTATTCACACCCCAAGCATGGAGTGGGGGAGGGAGACTCTATTGTAAGTTTTTCTCAATTGTTGTTACCTCAACATGGCTATCTCAGTTCTCCTTAGGTAGACTCAAATTATTATTCCTCCTCAAAATGTCCCCAGGGTTCTCTTTCCATTTTGGTTGAAACCAGAAGGATGAAAAGAAAGCAGGACCAGGCACTGCTGAGGTACTTGTTGCACAGGAAGCAAAGGCAATGGCAAGGTGAATATAATGGAAAGGCTGAAAATAAACTTATCTTTGACATTGCACAGTGATAAGATCACCTCTAAATAAAAGCCTCTGCTATTACTTACACAAAACAGCACATATTCCGCCTCTGAAAAACTCCCTAAATAAAGAATAGGGTTTCTCCCTGCCGGAATCCATAGCCTAGAATGTGTAGTCTTTCTCTTCTTCTGCAGAACCCCTGTGTTTTCCAGTCACCAAAGAGAGTTCAGACTGCTTCTCCGCAGTGTCTGGAATCTGGGCGATCAAACTGCACCTACTCCTTTATTTTTTTTTAAAGATTTTATTTATTTATTCATGAGAGATAGGTAGAGAGACAGAGACAGAGACATAGGCAGAGACATAGGCAGAGGAAGAAGCAGGCTCCACGCAGGGAGCCGGACACGGGACTCAATCCCGGGACTCCAGGATCACACTCTGGGCCAAAGGCAGGCGCCAAACCACCAAGTCACCCAGGGATTCCCTGCACCTACTCCCTTATTAAGGGATGGTCCTATTAATCATTTCAGTTGTGCCTAAGGATATAGACAGGTCCCTTGGCTATTTTACTCCTCAAGAGCAAGAAAGTAGTGGTTATGAGTATAAAACTTCAAGCTAAAAGATTTTAACTAGAATCACCAATCTGTTCCTGTCTAGATTTTGGCCGCTGGTTTTTGTAAAATGACAAAGCCAATATTATGTTTTTCATAAAATTATTGTGGAAGGTAAGTGTGGCTACCTAGCATAGAGGACCAGCATCATCATCACTGTCATCGTTACTATCATGATTTTATAGGTCTAAAAACCTTTATGGATTCCATGTTGGGTAATACTGTCCATTCTTTCTGATCCCTAGGCTCAGACTTCTCCCAAACCTTGACTCACTTCTCACCTCTCTGACTTCCTTGGGTGTATGCCAGGTCTCTGGTCTTTTTCTAGCCTTCAGACCACATTGTTTTCTCACTGCCCTTTGACACCTGGATGGCAGTGCCTCTGCTGAGTCCCATCTGGACCAATGAGAACAAGCCTCTGTTTCTTGCACATTGGCCAGGATAAGTTTTCAACTAACCTTTTTCTATTTCCTATGTGCTAAACTTTCAACCTTCTAACTCTATACTTTCAAGCTTCTCCCAAACTTTTAACTGTTGTCTTTAGTAAATTCTGGCTTAGAAGTGATTTATGTGAAAATTCTTTGGAAATAATAAAGTGCTATAGAAATTTTGAAGATGTTATTGTCTTCTGGCCAGCTGTTGGTAATTCTAGCACAAAATTCTAATCATTAAAACTAAAGCAATAAAAATCTCATTCATATTTTGATTTCTTCTATACTTTTACATCTAAAGCAGAGATACATTTTTTGCTTACATTTTGAGGGAGAAGATTTTACGTCATCTTTAGTGTAGGTTCCTTTTCCAGACATTTGAGGAGTTATGCAATCTTTCAATTCAGTAAAGCCTCTTCAGCTGTGCAGACCTAGGAATAAAGTTGGTCTTATGTAAAATAAACCAGATATACTTAATTCTTTATCAAGAAAATCAGTTTAATTAGTTTCTATTCTTAATTCCAAGCTTATTAGTCAAGTGTTGGCAATCTAGGATCTTTAGAAAATTATTTTGATGAATAAATAATTTATAATTTATTATAGAGTACTATTTTATTTTATTTTATTTTATTTTATTTTATTTTATTTTACTTTCATGACAAGTATACTCTTTAATCCCCAACACCTATTTCATCCATCCCCCACTGGCCTCCCTCCACCCCAACCATCAGTATGTTTTCTGTAGTTAAGAGTTTGTTTCTTGGTTGATATCTCTCTTGCTCTTTCATTCTCTTTACTCATTTGTTTTGTTTCTTAAACTCAACATATGAGTGAGATCATATGGTATTTTTCTTTCTCTGACTGACTTATTTCTCTTAGCATTCTACTCTCTAGCTCCAGCCATGTTGTTGCAACTGGCAAAAATTCATTCTTTTTATGGCTAAATAATATTCCTCTGTGTGCATGTGTGTGTGTGTGTGTGTGTGTGTGTACACAACCTCTTTATCCATTCATCTATCAGAGGACACAGGCTGTTTCCATAATTTAGCTATTATAAATAATGTTTCAATAATAATAGGTATGCATGTATCGCTTTGAATTTTACTGTTTTAGTGTTTTTGTATTTGGGAGGTAAATACCAAGTAGTGTGATTATTAGAACATAGGGTAGCTCTATTTTTAACTTTAGGAGGAAACTCCATACTGTTTTCCACAGTGGCTGCATCAGTTTGCATTCCCACCAGCAGGGCAAGTGGGTTCATTTTTCTCAACATCTTTGCCAACACTTGTTTCTTGTTGATTTTAGCCATTCTGACGAGTGTGAGGTGATAGCTCATTATGGTTTTGATTTGCATTTCCCAGATTAGTGATGTTGTGCATCTTTTCATATGTCTGTTGGCCATCTGGATGTCTTCTCTGAGATATATCTGTTCATATATTTTTAATTGGATTATTTTTGGGTGTTGAATTGCATAAGTTCTTTATATAGTTTGGATATTAACCCTTTATTGGATATGTCATTTGCAAGTATCTCCTCCCATTTAGTTTTGCTGATTGCTTCCTTCCCTGAATTGAAACTTATTTTGATGCAGTAGCAATAGCTTATTTCTGCTTTTATTTCTCTTGCTCAGGAGAAATATCTAGAAAAATGTTGCTATGGTCGATGTAAGAGAAATTACTGCCTGTTCTTTTCAAGGAATTTTATTGCTTCAGGTATCATACTTAAGTCTTTAATACACTTAGAGTTTATTTTTGTGTATGCAGTAAGAAAGTGGTCCAGTTTCATTCTTTTGCATGCTGCTATCCAGTTTTCCCAACACCATTTGTTGAAGAGACTCCTTTTCCTATTGTATATTTATTTCTCCTCTGTCAAAGATAATTGACCAAATAATTGTGGGTTTACTTCTGGGTTTTCTATTCTACTCCATTCGTCTGTGTGTCTATTTTTATTCCAGTACCATATTGATTACTACTGCTTTAGAATATAACTTGAAGTCTGGAATTGTAATACCTCCAGTTTTGTTTTCCTTTTTCAAGATTGCCTTGGCAATTCAAAGTCTTTGTGGTTCCATAGACATTTTAGGATTGTTTTTTCTAGTTCTGTGAAAAATGCTGTTGGTATTTTGATAGGGATTGCATTAAATATGTACATTGCTTTGGGTAGTATAGATATTTTAACAATATTTGTTCTTCCAACCCATGAGCATGGAACATCCTTCCAGTTCTTTGTGCCATCTTGAATTTCTTTCATCAGTGTTTATAGTTTTCAGAGTACAGGTCTTTCACCTCTTTGGTTAAGTTTATTCCTAGATAATTTATTGTTTCTGGTGCAATTGTAAATAGGATTATTTTCTTAATTTCACTTCCTGCTGTTTCATTATTAGTGTATAAGAATGCAACTGATTTCTGTACATTGATTTTGTGTCCTGCAACTTTATTGAAGTCAAATTCAGTAAAATTCTATTGAATTCATCAGTTCTAGTAGTTTCTTGGTGGAATCTTTAGGGTTTACTTTATACAGTATCATGTCATCTGTAAATAGTGAGAGTTTTACTTCATCCTTATCAATTTGGATGCCTTTCATTTCTTTATGCTGTCTGATTGCTATAGCTAGGACTTTCAGTACTATGTTGGATGATATTATAAGTATTTTCTGCAATAAATTACTATTACCAGTTCAAAACGTTTTTTATCCATCAAATAATGTCACCATTATATTATTTAAATTATATTTTGCTCTGCCAGCTCATAGATATAGTAATTTAATAACTACCTCACATATTAATAAAAAAGGTCAAATAATCCTATAGAAAATTAAAAGTATAATAAATATCCACTTAACATTAAAAGAAATATAAATAATAATGCTTAGAAAATACTTATAATTTGAATAAAATATAAAAATTAAAATGAGACCTTGATAAATTATTATGTTAATCAAAACATAAAAGATTCATAATATCCAATGTTGACTACATTTTGAAGTGGCACTGTCCAGTAGAGTTTTGTGTAATGATAGAAATATTCTATATCTGTGGTATCCCATATGGTAGGCACTAACCACAAGTAGTTATTGATCACTTAAAATATAGCCAATGTAACTGATAATTGAATTTTTAATTATCTTTAATTTAAATTTAAGCAACTATATGTAGGTAGTAGGTTCCTGTATTGGAAAGCACAAATTTGAGAACATGGGCAGTTCATTAAATCTTGTGTGGTAGTATAAATTCACATACCTTTTTTGGTGAATGATTTGGAAAAATCAAAATTTAAAAGGCAGGTACATTTTGAATTAGCAGTACTGACAGTAGTGATTATGAGCACTTTATACTTGAAAATATACAAAAAAATCAAATGATATTTATTGCAGTATAATTTCTAAGAGTTAATAATTAGAAATCCAGTTAAATATACATTAGAGGTTAGCCTGGGTGGCTCAGCGGTTTAGCGCTGCCTTCAGCCCGGGTCGTGATCCTGGAGACCCAGGATCGAGTCCCACATCGGGCTCCCAGCATGAAGCCTGCTTCTCCCTCTGTCTGTGTCTGTGTCTCTGCCTCTCTCTCTTTCTCTGTGTCTCTTAATGAATAAATAGATGAAATCTTTAAAAATATATATATCCATTAGAAAAAAATTGGTTAAATAAGTTCTGATAGGTATGCAGTATGCAATTTTATAGTTGTTTATAAAAGTATCTGTTAGATTTGAAATGTTGACTTGAAAAGCTATCCATGATAGTTTGTTAGATTAAAAAATAATTACATGGATAAAAATATACATAGTATGGCAAGTTCATTTCCCAAAGAAAAAAATGCATGTATATGTTTTTCTATGCATAGAAAATGCATGATAATACATTGAACCAAGTGCCATTTGTGGTTTTCAATGGAAGATGGGTTCATATAATGATGTGCTACTTAAATATTTTAAAAGCATTCTTTCTTTTTGAAATTAAAAGAAATCCATAGGAGGAAAAAAAAAGTCTTCTGATGTACTCAGTAGAATTCAAATTATGTGAAATTTGTATTCTATCTTTTAAGATTTTATAATTCCAGACATGAAAGAAGTGCAATTATTAACAGTTGTGAACACTGGGATGTTGACTACACTAACATACAAAAGGGAGAGCGTATGTGATGGTATATTTATTCTTGATGTGTGCAGTTGTTATTACTGAGGGTAGTTGCAATCTTTGTGCAGAAATGTGGCTGAAAGATCACTGTGGAATCAGCCATGTTTGAATGCCAAAATCATGTGGTATTTGTCCTACATATAAGGTTGCTAACCAAGCCTAGACTTTTGCTGATTGATATCTCTTCTTCTTAGCTTCTGAGTATCACAAAGTCTTGGATCAAAGGGAAGCCTTTTTTTAAAATATAAATTTGATCTCAGTCTGTCACATAAAAATCTTTAGAAGTCTCCTTACGTTACAGAATATTTAAGTCCAAACTCCTTAGCATCATATGCCAAGACTTCTACAGTCTCTTCCCAATCTTATTTTTCCTCCTCTATCTTGCACTGCTTACCCATTCTCTTCCCTTTTGCAACAGACTGCTCATTCATTCTTGAAACATGCCAAACAAATCTACATGCCCCCTTTCAGGCAGTTTCTCTCAGGAATACTCTTAATTACACCCTTCTGTTCTTATCTACCTACTAAACTCAAGACCCGCTTTAATGTCACCTCTTTGAGTCTCTCCTTGATGCCTCTAAGCAGAACTAATCTCTCTCATGCTCTCTGTTTTCTGAGACTCTCTGTAATTACCTCTATCCTAAATTAGAGATGTTTACATATTAAATTAGAGATAATTATTTGCATTACTCATTACTATTTTCCATGATGAGTTCCTCAGGCTGCTATCACGTCTTATTCATCTCTGTAGGAGTTAACGCATACATAACTTGGCAAAGTGTAAGCCCTTGATATATGGAGCTATTATTTTGTTGTGTATAGTCTTAGTGCCTCCACAAATGTATACTACAGATTTCATTTTTAATTGGTTTTGCTTGAACTAGTGAATTCCTCATAGCACATACCTGAATGACTTGTATATCATCGAAACCCTGGCTGAAATAGTAGTGTCACATTGCTTACCTACACTTCTGTGAATCCTAAAAGCTTCTCATCTTCCCTGGTGTTAGATTACCATATTGCTCCGTGTTTTTATATATTCATTTAATTTGTTCATTCCTTATAGAAACATTTATTGAACACTATTTGAACTATAGAGTTTACTAGGCACTGGGAACATAGAAGTAGATGCAATGAAAATTATTCCTGCTCTCATGAAACTTAAGAATCTAGCAGAAAACAAAAACATTAAACAAAAGGTTATATAATTAGAACTTGACACCTGCAATGTAGGAAAACAAGAGTATATCAGGAATGCTTATTTTAAAAAGACTAATTTCATAAGATGAGTTAAGAAATACTTCATTGAGGAAGTGATATTTAAGTTGATATCCAAAGATGAGATGAGAATTACATAAAAAAAAAGGAGATTCAGAAAATGGGGGAGAAAAAAAAGAAAGAAAATGGGGGAGAATTTCAGACAAGGAGAACTAAACTCAGAAAAATAGATTCTGAGTGAGAAGAAGACAGTAGGCTTTATAGAACCAAGTTGTTCAATAATAAATATGACTTACTTTGCTGGGGCTTTTATGTATATATAATCATGCATGATATTAATGAAACAGGATGGAGCATTGAAGGTCACAGAGTTTAAAAGCAAAATTATTTCATAAAACTTTTGTTTAGTGAGGAGCTTTTATAGTCATATGTTTTTATCACATTTATTGTGCTTAGTTGTGATCTCCCCAAGCAAAGAATCATGAGGAAATCCATCCATTTCCCATGAGCACTCTGAGAGATGAAGAGAATAGATCTTATAGCCTAGTATTTCAGTGTTTCCCTACCACTATGCATACACATCATGATAAAGATGTATCTATCAGTTTTTAAATTTAAATCCTAAAACTGAAAAATAAATAAATAAATAAATAAATAAATAAATAAATCCTAAAATTGAGTGCTAAGTTCTTCCCCACAGAACTGTTTTGTTGAAGCTATAACCACTGTTTTCTGGTATAAAACTCATTTAATTGAACAATAAATAGAGTCTTCTCCTTTTCCAGGCCCAGGGAGGCATGTATGATCCCATCCTGGGTCATGGGACCTACCTGTTTCTTCTCAGGATACATGAAAAGAAGTTTTAAAAGAGCTTATTCAATCGTGATCTTCCCTCTTAAAGCATCAGTCAGTACCTTCCCTCCAACCCAATGCTTTATTTTTCTTTGGGCAAATTGAGGCACTCACATCTCTCCTAATTCAGAGCTTATGAAGACAAAATATGTGATTAATAGGTCTGGGAGGTTAGTGATGATCCTGGTGAGTCAAGACATGATAGTTCCAAGATTTGGTGTCTGCAAAAGTTCTTTTGCTATGCATATAGAGAAATCATTCTGTGGTCACAGAATGAACTGCTAACCTTCATTGGCCACCTTATAAATGTGGACCTATGGTCATAAGATTGCACAACAGAAAAATCATTGATAGTGGATCAAAAGTCTCATCTTTATATGGGGAAGAGGTAAAAATATTTAAAACAAGGAAGAGCCCTCTTCAACCTCACTTCCCAATCCCGATAAGAAATTGTGTGTCAAGATATTTCCATCTTTCTTTGAATACAGTGCAATCAACAAAACTGAAATGAAAAGAGTGTGGCCAGGGCAGAGATGACTAAAGTAATTCCACTGAACTCATTCAAATTATTTTAACAGCCACTGGGTAAACAGCCCAACTGATTAGTGTTGATTCCTTTGTGATTCACTTTGCTGAATCACAGGAGTATCCAAAAAAGGATATTGTCTTTTCTAAGAATTATACTTCATATGACCATGAGAACAGTAAATGCATTGGCTCAAGGTACAGATTACATCAAATGGTGTCTACTGAGATCTAAACTGATTCAGAACTATTCAGCTTTGCTGGCCTGCCTCCAAATTCTGTCTCTTCCTTGCAGGATTAGGCATAGTTCACTTTTCCAATTCTGCAGCTTTTTCTTGAACCAGAACCAGGGATATCTTATTGCCAGATAAGGGAGATATAATTTCACTGTCACACTGCCCTATTTTTAAAAAAATGTCCAAGAATTTTACATGTATTAGATATGACTGAAATGTGAGTCTTGCTCATGTTTTACTGGTATTTGTTTAGAGATGGAAACATGGAAGGAAAAGACCCTAGAATACATAGCATTTTGAGAGAACCTCTATTCACTTGTGTGTCTTCATTTTAGCCTGTATGCTTCTCCAGAGCATGATATGTAATCACATTTGCTACTGAATTCCCAATGCCTTCCTTAGTGCCTGCTACAGCAGTGAACATTTCATGGTGCCTGTGTCGCTCAGTCGGTTAAGTGTCTGCCTTTGTCTCAGGTCATAATCCTGGGGTCCTGGGATTGAGCTCCACATCAGGCTCTCTGCTCCAGGAGGAGCCTGCTTCCCCCTCTCCCTCTGCCTGCTGCTCCCCTTGCTTGTGATCTCTGTCAAATGGATAAAATAAAATCTTAAAAAAAAAACAGTGAATGTTTCTAGAATACATAAGCTTTGTAGAATAGGAAGAATAGTTAAAAGACCTAGAGATGTTTTGCAGGACAAGAAAAGACCTAAAGGGGGCATAAATCTCAATTAGTTTCTTAAGAGTGGATAACTGGAAGAACAATGTTTTGTTTGTGTTACTATAAATAGCAGAGTCCAGAATCAGGACCAAGAGTTTGTTCATGGAAAAATATTTCTGTTCCAAGGGTCTAATGCTTTTTAAAACTGTCATCAGGGCAGCCCACGTGGCTCAACGGTTTAGCGCTGCCTTCAGTCCAGGGTGTGATCCTGGAGACCCGGAATGGAGTCCCACGTCAGGCTCCCTTCATGGAGCCTGCTTCTCCCTCTGCCTGTGTCTCTGCCTCTGTGTGTGTGTCTCTCATAAGTAAATAAATATAATATTAAAAAAAAACTGTCATCAAGATCCATACATCAGCTACATGTGCTAATGCAAATAGAGTATTTTGAGAAAATGAAAAGGCAGTCACCATTAGAATGTGATTATTATGACTCATTTCAAATAGATCAGGCCATGCATTTTATAGCACTGCAGGTTCATTTGCCCCGTGTAGCTTTCTTTAACCTCCTTCCCAATTGAGAATAAGTTATCTCTGTGTTATGACAGTACTTTTATATCTCTTGCCATAGCACTACCACACTTACATATACTTCGCTTACAATAATTCCAGACCCTTGTTGGAAGGGGGGATGAAAAGGAAACTAAGGGTTAATTGGAGTTATTACTATGTCAGGCATAATACTAGATTTTATTCTTTTTATAGTCTATACTTTCATTTAATTATTATAATAGCTTAATGACATAGGCATTATGTCTCCCAATTTGCAGATGAAAAACTAAAGAGAGGTTAATAGAACCCGACCAGTGCCACTTATATCGAAAGTGCTATTTCCAAGAATCTCAGATCTTCCTGATGGTAGAGTCCAAGCCCTTTTCCACTGCCACACCCAGAGGAATTGGTTCTATAGTAAGACTGACTGGGGTAGATCCCAACCTTTCCACAAGCTGTGTAACTTTTATTCATCTCCACCACAGTTAACTGAATTGTGAATGAAAATATAATAATGGTACATTCTTCATAGGATTGCTGTGAGGACTAAATAAAATAATACTTATTAATCATTTAGGAGAGTTCCTGGGACATGGTAAAAGTTGAGTGAAGGTTAACTGTTTTGGAGGATGGATAAAAAGTTTTCTTTTTTTTTTTTAAAGATTGATTGATTCATTCATTCATGCATTCATGACAGACAGACACACAGAGAGAGGCAGAGACATAGGCAGAGGGAGAAGCAGGCCCCATGAGGGGAGCTTGATGCAGGACTGGATCCCAGAGACCGGGATCATGCCCTGAGCAGAAGGCAGATGCTCAACTTCTGAGCCACCCAGGCGTCCCAGTTCTTTTCTTTTCTATCAACAGAACTTAGCATGGTCCCTAAATCCTTGCCTACCACTTAGCAAACCCTCAAAAAAATGATTGCAGAATTTAAGTTTTATCCTGAGAGCATAAATAGAATTTTCTGGAAGCTATTTCTCTAGTATTCTCTCAAATGTAAGTGGTTTTTTTTTGTTGTTTGTTTGTTTTGCTTCACAGTTCATATGGCTCAGGAAATACAATGTGGGTCCCCTACTTCTTGTTATTTGTTGACACTCTCAGTCTTTTCCGCCTGTTTGTTTTTTAACATAAGCTTTCGAATGTCAGTTAATAAATGTGGAAGGGATGATGAAATTAGAAAAATTTGTGATCATGATAGTAATAACTATTTCAGGCAAGAATCATCAATAGATTCTACAACTAGTCAATATGGATTTCCATTTCTGCTTAGGATGTAGAAAGTGGCAAGCAAATGTCACTCTCGTAGCAATGAGGAAGGTTAGATAATCTACAAAATCATAAATTTTCTTGAAATCATAAGAGAGCTGAAGTTGCAAGGCAAACCAATTCTATTCCAATTAATGGCATGCCCCTCTGAGAAGAGATAGTACTAAAGAACTATTTCATTTTTGACAGAACATGAGGAAAATACTGCTGTCAGCAAATCAGGTAAGAGGCAATCAGCTACAATGTTACACATTCTTAAAGTCAATGAGTAGGACAGCTTATTATTTTAGAGTGATGTGAGAACCTTGACACAAGTAGAATTCACCGTAAACTACAGTTTCTTTTTCACAGGCCTCCAAAGGTGTCCCTACTGAAGACTGGGTGCAGGTCTTCAAGCAGCATGGAAACTGCTGGTGACACCCATGTCCAGGTGTTTAGGTAATAATTCGTTACCACTGAAAGGGAACTGCAAAGCACCCCTTGCTTCCTCAGATCTATGTCTCATATACAATAAATTCTTAAGCCACTAAGAGAGGGGCAGCAACCCCTCCAACACCTTGAGGCCAGGAAAGGGCCCTCCACTTATGTGAAAGTGATGTAAATGTAACTGTTTCTGAGGAAGGTGAGGAAACCCTCCCATCCCCACAGCCAGAGAAAAATCTACTCCTTCTGGAAGAAGGGTAGAATTAAAAGGTGAAAGAAAGCTCCTAGACTGATGGTCCAGGACTGATACAAAGTAGAGGTCAGCTACTACTGAGAGATGGGCCAGAAAGAGTTTCCTGGCCAAGACCTGACATGGATAGCAAAGGACCCATGGGGAAGCAGCGAGCAGGAACACTGAAAAGTTATTTCAAGGCCAGGCATATAGTGCCTGCTTAAGACTGAAACATGAAACTTATTCATAATAGTTAATCATAGTAGTGACACTCTAATGCTGTGATCTTTTTTCATATCACTTAATTCACATTGTAACACATTGCCAAGTTTTGAGCCTTCATTCTGACTTTCAAAATTAGACTTACAGAAGTCATACCCAAGGTCTATAATCACACTGACCCACCCTCAGTCATCTTATTTACATTGCACTCTATCCCAACCAACTCCAACTCTAACAAGCCTTCTAGATATCCAACATCACATCTTTTGTGATGTCTTTTCTTACCACTCTGGCCTGAATTAGTTTCTCCCTTTACTTTAGAAAATGACAGTGCCTATCACATTGCAGTATGATGTCATTAATTTTGTAAAGCTAAGGCTGATCTCAAGTCTAGGATTCTACAGAATTTAAAAACTATCTCATCATCAAAATCCTCAGAGTTCTTTCTTACTCGTAAATTCTTACCCCCACTGAAGTCATTAAGATCCACACAGAAACTGGGAAATAAAGTAAAAATATATTTATCTTCTTAGTGTTTTCACTTTAATTTCACATCTGGTTTTTGTTACTGTATCCAAACAGAAATGAAATTTTTTGCCCAAATAAATAATGCCACCACCTTATAGGAGTATGTACTTTTTATATTGGTTGGCTATTGATATTCTATCCAGAAAACTGTCTACTATAGCATGAAAACAAGATATATGGCTGGAAAGAAAAGTCTAAACAGATTACTTGGAACAAATACACTTGAACAAAAAGCAAAAGTTGTTTGCTCAGACTGCTGGGTATTTTATTTCGACGAATGCTTCACAAACTGTCTCTGTTTTGCAAGCTGATAATAGATTTCCCTTGAAATGAATTATTAATTTCCTGAAATGTGTTGGTAAAATGCTGCACAGTGTGATTTATAACACAAATTAACTAAATTTTTTCAGAAGCCCTACTGAAAAAAATCCATTATACTTAAATACCCATTTAAACATACCTTAGATCACTAAATAATTTCAGATCTGTCTGGGAAATTCAAATTTTCACAACTCTTCCCAGGTATGTTTTCCCTTTTGTTAATCATTTCTGTCAGTCAGCATTTGCTTGCAGAGTACTGAAGTAGAAAGAAATTTATTGAAGTGTGTTAAATGACCTATAGAATTTGGAGTAAAAATTAAGCAACAAGACATTAGGCTGAATTTCCAACAAAGATGCTGAAGCTACACCACAAAACTGTGTCTCTAAGGGTACCTCTGTTTTCATCATGATAAAGAATACAGCTCCTAAGTCACAAAGGTGCTGCTCCAGACAATCCCATGACCACTCTACTCTGCTGTGATCAACAGCAGCAAAATAAATGCCTCACACCTGGCCTCTTCCCCCCCCATCCCGCCATTTAACATAATTTAATGTAAATTCAGTTTTACACTTGTGCATCTGATTGGTGAAATATAAACATATCCAGAGTCTTAGATTCAAGGGAATCTGAAAAATGTGATTTTCAACTTTCCAGACTGTATAATATTTGAAGATGTTAGAAGAGATGTTGAGAGAATCAATCCACAGTATCCTATTCACCATTTCTGTTTTCTCCTAGCATATATTAATTACATTGAAAGGTAATGAGATTTCCAATTATGCAATGATGAAATAATTAAAAATATATAAATAGAACTATTTTTATGAAGATTCATGATGGCAGGAACTACCTACCTCAATGCCTGTAATAGAATAGCAATCCAAAAAAAAGTGTAATTTTAATGAATGAATGAGATTATAGGATTATTTTGACTAATCTCCTTGTTTTCCTGAGGACAAAACTGAGCTCCAAAGAGGTGTAACAATTAGTTCATGCTCTCCAAAATGGAATCCAACCAAAGTTTCCTAGCATTAGTTTGTGGTTATTTTATGGTGCCAAGCTTTGAATATTATAATTCACTATATCAAATAAAGTAATTCACTTTTTTTAAAGGGTTAGAGGGAGACAGCAATGTGTAATCAAAAGGAAACAAACAAAAAAAAACAAAAACAAAAGGAAACAAAGAAATTGGATCACAAATATTACTAAACTGTTAAAAATGTAGAATACTATGCTAGGTACTGCAGGAGAACATAAATAACATAATATCCTGCCCTTCAAAAATATCAACAAAATGAAGTTCTCATGTCGGACTTTCTCTCTGTATATTGTCATACACAGAGGGTTAGAACAAAATTACACATGGAATCCCGAGAGCCACTTTTATACATACTCCAAGCTGGAAGGCCTAGGAATGAAACAAACAGAAATATAGTACATTTAAACCTAAATATATTAATAATTACATTAATTATAAATGGTTCCAACATCTCAACTAAAAGAGATCCCAGTCAGAGATTTTTAGACTTGATAAAGAAAACAAGAATCAATTACATGTCATCTATAAGAACTCAAATTTAAATATAAAGATAGAATTAGATTAAATGTACAAGGATGAAAAAATATATACCATGGAAACACTAATCAAGAGAAAACCAGAATGGCTATGTTAATATCAGACAAAGCAGATATTAGAATGAGCAATATTACTAGGGATAAATAGAAACATTTCATAATGAAAAATGGATCAATTCATGAAGCATTATAATCCTAATGTGTAAGCACATTACAAAGCAAAAACTGATAGAACTGAAAGGAAAAACAGGCATATCCATAATTATAATGTAGACTTGAACTCTTAGTGATTGACAGGACAAGTAAACTGAGAATCAGTAAGAGTATAGATTAGAATGACGTTATTGATCAACACAACATAACTGACATTTATAAACAATACACTCCCATAAAGCAAAATATACATTTTTCCCAAGTACACATAAAAGAATCATCAAGCTATAGCATGTGCTAAACTAAAACAAATCTTAGCAAATTTTAAAAGATTCCAATTATTCCTAATGTGTTCTGGGAACACAAAGAATTAAACCAGAATTAACAAAATGTTATCTAGAAAATTCAGAAATATTTGAAAATTAAATAATATACTTCTAAATAATCTATGGGTCAAAGAGGTATTTCCAGAAGGAGATTATGAGATATTTTAAAATAGATTTTAAAAATAACAATATAACATGTCATTGTTAATGTGAAGGTGCTCAGATAGTGCTTCAATGAAAATCTATATCATAAGTGCTTATATTAAGAACGTTGTCTCATATTAATGGTCTAAATTTCAGCCTTAAAATTTTTTAGACAAGAAGAGCAGATTAAATCCAAAGTGAAGCATGGAAACAAATTACGGGAACAAGTAGAAATTATTATATTGAAATAGAGAAAACAGTAGAGAAAACCAGTGAAACTAACAGCCGCTTCTTGTCAAAGTTTCAATCAATTTGATAAAACTCTAGCCAGACTGTGTAAAAACAAGAAACAGCACAATTTACCAATATCAGAAAGTAAAGAAGAGCCATAACTACAGATTATTGACATTAAAAGATAATAAGGGACTATTTTGAACAGTTTCACATAAATTCAAAAACATAGATTAAATGAACAAATCCCTTGAGAGAAAAAAGTAACAAAGTTAACTCACAAAGAAATAAATAACCTAGATAGTCATATATCTAGTTCACAGTCTTTATCTTAAGCCTATTGAATTTTGTCAAATATCTTTTCTGCATTTAATGAAATAACCATATAGCTTTTATTGTTTTAGTCTGTTGAGACTATAAAAATTCATATTGTTTTTGAAATGATGAACCAATCTTGAATTACTAAAGTAAATCCCACTTGGTCATGAAATAGTGTTCTCTTAAAAACTACAATTCTGATTTGATTTGTCAGATTTTTTACATTCTTTTTCTTCTTATGTTTATGAGGGATATTAGCATACAGTTTGGGGGAGTTTTAATTGTATTTCGATTTGCTACCAATGGATAATCCTGGCTTCATAAAATCACTTGGGAAGTGTTATCTTCTGTATTAACTTTGGAATTTCAAGATAAATATGAAGAAAACCCCACTGTCACAATTTATAGCCAAACTGCCAAAAAACAAAGAGAAAGGGAAAATCTTGAAGCCAGAGTAAAAAGAGGCATTATACAAATGTGAATAGACTTCTCTTCCAAAACTCTGCCAACCATTAGACAATGATATGCTTATCTAACATACAGAAAGAAAACAAACCCCACCCAGAATTTCGCCAGGTGAAAGCATTTTACAAATAGGAAAGCAAGGTACTTTTTCAGACAACAAAAGCTAAATTCCTTCCAGTCGATTTGCATGAAAATACATGTTAAAGACAGTTCTTTTGGTAGAGGAAGTATGATGCCAAGTAGACTTTTGAATCAACACACACACACACACACACACACACACACACACACACACCACAAAAGAAGGAGGAAGAGGCAGCAGCAGCAGCTGGACATGGTAACAATGTGGGTGAATATAACAGACTTTAATTTTTTAATCCCTTTAAAATAAAATAAATTTGACTATATTTATCCTGCTTCATGAGTATCTCTGAGGCTTCTGGAAATGTGACTTATTGTATTTCCTTATATTTGAAAAAGTCTTGGCCCTAAGCTCTTCAAATATTTCTTCTGCTACATTGTTTTTCTTCTTCCAAAAATTCTAATTATGGTATATTAAGCCATGTGGTTTTGTTTTACAACTTAGATGCTTGTTTGCTTTTTGACTCTTTTTCCCTCTTTGTGTTTTAGTTTGTATAATTTTTATTGAACTATCTTCAAATTTACTGATTCTTTCCACTGCTGTGTCACTTCTGCTGAAGCGAAGTTTGAAGTGTTGAATGTTGAAGTAATTTCTAATGTTGAAGTAATTTCTTCCTATATTTTTTCTAACATTTCCATTAGAATCTTTTTGTATTTTACTTATTTATCCTAAAATCCCCCCATCTTTTCATGCATGCTGCCATCTCTTTCACTACTAAATTTCTTTAACAGATTAATTGCAGTTATTTTAAGCTCCCTGCCTGAAAGTCAGTATCTGGGCCATCTCCAATTTTGGTTCTATTCATGCTTTTATTTCTTGAAATAGGTCCTTTTCTCTTGTTTGTGTGTCTTAAAATTTTTAAATAAATGCCAGATACTCCGAGTGGACTGTCAATTAAAGCTAAGTAAATAAAATTTATGCCTGTCGATGGGCAGGCTTTTCTTCTGTCAGACAATTTGAGGGGAAAAGTTGAGTAAATCTAATCTGTAGCTGAGCTGGGTTTGAGTTTCCTCTAGTGGTGTGGCAGTATTACCTTGAAGTTAACGTAAATTCCAGAGTGCTAGAGTTCTTCCTGTTCCACCCCTGGCTTTCTGTGAGCTTGCACACCTATGACACGTGGGTGGTTTCTCTCTGTGCTTTTGCCCCCCACCCCCTTGATAAAAGATTGCTAATGTTGCTACTTATGGTAAGAGCAGTGCTTTTTTGGTTCTCGTGCTTTAACCTCAACCTTAGGTAGACCCACACACAAGGGCCTCGGTGGTACGATTTTTCAGTGCTCCTTGCTCTTCCCAAGTGGTTGCCAATCACCACTTTGTGTACATACAGAACCTATAATATACACAGGGGAATTCTCAAAGTTCTCCTCCACCCATACACCTAGGAAGATCCAGCATGTCTATGCCAGTAACAGGTCTCTTTCAGGTCCTGCTCTGTCCCCAGTCTTCCTCATGACTACCTGGTAGATGTACAGAGAAAAGAGCTGATGAGAGAATGGATTTTCTTGCCTGAGACTCCCAGGAATAATAAATTGTCATGGTTGTCCACACCCAGTCTTTAAGAACTTATTAAAATGTCTGTTATATTCTTATACCCACTTTTATTGTAATTATGTTGTCATCTTTTTTGGGGGGGGGAATTCATTATTTCAAAATAATGAAAGCATATGGTTTAACATCTATGAAATGCATTAAACATAACAAAGATACAATCTTATATTGCTTAATTCATGACATTTAAATATCAGGAAAGATGTATTTATACCAATTTTCTAAATGAAGCAGCTGTAAAAAACTGACAAGAATTATCACCATATAACTAACAAATGGTGAATCCAGTTCTCACTATTCAGACTTGCTTTGAGCTTTATGTACCTACTGTCACAGAAGGCTTCTTCCCAAATATTTACAGAAAGTGGACATTTGAAAAAATAAAAAACCAAAACCATTAATGCTCATTACATGAGGTGTGGAAGGAGTGAATGATCTCATGTTTCAGAACCTGCCTACTCAAATTATCTAAATAAAGCATAGAGATTGTTAGATGATCTTGCATTAGTATCAATGCAACATATGGGCTTCATATGCTGAAGCTCACCCTGGCCACATTTAAGGATATTTTTGAAATAATCAGCAGGAATAAGCTTTGCTTAAGCTTAGCTTAACCTTAACCTTCTATAGAAAGCCTTTTCTAGAACTCCTAGACTGACCTCTACACCCTTTTCCAGCCTCCACAGTTCTCTCTCTTTTATCTTTATACTTGTACTGGTAGTGCTTCATTATTTTTGTTGCTTTCTTTTCTATCTCTCCAGATAAAGTATGAATTTCTCTCTTAGAGGTGAACTACTTCTTATTTTTTTCATAATACTGAACATAAAGAACATGACAAATATTTATTAAATTACTTTAATATCCTTGTGATGTGAAAAGATATGTGTTACTACTATACTTCATCTTCTTAATGGTAAAAAAAAATAGCAATAGCTATAATATTTGTCATGATTTAGATAATACATCATTTTCTAAACATCAATATTCCTAAAATATCAGGTTCATTTTAGAAAGAATGAGTTTTTAAAACTTACCCTCTGTATGAAAGAATGAAGCTTATTAAACTATGTACAAAACATAATGAAACAGCATGTGTTACTAGATATAATATTAAAGAGACTGGCAAGTTGGAGTAATTTTTATTGCACTGAAGAATGCTGATGTTTCTAAGAGAATACTTGAGTATTTCCAGAATTTGCCTTGATTATAGTTAAGGCCAAATGCTATAATTTAGAGAAGCAAAATACTATAATACAAGATGCAGTGAAACGTCGGAACACCTGCATCCCGATGTTTATAGCAGCAATGTCCACAAAGGCCAAACTGTGGAAGGAGCCTCGGTGTCCATCGACAGATGAATGGATAAAGAAGCTGTGGTCTATGTATACAATGAAATATTCCTCAGCCATTAGAAATGACAAATACCCACCATTTGCTCCAATGTGAATGGAACTGGAGGGTATTATGCTGAGTGAAATAAGTCAATCGGAGAAGGAGAAGCATTGTATGGTCTCATTCATTTGGGGAATATAAAAAATAGTGAAAGGGAATAAAGGGGAAAGGAGAGAAAATGAGTGGGAAATATCAGTGAAGGTGACAGAACATGAGAAACACCTAACTCTGGGAAATGAACAAGGGGTACTAGAAAGGTAGGTGACTGGGTGATGGAATGGGGTGACTGGGTGACGGGCACTGAGGAGGGCACTTGACAGGATGAGCACTGGGTGATATGCTATATGTTGGGAAATTGAACTCCAATAAAAGAAAACAAAAAAACAATGCTTTCTCATAATTTTTATTTATTATTATTATTTTTTAAGATTTATTTATTCATGAGAGAGAGAGAGGCAGAGACACAGGCAAAGGGAGAAGCAGACTCCATGCAGGGAGCCTGATGTGGGACTCAATCCCAGGACTCCAGGATCACGCCCTGGTCGAAGGCAGGCGTTAAACTGCTGAGCTACCCAGGGATCCCCCTCATAATTTTTTTAAAAGATATTTATTTATTTATTTATTTATTTATTTATTTATTTATGAGATACAGAGAGAGAGAGAGGCCGAGACACAAGCAGAGGGAGAAGCAGGCTCCATGCAGGGAGCCCGACATGGGACTCGATTCCTGGTCTCCAGGATCAGGCCCTAGGCAGAAAGGTGGAGCTAAACCACTGAGCCACCCAGGCTGCCCCCCGCCCCTCATAATTTTTAAACAGAGAAAAGCCTTTTAATGGAATACTACATGGAGGCCAAATACAGAAGACACATTTAGAGTTTTATTCTCCACTGGTTGCAGTGGAAGTGGGAGTGATCACTAGGTACTCGATTCCTCTTTTCCACCTACGCACATATATACATAATCCCTCTAAGCTTGAGAAAAAAAGCACAGACTTGAAAACACCAGTATACTCTGTGAAGGACAGACTTGAAAACACCAGTATACTAGAATGAGCCATTAATACGGCATTAGGAGACATGGTTAAATAACAGCCTTTTCACCAAGACCTTCAGTATCTTAGTTTTTAAAAGTTATTTAAGTGATTCCAATATTTAGCCAGACATCAGGATCACTAGATATGTACTCTTATGGTCTTTTTGAAATTTATGACCTCATTATTTTTTCTCCAAAACTTAGCTTTTGTCTTTTTTTTTTCCTTATTAGTTTTTTTACTCTTCACTTTACTTCCTTTCTCTTTTATTTTCTTTTCTATTTCCTTCCTGAATAATTCAGTCCAAAAAACATGAGGTAGTAGGTGTCTGTGATGGGAGGAGGGCCAGTGTGGCAGACTGGGGAATGTGAACTCAAGAGGGTTAGGAAGGGTGTCTTTCTTATAATGGGGTTACAATGATAGCATCAGAATCCAAGAGTTGGGAGAAATGGCTCTGAACATTGTATAGGAGCCAGATAAGGGTGAAGAAGGCATGTGTATGATGGGGGTTGGAATTAAGAGTTTTCAGACCAATCTGAGAACCCTAGCTCCCCTGCACACCCTTCCTTGCCAGACAGGTTGTCTAATCCCAATCTCTGTACAATATAGCACAGTCTGAGTCGAATTAGGAGGGCAGTAATGAGGGTGTCCAAATGGGTAGTGAAGGTGGCTTATGGAGTGTGTCAGAGCCCAAGCAGGGAGAAAAGGGCATCTGTAAAAGGGCAAAGTAGGCATTAGCACTAGAAGATTGTTGACCTTCTTGGGGATAAATAAGTAGATAAAGGATAATGTAAGCCAGGTTTGTTGCTTTTAGAAAAGGAAGTTATTAATATGAAAAGAGAAAACTAGAATGAGCCTGTGGTGTTGGACTGGACTTGGGATATCAGTGTGACCTTATGATATTCAGTGAATAGGCAGATATAAATATAGATGCAATTGTGAGTATGTATGTATGTATCAGATTTATTATTTTGAGAGAGAGAGATTTGGGGGGTGGGGAGAGGCAGAGAGAGAGGGAGAGGGAAAGACTTTCAAGCACATACCCCACTGAGCACAGAGCCAGACATGGGGCTCAATCTCATGATCTTGAAATCATGACTTGAGCCAAAATCAAGAGTTGGATGCTTAGCCGACTGAGGCATCCAGGCACCCCTCTATATCTATAGCTAAATCTTTATATCTACCCCTTTCCAATGAGGGGTCCCAGAGTCAGCAACAACTCAATAGAAGTGAATACATCTAGCACCCAGATTTTATTTTGTCACTATCATTATATTTACAATTAAAAAAACAAAGAACTTTATGGAGAAATAACTGCTTCCAGGTCTGGGGAAGGGAAAATACAAAATGAGTCTGGAATATCCTGTTCTGCCAAAAAGAAAGAGGTGCCCAAGAAATGATGAAGACATGTTAAAATGATACAGAAGCCAGCTAAAATGGGTTCCCACAGGCTTAATGTGGTACAGCACGAGTGTTAGAAAAAAAATTATATCAGTGGATGAGAACTCATTGAATTAAATAGAAATCTATAAGCCTGTACTTACACACACACATATATTCATGCATAAATTAAAAGTTTCATAAGGAATGAGATGCTAAAAGATCCAAAGTATCTCCCCAGAAAATATTAAAATGTATAAATTTACAGTGGAGAATCTTGACAGACACCACTCTAATCAAGTGATTAAAGTGCACATTAACAATAATGGGACAAATCAAAATTATTTGCCAATTGATAGGATGCACTATTACTGCTATGTTATTCCTGCAAAAAATAAATTTGAATTATTCCTTCAAAATTAATTTGAAGCCAATTATGAGGGAATGGCAGATGAACCCAAATCACTGGAAGTCCTATAGAATAACTAGTCTGAAATTGTCAAAATTATCAAGTTCATGAAAGTCAAGGAAAAACTAGAGAACTATTGGGGATTGAAGAAGACTGAAATGAATACTAAACAGGAAACATGATTCTGAGCTGAATCTTTTTGCTATTAGAGATAGTATTGGTAAAATTAGTAAAACTTTAATGGGATCTGAAGATTCATTAATGGTGATATTCCAATACTTAATTTTCTGATTTTAATCATTTTATTATAATTATATAGAATAATGTCCTTGTTTGTAGGAAATACATGAAAAGTATTCAGAGGTTAAAAAAATTTTTTAACAAAAAAAAATTAAAGTATTCAGAGGTAACAGAGCATCATGTCAACAATTTACTTTCAAAAATCTGGGAAAAACTATTCCTACCATACTTACAACTTTCCTGTAATTTGAGCTTATTTCAAAATAAAAATGCATAATTAAAATGTATATATTTCTAGATTTTAAGTTCTTAAAGTGACAGAAAATGCTTTATTTTCTTTTAATCCCATCCAAGCATCTAGCACAGCTCCAAGAAGTACTTTTTAAAGGTGTTTATCAAACAAATAAATCTAGAGGACTGGATAGAAAGTAATGATAACTAAAGTGATTGCTATTCGCACTTCAGAGAACTCAGTGATTGATACTGATTGTGTTCACTAGTGTCTATATACTAAAACAATAACCAATAATATATTTTTAAAGGGCTGAAACAAAAATAGTTGTTGATAAATCCTAAAACAAAGAATTAATTAAACAACCTCCCAGTTCGTTATTTCAATTATTTAAGATTTTACTGCATACAAATAATTCAAAGAATAGCTTTAATGTTATGGATTGTGGATAAGATATGAATATTTAAACACAACTTGCATTTTGGGGATGTAATATATAGTATGGTGACTAAAGTGAACAATACAGTATCACATATTTGACAGTTGCTAAGAGAGTAGGTCTTAAAACTTCTCATCACAGGAAAAAAATATAAACACAAGAAGTGATAGATGTGAACTAAATTTCCATAGCAATCATTTCACAATATATACACACATCAAATCGTCATGTTGTATCTTAATAAAATTAGAGAAAAACACAATTTGCAGATATTTTTGGCAGAGATAATTATATTCCTATCTCTACATCCATTTTCACTTTCTTCCTTACTAACAGAGCTCTGCTTTTTGAGCTGAGCACACCGCCACCTAGAAGAAACACTGCATTTTCCATCCTCCTTTATAGTTAAGAATAGTTACCAAGTTTGTGGCGATGAGCTGTTAGTGGCTGTTGCCAAGAACTTCAAGAAAGGCTTAGAAAAGCTATACCAACTCTAGACTACCTCCTGCTGGAGTTCTTTATCTAAAAGCATTGGGTTTCCATTGTATTTAGGTTTTGGAATTTTTCTATTAGATGCACCTGAATATACTCCATATGTCTACAAAAATTCTCAGAACTGATCCAAACATCTGTCAAACATGTTGAAGAGCATGGTTCAAATGTCACCTCCATTATTTTCTAGTTCCATAACCTTGAGAAGGATATTTAGTGTCTCTTAGCTTCAGATTCCTCATTTGTAAAAAGGAAATAATAATATCTACCTCATAGTGGTTGAATGAATATTCAGTTAGATAATTGTTACTTTGGAATGCCTGAAACATAATAAAGATGCAATAAATGCTCATAGACCATAACAGCTTTTCTTTTAATGCACATTGTTTTCTTCCCATTTTGTAAACTATAAGATTATTAAAGCTTTACCACGTTTTCATCATGGATTTTATTTCTTCCTAAAAATTTTCACTGTAGGTGTCCATGGGTGGCTCAGTGGTTGAGCATCTGCCTTTGGCTCAGGTTGTGATCATGGGGCCCTGGGCCGAGTCTCGCATCACTCACTGCAGATGCACATCGGCATCTCTCTCTGCTTCTTTCTTTGAGTCTCTCATGAATAAATAAAATCTTTAAAAAACTTTTTTCACTGTAGTTCATAAAATATCTAACTACAAAATTCTAATTTACAAAATCTACAAAATTCAAAAATTCTTTCCCTAAATTCTGATCAGTTTAGTGCTGATTTTCTGTTCTATACTTACCTTTTCTATCTAAAACCTGAATCATCAATGTACTTTATATGTAAACCATTTGTCTTGAGAAACAGGTGTTACTGAGCTGGAGTCCATTAAATCAAACACGGTCAGAGCAGAGGTGTGTTTTGGTGTTGGCCAATGCATCAACATAGCTCTTGGGTTATCCCCGCTTCTAAAGACCTTCAGGCTGGATTACCATTCAAGATCTTGATATGGTTTAATTCTATAAACAAAGTTTGTGTGTCTCTATTCCACTAGTGTTCCTGGTACTCAATTATCATTCTTACTTCTCAGTGAGACCTTGGTTTCTATTTCCTTCTCAAACCTTGGTGACACATGCTGGAATCACAAAGGGGATTGAAGACTCCTAACAAATACAGTAGACCGGGTCAGATATGTTACATATTATTCTCAAATGGCAAATCCCACTGAAAGTGAGCTGTCGCTCCCACTTTCCTGCTTTCCCTGCTTTCTGAGTAGATCCTGATTTTCTGGGAAGACTCATCTAGAACTCAACTCCGAGGAAGACTACCCCCAAAATCCTGGCAGCAATTTAACTCAATCACAATCAATCCAAGCACACTTTTATTCTATTGTGCATAAGGTACTCTGGTAGATTGTAAAGATGAAAAAGACAAGATCTCCTTTCCTTAAAACACTTATAATTGACTGAAGTCCATGGCTGCTGCAACAGAGCTTGGCCAGACTACTAAGGGGAAGCCTTTGAAGCCTCTAGTAATTTAAGATATTGAAAACAGGGATCCCTGGGTGGCGCAGCGGTTTGGCGCCTGCCTTTGGTCTAGGGTGCGATCCTGGAGACCCGGGATCGAATCCCACATCGGTCTCCTGGTGCATGGAGCCTGCTTCTCCCTCTGCCTGTGTCTCTGCCTCTCTCTCTATCTCTCTGTGACTATCATAAATAAATAAAAAAATTTTAAAAAAAAGATGATCAAATTTCTGTTTAAAAAAAAAAGATATTGAAAACATTCCATAAGATTCAGTATTATATGGTTCATTAGGATCTGCTGTGGCTAGCCTTCAACATTTTTGGATAACTAGTAGAATTAGAAGATCATGTGATGGAGGTGCCTGGGTGGCTCAGGGTCAAGCATCTGTCTTCAACTAGGGTTATGATCTCCTGGGATGGAGCCCCACAGCTGGCTCCCTGCTCAGTGGGGAGTCTGTTTCTCCCTCTCCCATACCCTCTCCCATTCCCATTCCTGCTCCCCCTGCTTGTACACTCTCTGCCAAATAAATAAATAAAAATCTTTAAAAAAAAGATCATGTTATGTTGGAGTAGGAGAATTTATCTTGATGACTTTATACCTACAAAGGAACCAGTATCCTAATTTTGCAAAGTAAAGAATCTAGGAAATAAGTGCCAGAGGAGGAATTAAAAATAAGATTCTATATGAAAGTACTTACCTTGATCCTGAAAGAAAACAAACCAGCAACAATAGCAGCAATTGAGCAGAGAATCAAGCATAGAAAGTCCAAATACTACCCACTGGAGTCCATGTGAATAAAGCTGAGGTCAACTACATTAAACATCATATATGCCATAAGGCCTTCAATCAAGTAAATAAAGTATGTGTAAGTTGTAAAAAAACACACAGAAAATCCTTACAATTGGAGATCTTATTCCTTTTTGTATTTCCCATTCCTAGTCTGGTAAATGGCAGGATATTAAGTAAGTGTTTAATTAATTGTTTAAAAACCCACAAACACATTAAGCTATAGTAAAAGGCAGAGCTCTTACTGAAATCTATTCCTTAAGAAATGAGGCTTGGATCGACAGATGATGGATAAAGAACATGTGCTATATATATATACAATAGAATACAACTCAGCCACCCATAAAATGAAATACTGCCATTTGCAACAATGTGGATGGAAATAGAGGGTATTATGCTAAGTGGAATAAATCCGTCAGAGAAAGACAATTACCATACAGTCTCACCCAAATGTGGAATTTAAGAAACAAAACAGGATAATGGGGGAAGGGAAGGGAAAATAAAACAAGACAAAATCAGAGAGGGAGACCATAGAGACTCTTAGCCATAGGAAATAAACTGAGGGTCACTGGAGGGGAGGGGTTGAGGGGATGGGGTAACTGGGTGATGGACCTTAAGAAAGGCATGTGGTGTAATGAGCATTGGGTATTATATAAGACTGATGAATCATTGAACTCTACCTATGAAACTAATAATACACTATATGTTAATTAATTTAATTTAAATTTAAAAATGAGGCTAAGTTATTTACAATTCTTTTTTAAAAGATGGGATAAAAATTCCAAGACACAAAAGAAAAACAAGTCCAAGAAAATGCTTATCAGTGTTCAAATATCATGTACATTCCTTTAAGTTCTCTGCTAAGAGAAGTTTTATTTTGCACTCTCGAGCCATCTAGACATTTGAGCTGGCACATTTCCTTTGAAAAAGCAAAAATTAAAAGTTTGCCTACAAGTCAAAGTCCACAGGCAAGACTGCAGGATGCTTTAAAGTGAAGTATTCAAATCCTTTTTAATCACCTCCCCTAAAGCAGGTATGTTGATGTTTAATCCAAACTCTTTTAGATTATTCAGGATGATAAGCAGCATGTCACTCTATATTCTTTAAAGAAATAATTAAAAAGCAACTTAAGACAATTCTTGGCAAGACAAGGTTTCCCCTTAGGATTTTGGAAACACATAAAAATTTTATAAGGGGTGCTGAGAATGGAGATGATTTTCAGGACCATAAAGTGGAGTATGTCACAAAGTGTTCATCATGTCCATTTCACTGGATCTCTAGCTGCTTCCTTTGCTGTTTCCTGAGAGAAACACAAACCTCCCAATTATTTTTCAGATCAGGAAAATTTTCAATTCCTAAATCTTCCTAAATTCTTCTAAATAGGTGTTCAAACTTGTGATACTAGAATAACAACTTTACAAAATTTTGTATGTCTTCATAAGACCATTCAGTTTCCCATAAGGTATGAGTCAATTTTTATAATGGTAAGTATAATCTTCATGGTTTCTCAGGGAATTTCATTACTATACATTAATTAAGTGGTCTGGGAAGACGGATATATAGAGAAATAGCAAGATACACAAACACACGCAGAAAATGGAGTAAGATCAACAGTGAGAGAAAGAGAAATTTGAGAGCAATCTGCTCTACTTGCTGAGTGAGCAAGAGGATTTCTGCACCCCGTATATAGTTTCTTTCCATACAGCTAGCATAGGATGATCATCTTAGTAAATTGGTATCATTTCAGGATTTAAAAACTTGTATGTTTTTGATACAGCATGGTCTCGAATGTAAACCAATTATTGCGCTGAATCATATAAAATCATATTTATAGGACAAAAACTCAAATTGTAGAGATTTCCTATTGTTCAACTGTTTATAGCATCTCTTATTCACTCTGTTGGAGAGAGAGGAACCCTCACCCTAAGTAATACAAGATGATCAATCATACGACACTCAGCACTGGCAAGAAAGATTGCTTGACATGTAGGGCCGCAAGGAGTTGTACTTGGGAGCAGAGTGAACAAGCAGGGGCCATAGAAGGTAGGCTTTAGAGTAACATGGTGATGAGGTGCCCTTGTTTCCTACAGGAGAATATAACTGGCTTGTTTGAATAATCCACAGGCTGGCAGGAAACTGAAGCAGCCAGGCTGAGGTACAGTGCAGTGGATCCAGCTGGTAGGAGTCTGAGTGAGTCTGCTGACCTGGAAGCATATCTGATGAAAGCATATCTGATGAAAGGACCCTGTGGGGACCCAGTGACCCATGTCAAAGTAGCACATGCAATTTTAGATATTACAGTACATCAACCTAACTTCAACTGATATTCAACTGGAAAAAAAAGTTAATATGTTCCATTGCTGGAGAAAATTTAGTTGTGTTGTATTTATATCTTCAATATGGAGCCTTCCCAATTGTAATTTTCAGTATATATGATTTTCCAATTAAGTGCTAAGATAGATGCTGCTAGTTGTCTACTCAATATTGGTTCTTTCCTTCTTCCTTACTAACTTCAACTTTATTCAGGCAACAATGTACTTAGTTAAGAAATGTGATGTCACAGGTTCCATTATATTTGTAGTGGCCATGTGACATAGCTTTGGCCAGGAAGATATCACCAGGAGGCTAATGCATTGGACTTTCAGAAAAGTAATGCTTCCCTGATAAAATGTAACACACTCATCTAGCACACATCTTATGTACATCTTTGTCTTTTCCTTTCTTGTTCCTTCATATGAGGATGTAATATCTAGAAATGGAGAATTATGACCATAAGAAGGATATAACTTCATAAGTATTATGAAGTATAAGGTATAACTGACAAATAAGAAGACAAGTGTTATTAAGGGAGACAAAATGAGACAGTTAAGAAAACTGTGCTTTTTTCCTTCATTGTCAAATTTTCCAAAATAGTTATTCACACTTGTCTCCATTCTGTGCCTTCCCACTCCCTTCACAATCTACTCTCATCTTTCTTCTCCCATCTCTACTTCATCACTGCCTGGAAATAGCTATTAAAGTCACCAGGGACCTCCATGTCACTAAAAACAATGTATATCTTTTAGTGCCTTGTCTTAATTGTTTTTTCAATGTGGTTTGACACAACTAAATTCTCCTCTTTTCTTGAAACAAACAAACAAAACCCTTCCCCTTTAGTTTTTCTACTTACCAGCTCATCTTTTTTCTTCCATTCCATGTGAAAATTCCTCAGAGCTGGACCTGAGGTCTCTTTCTTTTTGCTTTTTATATTCTTGATGATGTTATCCATGCCCATGAGGTCAATTAACAGTTATATGGTACTAATTCCAACTTTATATCTCTAGCCCAGATTTCTCCTTTGAGTTACAAACTCAAATCCTGACACCATTCATTACTACTGCCTGACGATTTGTAGTCAAAATCTGACATTGCTTTTAACTCCCCATCATCTGATTCCCTTTATCTTGTTTGAGAAGATTAAGAGGCATAATCCTTGTTACACAATGGAATTTCAAATTCCAACTCCTTGATTTCCCACAATTCCTTATATTTAGAGCCTGGGGACATGATCTAGAATCCATCAATCATATGTACCTGTCACTGTTAATGAAGAACTAGTGGCATGATGAAGTGATATTCTTGAGACTTCTCCACAGGTCATGGTGTTTAGGGAAAAGTGATCAAATCCCTGACCAGTACCTGCTGTGCAGCCATTGAAGGGATTCAGCGTTCAGTGCTTACAGGGTCAGGGGACCAGCTACAGTGTTTATAGCTGGAGTCTCATTGGACTAGTTCTATGGCATAATTTTCAGTATTGTCCTTGAATCTATATTCATGTACCTGGCTCTGTACCAGAGTGATAATTCTGTGAGCTACTAGATTTTTTTTCTTTTAAACCCTTTACTGAAATACAACACTTATACAGAAAAGTGAATAAATCCTAAGTAATCAGATTTAGTGAATGATGGTAAACTGAGACAAGCATGTAATCAACACCCTCTGATACCTCCTTTATGCTCAATTCCTACCACAGCTCTCTTACAAAGATAACCATAATGCTGACTTCTAAAACTAATTTTGAACTTTATATAAATGGTTTTATATAATATACACTCCATTGTGTCTAGGAGGCTTCTTTTGCTTAACATTATGCTCTCAGGGTTCATCTACATTTTGCATATAGCTGTAGACTTATTCATTCTTACTGGTTTGTATTTACCACCAGGTAAATATATACAATTTATTAATCCATTCTCTTACATACAAGCATTTGCTCAAATGGGGGGAAATACTTCCATTATTTGCAATATATTTTTATGAGCACTCTTTTATTTGTCTTTTGGTGAATGTACATATGCAATTGAATTAGATGCATATCTAAGAGTGGAATTGCTGGGGCATAGGGTTTGTGAATGTTCAATTTTACTGGATACCCTCACACAGTCCTCTAAAGTATAGCAATTACTCCTCTTGTAAGAATTTATTCTTCTATTACAGGGTATAAAAACCTCAGTTCTTCCATATTCTCATTAATGCTTGGTATTCTCTGGAATTTTCATTTTAGTTACTTAGGTAAATATGTAATGAAAAACTAGTTATAATTTGCCTTTCTTTGATAAGTAATTGTTCAGGCTGCTATAACAAAAATACCACAGACTGGGTGTCATTTATTTCTCACAGTTCTGGAGGCTGAGAATTTCAAGATCAAGTGTTTGGGGAGGGTCTGCTACTTGGCTTATGAATAGTCACCTTCTGTCTGTGTTCTGACATATCTGAGAGAGAGGAAGCATACTCTTTCTTGTCTCTTCTTATATAGGTACTATGATCTTGAGTGCTCTAACCTAAATACCTAATTAACTCCCAAAGGCCCAATATTCAAATATCATCACATTTAGGGTTAGGGTTTCAACATATAAATTTTGGGGGAACATATATAGTCCATTGCAACAATGAAATTGAGCACTTTTCCACGTGTGTATTTTTGATTTTTGATTTGGATAGCTTCTCTGTCTATTCAATCCTGTGGCCATTTATCATTTGAGATCTCTGTTTTTTTTTCCCTTAATTTATAGGTCTTCTTTGCATATTCTGTATATACTGCTTTGTTAATACATGTATTACAAATATTTTTATATATTCTGAATATGACTCCTTTTTAATTTTGTTTAATTTATTTATGATAGTCACAGAGAGAGAGAGAGAGAGAGAGAGGCAGAGACACAGGCAGAGGGAGAAGCAGGCTCCATGCACCGGGAGCCTGACGTGGGATTCGATCCCGGGTTCCCAGGATTGCGCCCTGGGCCAAAGGCAGGCGCTAAATTGCTGCACCACCCAGGGATCCCTATGACTCCTTTTTAAAAATAGAATACATTTTATTCATAAATAAGTCTCCATAAATTTAAAAGCAGGGCAACCCCTTTTTGGAAAAGAGGATATAAAAAGGCAACAGAATAAAATAACAGAATAACAGAATCTGTTCTACCCTCAAAAACTAGGTAACTACCTGTATTCTCTGTAAAAGCATGTCAAAGTAGTTATGAAAGCCAGAAATCTAGGAATTATCTCTGATATCTTCTCTTTCACTTACCACATTCAATCTCTTTCCCTATTAATACTACTACTGTATAATACATCAGTAGCTTAAAGCAATAATAACTGTTATCTCTCACATTTTTTTATGGTTCAAAATTTCAGATGTGACTTGGCTGGGCAATCTGACATGTGGCATCTCTTAAGCAGGAATGTAGTCAGGTGTCAGCTGACACTGCAGTGCTCTGAAGGCTTGACAGAGGCAGGAAGATCTATTTTGTAGCTGGCTCATATACACGGTTGGCAAGTTGGTTCTGATTGTTGGTATAAAGCCTCAATTCTCCTCTACATAGACCTCGCCAAAGAGCTGCTTGAGTATCCTCATGGCATGGCTGCTTGCTTTCCCCAGAATGAGTATCTAAGACACCAAGGCAGAAGTTGAAATGCCTCGTATGATCTAACTTTAGGAGTAATTGTAACATCTGTAAATATTTTATTGGTCACATAGGTCAGTCCAATTCCATGTGGAAGTTGCTTATACAAGAGCATGAATAACAGGAGGTGAGGATAATTGGGTACCATTTTGGAGGCTGGCTACAACAATCACTGGGTTTTGTCCATTTTATATGAGAAATATCTCTCAGCTGTGCCACTCTGTGGTCTAATGGACAATCATTTATCTCTTGTCCAATATCCCATATCTTTTCTAAACCCCCTCACAAATCTCACCAGGAGCCAGTTTCTTTCAAACGATAAATCTGATCATGTTAGTCTTCTGATTTAAATCACCAGTAGTAAAAACACTTATAATTTTTAATATTACAAAGATTATAAAATACAAAGATTACATAATATAATCAGTGTTATAAATACTTCTAATAATTTTAAGAAAATATCTAAAGCCACTGGAAGACATACTGGGTCCCCCATGATTTGCCTCTGCTTCCTTGTACTTCTATTTACTATACTATGGCCTCACTAGTCCTTTCTGTACTCCAAGGTTTATTATTCAACTCTAATGCTGCTTCTTGGAATACTCTTCCCTCTCACCCCATTTCTCATTGGACTAACTCCTAATCATTCTTAGATGCCCATTTAAATACTATTTTCTAACTTATTTTTCTAAGCTCTCAAACTAAATTAGACCGTACTGCTATCTTGGCGCCTGGGTGGTTTGGTCAGTTGAGCATCTGATTCTTGGTTTTGGCTCAGGTCGTGATCTCAGGGTCCAGGGATGGAGCTCCATGTGAGGCACCATGCTCAGTGAAGAATCTGCTTGAGGATTTTTCTCTCTCTCCCTCTGCCCCTCCCCACTCTCTAAAATAAAATAAATATTTTAAAAAATACCTTACTGCTATTCTTTATCACATCATATAGTCCTTTCTACTGTAGCTCTTAGTTTAGTATATTTAACTATTTAGATAACTACTTGATTAGTGTCTATCTCTTCTACTAAAGTTCTGTAGGAATTGGAACCATATCTGCTTTGCATTCCATAAGGAAGTGCCTAACTCAGAGTAAGCCAATGTAGACTCCTGAATAGCTCTGAATAAATAGATGGATAGATACATGGATGAATTGATGGATGAGAGTGACTGAGTACCTAAACGGGTAGCTGAATAGAGAGCTTTATTTTATTTTTTTTTTAATTTTTTTATTTATTTATGATAGTCACAGAGAGAGAGAGAGGGGCAGAGACACAGGTGGAGGGAGAAGCAGGCTCCATGCACCGGGAGCCCGACGTGGGATCCGATCCCGGGTCTCCAGGATCGCGCCCTGGGCCAAAGGCAGGCGCCAAACCGCTGCGCCACCCAGGGATCCCTAAATCTGGGAACATGATGAAGAAAAACTGGGTCGTAGATTTAGTTTGCCATATCTTTCCCCCAAGATAAATGGTTCCAGAATTTCTTCTATGGGTATGTGTGTCTGGTAAATGGTGAAGGGGTGATGGAACAGGTGGAATCTGTAAAGTAACTTATACTTTATATCATGGTTGTTACTGAAGGAATGCCAGTTCATACATGCAAAAAGAGTGACCACTTTGCAAACATATTTTGTCCTGTATATGTTATTATCAGAAGCTATTTTAATTTAATTAACGAAATGAACATTTTTGATACTCTTGCATTGTGCTTAAGTACAGAAGTCCCTACAAGACTTCTCTAGAAGACCTCCCTAGAAGTCTTTAAAACTGAAAGGGCTTCTGTCTCTTACGATCTTTATATAATCAGAAGCAACCTAGATTCCATGTTAGTTTAATGCTCTATAGAATAAAATGTCAATGATAGAAGTATTTTCAACTAGGGCCATAACGTTTATTCTTTTAAAAAAATCAGTTTAGGGCTTCAAACAAACGAGGGCATGAAATATTTTTAGTTGTCTTTATTTTTTATTTTAGCCCCAGTTCTTAATTCCACATACTGTCTCAGTAACTTTGTTTCCTAGAAACACTAAGGAAAGGCAACTCAAAGTTATGAAACAGCTTCCTGAAAAGTAATCTTGGAAACTAGATCCTAATACTAATACAAAGATGAAAATTACATACAATCAATGAGTTTGCTCTTTCTTTGTCAGTTCTCATGTAATAGAAAAAAAATTTTGTATTTGAAATACACAGTATGTGTTAAAGACCTCTCCTTTTGCTGCAGACACTCAATTTCTCAACCTTTCATCTAATTTCTCTCCAGTATTATGCAAAATTGATCATATGCTGAAGCTTTTCTCTATTTGCTTAAACCAGATATCCATGGGGCCTTCCTGAAGTATTTAGAAAGAAGAGCTGCTACAGAACTGTATTCGGCTCTATCAAGCAATTTCTTGATGGAAAATGACCAATGAGTTTAATTTCTCTCAACAGGGAATCATTCTGCCTTATTTCCTGGGGAAGAAAAGCAATGAAATAAGGAGTTATAAATTGGAGAACACATAAAATTTTAACTTCAATTTCATTCTATTTTGTAATAATCATTTTTTACATTTGTGTAATATGCTACATATAATACTTTCATGTTTACTAAGATACATTTTGTGCTTCCTTATACAAGATTTTTTCTTGTTAATAGTCTGTGTGTTTCTTATACTAACAAATTAGCTTAAATCTTTTCCTTATCTACTTTTTTTGATGAGAATTTCAGCACACATTTATTTTCAGCACACATTTATTGGATCTGTGCCATAAATAAATGTGTTCAGTACTATTAAGAATTCACATATACACACACACACGCTTAAGAAAGAACATCTGTTCATAATTCAAAATCCAATGACAAGAAGAGGATAAGTGCACAGACAACAATAATACCAGGGAAAATATGGTAATGTGTGAAAGGATTCATAAAATGAAAGTGCCAGAGAGGTTCTGAGTAGAATAGAAATTATCATTAGGATTCTTGAATGCTTATTATACACTAGGTACTTTGTACTTTATACACTAGGTTGAAAGTTTACCATTATTCTGTGAGACAACTATTATTTCCATCTTACAGAGGAAAGAAAAAGCTTGTCAAAGTTTTTGAGTTCCCAATCCCAAATTAAAATAAATAAAAGGAAGATCTAGAATCGAAAAGCATGTTACAAGCCTAAGTATTTGGCTATTATGAAAAAGCTTCACTTGGAAGTGTCATTTGAATTAAGCCAAGCTTTGAAGAAATCAGTAGAATTTGAATAGACAAAGAAAGGGACAGAGAAAACCAACCACCTGAGTGCAAGCATGAATCAGACCCCTGGGAGTTGGAATGGGTATCTGGAGGAATAAGCTCAAGCACAATGCTGAGTTCTCAGCACAGATCTGAGAGTTAACAGAGAAAATATGAACTCCAACGTACAACTGAGAATAATGCTAAGAATTAGGTAAAAATGAAGACTGGGCACTAAGTACTAAAGATATTAAGGAGCTGGGGGGCATGAATTAGTTTTCAAAGGGAGAAATGAAAGATGGGAATGTGTAATACATCATGCTACTATATAAAGTAAACTGGAGAAATTCCTATGTCCTGGTTTTTGACCCCATACTGAAAATATGTGGTGTGTGATTTTGCCTTGTATGTCAGAGATGGAAAGTGGTCACCAGTATCTTCATCTTCCTTATCTTCATCTTCCAGGACAGATGATTTCTTTATCCATTTCCCTAGCAATTAGATAAAGACAATGACTAAGTTCTGGTCAGTGACATGTGAGTGAAGTGATGAGCAGAACTTCCAGGCTTTGTCTATGAAAGCCCTCCTGCATCCTGTGGATGAATGATGGTGTGGAGTAGATATCATCCACTAACATATTTTTCTTTTCAAGTGGGAAACATTCTACCACCACTCTACCTTTTTTGTGGTAGTAAACCAGTGGAACTATGGGGTTATTTGTATCTGCAGTTATCTCACCCTGATATTCTTTGCTGAGTAATTTGTTGTGATAACTACTATCTCCGACTTGGTCCCTAATTCTCTCCTGCTGGCTATGCCTGAGACTGAATAGTGCTGCAGTAGTTACGTGACTCTACTGGATGGGGCCTCAAGTGGGCTCCCAGTTTTGCTGTGCAATCCTTCTGTGTGCTGCTGGTCATCAACTGGTCTCATTCCTTTCATGGCCTATTTTGAAGATTACTTCTTTCCTTAAGATTCTTCTGCTCTCTCTTTCAGCAGATAAATGAAGCCTTCTCTTTAGTTAAGTGCTTATTCAGGAATTGTGTCCATGTTTTTGTTGTCCTTTTCTTGTTGCTTGTTGATTTAAGTAGTCCTTTATGTATTATGGATATAAAACCATTATGGGTATAAGATAAAAAATGGCTAAAATTAAAGACTGACTTTTTAATTGGCAATGATGTGGAAACATTGGAACTCTTGTACACTCCTGATGGAAATGTAAATGGTACAATCACTTCGTAAGACTTTTGGTAGTTTTTTTAAAAAGTTAAGCATTTATCTATTATATAATCTAGACAACCCACTCCTAAGTAGTTACCCAAGGGTCACAGAGGAGCCCCTGTAATAGTATGGCTGAGAAGATGCTTTCTACAGAGGATTTTCTGCACTTTTGTAACAGGGAGTGAGATGTAAATAGTTTTCTTTATTTTCCTTATGAAATCTTCACTAAGGTTTATGTCAGCTTACTCTATGTAAGCTTTTATGAAAAGACTACTGATAATTGGGTTACATAAGCAACAACTATTGATTACTTACCTTGGTCTAAGTACTATGCCATCTACATTCACATATATTATCTTTTTCAAATTTCACAATTACCTTGATGAATGAGAGTCAGAATAGAGAAAAGGTGTTAGTTGAGACAATATTCCATCTAGACTGGGGTAAGGATAGAAAACCACTGAAACTGCCCTAGTAGGGACTGATCATGTCTTTATAACTTGATGTAGCAGACTGAACAGTTTATACTATCAGTTTTTGCTTTTATTATGTCTTATTAGTCACAAAGAGTTCCTGTCACCATCTTTATTCATTGTAGGGGGCATACAGTATAATTTTCAGTTTATATATCTCTCTTTTTCTTCAGGAGAAATTTTAGTGATGACAAAGAAACAAATTATCTACAACTTGAGCAAAAACTTAATTACTTTTTGATAAATCCTAGAGAAATTTTTCTTTACTAATGGTAGTATATCTGTTTAATGTCCTGATCAGTGAAATTATAATTTAGCCTAAAAAATGAATATATGTGTGATAGTTTTACAAACCTAAAAACTTTAAGCAGTCTTGTGACTAGATCAATAAACTTTAACAGATATCCTTCCTAGCATCTAGACTAACAATCTTATCAAGACAGTGCTTTTTGTGTTTGTGGCATTTTTTCCTATAAAGGCTTCTTGCAGGAGCAAGATTTGAACTAGCTTTCTTTGAAGTTAAGTACCCTCTGGCAAGTTTGAAATAAACCTAGACCTCTGCTAAAAATCAATACATCTGAGAAACTTCCTGCAACATTCTTTTGTCTCTTGAATTGAACTCCTTGAGAAAGTTTTGTTTATTTTCACTGTAGCTCAATTATCTGGTAAGAGGTTTGGTACAAGTAAACATGTTTTCTAAATGTTAGTTGAACAAATGAATATTTGAATGAATTTACCAACTACCGACTTGGCTTAATTTTTACAATGTTTATTTTTTGGAAAGATATCTCTGATAAGGGAAATTCACGCACAGGGACCCACAAAATGGAAGCTGCTCCAGTGGCCCAGACCACACCCCAAATCTAAACCAATGTTAGCACACACTTAGGGGAAACATTTCACTGTCTAGGAAACATGACATATACCAATCACAATCCTCCAACTCAGCTTTAGTGAGCTCACCTTACTATAGAAAACAGAACCTCCTAGGCAATCTTGCCTTCTTGTCATACTGCCTAACATTCTATAAAACTTGCTCTTGCCCAAAATCTCTTAGGAAGAGGGCTTCACTATTTGCGAAGCACTATACTCCCCCAGTCCATGGATTCTTTTCCCTTACATAAAGATAAATAAATTTTATATATAAATATATAATAATAATTATTATAATTTCTCAGGTGCGTCCTATCTTATCTGGCTTGGAATTTTCTAGGCCCTGGTATTTCCTCATTAACCTGGGACAATTCCCTCTCCCTCCACCCAATTAATTCACACCACATTCAAGGATAGTTTCCTAACCCTCTTCTATGCACAAGGTTTTAATGTTTTTTGTTTTTCTTCTTAAATTTGAAAAGGATGATGGACATTTATTTAGGCAATTTAGAAAATATTTAAAACAAAAGAGAAAAAAATAAAAGAGAAATAGGTGGAAGGTTAAGGAAAGGTCACTATAGTTAGTAAGAAGAGTCTGACTCACTGAAAAAAAAAATTAACTGCTGAAAAACAAATCAGAAGAAAAATAATGAGAATATTTTGGGTGTCTGGCCAAACCAATTCCAAAATTGCAAGTAATGAGAATGGGAAATTAGTCAGAAAAGACTACAGACACACCTCTGAGATACTGCTGGTTCAGTTCCAGATCACCACAATAAACTGAGTATTGCAGTGAAGTCAGTCATGAATTTTCTGGCTTCCTAGTATATATAAAAGTTATGTTTATACTATACGGTAGTCTAGTAAGTGTATAATAGCATTATATCTAAAAAAATAATGTACATACCTTAATTAAAACATATTTTATTGCAAAGCCTGGTTGGCTCAGCTGTTCAGCATCTGCCTTCAGCCCAGGGTGTGATCCTGGAGACCAGGGATCGAGTCCCACATCAGGCTCACTGCATAGAGTCTGCTTCTCCCTCTGCCTATGTCTCTGCCTTTCTTTTTCTGTGTCTCTCATGAATAAATAAATTTAAAAATAATTTAAAAAAACATATTTTATTGATAAAAAATGCTAACCATCATCTGAGCTTTCAGTGAGCCACTGACCCTTTTTGCTGGTGGAGGATTTTGCCTGGATGGCTTTTGTTGATGGCTACTGACTGACCAAGGTAGTAGTTGCTAAAGGTTGGGGTGGTTTTGGCAATTTCCTAAAATAAGAGAGCAATGAAGTTTGCTGCATCATTCAACTCCTTTCATGAATGATTTCTCTGTAATATGCCATGCTGCTTTATAGCATTTTACCCTAGTAGAACTTCTTTCAAAATTGAGTCAATCTGCTCAAACTCTGCCACTGCTTTATCAACCAAATTTATGTATATTCTAAATCCTTTGTTGTTACTTCAACAATTTTTACAGCAACTTTACCAGGAGTAGATTCCAACTCAAGAAACCACTTTCTTGCTTATCCATTAAAAGTAACTCATCTGTTCAAGTTTTATCATGAAGTTGCAGGAATTCAGCTACATCTTCAGGCTCTACTTCTAATTCCAGTTTTCTTGCTGTTTCCACCATATCTGCAGTTACTTCTTCCACTCAAGTCTTGAACCTTCAATTTGTAACAAAACAAAAGAAAAAAACCCGCAGTATCTGTGTAGTGCAATGAAGTGAAGTGCAATGAAACAAGGTGCATTCACACTCATGAGGTAAAGAAATTTGCATGGCTCCTGAAGGGAAGTCTGTATGTAGCTTTGCCCTGGCTGGCTATGAGACATTTCTGCCTCCTCATTTTTCTTAAATTTATTTATTCATTTGGGGGAAGGCAGTGGGAGAGGAAGAAAGAGCCTCAAGCAGACTCTATGCTGAACGTGGAGCTCCATGAGGGCTCCATCTCACAACTCTTGAGTTCATGACCTGAGCTGAAACCAAAAGTCAGATGCTTAACTGACTGCACCACCCAGGCATCCCACTGCACCCTCACTTTTCAAAGGAGGAGCTTGGATTAAATGATACACAAGATCCTTTCCAATTCTAATATTTTATAGAGGACTAAATTTTCTAGCAGATTAGATTCTTCTGTTTTAAATCATATATTCATATTTAGTCTCATATAATTTGGTCATTATATTTTCTTCATTATTTAAGTCATAATTATTGAGTGGTTGCCTGGTGTTTGAACATTCTGTTAGGCAGTGAGCATACAAGATGGGTAAGATAAAATAACTGCCATCTACTGCCTCACAGCTTTATAAACCGCAGCAGAGCAATTGGAGCAGAGAAGATAGCTGGGGTAGGGAAGCCTGGATGGAGATAGAGTGAGGATAAGAGCAAGAAAAAATATTTTGTAATTTCCAAAGGCATAAGTAAGGCCACTGCTTTCAAGTGGAAACTAGTTAGGACTTTCATTTTTATTTTGGTTTTATGAGTATGGTTAGTGCTATATGACTTTAGCCACATAGCAGGTTAACAAGGGATTCACTGGATTTTCCACACCTTCCAAAACAGAGGACAGTTGATTCTTAGTTTTGTTGATCTGGTTACTACCTAGTCTGGCCTTTGGCTTTGTGTTCAATGCACAATAGCTGCTTGGGGATCTAGGAGGTTGCTCATTGGCTCTCACAGAGCTTGATACTGACATGAAAAACTAAATTCCAGATAGAAACCCTGAGAACAGAAGAGCCTAGACCTGGTTGAGAACTTAGCCACCCTCTGAGGCCCTGTAGGTAGAAATAAATGTGTGAAGCAGGTAGGCGCAAAAGAATAGAAAATGATGGGATTAGCAATTAACCAGAAAGCTACTTCACCTAAAAATCTTCAAGTTCTTCATCCTCTACCTCTCTCCTTTGAACGCAATGCCTGAAAACTGCACAGGCAGTCCCAAGTCTCAGTTTGAGATCTCTGGTGACCAATAAACTTCTCCCCCACATGATGGCTTTTGATCTCAGATGCTTGGTCCAGTGCCTGGCACACCGTAGTACTTAACTAGGGAATCTATTTTTGTTACTGCTTCCTTGTTTTTATTGCCTCTCATTTGAAAAGGTACTTAAACTGGTCAAATGTTAAATATTACTAGGATGATTATTATAAGCAATGCTGGAGATTAAGAACCAAACACATATAATTAGTTGAGAGGTTTAAAAACATTTGTTAAGTTAAAATGGTACATATAGAATACAAAAATACATAAAAGATTATATAGAAAATGCACAAAGATACATGAACTGAGCATGCCTACATCAAGAAACACATCATCATCAGCTTCATGGAAGTACCAAGCCACCTCATGCTCATTTCTAAGGATGATGCTTAACATCAGTTAACAGTGTCTGTCTTCTAGAATGATCAGTATAGAATCAAATTATTTTACTTTATCTCCTCCACCAGGCTGTGAAAAAACTTTAGTCAGGGACTGAGCCTTTCTTTCCTTTGTACCCACATTATCATTTCCATGGCTTGTAGGGTCATCTTAAAGTACCCAGGACCCCGACATCTATCTAATGAGAAGCCACAGAAAAATCCCATTTCCAGGTCACATCTCAGTTTCTGATTTTATATATCAGATTTAGCTCTTCAGATGTACTTAGAGCTCTCAAAAAAGAGGCATAGTCTAAATATAACCTCTCTGGTTGAACATTAAAAACTGGAGTAGGAGGTGATGATAGCAAAAGGGGTTAATTAGCATTTTGTGTACATTAGCTAACACAGCCACTTCCAGTTCGATGACCAACATTAGATGTTCTCTAGAAATGTGTTTGATGGAAATCCCCACTTTCGCTTGCTTAAGTGGGTTGATAAAGCTTAGGTAAGCAAGTTGCAACACTGAGGGGAAAAAAGGGAGACAAGTACCAACAAAGAAATCAAACTCAAGTGCTTTCTGGTACACTAAATAGCCATGGGAAAATCAGGGCAGGATTGGAGATTTCTAACAGGCACCACCTCTATTCATTTTCCTGTCTTCAACTAGATTAAAGCACAAATTTTGTTACATGGCTATTTCCTTTGCAGACCATTGTCTTTAGCTTAGGTTTACCTCTAATCAATTCAAATCATCCTCATGCTAATCTTGTGTTGAAATGTTACCAAGCACCAACTGAAAGAGACCATACTTTATTACAAGACAGAGATCAGTCTGGAAACATCTGTGGGAGTAACCAGATGTTTTATTTAGAGGAGAAACACAGGCTGAGTGAATGACAGAAAAAGCAAGAGTAGATGACTCATCTCTGAGCAGATGAGAACACAAATGCTCACGGATTTTCTCTTTTTTTTTAAGCACTGTAGTTGGATTATGTGTCTGAAATCATCCCCTCTCATGCCCTATATTTGAAACTGTTGAATTAAGTTTCTTGATTCATGGCTCTTACTCAAGTATGACCGCCTTTGCATAGCAGATTTCTGATGCCTGGTTTAGAGGAATTAGAGCAAAGCCATCCCTGTTCATAAGCTGTTGCTGTGAACAGCCTTCACTCATGTTTCTCTCTCCCTGAAGTTCATAATCCAACCAAAAAGGATTCCTTCTTTCAGCAAAACAGTATCCCAAACTTAGTTTTAAAATGTAAATCCTGATACAAGAATTAACAAGTAAAATTCTATCTGAATCTCTTACAAAGCAAACTAAGGGCTTGGGGAAAAGCTAGAGCAGTGTGTGTGTGTGTGTCACTGTTTCTTAAGAATGTAGGCCATCAGGCACCTCTCTGATCCTGGATTTTGAAATTCTAGCAGCGAGTAAATAAAAGAAGGCATTTGAGGAAGAAGCCAAAGGGAAGACAAGGGCTCAGAAAATGAGGAGAGAAGACCATTTATGGGTTTTGAACTGATGATTTCACTGTTTTGAGTCTCTATTGTCTCATCTGTAAATGGAACCAATAATATTTTTTCCTAGCTATTTTTGGTGTGACCAGAAGAGATTCTCTTTCCTTTGCCAGACTAATTAACTAATTATTTTGTTCTTTCCACACAACAAATACTGCAAGATATGGAATTTAAAGAGATGTATATAATCTAAAGAGTCTTTTCTTGTCTCCTATATCTGTTTCTCAGCCTTTCTCTGGTGAGAATTCTTTATTATTTTCCAAAGGCATACTGGAAGGATAATCTTCCTACTTTAGAGACTAGGGACTAAAAGAAGTCTGCCCAAGTTCATAGTTCATAAACATTATTTGATCAATGATTTGAAAAGGCAAGATGATTTGTGTTTTTCCTTGTTATTTATCTAAGCAATGTTTTGGAAGGCTTTTTTTTATACTATACTCTAGATTACTCTCACTACTGACAGTTGGCCAAATCCAAACTTTCTCAGGAATTTGGAAAGATGATTTCATGTCAAATATCCATCTGTTTGGGCCCTACAAGTTTCTAGAGACAGCTCAAGATCACTGCAAATTATCTCTAGGTTGAGAAGGGTAAACATGATACTAAATGTAAAGTACCTAGCAGAGAGCCTACACACAGTATGTATTCTTAGCAATTTACTACTGACGATTTTGAAAGTAGCTTTCCTGGATTTTTTACAGCTACTCTATTATATGCTACAGAAATGTTTATCCTTTTTCACTGATTAAATAGGCAAAAACACACAAGTTGACAGAAAATCAAATTTTAAGACACATGTTACTTATTTCTATGGGCACCCAGAAGTATTGTTATTACTGAATTATTAGTGCATTGGCTATTAGTGTATTAATGCCCAGGTTACCTGTTTAAAGATTTTATTTATTTTTATGTATTTGACAGAGAGCTTGAGCACAAGCAGGAGAAGTGGCAGGAAGAGAAAGAAGGAGAAGCAGGCTCCCCACTGAGCAGGGAGTCCAACTCCGTGCTTGATCCCAGGTCTGGGATCATGACCCGAGTGGAAGTCAGATGCTTAACTGACTGAGCCAGCCAGATGCCCCCAAGTTACCTGTTTAAAACAAAACAAAATAAAACTAAATGACTCATTGACTGGGGCCTTAGGACACCAGAATTTAGGTCCTAAGTCCTAAATTCTTTCCAGGGACACCTGGGTGGCTCAGCAGTTTGGCACCTACCTTCAGCCCAGGGCGTGATCCTGGAATCCCAAGATCAAGCCCCACATTGGGCTCCCTGCGTGGAGCCTGCTTCTCCCTCTGCCTATGTCTCTGCTTCTGTGTGTGTGTGTGTGTGTGTGTGTGATGAATAAATAAAATCTTAAAAAAAATAAATTCCTTTCATTACTAGTTGGTATGTAATCAATACCATCACTAATTTAGACTTCTTCTGAAGCAATTTTAAGTCTCTACCACCTCTTGAAGTAATGAGTTTCAGAAGCTTGCTTCAATAATATATGTGATAAGTCTTCTCCTCCAAAGTCTACCCCCTCTTCCTCCTCCTTTTCTTCTTCTTCCTCTGCTGCCTCTGTGTCCTTTTTCTTCTTCTTGAGGTCAAATTAACTCTCAAGCTTAAAGGAGAGTTTTCTAGCTATAATAGACTAGAATATCCAAAATATGTTTACCCTTGAAAAAATCAGATTTAGGGAATATTTTTAACCATTTGGTTGTCAACATCTTCAGACAACTGACAAATATTGTATTTCTTGTCACATAGAAAAATTGTACTGCTCATCTACTTTAATATGAGGCATACTCAATTGATTTATTTTTCCCAATGAAATCTGAATGAAAGTGAAATTTGGCCACTTCTGAGCAGAAGTGTTAAGAGCCATGCTCAACTTGTCCCATCTCTTTCCCTGACAAAATAATTGTTGACAATTAAGCCCTTACCAGCACAGGTCTCTGAGTGACTAGTACAAGCAGTGCTGACCTGCAGTGGAAATGTACAGTGAAGAGATAAATAAATCAGCTGTAAAACTCTCAGCTGTTAAGCTGAGATTTGGAGGATGGTTGTTACTGTAGCATAATCTAACCTGTTGTAATAAAATACAGTTGCATAATAGATTCTTAGCCTTTATTTTCTCAGACTGAAAAGTTACGTGCTTTTTTTTTAAGATTTTGTTTATTTTGAGAGAGAGTGTGTGTATGAGCAGGGGGGAGGGGCAGAGGAAGAAAGAATTTCAAACAGACTCTAGGCTGAGTGCAGAGCCCTATGCAGGGCTTGATCTTATCACCCTGAGATCATGACCTAAACCAAAATCAACAGCCAGACACTTAAGCAACTGAACCACCCAGGAGCCCCTGAAAAGTTAATTTCTAATGATAGTCTTCAAGTCAATACAAACACATGTCATACATTAATAATAAGAAGATCTCCTTATGGCTGGTGAAATCCTGGCTTAAATCCCTTCACTTGTCATCATTATAAGCAGCATTATCACTGATGTACTTAATAGTAAATTACAGACTCTGAAAGTTAAGAAATAAGAGGAGTTATCTTGCTAACTATCTTATTCCAGAAATGAGAAAGCTCAGATTGTCCAGAGATAAGGGATTTATCTAGGACGATATAGGTAAATTTCTTTTTAATTTTAATTTTCTTTTAATTGTAATGTTCTTCTAGCAGCCATAACAAAGTACCACAAGACTCAGTGGCTTAACAGAAATGTATTCTCTCATGGTTCTGGAAACTGGAAGTCCACAAGGTGTTGGCAGGGTTTCTCAGGTTTCTTCTGTGGTCTCTCTCATCAATGTGAAGATGCTCCTTATTTTGTGTCCTTACTATGATCTTCCCTCTGTGCATATGTACCCCTGGTGTCTCTGTGTCCACGTTTTCTTTTCTTAAAAGAATATGAGTCAGATTGGATTAAGGCCCAACCTTACAGGCTTATTTTACCTTAATCAGCTATTTAAGGTCCTATTTCCAAATATGCTTACATTTTGAGGTACTGGGAGTAAGAGATTCAACATACCAATTTGAAGGAGGGGTAACTAGATTCAGGCCTTAACATCATTACAATGACAAACTGATAGCATTTTATGTTAAAATTAAAACAAAAGTTATGGTTGGAATTTTCACTAGCAGTGATATTTACAGAGTTTCAGGTAGAGGAGTTTGACATAAAACTTTAACATTTAACCTTTAACATTTAACATAAGACTTTAACATTTTTGCCCATGTTACAAAAAGCATACTATCCCAGTGCTGAGACTATTCCCCACTTCGGTGCAACTGATGGCTGAGTCATCTTCAAGCTGTGTAAGATTGACCACACCTCTGAAGGGAAATTCTCCAGACACTAAATGGAAGCAATCTCACTCCCACTAATGAAAGTCATAATACTTCTCTCCTCTCTCTCTTGGTCCCTCCCTTTTCTTTCCCTCTTGCTTGTTTCCCCATATGTACAATGCCAGTTTCAAGAACTATGCTAGGAATCAGGTTTGGATAAACCATAACCCCGCCCTCCAGGGGCTCATATCTAGGACATAAGACCAAAAAAGTGATCATACAATTACAAATAATGTAATATATGCAATGCTCTAGGCTATATGAAAGCATGGATGATGATTTTCTAAGTCACAATTGAGGAGTTAGGGAAAGAGTCATTCATTTCTACAACTCTTCCTTTTCAGAAGATATTCCTAAGAGATAGAGCATGTAGTATGAGACACATTTGCAAAGCATGGCACTAAATTTCTAACTAATGAACTGGGAAATATGCTACAAAAGAAGCTGGCCTGTTTAAAGCCACTCCCTTGAGAGGTTACTGTATATTTGCAAAGATGCAGCCTTTCCTTAACATATTTGGAATTTATATTTGGTCGGACTGAGAACTCTTAAGAACACAACAAAAATTAATTTATGGTGCAGGATTAAAGTATATAAAACAAGTAAATAAATCCAGATACAGTGGAACATTTTTAATATTATGTTTGGTGGATAATACTTGTTCCTGCACATTTTGGGTTTCTAGAGAGTTAAGACATCCAGAGTAAACAAAATCATGATCAGAGTTCACAGTCAAGTATGACTCTACTGTAATGGAACTGGATTCCTTTCAAACCAGCTCTGAAGAAAACCAGAACAAAGGTAGGAAGACAAGAAAACAGAGTTCAATGAATAGCAATGTCATCCTCAAATATGAAGAGTGCCAGGTGTGATGGAGGAGACTACTATATAAAAACATAAATACTTTCTAAGAAAAGCAGATTGTATTAGAGGTGTAACTTTTTCTGAGAACAAAAGCACCATTCCAGGGTTACGTAAGCCCTGGATGATTTTGAATAAACAAGTGTCCCAGAGTTGGATTTTTGGATTGGAGCTGGAGAGTGCTGTTAATACAGCATGGTGTAAAAAGAATTTGAAGTTCCTAGAAGCAAGCCAGGGGAAGCCCACCAAGAAGAAGAGAGTGGGAAAAGGAGAGAGACACCACCAAGATGAAGAAAGAACAAGTGACACCACTGTGCCTAGGTGGCTACAGTACAAACATAGATTGGTTCACATGGAGATATGTTTCTTTGATGCTTATAATATTGTTGCCAGCATAAGTACCATACCTGCATGATTTTATTGTTGGTGTTTTTTAAAATCAAAGAAAAGATCTGAAATTCTATACTTGAGTCAAAGTGTTCCAAATCAAAGACACCATGCAGAGAAGATAAAAGAATACACAAAACTGATTTGTGGGAATATGAGTTCAGAGCTGGAAGTGACAAGGGAAACCTAAATCCTCCAGGGAATCACAGAACTCTCAGAAAAGACGTCTTGTGGCATGAGAGGTCTGAGAATTCTTAGCTTAATGAAGGAGTAGGGTTACTCCAGTTGACATGTGGGTTTCATGTAAAAGATAGTGCTAGACAGACCTTTTTTTTAAAAGGAGAATACTTGATTTGGACAAATAAAATGGTATTAAGTCCTTAAGTCCTTCTGTTTATTTTGTACATTTTATTTTCAAGGATCTGTGGTATAATCTGATCCTGATGAGGGAAGTGATGTCACGTGCAGAAAAAAATGGGATGAACTAGACATAAAATCTGAGCACCTCAATTTGGTTATAGAAAAATGATCCCAAAGTTCTTCCCCTGTCCCCCCAGAAATTTCCTCCTTTTTCTTCCTTTGCTTTAAGAAAAGTTTCCATCTAGCTACTGCCACTGTTACAGAGTTAAACATGTCTACTGGCATCCTATTGTATTCTCTGGGAATTTCTATTTTAGCACCTGTACAATTTTAGAACACTTATATCTTTATGTATATGCTTTTCTTGCCCTTTAGAATGTGAGCTACTTGAGGGCAGGGAACATGTCTTATTTATGTTTACCCCGAACCTGTTATTTTTATCAATCATCTAGTAAATGTTTATTGAATAAATGAGTGAACCAAGTGGTTAAATGTATGCATGCATAAATAAATGAGAGTTAGTATTTATATTCCTAGAATGTATAATCTAAATATAGAAAAATATGAATAACAAGGTAGGAATTAGAACCCAAGTCAAGTCAAAGCTTTTCAAAAGTCAAAAGGAATTTTTCTTGACCTCCTTCTTAGAGATGGTCTGTTTGCTTATTTTAAACATATTTCATCTCCGGGACACCTGGGTGGCTCAGCGGTTGAGTGTCTCCCTTTGGCTCAGGGTGTGACTCTGGGGTCCTGGGATCGAGTCCCATATCAGGCTCCTTGCATGAAGCCTGCTTCTCCTCCCTCCGCCTATGTCTATGCCTCTTTTTGTTTATCTCATGAATAAATAAAATCTTTAAAAAAATATTTCATCTCCATGTCCTTTCTCCTAGAATTTTTGTAAGCTACCACTCTCACAAAGCAAATCCTTCTCTGAGAAACAAAAGAGGAAATAAGTGAAATTGGTTTGCATGTCTTACTGAATTCTTACAATGAAAGAATAGCCTGGAAACACTTTCTCTTACTCCCAACTGAATATTCTTCAGCCTACACAACCCACTATCTAATCATAAGCTTAAAATACTGTTAAGAATGGAGCAAAATCCAAAAAAACAATTACATCCCAATCAGGATTACTGGCAACATGCTCAGCAGCTGGTGAAAACAAAGAGGAAGTGGCTAAACCCGAAGATCTCATCAGCCTGTTGATCACGTGAAGGGAAGCTCATAAGCTTTCTTATTGTTCTCAAAAACACTCTGTATCACCCAAACGGAAACAAGGGACTTTAAAGAGATGACATAGAGCTCATAATAAGAGTGCATTTATAAATATGAACCTTGGGGAGAGATTATTGATAGAAAACTAGAAGCATCAATTTGCCCTGTTCCTGGTCTTCTTCAAAGACCTGCTTTGAAAGCCAGCCAACATGAGCTACTGTTGCTCTGCAGTCAACCAGAACATAGCCTATTGCTGGAGAAAAAGCAGTTCACAACGGCAGGAGCTTGTACTTTTCTGTGGGCGGTAGCTTGTGACTGCACAGCAGAGACCCAGACAAAAGAAAACTAGCTTGCTTCAGTGGGTTTTGTTTTTTGTTTTTTGTTAAGAAGAACTGATTTGAACATACAGAAGTAAGTATCCTCCCTTACGTCCTTCTGCTGATTTTGTACAATGTGCTTCCAAGGATCTATGGTATAATTTGATCCTGGTGAGGGATGTGATGTCATTTGAGCAAAAAAAAAAAAAAAAGAATGAAAAGAAAGGCTTATATTAAAAATTATTTTAAGATTGGGAATAAACATGGGCTAGGAGAAGGAAAGGATGTGGCTTAGTGGCTAGAAGGAAAGAGGGTATGTTATGTGGAGAGTACATAATATGTGAAATCCTAGAAGTTAGAGGATCTAGTGTTTAGGGTGGGCAAGTACCATTTGGGTAGAAAGCAAAGCCAGTAAACCACTGTGGGGGAGAGGGGCAAGTATACCCCTAGACAAGAGATGGTTAGAGTCTCTAAAATCCAAGGTCTGATCCACAGACATTTGTTTCAATTTTGGTTTTGATTATATATTGGGATCATTTTTAAATGACCAATGCCCTGATATTATAGGAAGCTCTCTCAGAGATATTAGTATACCACATGGTAGAACAAGCACTCTCACTTGGCCCTGGGTAGCTTCTATCTTGCAATACCCCTGACAGTATTTCTTGACTTCTTTTGCTTTAATGACCATCTGTAGTGCAGTCACTTGCTGATATATCTGCCCCTCTAAACCTGTGGTTTTCAAATTTAAGATGCAGAGGCATTTCCAGGGTATCTTGTAAATTAATTTTTAAAAGACAGATTTTGATTTAGTATATCTGGGGTGAAGTGAGAGTCTCAACATTCTAACAAGTTCTTTGCCAGCCCTTTGAACACACTGAGTAGCAAGACCTTAAATTACACATACTCACAGCTTTAATTTTGAGAAGCTTTTAAGAGTCTAGGCTTTGGTTTCTGACCACATTGACTTCTACCTTCTACTCGCTGGTCAAGTCTGGACACATTTATTAACCTACTAACCTAGTTTCCTCATCTATGAAATGAGGATAAATGAGGGTTTTGTGAGGATTATCAAAGATTGTTAAAGTAGACTTACATGCAGGGCCTAGCACAAAGTTATTGTCTAATATATATTAAATACTGTTATCTTTAACTCCTGTAATATTTTCTCTCATCAGGGCTCCTTTAATTGTTTTTCTCTCCTCTACTTACTTCTACTGAATCTTAGAGAAAATTTCAGTTCACCTGCTTGATCTCTAGTCCCTTGATCTCTCCCAACTTCCCTAATCCACTGCTTCTTCCCTGGCCTCTCTTCCCTTTTCACCCACATGTGTTCTCTGGTCAATCATGAAGACCACGTCTTCCATCCATTCACTCATTAGTATTTTCTGAGCACCTGTTATGTATCAGCATTGTGGTAAGCTCTAGGAGTATATTCGGTGGCTGATTGGTAAATTTTAGTGTACATAAGCATGTATGTGTACATATGCATAGATTTTTTTATATTAAACACTGATACAAAGAATGGTAGCACACAATGCTCATACTCTTTATTGTAAATTTCACAGAGCCAATTTGTTCCCAAAGAATTTTATTTTTTGGCAAACACTCCTGTCTTCAGCCAACTTATGGCTGTAACTGATGAATAAACATAGTTCACAGAGGAATGTCACTTGATTTTTTTAATATATACTAATAAGATAAAAGGAAAATGTAATTTTATCTGTTTACTAACAACATGCTTCCTTGCTAATCTCAAGTTTTGAATACCAGAAGAATCACATTTCCTAGTTTTTGTGTAACAGCTATAAGCACAGCCCATTTTTAAGCTTAATCTGTGTTATTGACATTTTCACCATTTTTAAAGTATAGACAAGAAAATAAATGATAAATCAAGTCATAAACTAGTGTTTGTTAATTTCTGTAGTATAGATACTTCTACTACGACTGATTTCAAGTTCCTAATGTGACATCATTGAACAGGTATTTGGGAAAAGATATGCAGTAGCATATCAATAAACAGTGTTTGTACTGTACAGATACAATCAATGAAAATAACCTCAAGAGAATAGATAAAGACAATACAGGGTATGATAAGTAGGAAGTGATCAGTTCTGATTATTTACTAACTTTTGAAAATATAGTTCAGGGGGCATTTTTGGTGGCAGAGCCAGTTAAGCATCTGACTCTTGGTTTCAGCTCAGGGCAAGATCTCAGGGTTGTGAGATTGAGCCCCCTCTCAGGCTTCATGCTCAGTACAGTGTCTATTTGAGTTTCTCTCTCTCTGCTCCTATACCTCCCAAGTAAACAAATAAATATCTTCACTTTTAAAAAGAAAATACAGTTTGATTATAAATTTAAAATTTGTAATATCTATGTTTAACAGACTGCAAATTTTCTGAATAATTAATCATAGGCACTTGCTAGTTGGTACAAGCTGGCTCCAACACACCACTTGTGAACACTTGTGAAACAGTCTCTTCATTGCCTTCATGAAGCTTGAAGTCTAGAAATGGAGGCAGAGAAATAAGTGGGCATGGGTCCTGGAAGGACACCTAAGCCAAACTTGGAAAGATCAGTGGATACGAAGAACCCTGACCCCCATTATCTTTGCTCTCTGGTGTTATGCCCAGGAATACGTTATGTTACATAAAGAGACTTTACAGATTTAGTTGAGTTTATAAAGTAGTTGACCTTAGGATAGAGAGGTTACCTTGGGTTATCTTAGCATGCCTAATGTAATCATATGAACCCTTAAAATCTAAGAAGGGGGCAGAGGCAGAAATCAGAAAGTTTTAAGTATTAGAAGACTCTGATGCCCCAGTGCTTGCTTGAAGAGGAAGGGAATCATGGAACAAGGAAAAAAGGGATAATGGTCCTAAAATCTTGAAAAATTAATTCTGCCAATAACCATTAAGTTTAGAAAAGAAACCTCAACTCCAGATGAGAACCAGAGCTCTGGCCGATATCTTGATTTTAACCCAGTGATGAGAATCTAAGAAGATAATTGTGTCATACCATGCCAGACATCTGACCTAAAGAAATGGTGAGGTAACAAGTTTGTGCTGTGTAAATCTGCTCCATAAGTGGTAGTTTGTTATATACTGATAGAAAAGTGATACAATCAGTGAAGAAAGTATCAACATAATAGTTTTGGAGGAAGAGCAGGGGAAGAATAAATTATGTTAACAAATAATTCTTGAGAGCCTATTATATACTATCCACTCATCTGAATTTCTCTCATATTTAATATGTGTTTTGCATGCACACACACACACACACACACTCATAAACACAATTCCTGTCCTTCATGGAGTTTCCTTTCTGAACATTTAAGTATATATAACAAAGCTCATAATGTATTTTTAAGTCGAAAAGAAAAGTGATTACAAGATATGTTGGATTGGGTAAGCATGTTTGTATGTATATATGTGTGATGTGTGAAAGGAAACAGGTGAGAAAAAATATGAATTTATGCATAGAAGCAAACATTGGAAAAATATACTTCAAACATTAGATTTTTATCTCTAGATGATTTTGTCTTTCTTTTCATATTTTCCAAATTTCCTGTAATAAATATATTTATAAGATGAATTTCATTCAAAATTTATAAATACATTTATAAAATTTTTCATTCAAAATGAATTGATTTTGAATTTATAAAATTCAAAAATATCTCCACATATTTTAGTTAGACTATAAAGTGCAAAGCGCTATGAATCACTTATACACAAGATGTTACGGGAATGGATATTTCTTTTTTCTTTTTCTTTTTTTGTAGGGGTGGGGGAGGGGAGTAGATATTTCTAAATTAAATGATGCCTGAGTGGAATCTCTATGCTCAGCTTTGAGAGATAAAAAGATTTTTAGGAGAGAACCTAGGGAATGACATTTCAGAAAGAAGACCCAGGGGGAAGAGAGGCTGAGTATGGAGTGCTCAAAGACAATATTACGTGTGTAGTTCTTACTGCCTAAAGTGTGCCTTGGGGTAGAGCAGGAAATGGGAATTGAAAGCCATGCTATGGAACTTAGGTTTTATCATTTAAGGGTTAAGGCACTTAAGCAGAGAATTCACTTATGGTCAGACTTTCACTTTTGGTAGATTATAGTGATAGCAGTATGAAACATGTAGAATAGAAAGGTTAGAGGCAGAGGCAGACAGGAAACATGGAGACTTGTCAGGAAGTTAATGTCCAGGTTTAAAAAAAAAAAATGACACAGGTCTGGACCAGGGCATATAGTGAGAATGAATGAAGAGAAACATTTTATAGATAATTAGGACATATTTAGGGCTTATATCCTACTCTGCCAACGTCATACTACAGAGCTAAATTAACACCACCACAACTCATTAAAGAATGCACTTAGTCCCTACATAAAATGCCTACATGATTTTCCAACTGGAAGAAGAATGTCAAAGGGGATGGGAAGGCCAAGACTCAAAGGCTTTAGAAGAGCTCATTATTTGGCTTAGACCTAACTTCTGAATGCACAGAGGAGACAGGGATAGAAATCGCCATGCTCTGATCCAGGACAAGGCCGTGGAAAGATGGGAAACAGCACTGAGCCTGAGAGACTCCTGAGGAAGACACAATAGGCCTCAACAACAGACAAACACCAGAGGAGCCCCAATCCTGTGGGCTATTGAAGGACAGGCTGTGCAGAGATGTGACTTGGATAGGAAGAGAGGGAGTTTTGTTTTTGAATCATATTCAATTTTTGTGGCAGCATAGATTTCCAATTAGCATACAGTGAGTCAGGAATTAACAGAGAAAGCAAAGAACCTGAGTGGGTCATGAGAACAGGATGTCAGGACATGTTTGCTGGCAGTGAGAAATAACTTGGCTGTCCATGCTAAGGGGGGGCATAAGGCACAAGGAGGAATAAATTCTCAAACTCTCTTTGTCCCATGCTTTCCCTCATTCAAGTTCTGCTTTATGTTTGTGCCATGAGAGCAAGGGTTTCCTAGTATGATTTTGAGGCTTTCTCTTATCATCTCTCCCTGACTATACATTTGGGAAGTCTCTAAAAACCCTCCAATTGGGATCCCTGGGTGGCGCAGTGGTTTAGCGCCTGACTTTGGCCCAGGGTGCGATCCTGGAGACCTGGGATCGAATCCCACGTCGGCTCTTGGTGCACGGAGCTTGCTTCTCCCTCTCTGCCTGTGTCTCTGCCTCTCTCTCTCTCTCTGTGACTATCATAAATAAATAAAATTTTTTTAAAAAACCCTCCAATTAAGAGACAAATCTTCCTTTTCCATATACGATGAGTGACTGTTGGTACTGAAATCCAAACCAAGTTGTGACTGATCTCTGCCTTCCTGCTGGCAGACCTTGATGAGTGTGAAGACCAGGATGCTAGAGGGGACAAGAGAAGCCCCCAAACAAGGTCATAATGAGGCTTTGCAGTGGAATGCAAAGAGCCTGAGATCAGAAATCAGTAGCACCTATGACACATGCCTTCTGAAATGATGCCCAGGGCAGCCCGGGTGGCTCAGCGGTTTAGCGCCACCTTCAGCCCAGGGCCTGATCCTGAAGACTGGGGATCGAGTTCCACATCAGGCTCCCTGCATGGAGCCTACTTCTCCCTCTGCCTCTGCCTCTCTCTGTGTGTGTCTCTCATGAATAAATAAATAAAATCTCAGAAAAGAAAAGAAAAGAAAGAAAAGAAAAGAAAGAAAAGAAAAGAAAAGAAAAGAAAAGAAAAGAAAAGAAAAGAAAAGAAAAGAAAAGAAAAGAAATGATGCCCAGAGAGGGCCACAACACCATTTCTCTGAAGAGCCCTCTGAATTCTGCTATTTGGGGAAGTCAAACCTTTAGTGAGGTCTGAGGGGGTTAGACCATCCCAGATAATCCCTAAGATTCTTTTCTTTCTTTCTTTTTTAAAGATTTTATTTATTCATGAGAGACACACAGGGAGTGGCAGAGACACCGGGAGAGGGAGAAGCAGGCTCACTACAGGGAGTCTGATGTGGGACTTGATCCCAGAACCCTGGGATCATGACCCAAGCCAAAGGCAGATGCTCAACTGCTGAGCCACCCAGGCAACCCCCACCCTAATATTCATTCCATTTTCACACTTAGATTCCATGGACAAGGAGAATTGAAAATAACATTTGGAGCTTTTGTAGAAAATTAGAGGAATCTACAAAAGTGAGATTTCCACAATAGAATAACAGAGGATTTAAACTGAACCAACATGAAAGGCCACAGGTAAAAATCAGAGGGATGCACTTTTTAGTAAGGCCTATTTTGAGTTTCAAAGGGATGTGCCTCACGCTAGGCCCACATTAAAATACATTTGGGATATGGCAGGAGTGGTGTCTGTGTGTGTTTATTTCCTTGTACTCAAGTGAAAATTCTTCCTTCAGCAAAAAGCCCCAAGGTACAGGAAATACAATGAGGAGGCAGTGGGTGATGGGGTGGGGTGGCAGAGAGCTGCTGTGCGCCCCAAAGTCTTCAGATTGGATACCAGGAAATGACCTGTCACATGACCTCCAGGAACCAGAAGGCTTGAGGCGCTGCTTTTCTGAGAAGACTAGTCTGGCAAACACCCGCCCACAGCTTCCTCTTGCTAGCTAGTCCGAAAGGAGTTCACTGTTAGCAAGGCAAGAGCAGCTCCCCTGATGCTCCTCTTCCCACCCTCCAGTGGGGCTCAGAGAAGCCTGCACATTTCCTTTACTCCTCAGAGGGCTGCTCTTTCCTGTGGTAAATACTCCCCTGGGAACTGTTTTTTTGTTTATTACCATGTTCCTAATCATTTACCTTCAACAGATTTTCTTTTTTATATGAAAACTATTGTTAGGGCACTGTTTGGCTCAGTTGGTAGAGTATATGACTCTGGATCTCAGGATTCTTAGTTCAAGTCTCACCTCGAGGATGGAGCCTACTTAATTAAAAAAAAAAAAGAGTCTGTAAAATGCAATTGTTGCCAATGAGATAGAATAAAGCTTACTTCACAATTTTATCACTGGTTAGGCCCATGGAGATACACAGTAACATTTCTGAAGCCTTTTATTTCTTTCATTTTTTAAAAAAGGACTTATTTGGGCTATGCTTCCATCAGCTAGGTCTTTTTTTCTGGGACAGGCTGAAATTGTCCACAGAGGGATGTGGGTGAAATAAAGTCAGAAAGGCAGAGAAGGGATGCCTGGATGGCTCCGTGGTTGAGCGCCTTCCTCTGGCTTAAAGCACGATCTCGGGTCTGGGAATCGAGTCCCACATTGGGCTCCCCTCGAGGAGACTGCTTTTCCCTCTGCCTATGTATCTGCCTCTTTTTCTGTGTCTCTCATGAATAAATAAATACAATCAAGAAAGAAAAGAAAGAAAGAAGAAAGAAAGGCAGAGTGGAATTCCTGCATCGAATGACAAGAAAAACCGTACCTGTGTATGTATGATCTTGGTTTGGAAAAGGTTAATTATCATATTTCTAAGAGTAAAAAGCAGAGCAAATGATTCAGTGAACAATTTTAAAACTGAATTTTGATCCTCTGTTTGAAATTTCCCTGGAAGATAAGTTTGTGGTCAGTCCAATTCCTACATTGACTCTAAGGGTCCCAGTCTGTGAAATGTTGAGTGCTAGATGGACTAGAACTCTTCAGATTACCTTCCTTTGCCTTCCTCCCCCAATTGTCTCTTTCCCACTGAATTCTATAGTAAAAGATGATAACATCCTAACTTTTCTAGGACAGCCAGCTGGCAGAGTGTGCCTTTTCTTGGGTAGAAGGAAATTCTAAGATCTTTCTTTTTGTCCATGTTCATGTATCCTTCAAAACAAGACAACAAACTTCTTCATCTTGAAGTCTCCTTTAATTCTTCCAAACCAATAACTAAATAAATTTTGAGAATTATAATAAAAGATTTCCCTCTTGTACACTTTCAAAGAGCACAAAGCAGTGTTTTGTTAATCTATAATTAGAATTTAGAGATTCCAAGTTATGGATTAAGCACCTTACAAGTACTAACATTGTAGATAAATATAACTTTTGTCTCCCTTTTGCAATGAATAATGAGATGAAAAGATGATTAGGTGACTTGCCCAAGGCCACTGGTAAATGGTGGAGCCATTTATTTGAGGTATTGATACACATACTCTTTAACTTTATTGATGTTTATACTACATATGTCTTATCTTCATTTTTCCTTGCAACAATTAACAATTAACATTAACAATTAACATTTCTAAAGGGCTTTACATTTTATCCATTCATGAGCTTATTAACAGCAACAACATTTTTGTGATGTGGCTATTATCTCCCCCATTTTTGTCAATGAGTAGGGTTCCCCACATTTCATGGGAAATATGTGGTAGCACCTAAACTGAGTCATGTGCTTTGATTATAAATTCCACTCTTCCTGAGACCACTGAACTCTCTCACCGAGCTTCATTCAAGGTCAGCATGGTGTTTTTAGTGCCTTTGTATGGCCGGGCCTTTCTCTTCATCATAGCCATCTAGCAGTCTAAGTTGTGAAGACAAGGAAGACGCATTCCCATACTGTGTCAAGGCTCAGAGAAGCCTGTATAATCCCTTTACTCCTAAGAGCTACCTTAGGGAGACAGTGTTCAGATCTTTCTAAAGTTGTATTACTTCCAAAGGACTGAGGGGTATCACTTTACATTGGGCCATTATAGGAGGTCATAGAATGTAAGGAGCCAAGTCAATATGACCAGTGGTTTTATATGACCTGGTCAATATATCAAGTAGCTTTCACCAGCCCAAGTCTGGATATTGGTTCATAGAATCATTCCTTTTCTTCTCTGAGGATAAAGGTCCAGTTCCATTTGGCCAACACACACTAGGAAAAACTAATGTGGAATATAGTTACTTAAATGAATCCCTAAAACTGTTAAAGGACATGTTATAATTTATCCTTAGTCACTTTCTTGAGCACTATGTGCCAGATTCTATGTGTATATTAGAGCTTAAACGGGCAAAACAGTGAACAAGAATTTGTCCACACCCTCAAGGATTTCATAACCTTGTGAGAGAGAGATGCAAGACTGTTATGCTGCAGGCTAGTTGCTCACAATGACAAAAGCAGGGTGCTTTGCAATCAGCGAAGAGGGTCACTTATACTGCACAGAGATGGGTAAAGCAGAAGGTGGCAATGGAGGGGAAGAGAGTGATTGAAGAAATAAGATACAGGGGATTGTATTCCTGGCAAATGGAATAGCATGCACACAAGTGAGAGATAAAAAAGGACACAGCAATGGGCAGCAATGGGCAGCCCTGGTGGCTCAGCTGTATAGCACCACCTTCGGCCCCGGGCCTGATCCTGGAGATGCAGGACTGAGTCCCACATTGGGCTCCCTGCATGGGGCCTGCTTCTCCCTCTGCCCGTGTCTCTGCCTCTCTCTCTCTGTGTCTCTCATGAATTAATAAATAAAATCTTAAAAAAAAAAAAAAAAGCAAGGCTGGAGTTTAGCACTCCTGGAATGTACTTGTACAGTAGGACTGGAAAGTCTTTTGCCTCTTGGGAGATAGAGCGACTGCTGGTCTCTGAAAGTTATATTGTTTCACAATTCACTCATCTAATAATGTCATTACACATTAAAAGAATTCTCTAGGCTTTTGGACAAAGAAGTTTCAACTGTTAAAAACAACTTATGCTCACAGTGCCTAGTATCTTGCTTCAGAAATAAGTGGATGGAGGATAGCGTTTTCTGGTTACTTTACTGTGTAGTAAACTGTCCCAAATGTAGTGGCTTCAAACAACAAGAATTTTAGTATGTTTAGATTGGGTAGGTCAGAAGCTTATAGAGACCAATGAAGAAACATGTTACACATGTATGGCCTAAGGCTACCTCTTATAATAAAGTATAAGAACACATCTTGTGATGGACCACTGGAACTGTGTAGTATTGGAGGGCAAGCCAGAGCATCTGAGAGGCTTCTTGGAGGCAGACTTCTTCCTCTGGTTTCCTTGGTCCAGCATTCAACCAAGCCTTGAGTGGCTTTCCATGCCTGGACTCCTGCTTAGCACCAGGTGACTTGCCTGGAATCTTTATTCTCATTCTACACAAGATTTTACAAATGTACTTACATGAATGGATGATCTGCTGAGGCCACAACGGCCTCTCGTGATTACCCTTTTATCCTGTTTGGCCTCATCCTTTTTCTCTTTAGTTCAGAACTAAGCTTGAGTTGAGATGTCCAGATTCTCTCAGAAAGACTAGAGTCTATACCCATGTTAGACTCCTGAGAGTACTCAAACCTCTCAGTTTTGTTTTGTTTCTCTTCTTCCACCCCCAGTATAATTTGAAGAAACTTACGAAGCTAAGAGTAAGAACCATATTTCACTGGTTTCTTTTTAAAATTTTATTTTAAAATGATTTTTTGAATGGGCAATGCATTCACATAGATCAAAATTCTATGATGAATAAATAGATTGCCTTCTACACCATCATGTGCCTCATAAATCTTTCCAATTTTTTTTAGTATAGGACCTCAAAATACTCACTGAATTTTAACAGCCAAGTACACACAGTACATGAGATGACTTACTATGAAGCTAATGAGTCTTAAACTTTGAGGCACCTCACTTGCCTAGTCCCTATCCTAGTTTGTTTGGGTTGCTATTTCAAACTATTGTAGACTGGGTGGCTTATACATAACAGAAATTTATTTTTCACAGTTCTGGATGCTAGGCAGCCCAAGATCAAGGTGCCAGCAGATTTGGTGTCTGCTGAGGACCTGCTGCCTAGTTCATAGTTATCTTTTTGCTGTGTCCTCACATAGTCTAGAGGAGCTCTCTGTGGTCTCTTTTGTAAGAGCACTGATCCCACTCATGAAGGCTTCACCCTCATGACCTAAGCACCTCCCAAAGGTCCTACCTCCTAATACCAACAGAATGAGAGTTAAGATTTAATCTAATAATTTGGGGGACACACATTGTCTATAGCAGGCCCCTTCCAAGTCCCCTTCCAGGAGCACTATCAAATTGCTTTGCAAAATTGGCAATCATAATGTTTTAACCACATTAGTTGAGTCTATGGACTCTCTTCACTCAAACTCCCCTTGCCAAACTCTCCTTCCTGAAAAGTATTGGGAGAGTACCTGTGGGCAATTTTACGATCTGGCCAAAGAGAAACTGAAGTGGGAATACATTTTGTTTGTGTTTAGGGAGAGATGTTTATGAGCTTTACAGTCTCTTCTGTGAATGGCTAAGATATTGTTAAGCATAGTGTTGATTTTCCATTATATTGCTACTGCTCACTCACCTACTGTCATCATGTGGCAACTCACCTACTGTCATAATGTGAATCTGCAAGGGCAGAGTTATTTGCTATATAAAAATGTGTTTTGGCACCTGGAGTTGGAAGTATGTGTGAGAAAAAAAAAGTATTATAGTGCTGGAAGAGACTGTTTATTAAGGAGAATATTGTGTTATTTTTCTAGACTTTGTGATGTTTGTACTCTGTCAGCACTATTATATTTGTAACTTTTCCCCAAGTCTTTTGTCAATTTTAAAACAGGTTTTTACATAATTTTGTGTTACTTTGTGTTCTTTTCTTTACCCAAAATTGTAAGAACTTTTGACCCCAGAGAATATCCATCCTCTCCTAAATAGCCCAGCAGGTGCCTTACTACTTTCTGTTACTTCTTTGCCCATCTGTCTCCCAGGAATGACCCAAACACAATAGAAGCACTGGCTGTGTTTCCCACAATACAGTCTTGGTACTTTCTTGGTCCTTGCCAAAGTCACCAGATCATAACTCCATCATTATTGTTCATATTAAAATTCAGTCTTTACAAGTCATCTTGGTTATGCCAATGCCAAGTTAATGAGTTGAGGAAAGGACAAAAAACGAGAAACTTAAAGGCAAACTAAGGTAGAGATGAGAGATCATCTCCTCTGCTGCCTTTCTCCACAAGCTTTCCTAGTTTTATTTCCAATTTGCTCGGCAGTGTGTGCTCACTTTTTCTCTGACCTTGAAAGGGCACCGGTAGATATGCACAAGCGAGGAACATGAAGAATTCCAGATAAACTAGACACTGACACAACACACAGAGTCTGAGTCATTTGTTTTCTTTGACAGTACTTTACCATGCTGGATGGAAGGAGAAAAGACCATCAGTAAAGCAAATTGCTCAAATGGAGTTATAAATCAAGCTCTGTACTCTTCAGAGGATTTATTCAGCAAAGACATGTCCAATCCAGCACCTCATAGCTTTATTATTACTATTATTATTTTGCTTATGTAGAGAAATAACAGTTAATACAGTTAACTAACTCAAGGTAGAGGAGTATTATTAAAAAAGAGTACTGTAATATGTTATTGATTTCTCAAGATATCATCAAATTGAAGAAACCCCCCTGTAAGTAGGATCAGCCCTAATCCAGAGGCAGCCCATCCAGGTGCCTTCCTGAAGTTTTAGCAACAAAAAGCATTCTGTTTGTGATAAGAAAACATTTCCCCCCACACCCTGATTGGAATGTCCCTGAATAGGTTCATGTTGACCTTCTGAGAAATCGGTAACCTGAATGCTATGCGACTCCCAAGGTTCTTTTGTCTTTAAGCGGTTTTTTTCTTTTACCTTTAAAAGATACCTGTAATTGCTAATCGGGGCTCTCTTCCTCTTCGGAGGCGGAGAGCCCGTTTGCGTTTGCGCAAATGTTCAATAAACCCTCTTGCTAATTGCATCTGCCTGTCTGGGGTCTGAGTCTCTGGGGCGTCCACCGGGACACATTGGCACCCGTGAGCCAGGGTCCAACAAAATATTTTAAGGTTTGGATTTAATAACATATAATTTCTTTTATGGGATTTTTATGTTTTCCCAATCTTTATTACACTGTGCATTTCATATTTCAAAATCCTAATAAGATCAGTTGAATGTGTCCTGATCCAAGTGACAAAAAAACGTGGCTTTTACAGCCACATTGTCCCATTCCCCCAGTTATGTCTTTCTCCGTGACTGAATCTACTTTATATTTATTCATATTTTTCTATTGAATATACAAGTCTAGTATGATATGTTCTGTAAGAGGAAAGACTGGGGTCACAAGGATTTCCCAAGCTGGTTTAGAGAGATGAGTGAGGGAGAAATGAGGAAAACAGAAAGTCTTCTAAACTGAATTTAAAGCTTTTTTTAAAAGAAAGACCACATCTGTTTTGTTCTCCCTTCTTTGCCCACTACATATGAGTTCCTGGCATTTGGGAGTTATTCTGGTACCGGGAAGTGATGTGGGAGAAGAAAAAAGAAGTTGTTTTACATAGAGATGACAGACATTTTCAAAAGAGGAGGGAATAAATAATAAATTATTAGGACCTAAATGTGCTAAAATTGCTACGTGGATATGGTGAAAGATACACTTGAAGAGTGGTGATCATTTAGTAAGTACATCTATACCAGAGAGCCTCACAATTTTCAGCAATATTTAAAAGAGGTCATTTACTTGGAAAGAACCAGGTAGTTGGCAACATAATTGGGCTACAGCTGAAGCCATCAAACCTCTGAACCACAATTTGTATGAGGAGATAAATTCTCTTTGTTATTTAAGCCAGTTTCTGTTATTTGCATTTGAAAGTAGCTGAGCTTTATGTCAGATAAGATAAAGGGTAATAGCAGAAAAAGTGATGGTGCTCTCACCAGGCTGCTCTAAATGTGTTCTGTAGAACAACTGCAATAGTATCATCACCCTGTGTGGAGGCCGAGAAAAATTAAGGCCATTCCACCTCAAGTTTAGCATTAGCACAAGTACAGCCATCTTAGGTCCCTGGGAATAAGAGCTGAACTTTACAGGAAGAACTGCCCTAGGCTGGGAATCCCATATTGGAAAGACAATAAAGCTCAGAATGCCCTTGGCAGAGAATCCCTTATCAGATCTTAAGAAACTCCCCCACTCTTTCCTCCATATTGGAATGGAAAAAATTCCTCCACCCCTTCGGAAGATCCCCTAGACCAGCCCCTAGATCCCCTAAACCCAGCTGTAACCCACTTCGGGGTCCAAGTCCCTGCTCTGCTGTATGGAGTATACTTGGACCCAAGCTCGAGCTTGCTAATAAACCATCGTGTATTTGCATCAGTGTTGGCTCCTTGGTGGTTTCTCGGATTTGCAATCTTGGGCACAACACCGGAACTCAGAAAAGCAAATACTTGGGCCCCACCCCAGACCTCCTGAATCTCTAGGGCAGAGCCAGGGATCCCTTTGAACAAGCTTTCCAGGTGACTTTTATGCTTACTGAAATTTGAAACCCACGGCAGTCCTGAGAGGTCCCTCCTAAGTCACAGGCACTGATTACACCACTGAAAGGCAGACCAGCCTTTGAGTGGCACAGTTGCAAAATATTCTTTCCTAAGTGCATGTTGAGGTAAACACTTCATAGTTTCAAGGGATACAAAGATTTGGTTCTTACCAGAGGTATGCCCCAACTAATTATGAATCAATTCCAGCTGGTTTCTTCCCAAAAGGAGAGGTGAAGCAGCTGGAAGAATATTTCTTCTTTATTTCAATATTTCTTCTTTATATAAAGAAAAGTGTATCCTACAGGTTCTTTGGCTGCTAGAAACAGTATAGGTGAAGGGAGAGCAGAAGGCTAGCTGAGGCCAAAGCACAAGCTGACACCCCGCAACCATCCCCAGGTGAGATATGTGTGACATTCCTTAGAAACTCCTGGCTTTCCTAAGCATCTTTATCAATAACCAAGTTTCCAGAAGGAAATGTAGATACAATTAAATGTCCTTATAATCTGCACCCCTTTGACAGATACTTGAAGTAGGCAGAGCATAATATTCCTCCAGGAAGCATAATATTCCTCCAGGAAGTTCCCTACTGTCTTAATGTTAATGCCTTGCTAGAGGGCAAAGGCTTAACTTGACAATGGCAAGGGCTCCAGTATCTCCTAGGTCCTATTTTGCATACGAAAGTTCTTTTGGAAAAAATCTCCCTTTTCCTTACTTCCTCCAGCTCCCAAGTATATAATCAGCTACCCCTCACAACCCAGGGGCAGCAGCTCTTTCTGCCCATAGGTCCTGTTCCAGTGCTTTGATAAAACCACTATTATGGGGGATCCCTGGGTGGCTCAGTTTTTTAGCGCCTGCCTTGCCTGCCTTGGGCCCAGGGCATGATCCTGGAGCCCAGGGATGGAGTCCTACATTAGGCTTCCAGCATGGAGCCTGCTTCTCCCTCTGCCTGTGTCTCTGCCTCTCTCTCTCTTTCTCTGTGTGTGTGTATATCTCTCATGAGTAAATAAATAAAAAATCTAAAAAAAAAAAAAAAAAAAGCACCACCATTTTGCACCAAAGACATCTCAAGAATTTTCTTGATTGTCAGCTCCAGACCTCACCCCACCAAACCTCACCTATATATCAAAACTACATCATAGGTCTCTAATGATTTTATTTTTTATTAAAGATTTTATTTTATTCATTGGAGAGAGAGAGAGAACGAGCAGTGGGAGAGAAGGGAGAGAGAAGCAGACTCCCCGCTGGGCAGGGAGCCCAATGTGGGGCTCTATCCCAGGATTCAGGCATAAGACATGAGCCAAAGGTAGGCCCTTAACCAATTAAGCCACCCAGGCACCCCTCTATGATTTTACATAAGGAAAAGATGTTTAGTGGAAGGACTCTGCCTAATTCACAGGAATCAGTGAAGCTTGTAGCAGCAGAAACACGGGATTGTTCTCCTTTGAGGGCTTCACTGGATGAGTCAGTTACGATAATCTTAGACTCTTGCATATCTCCACTCAAGTGTGTACATGTGTCATTACCACTATAAAAAGGCAGACTGGCCTACCTTTGGGCCCCATGATCACACATGTGTCCTGTTCATGATTGGCAGACTCATAGACTCACATGGATGGAGCTGGTGAAGTTGCTGTACCCTCAAAGGAAAAGCTGCTGGACATACAAAAACACAGATACCTGTGATGATGCTTCTAATTCAGAAAAATGAAGAAGAAATAAAAGATTGTGAAAAAAGCCGAACATGAGTCATGAGAATGAAGTTATGACAGTTATGAGAATGAAGTTTGAAAAGTTATGACATTGACTTAATGGGATATATATATTTAATAAGCAACAAAAATCATTAAAGAACATATGCTACTTATTGTGCATTCATGACAAGTATGAGACTTGTTTTATATACAGCAGAGCTTCTCAATATCTGCACAATTTATAATTATTCTTTGTTGGAGTTGGGGATATGTGAACCTGTGCATTGTAAGATACTTAGCAACGTCCCTGGCTCTACTTACCTAGTACTGGTAGCTTCTCCCCACCTCACGACAATCACCGATTATCTCCAGACATTGCCAAACGTCCTCTGGGTCAAAACCGCACCTGGTTTAGAACCACTGATTTAGAGGTTTCAGAGCTTCTGGAAAAGAGACGACCCAGGAAGGATGATTTTCAAGCACTGTTGGGAAAAGGAAAGCTTGCCATTGATCATAGGAGGCAAGGATAAATTGGCATGGCTGTTGTACTTTCTACTGATTCAATTAGATATGGGTGAATGTAAACATCCTTATCAATCAGAGATGCCTTATTCTTCCAAAGCATCTATCATGTAAGGGAAGGAAAGCTTCAGCAACCATCTCTCATTCCTGCTGACTTATATCAGGATTAAAGACATTTAAAAATAGAATTCTAAATGTTGAGTAGGAAGTTAAAGTGAAGGGACAACAGATCCCAGGTGGTATTTTTGACATATCTTCCTAACCATGAGACTTTAGAAGAAAAAAATGGTCTCAGAATTGAACATTTGGCTACCCAGATGGTACTGGCAATCATTTGGACTTCTGAACAATAGCCTAAGACACTGGAATGATGGGCTCTTGGATGACATAGTCTATTTCACTAAGGCAGGAACATTTGTTCATTAGGAATAGTGACAGAGGGTGGTCTGCATCAGAGTTATTACCCAGAATACCACTTTCTGGGCCCTAACAAAGACCCACTGAGCCCACTGGGAAAAGGAGATTGGAAGTTATGGAATTTGCAACTCAAAATTAGTGCTATCAGTGTTCCTTATGCACTGTGAGCTTTGAGAATGTATGGTCTACTAGATAGTTTATCTGTCAATTACACAGCATCAAACCAGGTAAAGAGTGAGTGAAAAATATGTTAAGAAAGTTCTAATGTGAAGAAAGGAACACATATAAAGTATCTGGTAATTCTAAAGACAAAAACAAAACAGAACTAAAAACAGTAATAAAGAGGACAAGAAAATATATACCTACATATTAACTTGTAAAATTGAAATTATTACCTCAGATAATAAACATTAATCTTATAAGGATAACTGAGACTTGCTGGATTTAAGTGTGCGCCCTATTTAAGAAACAATACATCTCCTTTAGGCTAGAATTTGGAGATCTACTCTATATAGAGAAATATATTGTAGAAATCTGCAAATTAGATTTTAGAGTCTATTTTCATGAGGACAGAGGGAGGGAAATAGAGGTAGTATCACAGTGGATATACACTAGAAGCAGCAGACATCAGTTACAGAAATGAATAATATATCCTAAGAAAGGACACAAAGTCAATCCTGCAATATCTGCCAAAACACTTCTTCGGCTCAAAGAAGAATTTCTGACAAATTCTTTACTATTTTTTGGATAATTTCATTCCTGAGAAGAAAATAAAGTAGCTAGGGTAACTGATATATGGGGCCTAAAGACAGTGAAATGAAAGAGATTTGCCTTCGGATAGAAAGCTGCCATGTTTGTTAGTTTATATAGCCAGGAAAGGAAAAGACCAAGCATAGTCTGAAGTTAGCTTTGCAAAGCAGATTTCAAATTCTGAGAGGAAAAAAAAGTACAAAACAGCCATGACACAGCATTATGGAACATCTGGAAGGGAAGTTTTACTAGAGAGATTGCAAAACACTAAAAAAAATAAATAAATAAAGCAATTGGCATTGTACAGTTGCAAGTGGCCTTAACGAAGAACAAAAGGACATAATTTAAAGAATCAGTGACATTGTATAGAGAGCCTGAAGTGACCGGATTTTCAAAAAATTACTATGTGTGTGGAAGTATAATATATCAAACTATCAAAACGTTTACTCTTTCTCAGTTCTCATATTTAAAAAAAAATAAGATCAGCCTAATTCACTTCCTCATAAATTTTTCTAGAGTGTGAAACAGAAGCTTTTTTGGTCTATGGCTCTTCTTCATTTTTCTGTAAGAATCCCTTAAGTTTATTACAGAGATTATACTAATGAATGTCCCTGAATGGTAGACACGAGTGTTGTAAAAACACTTCTAAGAGATTTCCTTAGCCTGAGAAAGGGATAGAGGTCAGTGGGTTCTGCAAACAGCTAAGTCTCACATTCAACAAAAGACCACCCTTCAGTAAGTTCCCTAGACCACAGAAAGAATGCCTGTGTAGTACAGCTAAAGACCATGGATAGCAACCACTGTTATTGCACACATTAGAAAAGATGCCTACGCCCCAGAGAATCATCAAGGTGGAGTCCTGTGTTTCAGGAAAAGCAGTGTCTAAGAAGTCATTAACATGAACTGATGAACAAAGACCAGAGAGGCATTCCTAACTCTCTGGTGCCCCATGTGGAATCTTTGCACAAAATTTGATGGAAGAGTAACATTAACTTTCCCAACATGTACTCGCTGTGTGATACTGGGAAACTTACTCAGCCTCTTTGTGCTTCAGCTTCTTCTTCTGTAAAGTAATGATAATATAGCACCAAGTGTAAAGAGTCAATAAGACAATGTAAATACAGTGGCAACACAGTATAAGAGATGTACTAGGGACTGGGTCAATAATTTCATTGTTCTTTTTTCTTTTCCAAGTTAAGAAATATAAAAATTTTTGAGATTTCTGACTGGGTTGACAATAGCAGAACTATTTGGAAGTCTGCAAAGGAGAATTCAGTCCACCAAGGTCCTTTCTTGCACCAATGAAGGGCATTGGAGGTATACATTCTTGAAAAATTAAAGCAGAGAGGCTATGGATTTGCGGACACCCAGCAAAGAGGTGAAACTCTGTACTTAAAACAGAGTCATTATTGAAAGTCTTATATATTGAAAGTAAGATTTCTCATCCTAGACTCCTTTGTCCATCAAGCTTCAAAGTGTCAATAGCTAGGTTGATAGATTCCTGATAGAAGCTTGGAGGATTATTCTCTAGAGTATGCATATCAGTCAAGAAGCCCTGAATATGTACAATATGTACTTCCAATCAGCTGTTTGGGATCCCACT